>NC_137471.1:98615754-99815754 GCF_964235325.1 Thermobia domestica
TATATATATATATATATATATATATATATATATATATATATATATATATATAATTACCATCGTCAGGCATTCATGGTCTAGTTCTGAAGAATATATTCAGAACATCTGGGAAAGCTTACTTGTTTTTTTTTTTTTTTATCGAAATCGGTGTTCTATGTCAAATTTATGACATACATACAAACAATGGTGCTATTCAGCGGTTCACACCGGTTCGCTAGAACCGGTTGGTAAAATATTTCGAGCTCGCAGAACCGTATGTTATACCTAGACGTAACGGTAAATTTTACCCAGTTATACCCAGGAAGAGTAAAGTTTAGTTTAACTATCTTCATTTTTAGAAATTTTTACAGCTACAGGGTTAAACATATAATTTCTCAGTACAAGGTATAAGCGTTTATTTCTTAATTTCAAATGCTCAATATCAAGAATGAGATCTGGGATCACATGAGTGTAGTGGTGAGAGTTATTTATATTCGAAAGGCATACATATCATTATCAGCAATTGTCAATCTATTACTGGATTAAAATGTTTCCGACCACCGATAATTCGTTTCCAAGGTACTCACAGTACTATCTAATTTCGTCACACAAACGTGTATTAAGATGCTGTGTAGGTCTTTTACTTAACACTTGCGGTATTTAGTTAATAATTAAATAATTTGCCTTTCTCTGCCTTCTTTGGTTTGTTTCTTTGTTTCCAATGAGGGTATGTATATGTATGTATGTATGGTAGTTAAAAATATGGCATGTATATACATGGTAGTTAAAAATTAGAATAACTCCACTGCATACATACATACATACGACTCGTACATACGAGCCACATTGCGAATCCCTTCTTTTTTTGAAGTCAATGAAAAAATTATTAATATCGAGTTCGAAACATGAAACCAAGGTTAGATTAGTTTACTGAATAGAATTGGTTTATACGCTTGAGTCCCTGTGTATACACATTGGCAGATGTTTCAATTTAAATTGCTGAATCTTGAAAAATTAGGTACCTCAAGTGATAATGGTAATACCGTATTTAATTTGATAATATCATGATTAAAAATTTATGGGATCAAATATAGTAATTTAATTTCATACTCTTTTGACACTACATGTACAGTCTGCGACGAAAGAATACAGCTATTTCATAGAAAATATTTGATATTTATAAAATACACTATTTACTTTTATTGACGACAGGATATCTTTTAATGTTATATTTTGTTTACATTACAAGAGAGTATACAGAGAATACACAGTAACAGAATGAATGTTCGTATGTATGATTGATGATATGTTTATTTCTTTATACCCGACCATTTCTTTCTGACAGCCTAATATGATTAGATACTCTTATAAACAGATAATAATAATAATAATAATAATAATAATAATAATAATAATAATAATAATAATAATAATAATAATAATAATATATAATTAATTTGAGAGGAAGAAATTATATGTACCTATACTATAATACAATATTTGCATAATTAAATCAAAAATCAATTACACTATCTTTTAGACCCCAAGCAAATATAAAATGTTCAAATAGTGATAAAAATAAATAGACCAAGTAGGTGGTTGCGTCACGGTTACACGACCACCAGGTTGAACGACAAACATGACATCTGAGATAGGTATTGCTGAACCTTCGAAAGGAATCTTTGATCAACATCGTAAATAACAGTTCCGTCCCTGGTGTCGTGGGCGAAACACATCTCCCTACTGTCTCTCTCACTCTATCATTTTCTCCCTCGAAATAATGGATGTTAACTCGTCTGTGACACGGGTTGATGGAAAGTGATAAAAAAGGGGAAAAAAATAGTCCGTGCTCCATATCATTGGTATATCTTCTCACTGTACTTCCCCCTGCGGTCATGTTGGAACTATAACAATAACGAAACTGCAAAAGTTCTTCATGTTAAGATTGTTGATCACCGATTTCGACACTAGTGGTTGCCGCCATACATGCCAATGCAGATTTGTTTCGAATAAATAAAACAAAGAGACTACCTTTATGTTTTAGTGTTGCCATCTATGCGGGGATTAGGCTAACATACTTTATAATGGATAATATTATATGTAGTAAAGACATTGATTTTGTATAGATCTATAATTTGATAATGTAGTGCAGTGAGTAGCCTATCTAATATATATTAGAGCAAAAATCTCTAGCATTTAAATCCTTGGTATTGCACAAAGTCGGAGTGCTTTACGTCCGAGACATATTAATTGGGTGTGCTAATATTTACTGTATGTAAGAAACTGGAACTATAGCAGGCGCGCACCCAAAAATTTTTGTTGGGAGGGACCCAAGCTTTTTTTTGGGGGGGGGGGTAATCCAACACTACAAGCCACTACGTCTATGTAGCAGGGAGTAACCTACACCCCCCAACACCCCCTAACACCCCTCCAAATTTCTTTACACACACCCCTGGATGGATAAGGAATACTCCCCCAAATCCAATTGTATCAATCAGTATCTTATAGGTTATTTATTACATCAAGTTAAAAAAGGTTTAGTGTTTAGGAAAGAAGGCAATATTCTTATTTATTTATTTCACTTCAAAATACGAAGCGACCTCGTTCTCATGTACGGCTTCGAGAACCACATGACCTCATTGTTTCGGGCGGTGTTTCGGTTGAAACAATTGACAAAACAGACCCGCTCATACCTACCCTCCTGGGTTTCGCGGTCGTTTCCGAGAGAAGAGATTGATAGACAGATGCAGATGACTGAAATTGGTAACGTCTCGAGCGGTCATTCACCTACCTCCTCCTAAATAAGGAAAAATGTGACAATACAGTAATAAGCCTATACCAGATTCAGTTGGTAAGTGCTACTCTGCAACAGACTCGCAACCAGAGGGGGGCTAAGGAGGGCCTGGCACTCACTTTATTTTTCATGTCCCCTCCAGACTTCAATACAAATTGCACAATTTAGATATTTCTAAGAAAATTTTTAATGACTTGACCCCTCCTAACATATTCATGGTCCCCCAAAGCTCTGTGGATGATTTCGAGCCTGCTCTCCAAGTGGTGTATCAACGGACGGACGATAGAAGGGTGTAGTCAAAATATTTTTAGAAATGAAGAGATTGATCGAAGTAAGAATTATATATATTTTAGACTGAGTCTAGTGTTATGAAGGAACGCATTTGGCGCTAGCATAATTTTTTGTAAAGTATATTTTTATTCACGTAAATTCGTTGAGTGGAACAAGGCTCATAGCGAGTTACTGTTCAGAGCCAATAATGTAGCCAGGAAGGGGAGATTAAGAGAGCAAATAATATTACAACAATTAACGTTAACAACAGGGTTAGATAATTAAAATAATGAAATTGGAACTATGTACAGTATAAATTACTAAACGAATGTGATTTCAGCATGGGTCGAGGCAATTTTTTCCCAATTAATAGTTTGGAAAAATATCACCCACTAAAACTTGCTGGCGGTGAATAAATTGAAATAATAGCAGAATTGTGCAAAATAATTACAATAATTCGTATGTAATCAATTCACGTGTAATTACTGGGTAAAATAGTGGAGGTTAATTCCTAATAGAGTGAAACCTTTCTTAACGGGCATCTCTCAATAGTGGACATCTTCATAAGAGGACAAACTTTCTCATTCTTCCATTCCATAAATATGTGTATTGTGGTGTTATGAAAGATAATCTTTCCTTTTAGGAACACCTCTCATATACGGACAAATAATCGTGTTCCACTGATGTCCGTTTTGAGAGGTTTCACTGTATTACTTAGTTTCATAATAATAATAAATGCTCAAATGTGTGAACTTACTTTATTGAACCTACCACTGCAATGAGCTGATATTATTATTATTATTATTATTATTATTATTATTATTATTATTATTAGTAGTAGTAGTAGTAGTAGTAGTAGTAGTAGTAGTTGTTGTTGTTGTTGTGTTGTTGTTGTTGTTGTTGTAGTATTGTAATAGTTGCGTAAAAAATATACTGTTTTCTTGTTTGAGTTTGTTTAAAAATTATATCACTATTCTGAGAGCACCCCCCCTTTTATTTTGAACACCCCCCAAGTAAAAATTTCTGGCGTACTTACTGTCTATGTAGTATTGAATGGGTATTATTCTTCACCCGAAAAAACGATAAGTTTATTTGTAAAATATTTCCACCCATATTTTCAGAAAAAAATAATCGAACTAGATTGTTTTTAATAAGAGAAAGAAAAATGAAATGAAATCTTTGAGTTTTACGTCCCACGGTTATGCCGGTTAGGCTAAAGGAGACGGTGGAGTAATGAGTAATGGCGGTGATGAGTAATGAATGAAATGGTGGAATGCAGAAAGTGGGAGGAAACGGGAGAACCCCGAGAAAACCCACGCACACGGTGTTTGTCTACCACAGAGTTCACTTGGAATAAGAGAAAAAGTACAGATGAAGTGTAAGATCAAATTCTCATTATACAGGGGTGGTCCATAAGTCAGTACAGTGGATTATTTTGGAAACAAACATGATTAAAGCAAATCTGACTAGCGGAGGGCAAACTTGGATAAAGAAACTACCGATTGACGCATGCATGGTGAATTTCGGCAATCTTCATGGAAGCCATCTTGGATCCAAATTACTTTTTTCAAATGGAAGGTAGGTATGTGACACATCAATTAACACTGCTTTTTGCAGGAGAATGCAGTCCCGCAAGCAGAAATGTGTTATCATGTTCTGTTCCAAAGTTATGATGCCCCAAAATTGACGATTTTCTGTTTCCTTGCAGGGAGAGCGATATGGCACTAACGCTGCAAGAAAGACGTGACGCCCGAAGTTTGACAGGTTTTCTTTTCGTTGCAGGTAGAGCGAGATGGCACTGACGAAGCAGGAAAGAATTGAGATCATCCTAATGTCTGGGGAAAGAAGCAGTCGTGTGATTGCCCAGGACTTCAACGCGCGCCGCCCCGAAAGTCCTGCAATAAGCCAGAACACCGTTAGCTACCTCATTAGGAAATTCAGTGTAACTGGTAATGTTGCCGACAGACCACGGTCAGGTCCCCGACGAACCGTGACGGATGAGGCGTCATCCACAATGGTGCTTGCTGCGAGTGTGAAAAGTCCGAAGCGTAGCACAAGACAACTATCAGAGGCGTAATCACGTGTTTCTGTGATGAGGATTCTCCATACGAACAAGTGCATGAAATTCACCAATTGGGCTTTGTCACAATATTGCCAAGATCAGCATTTCCCACTCAGTGTTCTCTTCACAAACGAGACAACCTTTTATCTGGATGTGGAAGTCAGGGGCGTCATTTAAGGGGGCAGGAGGGGCAATTGCCCCCCCTAAGGGTTTGAGGAATACATATACTGTAATCGATTGTCTGTTAATATACTAGTACAAAACATGAAAATCTTATGTCTACAGTTCTCTTGCCCCCCTCAAGCAAAGTCTGAAATGACGCTCCTGGTGGAAGTGAATCGCCAGAACATGCGATATTGTTTGGATACAAACCCACATGCGATCAACCCCTGCTTATATCATGGTGTGGTGTGGCATACGGAACACGTCGATCATAGGACCCTTATTCATTCCTAATACCATAAATGGTGTCCGATATTTGGACATGTTACAGGAGTTGGTGTTTCCGTTGCTTCTCCGCCCTGATGCTACCTTGCCGCGATATTTTCAACAAGATGGTGCCCCACGCTTGTGTCAGAATGCTTGGATCTGTATTCTCCTAGACGTTGGATCGGTCGCCGATGCCCTATGGAGTGGCCAGCCCTGTCGCCGGACCTCACTCCCTTGGATTTTTTTATGGGGACACTTAAAACTTCTGGTGTACCAGGAGAAGGTTCGGGATGTTGCACACCTACAGGAACGTATTCAGGAGAAAGAACATTTAGCTGAAAAAACATTCAGCTATCATTCAACGCATTGTACTTTTCTAACCTCCTGTGGTTTCTAGTTTCTTTATAGAGTGAGTCAAGAAACTTAAATTGGCACGTATGAAAGCCAAGTCACATTTCAAGCTTCTGTTACTTACTAAATTTTGAACAATTTCAATGGATGAAGCATCTTCAGTACCTAATGTGTGTTAGTTTAGTTACTACAGATGCAAATGCTTCAAATTTCTCCGCATAATATAATACTGCATTAAGCCAGGTACCCCACTGCGTGATTATGGATGTTGGAAGAAGTGAAAGATCGGGATTTGCTACTTTGAAAACTGAATTCTAGTTGGTATTTTACGAAAAAAAAAGTCCTATTTGACACTAACTTGTCCACTTTAGGATAAAGGATTCAATTTTTTTCACACAATCGACGAAATATGTCACTTGAATCATATTAGGGTAGCATACTGAAAGAGCTTCACCATAGAGACCTGCACGGGCCGAATTTTTCGGCCCGAGCCCAATCCAGCCCGAACGTACCTAGGCCCGGCCCAGCCGGGGCCCGAAATGTTTTGAAGATTTTCGGCCCGAGCCCGGCCCGGCCCGATAAGTTTTCTAAAATTCTTGGCCCAAGCCCGGCCCGGGCCCGATAAATTTTAAAAGTTTTTGGCCCGACCCCGGCCCGATAAATTTTTTTAAAAAAATAGCTCTAGCCCCAATCTTTCTCAAAATTTAGTACTAAATTTGACCTAACCCTCAGAAACATTTTCTAAACTCTGGTTCACAACCTGACGCTTGCCTCCTGAATGGTACCATTGCCTACTAGAACTTTGTCATCGAGAGAACAAAAACTCCATTCCCTGTAACAAACATCTAATTTAATTGATTTTTAACATAAAGTGAAGATGGCAATATTGTTTAGCGACAGGCAAATATTCCCACCCCTTCTTGTTATATTTTGAGTTCAGTGAAGGTCAAGATCAGAGCTCAATTTACCGCATAATGCCTGCAATCCTCTATAGTGAATTGGAGCCGCTAAGCAACACAAACTGTAAATAGTTATTGCATTCTTTGTAACATTTCACACACACACTTCTTCAACATTTGGCTTTATTTCAATTATCGTTTAACGAAAGTCAATAATTATTAAAGAACTGCAATTGATCGGTCCCAGCCCAGCCCGACCTGAAGAGAAATCAGTGTCGGCCAGCCCAAGCCCGGCCCGGTCCAAAGAAATAACAGTGTCGGCCCGCCCAAGCCCGGCCCGGCCCAAAGAAATAACAGAGTCGACCCGCCCAAGCCCGGCCCGCGGGCCGGGCCGGGCTTCGGGCCTCGGGCCAGGCCCGGCCCATGCAGGTCTCTACTTCACCAGCTTTCCTCCTATAAGGAGCACTATCAGTCAGGAAACACAAAACATTGTCATATTTCACACCATTCGACTACAAAATGTGCAGTGGTACATTAAATAGTTTGGCAATTGTCACGTGATTCGTAACTGAAAGTTGTTTAGAAGTTAGCAAGGAATGATGTTTGGAAATTTTTTCATTTTTCAGTACACCTATTATAACATTTTCCTGTTTTCTAACGCTAACAGAATCACTAGCTGCATCAATACTCACCCATTTTTTCACATACTTACCTAATGTGTGTTAATGTTTCTTCATTAGGCCTCGGGATTGTTTACCATATACAGGAGTATGTCAACATGTCATTATGTAGTCTATTCTTTTCCCAATGTTAACTTCTTTCGGGAGGAAGAAGAGAACAATTCGTTGTGAAATTTAGAATAAAATAACGGAACATTATTAAACATATGTATTTATTACAATAATGTCCAAAATATTTATTTACATAACTTTTTCAGAAAATATGTATTTTTATGTGAAATAAAATTCGTAATTTACACTTGTAGGCTCTTAATTGGGATAATAAACTTTGTTTTGGGTTTGTTCGTGTTTGAAAAAAGTGTTTTAACATACAAATCCGGGCCTTACTTATTAGTATAAATATTTTTTCTTGATGTGCCATTAAAAGTATTACTATTATAAAGCTATTAAAAATGCAATTACTATTATAAATTCTTATAGGAAATCTAAAAGGTTTCTCTTTTTCAAAGTCTGTGGTAATTCTATTCAGAGTTCACAGTTTTTGTTTGTACTAGTTCAGCGTCCCTTTCCAGTACTGAGGCTACTTGAACTGAAACACTGTAGACCCTAATGCGTTCAATACTCCCTCACCAGGAATCAAGCCACGGACAACTTGCGCAAAAAGTGCGCACGCTCGCCACCAGACCCAGTAGCAAGGTCATAGAGTATATATATATATATATATATATATATATATATATATATATATATATATATATATATATATATATATATATATATATATATAATTTATTTATATATATCTTTGGCAATTTAATCCTAACCTCTTATTATCCCTCCATGTTAGCTGTGATTTATATATGTCCTTAGGTGGTTTTTGTTGGTTATTGAAGTTTTTCGACCCTTTCTATCATTGAGATTATATGAGACGTGAACCTACTCGTACAGTTAAACGTGGAATACGAACCACCGTAATGTATTCAACTTTTTAAATCTCCTCATTGGGTTTCCTGTTAAAATTTTTAAAGTCTTTAGGATCCTAACAATGTTTTGTAAACAGTCTAAATTATGCAGGTCCTCGTTTTGAAGTTTCCTCCCTTCCACATTCCTGTCACTCTTGGATCCGGATATGTGCCTAAGGATTTTATTCTCAAATTTTCTCATTTTGTGCCATCCCATCAAAGTAAGCGACCATGTTGTGCAACCATCTTTAATTTTCCTGATGGAGTATTCCAGAATTAAATTGAGTAAGAAAGTCCACAACGTATATCCTTGTTTCAGATTACTCTCGACGTAAAATCTTTGAATAAGCACATTCCTACTTTGGGATTCATTTGAACATATTTTAACTAATCTAGTTAGGTTTTGGTAAGAATGTTCAAAATTCAGTAAGAATGTTGTGCAATGTTTCCCTCCTAACGGAGTCGCAGATCTTTCTGAAATCAATAATACTTATGTACCGGGGTATTATGTTCCCCTTTCTTTTCGAGAAGCTGGCGAATGGTAAATATTTGTTCGAGAGTTGATCGATTTCACCTAAATCCGAACTGATAATGTCCAATAATTTCATCTGCATTAGGAATCAATTTTACTAACAGAATGCAGTGTCGCCTCGTGAAATAATTTTTCGGTAGTTTACACAATTTCGAAGTACTATTGTAGTATTCTAAATAAGCAAAATGATAAAATCAATGAAAGTAACCATATATAATTATACGTAATAAAGAGTACCCATTCATAGAAAAATGTTTCATTTCATTTGTATATGAAATCAATTCTATTGTTCTTCTGGGCAGCCAACTTGTCAATAAATCTTTTGAAGTTTAGTCTTTACCATTTTTCTCTGACGAGATTATAGCCAACGCACTGAGACGATTCTGAGTGATGGCATTTTATTTAAATGCTTTTGGATTCTTTAACATGGAAAAGCGACTTCCAGTTTCTGAAATGGACATCGTAATATTTGCTACGATTTTCGTGAATTTTGTTGTGTGCTGGTATATAGGACATAAACCTTTGTCTGTCTACGGATTCACCATTAATTTCACGACGATACACTAATGGCATCTGCATTAGACTCGAATCTTCTGCTGTCTCGTGTACTTGAATTGCCAAGTATGCTGTTTTCTTTTAACTACTAAAAGTATACACGAAACATGCAACGCAAGAAGTTATTATGACAGTTATAGGAGCACGGTGGACCAACGCTTATCTCTTCTGCGTGAGGTCTTTCGTTCGATCCCTGCCTAAGTAAGTTTGAGATGGATAACATCGTGTCCGTAGATTTTCTCTGCCTACTCCTGTTTTCCTCCCACATTCTTATTCCTACAATTCATCCATCATCACTCACTTGCTTTAATCATCGTCTCCCTTAGACTAAAGGGTACAATGATGAAACTTTAAACTCAAAGATTTCATTTATTATTTTCTGTGGCAGTTGCAGAGGTGTCTTTAATTACGATCGCTTTCTTCATGTTCTAGCTTTCTTACTTTGTTACCACAGATTTACAGTTTAAAAGTGAGATTACTATAATGTGTCCGAAGCTCTTCCACCAGAAATTTAACCCGGAATTTATGCAGCAAAAACATACACTAGTCATTAGACAAATAAGGAGGGCAAGAAATTTCATCAACTTAACCAAACCACGGAAAACACCAGTTACCTGAATCTTCGGACTTGTATTGGAGACATGCAGCATATTCAAACACACCTAAAATTGGATGCAATCAATCAAAAGTGAGTGAATGTGACATTTTTTTTTACAAGATTATTATCAGCCTTAATAGAAATGATAGTACAAAGAAGTCGTGACAGAATATTTGGTAGGCGCGTACCCAGAATTTGTTGTTGGGATGGGTCCAAAGTTCATAGGAATAGGTCCAATACTACAAGGTACCACGCTACAAGCAAAGAGAAGAAAACTTATCTATGAGTTAATTCTTGTATATTCTTTCTGAAGCTGCGTGTAGCTTTCTTCTCATAGCTTGTAGCGATAAAATTTAAATTTTTACAGATGTGACTTCCCTCTAGAGCTGCCAGCGGTAAGAATGATAACTAAATCAACCTGGGAATAATAATAATAATAATAATAATAATAATAATAATAATAATAATAATAATAATAATAATAATAATAATAATAATAATAATAATAATAATAATAATAATAAGTAATTTTTGTATATTATGAGCAAGTAGTGACAAACTGCAAATTATGGATGCGTCAAAATAGCAAATAATACTTTCAACAAAGTAGATACTTTTAAACAATCTGGGATTAATATTAAAAGACGAAAAACACATCCATGAAGAAATTAAATGTCGACTGAAAGGAAGAAATTTGTGTTATTTTTCAGTTCAAAATCTTTTGCCGTCGTGATTTCTGTCGAGGAATTTGAAGCTTAAAATATATAAAACGATAAACATGCCTGTTGTTCTGTATGCTTCCGAAACATGGTCACCTTGAGGGAAGAATATAGACTAAGTATTTGAGAATAAAATCCTGAGACGAAAATTCGGAACCAAGAGGAACGGGAATGGGATGGCGGAAACTTCGTAAGTTCATTAAGTCTACGAGGCTCAGTTGGGCAGGTCGTGTAGCCAGAATGGAAGGAAGTAGGATCACTTTCAAAGTTTTAACTGGAAATCCAATCGAAAAACTACCCTTAGGAAGACCTAGGAGCAGATGGGAGGACAATATTAAGACGAATCTCGCAGAAATAGGAATAAAAAGTAGAAACTGGATCCAGTTGGCTAAGGAGAGAAGTCAATAGAGAGCTTTTATAAATGCGGCAGTGAATCTTCAGCTTCCATAGATGATAGAGTTAGTGACTAACTAGAAGGAACATCCAAAGTCGAAAAAACGTTTCCTATTATAAATTTTATGAATGTGGGAAGAAAATACCCTTTTGACATTTTCGCGACGGTTACACTACTGTTTCTGAACAAGTACCAACTACTTATTCAATGTATTGGCAGCTAGCTTCTATATCTAGAGGCTTTCTCCTCGATCCGCAACCTGAGGGCGGGCTATGCCGCGGTGACAGGAATCCATTTTATCATATCTAAATAATAATAATGGCACGCAATGCACAAATCGTGTGCGCAATGTTGGAAAACCAAATCTTGTCTTTACATAATTTGTCACTTACAAATAAAAATAGATTCTTCTTCAGTGGGTAAGATTTTTACCCGTAGTAACTCAAGATTTTTACCCGTAATAACTCAAGATTTAAAAAAGTATACTTCATAATATAACGTTTTCATTGATGTGGTATGTTTGGCTGGGCAAATTCGTCAAATGAAATTCACGAGTGGTTAAAAGTTGTTAGTCAAAAAGAGCTCTTATAATGTTAGGATGAAATCAACTTCAGAAAAATTGATGTAATCTTTCATAGTATTACTATAGTAGGAGAATAACACTTTCATACACATGGAGTTATTTAATGATAAATCGCTGAATTATAGGGAAGAGTTCATGGTTTCATTCCGTAAAGATCTTAATGATAGACATAATTATATTATTGGCTTTGCAGATTTAAACAAATCTGTGATAATTTGTGACAAAAAGTACTTGTTTGTTGTAGAAAAGTAAAAATATTTCTATTAAAAGAGTTTTCAAAATAAAGCCCGAAAGTAGTCATCAGTGTAAAGATATTAACATTAATACTTGAAAATCAGAATTTTTCTTTATAAGAGTCCTACACTTTTGACAAAGTATTTGCATTTGAAAACTCTAATATTTGCATAAACTCATCAGATTAACTCATGAAGTCACTCACTATCCTGATTGCACTTACTACAGATGTAAAATTCACCGTCTGGTACCTTAAAATCTAGACTAAAAAATTCCTCTTTTTAGTCTACGTGTAATTTTATATTCTTCCACACAGGCCCTGTGTTAAAGCATACACACCATGCCTGTTAGTACCAGACCTTGACGTTAAAATATCAAGCCAAAGTTGTAGTCAATTCGGAATTACTGGCCTTTGTTCAAAATTTATTTATTTATTTAGTCTTATTTTACATGACGAAGTTAAGGCTAATCATGACTTGACCACTCCCACTTGACCATGCAAACATCAGACAATATGATAATAACAACTATTTACTGAATAATAATTGAAAAACCACACATTGAAATGTCAAATATTACATTCCAATCACAGGCACACACACACATTATATATATATATATATATATATATATATATATATATATATATATATATATATATATATATATATAACTAGTGGCGGATCTAGGATATGATCAAGGGAGGGGCTAAACCATAGTTTGCCGTTTTATCCAGTGTAAAGCAGGATTGAAGCCCATTTTATCCGGTGTATATCTGAGCGTCAAGGGGGAGCTATAGCCCCTATAGCCCCCCCCTTGGAACCGATCTTATGTATATATACAAATTAGTACGGGAGCAAGTGGTCATCTGTGGGATTTTGATGGTACAGTTGTGAGGCGTAGTTTTTCTGATTTGTACATGAGTTATGACAAATTTAGATGTTGTCAAGTGAAAAACTTCCGGAGGCCAATATGGCGACCATTTCAAAATGGCGGCTTGAGTATCTTGGTTATTTTTCTTCCGATTTGGATCATCTTTTTTTAAAATTGGAAGTCTACATTGGAATAATTACACTTATTGCGCTATCTGTAGTGGTCTTCCAGTTAAAAAAAAAATACTCCCAAAAATGTGGATGGTGCTATGTAATGTGCTCCAAGTCATTGATGATTTAAAATATAATAACTAATATTTACATTATATTTTTTTAATTGTTTTAGTTTACATTTACACTATATGGTTTAAGTTCAAAGGAATATTAAAGTATTAAATCTGCCTCAGTAGGTATAGTAATATTTAGGTTAATTCATATTTATAATCTTGTGTATATAAACGCTTCCTAAATCATTGTTACTGTAGAGACTTAAGATTAAAGCCCTTGATTTAGTAACAACTAGCGAGAAAGTGAAGTGTAGTGTAGTGTAGTGCAGTACAGTGCAGTGCAGTTCAGTTCAGTTCAGTTCAGTTCAGTTCAGTGTCGTATTGTGGAGTGCATAATGATGCAGTTTCCAATAGGAGAAAGTTGTTGAACCCCAAAACTGTTTGTAAAGGTAAACAGGGTGTCTAATAAAATTCCAAATTGAAATTTCGTGACCTTTTTATTCTTTTTATTATTGTTATTATTATTATTATTATTATTATTATTATTATTATTATTATTATTATTATTATTATTATTATTTTACCAAATCATAAAATTTCCTAACACTCTCAAGACAACACAATTTCTACAAATTTGGGTGCGACTTAGGCCGAATTTTCATTCACAGTCTGCTTGCGATTTGATAGCGTTTAAAGCCGACCACAGACATTTTGGGTGGTGAATTTTGACGTTTTATAGAACAAAATTTTCCAATCGGTACTTAAATTTGTACAGATAAAAAATTCTTGACCCAAAGCTAATTTCGTGACATTTTCTTGACTTTCATGACCGTTTTCTGATTTCGTGACATTCGTGACTTTCGTGACCGATAGACACCCTGGTAAACACCAAGAAGACGTTGATCGTTGGGACTTCGAAAGAAGCGGAACTTAAAATCAGAAAATTACGATGGATAAAGAGACACTTCCTTTAAAAATTCCGAAGTTATTCACTGACTATAGTTTGTGCATAATTTGCCAAACCAGTACCAAGGAGAAATTAGTTGAAAATCCAATCTCACATAAACAAGTGCTAAACTATATCAGAGAACGCGCTCAGTACTGTGACGAACAGTGTGTGGCTACAGCTGGAAGGTTCCGAGGAATCACATCTGACACGCTACTTGAGCGAAAGGCTTCATGGCATAGGAGTTGCTTCCAAGCCACCAACAACCGCAGTAAAAATTACCGTTTAAAGTAAAGGTTTGAAAAACAGAACATGTCTTCTCTGTCCGAGCCAATGAAATTAGACATACCCAGCACTTGCAGGTTGACACGTTCTCAGTTAGTTTCATTTAGTAAAAGTGAATGTTTCTTTTGCAATGGATCTCACACTCGGAAAAATCCTCTCAGAAAACTATCATGTGACCAGTCTCAGAAAAACCTCACTTAATCAATAAAGAAAAGTGGAAACGAAACACTACAAATAAAAATTAATACAGCCATCAACCAAGAAAATAGGCATGCCATAGAAGTGCGATATCATCTCCCATGTTGGACGAAGAACGTAAGCCATGTGTTAAGAAAAGCATCAGGTTCAACTGCGAACCTTAAGGATGCAATCCGTAACTACGAACTTGGTGTTGTCCCACGTTCTCTCTTTATCTCAGAAGGTCGCTGTTACCACCAAAGAAGAGCGAACTTTTTATCCATTCTAGAGAAATTGACTGCTGTAGAACACAAAATTCTTGTGGTTTATTCTGGAATGCGGGTTGCAATATTCTATGGAATGGCACTGCTGCAAAGGCTTAATAAACCACCATTTATCATGACATGCAAAGATCTGCCTGATCACTTCAACAGTCGTGTGAAGAACTATTTCTACAAATATGATGAAGTTCAAATTGTGTTGGACAGGTACGATTTACCAATATCACTAAAGAATCAGACAAGGGTGAAGCGTTTAGCTGATGGTGTGAGAACCGCTTACCATATTACGGATTCAACAGAATTAACAGAGTTCCTATGAAGATGCTCTTGTCACATGAAGACAACTAAATCTGAAATGAAGGGTATTTTGCACATACGATGGTAGCATGGTGCGTTACGAACAATCTATAAGCTATTGTTGCATGGAATAACAAAGTGGCTTTTTCACATTGTGATGTAAAGCACCTATCTAGTTCCCGAGGTGCAGCTTCTATTGACCTGATACCGATGTTGTAATTCTTGCTCTACGACGCTTCCCATATGATTTGTCCCATATGATTTTCCTGTGTTGTTGGAACTGGTCAGAAGAAATGAAGAATGTATGAAGCTCTAGGATCAGCAAAAGTCAATGAATTTACTGGCTATGGTACAACTGGAGCATTTGCGGGGAAAGACAAAATCTCTTGCTGGAAGACTCTTCAAACGTACGACTTCACATGTTTCAGTGCTTTTAGAAATGGAATTGAAACATAAACCATCTCAATCCATTTTCTGTGCCTTGGAAAAGTTTAAGAATTCAACTATTAGTGATGCATAATGGATTCTTTTTCAGAAAAAGTGTTTTGGATAAGAGAAAATGCCTCCAACATAGCCAACTCTTCATCTTGCCATACTAGGGCATACTATCAATGTATGTTGTGGCAAAATGATATTTTGGCAAATCCTAAACTTCCTTCACCTAACAACGGTTATGGCTGAGCTATTGAGAATGATGTTTTCGTTCCTCTGATTACTACAGCTCCCCCTGCTCCATCTACTGTAGTTGAACTAGTGAAATGTTCCTGTCATAAAAGTCAATGTTTGACTAAATTGTGCTCCTATCGGCAACACATGCTTCTGTGCACTGATCTGTGCATGTGTGGAGATGATGACATTTACACTTGTGAGAATAGTAAATGCGCTGAATATTCATCAAATGATGAGTGATGGAGAGGACTTTTAGCTCTTCTCAGTAATATATCTCAAATTATGCTGTATGTGAGCAGTGCAGTACAATTGCTGAAATATTCTGCGGTAGGGAGTTTGGAAATGAATGAATATATTATTTTTAATATGAAAACATATTGTACATTCTATCATTTTTATGGATTTTCTTTGTATTTCTTACATTAGGGATCATTGCTTTATAAACGTGCATACTGCACCCTTTAAAATCTGAAAAATAACTATATTTAAAGTGAAATGTATAGCCTAGTGGCAATAAATATATTCTAAAACATACATGTAATTTTAAAAATAGAGTTACTAAAATACGTTGATAAATAACTCAGACAGGGAATACAAAGGGAATTTTAGAGGTAAAAATAATGCTTTTCTATTAAAACTGAAAAACTACTGCAGATAGCGCAAAAACTGAAATAACTAAAAATATTATTCCAAGGTAGACTTGCAATTTTAAAAAAGGATAATCCAAATCGGATGAAAAATAACCGAAATACAGACACTTTTATCTCTTTTATGTATAGCTCAGCCGCCATTTTAAAATGGTCGCCATATTGGCCTGCGGAATTTTTTCATTTGGCAACATCTAAATTGGTCATACCTAATGCATACCAAAACAGAAAAAATATGTCTCACAATTGTACCATTAAAATCGCACGGATGTGCTATTTTATACCACTTTTCCCGGACTAAGATATATATAACTGATATACCCGTAATATATTCTGATACATTTAGTGGAATACAAGAAACAAATGAAAAGTGAGAAGAATAAAAACCAGCATTTTAGTCCGATATCAGTAAGTCTCGAGAGATTTATGGATGGTTGCGTTATATTACCATCGTCACTTTTTTGTGTGTTAAATATGCGCAGTTCACCTGTCCAAAACAACTAAGTACAGTAGCTCTGATACAGACTCCAATATTAGCACGTCTATCAGAAGGTCCATCATCCTAAATGACTGAGGATAAGGAAGAATGTATACTTGTTTAGGCGTCAAATAGATATAATTTAGTACGATGGTATACACTTATAGATAGAAATCTTACTATTGCATATGGTTGCTTCTATTTATATATGTATTAGTATAATTGTTAATTAGACACACATATAATTAAAAAGTATAGTGCTCATTATTGTCTCCTCTATCATTTTCCTTGTGCACTTCTGAGGCCTAGAAGCTTGCCAAAAGCAGGCTATGTTAATGGGATACTGGATACAAAAGCAGAACTATTATGGCGCAGTGCCACTTTGTTTCTATTTCTACATATTTAATTTCAGAAAATTATTAAAACTTTCAATAATCTTTCAGTGACAGCATGATTCGGAGTTTACAGTACGGTTCTCTAACTATTCTTCTTCTTCTTCTTCTTCTTCTTCTTCTTATTATTATTATTATTATTATTATTATTATTATTATTATTATTATTATTATTATTATTATTATTATTATTATTATTATTATTATTATTATTGGGGGCCGCGGTGGCTCAGTGGTAGAGAGTTCACCTCTGGTGCTTGGGGTCCCGGGTTCGATCCCAGCCCCCGCCAAGTGAACTTTGTGGTGGACAAACACCGTGTGCGTGGGTTTTCTCGTGGATCTCCCGTTTCCTCCCACTTTCTTCATTTCATTCATTGCTCATTATCACCGTCTTCTTTAGCCTAACCGGCATAACCGTGGGACGTAAAACTCAAAGATTTCATTTAATTTATTATTATTATTAGTAGTAGTAGTAGTATCTTGTGGTTAGTAGATTGTAATTAATATCGCTAAAGATGTATATTGACCAATATTAGAGAACTTAGAACGTGTTCAGCGGGGGCAAGCATTATTAATATTTGCGTTCTTTAGAAAAAAAACATGAAGTATGCCTCAACTTAGAAAAAATATTAAATTCTCCCCCTCCCCCCAATTTGAAATTCTTATAAATATGTTTTATTACTTCTAGGGATTCTAATTTGCGTTTTACTGAAGTAGGGCCTATAATATATTCATGTTTTATCTTAGGGAAATAGACAATTTTGTTCAAATGGGACAGCAATAATATTTTCAGTTCCTTTTCTTTCTTTTTCTTTTTTTAAAATGGTACGGTGGATCCAATTCCTGCATCACTAGGAACAATATTTGACACATATTAGACATATGTATTATTTCTGACGGCCCAAATAGTAGACTTTTTACTAAAATGTGCTCAGATCACTTTTTCTTTTTTTCTCTTTTCTTTTTTTAGTGTGAACCTGTTTCATGCTTCATTTATACATTCATATTCGTAATGGCAGTAAGAGAATTGTATTTTCAAGTGAATCCTGCTCGAACGGTGGAGAGCTTAAGGGTCTTCCATATAGCAAAATAAAACTACCGCTAATTTTAGAGTTTTCTGTAATATCTTCAAAACAAATAAAAATAATCGAAAAACAGAAACGTGGTGAACTAGACAATACGATTTTGCATGTGATACCGTTATCACAACTCATCTATCTGTTTTCGATTTGTAACTGTAGATAGATTTAGCATTTTTTGCTGGTTCTGTAAACAGCTGCATACCGAAAGGAGATAGGTGAATTGTGGTAAAAATCAAGTGCGCCGGTACAACTCAAATCCGAAACGTAGGTATTTAGATAGAGAGTGTACTAGTTCCTCTAATAGTTCTTTAACCGCATTTGATATTTCTCATAGTTTCCGAGCTAGGCAGCCTCAAAGTTACAATTTTCTCGATTTCGGCATCTTGTTACCTTCAAACAACGCGTTTTTCGCCCTATGTTCATATGGACTTTTTAAAAATTGTTTACGTGTGGAGATTTCACCAGTGGATTTTGGCTACATAATAAATGAACACCCTATATAATAGCTTCAATTATTTGTCACTCAAAAAACTGGAGGGTCCTACGCCCCCGGGCCTCGGGCTAGATCCACCACTGACAATGTTACGCCAAGACATTTGGTAATGGGCATCGAACTGGGGCATATAATCATTCCATTGCACTAGTGGATTCAAAGAGTCATTTATAAGAGGCGGATCTCCTCCAGGACGATGAATGTAGGCTTGAGATACGAAGTTATGGTTATAAAGTAGCCATAATATAAATTTTCAAAACATAATAAAGAAAATGATATATGATGAACTACTGTATTTTTATTGGGAGAATTTATTTATAATAATAATTGTAATTTGATGCTAAACAGCATAAGACATGCTTAATAGTAGAACTTAGAAGAAGGAGCTATTGGGGAAATGGGATGGAGTCACTATTGTCCCATGGAAGCTGATAAAATTTTGAATGGGAGTAATAGAAATAAGTACATTGGTCTAATTTATTTATTGATTTGTTTTAGTATGTCATTATTACTGATTTCATCTCAGCAAATTAAACAGAATTTCGCTTGTATGCCGAGTTGAACCGAGAATTCGGAGATGAAGATTATGCCTTCGAGCCCCAAAAGGTGAAGAATCGGAAGTAAATTTTTGATGTCTACTTTTGCGTTTGGAGGGAAAAAAAAATGAAAAAAAGAAAAACACTTCAAATCAGCTGTTCTTAGAACAAGTTTCACTTTTCTACCGCAGCGCAGTAATTGAAGACCGTATTTCGTGTCGCCAGTCGCGTTTATCAATGACAATCAGTCTGCCATCTACTGGCGAAAGTATGAACGACAAACAACTTTTCGTCCAACGAAACATAATATGTAGTGCGGTTGAATCATTAATACGAGTATGTGTGTACGAAATTAGACTGTTTCGGTGATCGCCAAGTTCTTTAAACTAAGGGCCGCATGATAGAAATTTCTAAGTGGCGAGGTCCGCAACTTCATATGATATGTTATGGGAACTATGGATTGTTCCTCCTATATCAAAATATTTCCACACAACATACACTATATCAGTGGTTTCCAATCAGGGACATCATTTGGGGAGGGCAAGGGACATCTGCACCCCGAGTTTGAGAAGCACAGGCTTTTTAAATAAATTGTATATTAATATATTAACAAAACGCGTGAAACTCTAATGTCGGTGGACAAACTTTCCCCCCTTTCCCTGCAAAATCTGAAATGACGATATTTTTCACAATTGGTTTTTACACAGATCGGCAGCAACAATGTTCAGTAGTACATGGCGGTAGCATTATTACAGATTTTCTCAGGAGGGAGGGAGATTGCCCACCGATATAGGAGTTTCATGTTTTTTATTAGTATACAATTTATTAAAACCATATATTTCTGCAACTTAGAGGAGGAATTGCCTCCTTTCTTCCTCAAATGACGCACATCTTGTACATGTAATCACTATTTTATAAAAATCTACACTATTACAATTATAATTATACTATTGTTAATTATACTATTATAATTTTACTTTTATTAATAAAAAGATCAAACAAACGTATCGTAATGTAAGCTTTCAGCATTAATTTGTATTTTAAGCAGGGAAAAATGCCTGGGACGGATGGTCTGATGGTAGCAATTCAACAATAAATAACACACGTAAATGTCCAACCGTAGAATTTAGCGAAAAGTGTATCCTGTAAAAGTTGTTCCTTTTTCAATAATACTTCGGAAAGAATCAAAATTGGTACCATTTTCCATTTGTAATTTTGAAGTTGACACCCATAGAGGTATCCTGCTACGCCACTGGATATGGAAGCATCACTATTTAATTCTTTATATACAATTTGGTCATTCAATCTTTTGTATGAAGTGTCTACGTGCATTACGAGCCAAGAAAATTGCCTGGGACGGGTGGTCTAGAAAACTTCCTTCAGGACGAAGGCAGTGAATAAAATGATTTCCTTTTTTTTTTTTTTTTTTAATGCCCGTTCTAAGGAGAGTAAAGGGGATTCAAATGTTTTGTCCAGAGTAGAGTACAATAAGAACCCCTGAAGATAGGAAGATGAAACTGAGCATGTAAATTCATCATTGAAATTAAGCGGATCTATGTCCCAACATTTTGGAAAATTTACATTTTAAGGGAAAAAGGGCATTTTCTATATGTTTTTCTCCACATTGAAAGTGGTTTGTGATCACATTACAGGAAAACAGTGAAAACTTCGAGATGAATTTTGGAAGACGCTTTCAATAATCATTCTTATTAAAGGGGCTTATCATGAAGAAAGTAAGAAGTCCAAATTTAATGTCAAAAGTAGAGTCTCTCACGAGCCCTTCAAGTTGGGAAGATGAAACTCAATATATAAACTACTCGCTACAAATAACCGCAAACGTGATCCAACGTTTTTGAAAATTTCATTTTTAAGGATAAATGAGCACTTTCTATATTTTGTCGTCATTTTAAAATTGCAATTGTCTTTTGTTTGTGATCACATTAACCCTTGCAAAAAATTATAACTTGCCCCTTAACTCTTCTATTAAAGGGAACACAGCTACTCCTCCTATTACTCGTTCAATTGTTTCCAAGAAATCATGGCGTAACACAATGAATTGATTTTAATGTGCATAACGTAAGAATATGTGTAGCAGAAAGGAAGAAGAGAAGTAAAATTTCAATCTTGGCAATGAAATACTTTATTAACTGCAAAATTATACAAAAGTGTTCGATATTACCAGTGGCGTATTTAGGGGGCTTCCAGGCTTAAGTCCCCCGAAATCTTATTTACTATAGTAAAGTATATAGAATATCTTGCAGAATTTTCACAGTTTCAGGCAAATCCCCTCCAAAGTTAGCAAAGTTCCCCCCGAAACAAAATCGTAAATACGCCACTGGATATTACGTAGAAAGCTGGAATGCTTCAGTCATGCCACACAGGAACTGGTTACGGTGAATCAGGATCATTTTATTGGTCTCTTAAAGGCTTGGGATAGAAAGTTGGTGGTTTTTGGCTCTTGTTAGAAAATGATCTAGACTTCTGATGCGTAGAATTATTCCACTCTTTGTACAGTTCCTTATAGCAGACCAAAGAATTCTGATTCTTCCTATAAATTTTGGCATATTTTCTGGCATTTGAATTATTTGATCGGATTTGTGTGTGTGTGCCTAAATCGCGTTATAGCGAAAACTCATCAAGTGAAATCGTGGTATAATAAGGGATATCTGTATTCGGTATGGTGATTTGAAAGAACGGTTATTAACAGTGCATAGTAGAGATGTTAGCACTTATTAAATGTCAATAGACGATCCATCTATTTTATCAGATGCAAACCGTAATTATGACAGTGAGTTATTATATTGTGTTCATGTAGGAAGAAAAGGATGACCTTGTGTAGTATCTTCTTCCGCGATGACCTTTATTTTGTCAGGACTTCGAAACATTATGGCTGATGGGAATCAAGAAAACAAAACACTGCACAAGTTACCTCCGGCTGCATGACTTGAAGATTATTGTTTAAGTTTGGTTTCTTCTTTGTCTTTTATTTTCTCCATTATATCTTCATCTAGTTTTCATAATCGAATCTATTCTTTGCACTTTTTTTTTTATCTGAACTTCGTACTGCCGCTAAGTTTTTCTAACGGATTTAGATGTGTTTCCCAGTTAATTATTCGATTGATTGTGAAATGCTTTGCATTACAAACGAATTAACGTAGCATGTATTGTCATGTTTAGAAACAAAAAACTTCAGCAAACTATTTTCTTTCAGAAGTTCTGTGCTCTTATTAGTACGCATCACACAGATGAAAATTTATTATAAGCCTACGTACTCTAGAAAAATATGCACTCATTGAGTGCGAGGAGAATGCCTTCTTTTACAAAGATACGTTATATATATATATATATATATATATATATATATATATACACTACTTTGTTCATTTACATATATACACAGACCAAAGTTTGATTCAACTAAACACTACTTTGTTTTAAAGGCCCCGTAAATTATGGACTGCGAAAACCAAAACCTGCTAGAAAGAATTTATATAACATGTTCCACTTTAAAGATAGTTATCATTAATTTTTCGCATCTTTGGTCTTATAGTATCCTTCCATTTTCCTCTCAGTCTACGCAAAGACATAATTCTTGATCAGTGCTGATTCCTCGTTTATAAAATTTGTGGCTTTTCTTCGCAAGAAAAATGGAAGGATTCCTCCTACTTTCGATAATGTCATTCTTCCTATAATATAACTACTATATTGTACGGGAAGTTTTCCAACCTTAGAATGAATTCTGCATCTGGTAAATTCCTGGAACACAGTGACAGTTTCTCTATGTTAGCGGATAAAAAATTCATTCAAGTATATCGCTACACTACGGTGAGCAACCATCCTGTAGGCATCAACGCACGAGTCGCGGAAGAGCCTTAGGATATGCAATATGTCAGAAATAGCAAGCAAATTGATCACTATATGTCTGCGAGAACCTCCAAACTTTTTGTTCAATTGCACAGTTTTTTTTTTTTTTTTTGTTTTTTTTTATGGTCCCCTAGAAAACACTTGGGAGCCCCATTCGATGTAACGATTCAGGGGCAATGTAACGATTTGTGTCAACGCAACGCAAAATCTGCGTTTTATTTTGTGATAATAGTAGTGTTGTAAATAGAAAAAAAACCGTTCGTATTTTTTCAGAAATGTACGTTTTTTTTAGAAAAAAACATTGCCTCTCGTTTTTTTTCTAAATTTCGTTTTTTTTTCAAATAGCCATTTGTAATGTATCTTACGTCATTTATGTCTGAAGTATTTTTATGTATGTGTAATTACCATAAAATGCAACATAAATTAAACACTAGATACTGATACGGTACAAATATTTTACAATTTATATGAGTAGCGTACCTACTAATAATCCGGGTTTCTGTAGTGTTTCACCAATATCAACCAAGAAATAAAAGTATAGATGAACATTTTTTTTTTTTGTTTTATTTTTCGTGAAAGTAGGCCTTTAATAAGTACGAAAATAATATCACGAACAGTATAAAATGCAAATAACTTGTCTAAAGGTAAACACTAATACTAATTTGCCTACTAATATTTTTCTGAATATCATATATAAATAATTTGTCGACTAGATATATGATATGCATTGCTGGCTCTACCATATGTGCAACACGTGCATTTGCACTGGGCTGCAATATCTGTCATTAGTATTTTATTTAAAACTAGCAGCGTTCACCCCGCTTCGCTGCGGTCACCCCGGAACGCAATAAACTTTGTTACTTAGATAATTTTTACTTTTTCGCTTTCAAGTGATATGATAAAAACCATAGAAGATTACAGTAAATGTTAACATTATATCGCCTGTCATTTATGTTAACCCGCCCCGCTTCGCTGCGGTCACCCCGGAACGCAATAAACTTTGTTACTTAGATAATTTTTACTTTTTCGCTTTCAAGTGATATGATAAAAACCATAGTAGATTGCAGTAAAGGTTAACATTATATCGCCTGTCATTTATGTTAACCCGCCGAGTGACACGGTCATGCGGGTTGCATATAAATACGTTTATTTTTACCTATGATGAACTAACAAAGGATTTGTACGTTATGGACACTTGAATGGTCAATTATCTCAAGACACTGGTAATTAAAAATTAAAGTGATATGATAAAAACCATCTAGGGTCCAAATCCTAATAACCCCCCAAAAATGAAAGAAATTGGTTCAGCCGTATTAGCGTGATGAGGGAACAAAGGATTTGTGCGTTCTCTTTTATATATAAGATAAATATTTCTTGTTGGAGACAGACTTCATGATCATGGTAGCTAAATTTACTAAGCCAGGGGTGCCCACAAGGGGGGCTATGACGCAAATTGCGTCATTGAAATATATGGGGGGTTAAAAATCTATATAAATATGCTTGAGGGTGTGTAAACATTAATCGAAAAGATTTTTTTTCATGGAAGAACACCTACGGATAGACAATTGAGGGGGGTGCGTCATGGACATGAGGGGGATGGGCACCACTGACTAAGCTGACCTTCTATTTGAATACTACACTCATAAATTATCTTTAGGTCGCATTAGTTTAAGTCACATGATCAGTGCTAAAGCAAATGGTAAAATATATCTCAGAATAAAGTGCTTGATTGTTGTCAAATACAGGAACTCAATTCTCGAATGCCTGTCCCCTTTGGTTAGTTATCAAAGTTCTGATATGAAAGCTTCTCTTGTCTTTGTCGCAAATAAGATCGTTATCATGGAAGGTGGAAACACTTTAAAAAAATAACAGATGTAGAAGGAAAATCAAGAAATAAGGTAAAAGAGCTAGTTGCATTATAATTGCAAACTGATATGTTTAGATTGAAACTCGATATTGAATTCTATAAAAAGCATTAACATCTTTCAGATGTATTTGCTTTATCTTTCACTAACATAATAGATTAACAATTAAAGAAAAACAGACACAACAATATGTATTTGTAGTAAGTATTTAAGCCTTTCTGAGTGCGAGTGTAGTTTCCCTCCCTTTCGTTGTTCATGCTGGAGTAGCATACTTAAAATCGTGACTTTTAAGATTTGTTCTTTCTGGAGAAAGATTTAGGTGGCAAATTACGTCATTGCGCGGGCGACAAATTGCCTAGGGCCGCGGCCGGCCCGATGATATGTACACTCATGTCCACAATGATTGTCGCATATCTATAACTGTCTTCTTGTAAGAATATAATTTGATAATAATTTTGCAGGGTACTTTTAAAACTGATACTATGTGTATAATCGGAAAATGTATATTTGTGGTAAATTTCAAAGGAAAAGAATTATAAATACGAAAATGAGAAAGAGTAAAAGAAACTGTTGCTAAATGGACAAGAAAGTTTTATTTTCGTTTTATTGTTCTTATTTACTGCTGTTTTGACATGAAATTTTCCACATACATGTCTTTGCCGATTATACACATACTAACATTATAAGAAATACCAGGCGGATTCGTTATCAAATTATGTTCCTACAACAACATATTTATAGACATGCGACAATAATCTTGGACATGAGTGTACATACAAGACATGAATATAGGTGACATAATTTGAAGTAATGTAGGGTGTTTCAAAATGAATATTAGGGTTTTCAAACTTTGTAGTATCTAATACAATTAACTTACAATTATAAGTATTATCAAATTAAAGAGCAACTCAAACAGTTTTGTACACATGCATGCCATGCATTGTTTCCTCTGTCTGCCGTTAGAAAGAGCAAGTAGCAAAGATGGAGACTAGAGACCAGAAAGCTTTGTGTGTTTTAACTTTGCAAAGACTGAATCTGTAGTTACAGTGCAACCGTCTGTGTGAATTAAATGTTTTGTGCCATATGGCGGAAAGTTTATGGGCCTTTCTCACCTATTGACTCAATGTGTGCCATGTGACAAATGAAGCTCACATCGAACACTTGAAGCAAAAACTGTTTGAGGTGTTCTTTTATTTGATGTATCGTTTGTCCACCCTGTACTTTAGTCTTTCTTTAGATATTAACCTCCAAAGTAAAACAGATGAAGTACAATGCACACTGGTCCAGAGAAATCCCGAAAACCCGGCCAAAAATCAGACAAGCCACACGGACTGCATGTTTGGTTTGAAATCGTTAGAAATACCGAAAAGCAGATGATAGGAACTGTTTGAAAGAATATTGTGACCGTATGAATAGAAGTGATGTATGATATGTATGTAAGAAAAATACAATATAACCTTTCTGAGCCCTCTTCACTGACATCTATGACATGCACCATGAATTTCTGTGGAGCGTCCAGCAGGCGTAGTATTACACATGACAGTTACTCTCGCTTTTGTCTATCATTTTATGTCGCAAGGTCGAAATGATAGGATCAGAGGTAACGAGAAAGCGTTGCATCACATTTGCATGGTAAGCTCCCTTGAGCTCTTCCTGATGTGATGCTCCCGAAATTAATTCACATGCTTGTTGTAAGCTTCCTGCGCTTCTTCTGCCATCTGTCCAATAGGAGATCATGGCCGCACCATGAACAAGTACCTTGTACACAGACGGAGGCATGAAGTACTAGGGGTATTGCCGTATTTAGAGCTGTGCTATCTCTAATGCGTATGAAAATTCTGTGTGTTAATGATGTAACTTCTTGACATGGCTTATAAGATGCACTCATATCTCTTGAGATCTACACACAGGCTGGTTTTGTTTGCAACATGATCAGGGTGGTCAAAGAATCTTCTCATAGTGTTTCCATCATTTGTTGTCCTCGAACCTCCGGGCTGTTGCTGATTCATAATGAGGCCTAGTGCTTCCTTTAATAAGCGTTGAAATTGTTTCTTCCGTTGTTCCACCGTGGATTTATTCTCTTCTCCCCTGACGTGCCATGATTGTATATCGAGATGAAATTTTCAGTTTAAGTTGAACATAAAACAGAGCACATAAATAAAATTTATTTTTCACCTAGTTTGCAGTGTTGCCACGTAATAACTGTACGTTGACACAAAGTTATACTCGTACTTTCATGAAAATCAATTATTATTGAACCTTGTGAAGATTATAAAATACATTTTTCGTCTGTTGCTGTGGAGACTCCAAATTTGAAGGTATCAGAATTTTCCTGTCTTCCTGTTTGTCATTCATGTCATTTGCAGTAGCACCACATACATAACACTTTTGACTCGATGCGTTAGTGAGTGCATTACAAATCTTTCCATCTACCATAGTCAGTTCAAGTTAATGGTGAATTCCTGTAACCTGACCGGCTATTGTAATTGTTGTTAGCTTGAGCCGCATTTGTTGATGTTGTGTATATTCAACCTCACATGTACCGACCTGTTTCGTTTCCTTCTTCAGTTGTATCCGTACTGGTCGACAAAATCGAGTAGACTCTTGATTGATCTT
Organism: Thermobia domestica; assembly: GCF_964235325.1. Classification (NCBI taxonomy): domain Eukaryota; kingdom Metazoa; phylum Arthropoda; class Insecta; order Zygentoma; family Lepismatidae; genus Thermobia; species Thermobia domestica. The sequence goes on from NC_137471.1 coordinate 98,643,523, forward strand.
GCATGACCGCGACCAAATGAAGTGGAACGATGGATGAAAGGAACATACCAGAGTTGGATAAAGTTTCATCGATTGACACTTATTTCTATTGGGAATGCCCGCTGCTGCCATCACAACCTCGCCTTGTTTAAAATACATATTTTGTGGTGAAGTTCTGAATGATGACCTCTTCCCGGACGATAGCTAAGCGTTGAGTCGTGTGATACAAAAATTCCTGAAGTGGGACCTCTGCAACTGATTTAGACACTTGTAGTCCATGTCATTGCTTTTTTGACTCTAACAGTTTGTTATAGTCTGGGTAGATATCATGCTGTAAATCCTTTGAGCCAGACCTAATAAGCTCATATTGATATCTAGTCATATCACCCATCAGGAATAGTGCAAGTGCTGCATCATTCGTGTATATTCGAGTTCCTGACTTTGAAACCTCATGTTGTGTAGATGTCCATGCTGCTCTTATTTTCTTTGCCCTACTCGGAGAACTCAGATTTTTTCAGTAGCTTCGCTTGCTCCACCTTTCCTTTTCTTATAATTACAGAGTGGTAGCTTCTGCCGGGATACAACTATTGTGGGACATTCTTAAATTCTCTGTTTTAATTCTACGTGGTCGTCTACTGCAGTTCTCAAAAAAAAAAAAAAAAAAAAACTTTGTCTCCCCTTAAGTGGTGACGCACGCTCCTCCTCCTCCACGAGAATAACATGTTCATCTAGCCATGTTGCGTATTTCTGCAAGAAACGATCCGTCATGCAATGCACCTTGTCCAATCGTCGAAATGCATGAGTAACAAATACAGTAATTCAGTGTCAAATAGCTACTTTATCCGTTTCTGGCTTCACTTCTTCCAGAACGTGGTTTACAATTGACTCCATTGCTCTTCCCGTCCTCCACTCATGGACCACAGCAACAGGAATAAGTCTATCCTTTTGAGTCCAAACAGGAATAAGTCTATCCTTTTGTGTTGGACCTGAAATAACAGAATAATAATGTTCGTCATGATACTTTTTGTTGCAATTACATTTGTTTTCGAACATTCTACTAATGCGGCTTTCACTATTTTTCGCTTTATAGTACACCCATTCATATACCTAGGTATAACCTTACTTTTCTACGAAAGGGGCAAAAAACGGGCAAGTTCTTTCTTTCTTTCCATCTCAAGGGAATATTACTTTAGGTTCAGAACAAGAAATGAGCGTGTAACGAGGTGTAACAAATTTTACATACTAAATCACAGTTTTAAGTTTGTAATTAATTTCTAACAGATACAGTAGTACAATTACCTACCATCTATCACATGGTACACGCATATATCCAACAAATACCTTTGTTATTCAAAAGAGAAATGCCTATATACATATTAGAAATAAAAATATCATGTCCGTATTCAGTGCGTACAGGTACACAAATTCCAAAACAATGCTGCCTTTTTCTCAATGCAAAATGCGACAAATCACTAACATACATTTGTACAATTTAGATGGTTCTGGATGTCTACTGGGAGGCTGCAAGATGTCCATGATATGTATTTTGTATTCCCTAGATATTTGGCTTCTCAAAACTATATAGCACACATTCTATCAGTGAGTTTGAAAAATCATTCTTGGCCAGGTTTGTCGGATTCCTGGATCACTGTGCAGTGGGACGAAACGAAACAAGTGATTGATTCATTTGCATTTACGTCCTACATCAGCAACAAATATATATATATATATATATATATATATATATATATATATATATATATATATATATATATAAAGACAGATCTACATTTAAAATGGGATCTGACCACTGTACTGCGTTCGAACCGGGACCCGATAGACCAACAGAACGCACTATGGCCACTAGAACTTATTATATATATATACAGGGTGTTAATGAACTATATCGACAAACTGTAAGAGGTGATTTCTCACATCAAAACAAGAGAGAAAGTTCATATGGACCTATGGTAAAAAGTACATAGTTTCAGAGCTAGAGCTGTCCAAATTCGCGAAAAAGCTAAATTTCAATAGGCCCTATTTCGAATTCCAGAAATTGTGGATGGTGGTTCTTATCAGCGTAAAGGAAGGCACGCATACAAAATCCAAAAATGCATATTTCATCAATTATTGTCAATAGATGTAGAGGGTATTCCCTACAGGGTGTACCGGTAATTCTCAGGTATGTTTTCACTAGGGTTTTCAGATATACTCTGTTTTCAAGAAGGGCCCAAAGTAGGCAGGAGATAAACCTTGACAACAATGGACATCCAATGCTTGGGAGGGATGGCGGAAGTGTAAGGAACCGGTAACTTTATGTTTCATTGTGTTCGGAATAACGTGTGATGATAGATATTTCGTCAAGGTATAATTCATGTTTTCTTCACTTATAAGCGTGTAAGAAAACATCGCACCATGCGTTTTTTCGAGTACGAGAGACCGTACTGCTGACGATCCTTAAAACTTTCGACATCGCGCCAAAGGATTCCGTGTTCACTGCTATCAAGACTTATCATTTACCTACTTTAGACCAATCATAAAGTAAGAGCACATCTCAAAATTCGGTTGATGGCATGTCTGGGAATTTCACCGTGCAGGGAATAATCTGTACACCTATTGAATATTAATGAAATATTCATTTTTGGATTGTGTATGCGTGACTTCCTTTAAGCTGATAAGGACTACCATCCACAGTCTCTCGAACTCGAAATAGGGCCTCTTGAAATTTTGCTTTTTCGAGATTTTGGACAGCCCTAGCTCTGAAACCATGCACTTTTCGCCATAGGTCCATATGAACTTTTTCTCTTATTTTGATGTGAGAAATCGCCTCTTAAAGTTTGCCGGTATAGTTCATTAACACCCTATATATATATGGTCACTTCAAAAATTTGTGATCAGTTCTTTCTTAAGCTTGCTCTTTCGTGGTCAAGCGGCTAATGTGCGTATTTACTAGAGCATAATCTCGGGTTCGATCACTGGAGGAATGTTTCCTTCGGATACAAAATGACGTAGTGGCTTGAATTTTATTTAAGGCAGTAGATTCCTGTCTCAAACAGTCTTAATATTGAAAACAACCGTTAAATTCCAATCAATTAATCAATCTTTTTCAAGCATATATCCACTTTACTTATATGGCAGGTATAGGTGAAGATAGAAAGGCGGGGATATCATATGACATCCTTCATTTTCACTTGTCAACCTTTTGTTTAGTTCATACATCATGCGATTTTTTAGTTTAACGGGAGACAACCTTAACGTGCATATACATACTATATACCCTTTACAGATACGTACACTGTAGCTAGAGTACAAAGCGACTGCGCCTCAGAAAAGCAACCCACCGTTTGTATCTATAGACGAAAAAAGAAAGCAAACACACTTCATGTTTCTGTTGACTTATGAGAGACATATCATTAGTCAAAAAAATATTTATAAAAAAATTTACAACAAAAGAGAACAGTTTAGAAGAGCAGAAAAAAAGACAAAGATGGGTTGGGAGTGGGTGGACCACAAAGAATGATCTGTTACTGTATTTATTTAAGGGAGGTGACACGTTGTGACATCTCATTCAAAAGAAACGTATGAGAAATTACAATAATAATACTACTAGTAAAACATACACTCATATAGGCGGATAAGAAACCTTCGGTAAATAGAGACGATGCTCATCCTAAAGTTTTAAAACTTCAAGGAAAATACTTTACTCCTCAGAATGACTGGGATAACTTGATGATGATCCGCTCGAGTGTATTTTTATATATGTATCTACATACAAAAGCAGAGCGTTTATCTGTCTTCGTTTTTGTAAATGAATGTTTTTTGTGATACGTGCCGACAAATGTGCCGCAGGGGTTTTTCTTTTTAAATTTATAATGCACACTTAAGATGTCAATCAAAACCTTAAGAATTTGCAATGATCCATGGCGGCATCCTTTTGGATTTCTCGAAAGACAAGCGCGAAGATTGGAAAGTCTTTTTCTCCAAAAACACTTTTGCTACATATGCTGACGTGCGACAGATTCTAAACACCTACGCTCTCTCATATGCATGTTTCTTCTATATCTAACAGACGTTAAGATATGCTCATATAACAGTAAGCAAAAGAGGTGGATTTCCTCTGATGTCACGCTGTCATAAACTATTACTGTCATGAGCAAATGTAGAAGAAAATACTTTCTTTGAGTTCAGAAGATTTAAACTGACACTTATAACTTCATTCCTAAATATTTGATATGATGATGAATAATTTTGCTTGTCGCTTTTCAGCAATGGTGGGTTAAAAGAACCGAACAGGATTACTTAAAAGACATGTTGAACTATTTATTATAAGTTGAATAATATATTGTTTCAGAGCTAACAAACAAACAAACAAACTTTGGCTCTATAACACGTAACCCCTGACCATGGTGTCATCTTTTGTTCCAAAATGCCTGCTTCAACCCCAAGACCTATTAGCTTACGATGGATAACATTTTATCCATGTATTTCCCACATGTTTGCATCCCCTTCCACTATCTTCAACTAATTAATTCTTCCATCATTGTTTATTTACATGTTATATCATCCATCCCTTTAACCTGCAGAGAGAGCATAATCATAGGATGTTAAACTAAAGGCTACATATCTTCATTTTTAAAAAAAGAATGTTTCCATAATAAGATTTAGGGGTTACATGCACATGGAAACTATATTGATTTATTAATTTAAGAAATAATACACTGAAATAGTCAGCTGGAAATACAAGTAAAAATTGGTAATATGTCAAATGATACTCTTTATTGATTTTTTTATTATGGAAAAAAATATGCGTTTTATTTGATTGATTAATTCTTAAGTTTATATTTCTTTTATATGCATATCAATGTGTTGACTTCTGACATTTTCTTGATCAATTCGCATCCCCCGAAGTAGACTGTCGTAACTCTAAAATGTCAGTTTTATAGGTATTTCTCTCTCCTAAAATCTCAAGAAACTGAATTATCTTTTCTGTATATTGGAATTGTAACATTGTTTCAATATGTGTAATATAATTCTATACGCGGATAGGAAAACATGATATATATATATTTTTACAGGAACGTATGTCACAACCTTATACTTAATTTTAATCCGACTAAAAGAAAAGTTCAACGTATGAATAAAAAGTATGCGGATTTATTGATTTAATTCCTCGTTTGGCAAAGAACTAAGGATCATTGCACGTTTTATACTAATTTGGATTTTAAATCCTATAGAACAATTTTCCAACATATCTATTTATGGAGTCACGAGAGAAGTTACCTCAAAATTGAGATATTTACATTTATTTACGTCAAATTCGAAATCACTTTTCTATGCACTTCATGGACGCATATGTTTAAAGATAGTTCCTTGGATTGAGCGTCCCTAAATTAGTATAAAAAGTGCAATTAGAATTGTATCCAAATGTATGGGCACTTTTACTATTGGTATAGCTAATAAATAATACTTCACAGATCCCAAATATGAGGTCATTTTTCTAGTGAATAAATAGACCTATATGTTTAAAAAAGTTTCCTTGGATTCATTATCCTCAAGTTAGTATAAAAAGGGTAATTAGAAATATATCCAAGCATAAGTACTTTTGCCATTGGCATGAGAGTTACTTCAAAGATCCTAAACGTGAGGTCATTTTTTGGACAGATCATTTAAAAGCAGTTACACTGGATTCAAAATCTTCAAATTAGTGTAAGGAGCGCAATTAGAAATACACTTAAGCGTTGGCACTTTTACCAATGGCATAAGCGATGCTTTAAAGATCTCAAGCTTGAGGTCATTTTTACAAATGACCCCACGGATATATATGTTTAAGTATAGTTTTATTGGATTCAGTATCCTCAAATTAGTATTAAAAGTGCAATTACTCGTAGAATTTATACAAGTGTGAGTACTTTTACTAGTGGCATGATCATTAGTTATTTACAATATTCATCTGTTGAGAATACAGAATATTGTAGCACTATATATGTATGAAAGTGGGCATAGTACTGCCATTTATCGGAGACTATGAGTTCTTTTTATTCATCATAGTTCATTGAAATTGCATATATTTGTCATTAATTATTTGTCATTAATTATCTTCCAAATTTTCTATCAGAAGGAATCTCATATTTACTTAGTTTTACTTTGTAACATTAAGCTCACAAAGGACAAGGCTTTTAATTACTTGACGCGTTTCTTGTAAGATACTAAAGCCATTAGTTTTGATTATCTGGACAAACGTTTGCTACTTCTGAACTCAAATAGCCTTCAGATTGTCTCATGGTGATGGTTAAACTTAAAAATAAATAAATAAATAAATAAAATAATAAAAAAAAATTCTTCACCCAAAATCGTACCCGGGATCACAAGACTAAAGAGACATTCCCAATTAGTTGAAGGTTGGTAGGTTTTGAGTTTAATGTCTCTTTCAGCACATGAGGCGTGAACCTACAGCTTAATATGACATCCAAATCATATGATGTCCCACCATCAATCGAATCCCAGTTTCCCCTCACAGAAGACTCGTAAGCTAACCATAGGGGGCTTGCCAATTAGAATTATTAAAATTAGAGAGTAGAAAATAATGTCGATATAAAAAAAAGTATCAAGTATAAATTCTATTTTTGTTACCAACTTTTCACTTCGTACCACTATTACAACTGAATCTTCAACAATTAACCAGTCTATTACTACTTATTCTATGTATTTTTTGAAGAATGTGACATCCTGGTGATGATTCAACCTTTTCAATGTAAATGTTCCATTTTTCTTTTCCATTTCTACGGCTTCTTCTCGAGTTACTGCTGAACACTCCATTAGTGCTCAACCAGTTATAACACGATGTGAAATCAGTTATACTATTGTCTACTTTACTACATAGATCATACTACTGGCATTAACAAGGTAATGTCAAGCTCTTTTGGTTTTAACTATTTTGAACTTTCTTAAAATGAATGGAAAATATCTGTAATCTCAATTGAGTTTTAAATTGTATAATTGTATTTGCTTCTCCTTGTCTTCATTTCTTTTTAATAATTCTAATAATTTAATTGCTTATTCAGTTTTATTACATGTAGTATAGTTCGACAGCAATTACTTAAGTTGCTGAAATTACAGAAAGTTATAAGGCAACACCACGTTCTATTCACATTTGTTTACAACAGTTGATCGATTATGAATACTTTCTAGCAATTGTTTTCCTAAATTGGTTATTTGACCGTTAGTTACGGCATATTCAGCTAATTCTAATTCAGTGATCAAGTCTTCTTATCAGGCTTCATCAATACTTTACCACCTTTATTTTCTAGTTACTTGGTTGGTTGTTTCAGGAGAGAATGGGTACATCACCAACGTGGTCGTTTGTCTCTGTCACAATAAATTTTACATGCCACGTGGTTGATTGTTTTGGAGTATTTCGTCAACATGTAACGGAAAGTAAAAGTATTTTCTCACCGCTAGATTTTAATTTACTAATTTATTTTTAAATGACAAATCTGAATAAAGTTTAACAAGTAGCTGGAAACTTCATGGCTTATTTACAGTGGATCTCAAAATTGGCCCCGTCCCTCGATGTTTGTGTTAATTGCGAAAACAATGCGTTCTGTTTGCGTGTTTGTGTGATGAAACATTCTTCACAGACATGAAGAAACAGATCTTTATCATTATTAGTTCTTCCTCTATATTACAATTGTTACTATTACACACAAATACGGACACATATGTTCATCCGGTGTCTCAAGAGAACTGTCTTTTCGACGTTATCTTTAAAAAAATTAACTCATGCAGGGTACTGAGTATTATTGTATTGTAGTATGATATATGATTCCTTTGCATGAATATAAAGTCATAACACACATTGGGAAGGTCATAGCCGTATCTCTTCTTCAAAGTACCTGGACACAAAAGATAATCATTTCCATTTCGGTGATGCATTATATTTAAAGGTTCAGTTAGTTTGTCTTATAAAAGGTAATTAGTTTTACGTTTACTTCGTTAGGAGACTGTCTAATGAATTTCCCATTTAGGAAATATTATTTATTTTTTTACTTGAGATAAAGTTAAACGATGACAGTAAAGCAGTAGACATATGAATCTTGGTTTTTATAAATAAATTATTCCTGTGATGAAATTATCTTTATTTATAATTTTTCGCTACCCGATCCTGTAGGTTCACGTCTCATATAGCCTCTGTACGGAAAAGGGCTAAACTTCAACAATCAAACAAAACTTCTAAATAATTAATTTCTGTAATTAAAAGTGCTGCAATTGCTTTATTTTGTAACAGTGGGTAAGATAGTTAAAGAGAAGAGAAATTAGTTATGGTATTTTAAGTTTTAATAAGTTAAGGTATTTTAACGTAGTTTATCATTAAAGTAACAATGCCCAGCAAACTGGGAACATTATTCTGCTTTAGGGCGAGTTATGTTTCGTACTTTGTTTCTTTGTGTAGAGTTATGGAGAAGAAAGGTATATGAGGGTGAACCAAAAGTTTAACATGTATTTCCACCTCAAAAGGGAGGTTAAATTCTAACTAAACAGCAAAAATTGAACCGGGTGTCCTGTGATTACCTAATGATCTTTGCTAATATAGCCTCACCTACTCTAACTTACCTTTAGCTAGTTGAGCTTAAGTTAACCTCAGATAGTAGTCTTCAACACTTTTATTATTACGGATAGTTTACACATTTAATAAGCTGTCTGTTGCAGTCACATTGACAAAATCAGTAGTAACTTTATAAATAATTGTATGGTTTTTGTTGTCCAATACTGTTTCTTATAAAACAATAAGAATAATCATCAGAGATAGTCGCAAATCATATTTTTGTCAATTTCAATTTTCATTTGAATTACAGCCTTATTACAAGATCTCTTATTGGATGAACTTCTGTGTATATCTAACACTAATCAACCACTGGCAGCTTTCATTCGTTATTGGGGAAGGAAGGGCAAACTGTAGAGTAGAAAATGTTCTGGGCTTCACGTTTTTCCTATTCAAGATCCGTCTAATAACTCATAGGTATGATAACGTCAATCAAAATGATAACACAGATTACTGTTCGCCACTGTTCTTATTAGGTAAAAGTTGATTTAAAAAAAAATGAACTCCAATAGGTTGTTAGTCCAGGATATCATTAAAAATATTTTAATACGTACGACTTTTAAAGTTGTCCCGTTGATTTTCTCAGCTATACACTATACATGATGAATATTTATGGAAGTATTTCCTACTTCTTCACTGAGTTCTTCCTTCAAAGAGATATACAACGCACTATAATATATTCTCCGTAATTCTAGAAGTCATTAGTAAGCGGACATTGCAGCGAAATTCGCATAGGGTGGCAATCAATTTGGAAAAAAGTCAGTTGTAAATTGGATTTCAAAAATTCTTTCAAATGCAAAAATCAAAGGAGGTTACTTTTACTATTTTTATGACATTTAAAGAAATATTCAACGAATATAATTGGTTCAACTACTGTACTTTGCATGTCGATAAAATGGAAATGTCAGGAAGTGGATCAAAAGAGCTGCTGCATTATCTCTTTTTCCGATAGTCTCATCCCATACTATATTAAACATCCGAAGGATATCCGATATTTTCATCCACACTATGAAAAACGTGCCGGACATATCACAAGCTCCATGACTACATAATTGAGTCATGTCTGGACGATAATGAGGCTCTCTTTTCCACATTAACCGTAGCTAATGGCGAAAAAAAAATATTGATTCTATGTATATATATTTTTTTTTCAAATAATTCCAGATTGACCTATATTTTTCTTGAGCATCTTTGTGTACATTTCATTGCCAGAGAATTTTAATGAATCTTGAAAAGGCGAAATTTGATATCACCAAATTTTTGGGGAATCAGCTATATTTTGTATACCGAACATAATGGTAGTATATTGCTTGATCTACAATACAATATAATATGTTTGTGGTGGTAGTCCGGGGTTAGGGGCAGGCGTACCCACCAAGAGGAATGTCTTACTTGCTTCCTAGCGTCGTTACTGTGGTCAAACAAATCATTATTGGATAATTTAATTTGCCGTAATGTTTCTGTATAAGGATTTCTGTAGCTTGTGGCCTCTGACGAAACTTTTCATATATTAACTTGAATTAATTGTTGACGAGATCATTGTCAAGCTCTGAATTGCAGTTAGTGACTGCAATATATACAAATAAACATATTGAAAGTTATATATGTTATTTCCTTAAAAGAAAACACAGAACCATTCATATAAAGCATGATGTTTACCCCATTAATGAGAGGACATAAGCGTTTTTTAATTCATTAACATGTCAACATTTGTCTTCAACTTAGATGTATGTACTCTCTACGCAGTTTCAACATTATGTCGGTCAGTCGACTCTTTAATTTTGAACTTGCATTGTTCATGGATATGTGACACCTATTTTTGCTGGGACAAGATTTGAGGTATCTTGCCTTGAAACGGTGTCATGAAAATGATGTCTTTCCTCGAAAATTTTGTATTAATAGAGTTCTGTTTCCTCTTTTCGGTGACCTTGGTACAGAAAAGACATGAAGTTGATATGATTATTAAGGCCCGGATTTTTATGTTTTTACATATTTTTTCCTTTGTATGTACGCTGGTGAAAATATGAAATGTTCGCAAATTACGAAGTAAGGAGCCATATAAACCAAAATCATATTACATATTTTTACATATTTTGAAGTCTGTAACATATTTTCCGTCTACTGCACATATTTTTTACATAAATTCAGTTTCCTTGCTCCTTTTCGCTAATTTTCTTTAAATAATACACAAATAAAGATAGGCCTATATATGGAACAATAACTCCAAAAGTACTTTATTTAATTATCTGTATTTTCTTTCTCTCACTTTGTTCAACTGATTTGCATTGCGGGAAAGCTGGGTTAAAACAAATCGTACACTCTACAATATGCAAAAAAACGTCGTCAGTTATCGCTTCCAATCCTGAAAAAAAAAGATTGTTTTCTTATATATATAAAGAAAGAAAACAATATAAGGATTTTTGTGCTTATCGCCTTTGCAAGCAGACGCCACTCGGAGTGTGCCGACAAAACAAACTAAAACGCACACAATTGGCTAGCTTTCTCACCTTTTTTTGTATGTGCAATCTCTACGGGTGGTGCTGTTTCTAATAATGTGTTTACAAAGTCTATTTGTTCCTTGTTAAAGCTTGAACGTATCTATCGAAAGTTAGTGGTTTTCAAACGCGCAGTTATAAATTTGAAAGTTCCAAAGGTAAGCGTTGTTTCTCTTAAATGTTTTTTTTTCTCTTTTGATATTCAATAATGTGACTTTTATTTCTCCACGAGACAATTTTATTTGTTCTTAGTGAAAATTTGAACGTATCACTGACAAGTTAGTGACAAAGTTTTTCCATTGCGTAAAATTATTTAGTGGTTCATTGTTCGTCCCAAAAGTAAATGCCTTTTGTTTAAATAAATGTTTTTTTTTTATGTTTATATGTTCAATAATGTGATTTTTTACTTTCTTAATACATATTTTCATTTGTTTCTCCTGAAAATTTGTACGTATTTGTAGGAAGTTATTTACACTTGTTAAGCTTTTATTACATAATATGTTACAGTAAATTTATTAGCTAAGAACATAGCACAGACACAAAATAAACACGAAAAATATTTTTACATATTTTCATATTTCTAACATATTTCTTACATATTTCATTGATTTTTGTTACATATTTATGTACATATTTCGGTACTTTGTACTACATAAAAATCCGGGCCTTAATGATTATAGATAGGCCATCCATATTTCTGTTACTCCGAATGGGAACACTTTGGTGGGAGGTAAATCTTTCATAACATCCTATCCCAGCTCGTGCCAAGTGAACTTTGTGGTGGACAAACACCATATGCGTGGGTTTTCTCGGGGTTCTTGCCCGTTTTCTCCCACTTTCTTCATTCCACCATTTCATTCGTTTCTTATCCTCACCGTCTCCTTTAGCCTAGCCGGCATAACCGTGGGACGTAAAACTTAAAGATTTTATTTCATTTTTTCTTCCAAAACAAGGGCACATTGGTTTCACTACTGACATCGGTAGAAAGCACCTACTTTACTACTCAGCACAAAAGTCATTTTTATTTCATTCCTGTTGAATGTATCAGTAAAACGAATGCATCTTTGATTCAAAGATTATATATGAACTTATAACGTAGCACGCTCTAGTAGTATTCTTAGTTACTTAGAGTTTAGCTTCCCTTTCAGCAGTGAGGCTATATGAAATGAACTACAGCTTAATATAGGATCCAAACCACATGAACCTAACCCTTCAAGTGCACTATAAATTGAGATTACATATGTAGGGTATCTGTTCAGGTAGACGTATGTTATACCAAAACAATACGTGCTCGTATTGTAGAATATTGAATGAGGATAAGGTACACAAAGCAGGGGGAAATTGCCACAACTGAACAGCAGGACAGAATGTAAATTAAGGGGGGGGGATACTAGAGCCTTCAAACCGGGACTCTTTTGGTCAAAACGGAAATTGTGGTAACCCTAAGTACAGAAAATTTGAAGTTGTGTCTTATCTGTTTCCAATGAAACTGCATCGTGTTCACGTGTTTTTCCTCTTTTTCATTTTATTGAATCACTATTTTTAATTTATTTTATTATTCGCTTTAGCAGGTTTACAAACTTAAAACCGGAGGAGGGCTGTATGGAGTCTGTGGATTGGGGTCGCTGAGGAAAGGTTCATATTTTGTCAATGTCGCTAATCAATTGCATAGAGACCTTCAGTGTATTTATGTGTGTAATGATCAATGATTCTGGTCTGATTCAGCAAGCGGGTCCAGAACGGTCGTTTGGCGGAGCAGACAACCTCCTGGACGATGAATGTAGGCTCCAACTACAAAGTTACATCAAAACAATATAAAGTAGTACATAATATACGTGATTTGTTGCATTTTTGTTGCTAGCTTTTATATATACGTATGCTTCTTTATCATAGCTTTAATGCTTAGCTTAGAGTTATCAAAGCTCTATCATAATGTTAACATAATATTCAGTTTAAACAGATGAGCGAAGAAAAAGCCTTTAGAGAGGTGGTCGCTCCCACCACCTTCCCTGTGCATCCACCAATGTCTGATTCCATATACATAATATACCTAATCAAATCATTCATCTTTAATTTCTATTAGGATCTGAAGCATAACTGTATCGTTGTGTGCATATGCTCCTGAGTCTTACCTGGTCTCAGGGCACAGCGTACATTGAACGGTATTGTATTAAGTTGATTTTTACTTAGAACCTTACTTAAACTTTAACTAACATAACTACTATAGCTGATTAACTGATCGATGATTTGAAATATAGAAGAAAATATTGAGGGTTAAAAGAGGAAACTGAAGAACGAAAAACATAGAAGAAACATTTCCAGACTAGAATCTAAGAAAAAACTCATTAGTTCTAGGACATGCCAACAGGTAGAATACTCAATAATAATAATAATAATAATAATAATAATAATAATAATAATAATAATAATAATAATAATAATAATAATAATAATAATAATAACAATAGATCAAAATTTACTGATAACATTTTAAGTTTCGATTTCTTTTCACACTTTAAAATACTACTTTTTCACTCCGTGTCACGTAGATTTATGTAAAATCAAATATAAACTGATATAATTTTACGTGTATCGTATATCAAATATTAAAAAAATGTAGTAATCTATACGTCACAATTTGGAATAGCATAGGGTGACTGGGCCGGTATTGAACACCCTTCAGAAAATTTTGATTTTGATATTTTTGTCACTTGTGTTTTATGTTACAGTAGTGGTTTTTATTCAGCTAAAGGAAAATTTTGTTCTCTTTCAATGCAACCACAGCTTTCATTCATTAAGGGAAGGAGTAAGAAAATATGCCGCTTTTTCTCTGGTAAGAGCAGTTTTGCTAGTAGTGGCCACTTTTTTCTAGTTGTGGTCACTTTTATATTCAGTAGTGGTCACACATTTTAAGTGACACTGATTATAAGATACTGTGTTTATTCGTATTACATTTTCTTGGTTTTCTCCAAAACCGGTTCGTTTTTATCCGAAAACGGTTTTGGTTTCCTCCAAACTCTGGTTCAGTTATTCACCGAAACCTGTTTCGGTTTTCTCCAAAAACCAGTTCGGATTTTCGACGAAACCGGTTTCGGTTTTCTGAAAAAGTGGTTCGTTTTATTACAAACCTGTTTTGGTTTTCTTCAAAAACCAATTCGGTTTCTCAACGAAACCGGTCTTGGTTTTCTTCAAAACCGGTTCGGTTTTTTCACCAAAACCGCTTTTGTTTTTCTCCAAAAAAGGTTCGTTTTCCCCCGAAACCAGTTTTGATTTTCTACAAAAACCTGTTCAGTTTTCAACCGAAACCGATGTTGGTTTTCTCCAAAAACCGGTTAGATTTTTCACCGAAACCGGTTTCGTTTTTCAGAAACTGGTTCGATTTTTCACCGAAACCAGTCTTGGTTTCCTTCAAAACTGGTTCGATTTTTCCACCGAAAACAGTCTTGGTTTTCTCCAAAACTGAATCGATTTTTCCACCGAAACCGATTTTGCTTTTCTTCAAAAACCGATTCGGTTTTTCAACAAAATCGGTCTTGGTGTTCTTCAAAACCGGTTCGGTTTTTTCACCAAAACCGGTTTTGGTTTTCTCCAAAAAACGGTTCGTTTTCCCCCGAAACCAGTGTTGGTTTTCTACAAAAACCTGTTCAGTTTTCAACCGAAACCGATTTTGGTTTTATCCAAAAACCGGTTCGGTTTTTCACCGAAACCGGTTTCGTTTTTCAAAAACTGGTTCGATTTTTCACCGATACCAGTTTCTGTTTTCTCCAAAACCGATTTCGGTTTTCACCGAAAACAGTTTCGGTGAACACAAAGCTATTTCTGCGAAAACAGAATCGGTTTCCGGAGAACAACGAAACAATATTCTGGTCAGAAATAGAACCAATTTTGAGAAAAAGAAAACAGAACCGGTTTTGAAGGAAACCGAAACCAGATTCGATGATAAACGTTTTTTTTTTTTTGAAAATTTTCAAAAACTAAAGACCGAAAAACATGTTACTGTGCTCACCACTAATTGTTATTCTATTTATTTCTATGCCCACTTCTGAAATTGTGCTTTCAACTATGGTCACCTAGTGTGAACGTTACTAAAAAAGTAGATGACCCTCATGTCGTATGACCCCCATGCAGGGTTTCGTCGAGTCGAAAGAGATATCTAGAGTCGGGGTATTGAAGTTACCACCGCGTAGCAGCGAGAACTTCATTTTGGTCCGCACTCCTTCGATTCGTCGCGGAGAATCGCGAATGGACCGACAGGAATTATTACCAGTCATGTGATTGCGGTTGATATTATATATTACTTTTCTTGACGAATTTTTCCTAAAGTGAGCTCCAAGGATCAAGAGTAACCCATTCCTCTACATCATGAAGTGAAAAATCTTGAGATGAGTGCATATAATTCTGTTAATTTAGATGGCAACTGTTGCCAATCATTTGAAAGTGAGTATGGGAGAACTATGAAATAAATTAAATAGACGCGATTCATTTTCTTATAAAATTACATGGCGAAAACTTTTTATGATCCCAAACTGTTATCGTCGAATATACACGGTTAAGGGAACACTCTTATTAGCCAAATTAGAAAGATTTTGACTATTTATCCATCTACAAGCGACTTTCCCTTCATCGCCACCGTGACCAAGTCGGAAGATGACCCATCAAGTAATCATAAGGTTGGTGATTCATGCCCACCTCGTGGTACTTTTTTTACTTTTTAAAGTGTTTTTTTTTTTAGACTCATCTTAATGTAAGCAAATTACGCATATAGGCGATTTAACATATTTTGGGGGAGTAAATTTGTTGTTCATTGGCGTTTCGTTGCGTCTCTGTCGCTGGTAGTATAATCTTCAAAACGGAAGTTGGGACACCGCGGATCGTCGCTGCGGGGCCGCCAATTTTTGGCGAGATGTCGCTAGTTGATCACCGACGCTTACGGCATGTGGACGTTTCCACATCTTGATATAATTTAGAATTTCCAACCGTGATAACGGAGAAACTAAAGACAGAGAAACGAAACTTTGCACAAAGCAACTAGAGACAGGAGAACATCTGCCCGTGTATTGACGAATATCACCGAATGAACATGTTACCAACCCAAGAGAAAGCTGTGTTTTTGTAAATCGAATGACCTAAATTGGGTATCATGATTGGAAGCAACACAGGGAGTGAGGTACTAACGTTTTGTACATCTTAAATTAAATATGGGCAAGAACTGTTTAAGCTGACTCCAAGTATAGAAGGGTATGTTGAACAGTGTTGCCATCTACAGAATACTTTAGTCTGGAAAAGGTACAATAACTCACAAAATGTCACTAGTGCAGTATGGTTTAAAACCTATAATGCAAGGCGGTAGAGCATGAGAAGCAGTAACGTGATTATGTCAAATCTATAAGTCACTTACTGACCGAAATAATCAGTATTTTGTTGTAGCTGAGAGGTAAGGTTTTTAAAAGACAGCAACGCTGCGTACTCCAACGGCGTTTGCATTTAACACATGTTTCACCTTATTTCTCGAAAAGTTTGCAACACTGATGTGCATTTACCACCTCTTTTGTCTTTAGTTTCATTGTTGCTCCCAATAATGATTTCCAATTTAGGTCATACGATTTACAAAAAAATATAACTTTCTCTTGGGTTGGCAACACTGTTCATCCAGTGATGTTCGTCAATATACGAGCAGGTGTCATCCTTTCTCTAGCTGCTTCGTGCTAAGTTTCATTACCTTGTCTGTTTTGATTTCTCCGTTATCACTTTTGGACATTCTAAATTATATTATAATGTGGAAACGTCATTTCATGAATTTGTCGTCAAGTCGGCACGGGTTAACATTCTCGTAGGGAGCTGCTATTTCACTAATGTGTGTTTACGGTCACATAGAATACATTTAGCGGGTGTGCGCAGCACGAAATAAGGGACACCTTAATATCTATATATATCTCTCTCTCTCTCTCTCTCTCTCTCTATATATATATATATATATATATATATATATATATATATATATATATATATATATATATATATATATATGTGTGTGTGTGTGTGTGTGTGTGTGTGTGTGTGTGTGAATCCATGTTAGTGTATATTTAATATGTTAATTAATAATAAGTAATCCTAAGGTCAGAATTTTCATTCACTAAGTAATCAAGTGATTTCTATAATTTCAAAGATATCTAGTAGCCAAACTATATTTTGGATTTTAAATACAAACGTTAACCCATTATTTATTAACGGTACTTTAAAGTATGACCAGAAAAAAAAATAGTTATGGGAAAGGACTCGTATATTGTGCTCCAAAGGTACTCCTTGGAAACAATTTTCTGTTTTGCAAATCGATTAATACCTGGCAGGACGATGTAGAAAAAAAAAATATTTCCTGCTAAAGCCATTTTGATTCAGGGAGTCAAAAGAGCTGAGTCGCTGTTTTCACTATCCAGTGTTTGAGAGACCCGCTAGCTTAATAAAATAAAATTAGGTGCTCGGATATTATTTATTTGTATCAACACACTTGGTAGTCATGTATTCATTGTTAAGTTTCGAAATCCTTTGAGTGTTGTGAGCGAGAGAGCGAGTTGCTTTCCTTTTACTTAGAAGTACCGTAAAGGCTGAAAAGTAACACTTTATGGCTCTTTTTACTTTCTTTTTTGATTTTGTTTAGGAAGAATTTCGAGTACCTTTCTCCACGAATTGTTTATGAAACTTCTTTGAATAATTGCAGCAGACATATATCTGACTCAGATGCAAGCAGTGGCGCATGTGGGCCGGGATAAGGGGTCATTTCTCTCCATATTTTTTATCACTTATAATGTATATATTCGAAATAATCTGAAAAATGAATACAAAACATGTAATGTAAGGGATTTCAGAAAAAAATGAACATAAATATTCATATTATTTAGTCGTAAATTAATGCATGTATAGAGGGTGGAATGGGGCATTCTTCCCCCATATTTTATTATGTGCCTTTCTTCTAGTCATCAAATGGATGCAGATCCAGCGGTATGCATTAGATTTGCCATTAGTTTTGCGACATGTTTGTACCGCTGGATCCATCTGATGAAATGTGAGAAGTGTTAAGACATTTGCAATTAATTGTAATCTGAAGAAGTGATGTGGTGCACCATTCTGTACACCACCAAATTATTGTGGAGAATGGTAGGGAACAAGAATAACTTAGGCGTAAGAAAAGCGTACCTGTAGGAATATGAAGCAATTTTTCTCAGAAAATTCCTTATTACTAAAATTGAAAAAGCAGAAAAACAAATACCAAACACTACTCACTTGCCAGTATAAAATATTCAAGTCAACTTTAACAATGGCATGAAATATATATGTCGTATTCTTTGATAGGAACCAAAATGCCATGTGGGAGCAAGCAGCAGGGGGCAAGTGGTAATGTCCAGCAACAAAATAAATTTATTATTTGTAAGATATTTATGTAATTCTCGTAGGGTTGAAATTAATACTGTACATATTAATTTCGACATTATTGATGTTTGGTACTTAGGCTACTTTGGCCTGTTAGTAATGTCAAAATTTATTTCTGAGTGCTAATAAAGGTCAAAAAGTTCATGTACAATGTCATAATTTATTAAAGAAATACAGAAAAATATTTATAACAATTTCCTCATATGCTGTACATTTTGAAAAATTGATATTTCTGACCTATTCTGATTGAGTAAAAGGTCCGCCAAAAATTTAGGAATGACTTTTTTCAATTGTTACGCAAAAATATTTTATTGTGGACCAATTGAAGCAAAAACACCTCACAAGTTCATGTCTAACTCCATTGTTTCGAAATGCCATAAATAAAGGGTTAAACACATTCTTCAGCTTCATCGGTCAGTATTGAGAAATTTGCAAAGAAGACTCCTTCTGAATTTCCGTTACTTTTCACAAAATATATTTTAGCTTCAAAGAATCGAAATTAAAACGCTAATTGTGTGGTCATAGTCTATACGGAACATAAAATTTCAAAAGTTTACTATTATTACTGGAAATTAATGCTCTCACCTGTTTCGAACGTTTTAAAAGGACAGTTTCTAATGTATTGAAATTTAATTGCTTATCGATACTATAAAAGATTGTAAATAGTTGTACTGTAAATTTCCATAATTGTTCTCCAAGTTAATCTGTATACCAATCAAAAGTAGTGTTATCAAGTTTAACAAAAAGTGCAAAATAAGGTTCTTGAAAACAGCTCTTATTTGTAAAAGAATACATAATGGTCGCTTTTGGTTGTTACAATCGTCTGTCCAAGCAGCTTGATAAAAATCCAGCGTCGTATGACAACTAAACCTCCTTCTCCTGCATGTATTAAAAAAAAAAAAAAAAAAAAAAAAAAAAAAAAAGATTCGTGGGATGAGTATATGAGTATAGGAGGTACGGAGTTCTATTTCGCCCCGGGCGCCGAAATCTCTACCTACGGCTCTGGTTCCATATAAGGCTTTTAAAACTTTTATTTCATAATTCTGAGTCTTATCAAACACAATTACAGAAAAACACTGCATCGTATTATAGACTAAAATAAAAGAAGATAATTTTAGTACAAATTTGAAAAGGATAGGATATGTAACTTCACGAGAGCTTTCACAAAACATATTATTATTGTTATGTTAAGGCCTGGACATAATTCCCACGTACTATTTGTATATTATATTGTGTATATATAGACGCGTGCAGTCGTGTCTACCCAAAGGACGTGGCGACATTTAATTGTTTTTCACTTCGCAGATGTGAAAAAAAAAGATATTCGTAAGGAGGATACTATTATGTGTTTTTCTCTGGCTACTTAATTATATTTTTATTTTTATCATGAAATATCTAGAAGCTAGATTTAGACATCAACTTATACCACATAGCAACATATCCAAATGTGTCATCATTGTTAATTTTCTGTAAGTGTGAAGGTCTTTTCTAAGGTTCATTACGTAATTATTAATTATAAGTTTAGCATTAGCAGCAGGAAAATAACAAGCAATATTTCTATGACATTTCGTACAAGCAGTCTTCCGGAAAGGTCCGAAAGGACAGTGAAGTAGTTTGTTTGCCTTGTGTGTAGGAGAAGTTTTGGGAGTTTCAAGATTAGGAAAACTTTCCTATAAAACTTTTGGCTTATCAGGATATATTTTGTAGTAACTACTAAACAATTACATCTAGGCTCATGTAATGCAATATTTGTTTTCCATTATAGATACCACACGTTAAAAATAACGTTTTTATATTCTTTACTACATCATCGAAAGTGAAGCAGGTATCACAGAGAGATTCCTGCATACCCTTTTCCTTCACAGCTTTACCATAGTCGAAATGTACAATAATCAAGAAAATAGAAACTAAATTGAAATAAAATGAAATCTTTAAGTTTTACGTCCCACGGTTATGCCGGTTAGGCTAAAGGAGACGGTGATGATGAGAGATGAGTGAAATGGTGGAATGAAGAAAGTGGGAGGAAACGGGAGAACCCCGAGAAAACCCACGAGCACGGTGTTTGTCCACCACAAAGTTCACTTAACGGGGGCTGGGATCGAACCCGGGACCCCAAGCACCAGAGGTGAACGCTCTACCACTGAGCCACCGCGCCCCCCAGAAACTAAATTCTCTGGCACAAAGTTAAAAGGATCTTAAGCTAAATAATCAGCAGTTTTACATTGGAAACTATTGTTAGCACATCACGAATTTCATTACCATAGTTGTTTGTTTCCTTGACCTATAAAATACTTTGAGTTTCTCCTATAAAATACTTTTAGTGTTAGCTTACCAACACTTCAGTCATGATATATTTGTAGCCTAAAAACCAGCACACACTATGAAAATTAACAGTATATTCATAGTCATATATTTACTTTTTTATGGAAATAACATAATATTGTAAGAATAATCAAATCTAAGAGGCTCAGATGGGTAGGCCGTGTAACCAGAACGGAAAAAAACAGAAACGTCTTCAAAGTTTTAACTGGAAGTCCAATCGGAAAACGGCCATTAGGAAGACCAAGGCCTAGATGGGAGGACAATATTAAGATGGATCTCGCTGAAATAGGAATACAAAATAGAAACTCGATCCAGTTGTCTAAAGAGAAGTCGATGGAGAGCTTTTGTGAACACGGCATTGAACCTCCAAGTTCCATAGTCATAGAATTAGTTAGTTAGTTAAAATTATCAGAAATAATTAAAGAATAACTCAACCTTCATCAAAAGATTATTCCTATCAGAGTGACAGAGAGTAGATTACTCCTATCAGTTGAATATCAATAACTAGTAGAACCAGATATTTCTTTAATATTTCATAAATGATTAACTTATGTTTTGGAAAGAAACCGGGACTCTTGGAGTCCCGAAAAATTCCTCGGGGAAAGAGTATGTAAATTCGGGATTGTTTCGGCTAAAGCAGGACGTCTGAAAGATTTAGACTGTGATACAACTTACAGGTCAGTAGCTGGGTATAGTGAGCAATAATAATCAAAGCATTGCAGCAGTGATTTTTCACGTTTGGTTAGATCGCATTCGTTGTCTCAACTTTTAAAGAAATACTATGACGAAATAGCAAAAAGGGAATTTTTAAATGACAAATCTTATTTTCATTTGTGCACCTGGTAAAATCTGTTGATTATCAGGCTTCCTGATTATAATAAGTCAAAGACACTTTCATTAACTGGGGTGTGTCAAATCTGCATAACAACGCGCGTCCTCATACAGCTATGACAACGGTCACAGCTATCACTAAACTAATTTAGGAGATCCTACACATCCCTCGCATAGCCACGATCTGTCGCGTTACGACTTCCATCTTTTTGATCCCCTCAAGGAACACTTGGGAGAACAAAAACTCCACATCGACGACGAAAACGTGTATGATAAAATAGTTGAAAGATCGTCCCAAAGAATTTTATGCCGCAGGGACACGGACATTCCCACAACGATGGGACAAGTGCGTGCGTATACATGGGGAGTACCTTGAAAAAGAACAATAATTGATTTACTTGTTGTCTTCTCTACAGAGTGATCACAAAGTCCCGTTACCCCTATGTATTAGATATATATTAATGAATTGTTGTTTCTTCTTGTAGGTGAAAAGATATATCTAAATCATGGCTGATGAGTCCACCTACACAATGGAAAAATGAATCGTGATGAGCACGTCAGCTCACGAACGACCGTACAGGAAAATCAATGAGAAATATTCAGGGTGATATCACTGTAAGGTTTCATAAACCAACGTGAGAGAAAACGTTCTTTGCAACTGGTTGCATAAAACATAATCTCCGCTCAGGACGACCACCAACACGACTGGAAACGTGCTGTTCGACATACATTTACTGCCACGTACGTGGGGGAGAACGATACTCTGTTATGAAAACGATGCTGTATATACAGACACTCTAGAATAAATAGTAAAAAATAGTCCACTACCTCAAAGTTGTCCTCTGCTATGATCCCACATTAATACAATGTGACCATCTCTGAAAATGTGGACACACGTTAGGGGGGTAACGGGACTTTGTGATCACTGTTTATGTATATATATAAAAAAGAAATTCCGGTTATAACTTGAACGTCCCTTGTATAATTATTAAGCATACGAGGTGTCTTGAATCAGTTTATGTAGCCCTAAAATTTTTACAGGGTATACGCTATTTTGTGAACATTTATCCCTATATGATAACAGAAAATACAGGGGAAGACAAAAAATCTAAAAACACTTCATACAGGACACGTAAGTTTGGCCCTCCACTGTACAACACGTGTTGCGGTTGCCGATCGTTTTTTGTTTTTATTGTGTCATGTGGACCTTCCTCTTCCGTCAGCAGTAACACGTTCATCTGTGAGTGTCATGGTGTGAAAAGGGTTCGGTAAAATGGGCGAGGTGAAAGACTTTCAAAGAGGCATGACAGTTGGTGCCCGTCTGGTTGGAGCTTCACTGGCAATAGTGGTGAATATTGTGGGGTATCGAAAAGCACTGTGTCCAATGTCACGAGGACATACACAATTCATGGGCAAACGACGTCTGCAAAGCACAACAGTGGTCGAAAGACAATCCTGTGAGATAGGGACCGGAGGGCATTAAAACGGATTGTAGCAGCTAAAAAGAAGACCAATGAAAATTACGTCTGAACTCAACTCCGGCCTACAGAACCCGGTTTCATTGAAAACAATGCGACGGGAACTTCATAAAATGAAAATTCATGGCAGGGTCGCTATCGCCATTGTGTAAATGCACAGCAGTAAATGCGAAGAGGCGTATCCTGTAGTGCAGGGACCACAAGGGGTGGACTCATGAGCAGTGGAAACACGTAATGCGGTCCGATAAATCGACTTTCACCTTGTTTCCAACAACCGGTCGTGTTTACGTATGGAGGACACCGTCACAGGCCTACGATACATAGGATTGTCCACACGTAAATACACTCGTTCCTATGTCTAAGACAACGCTATTCAAGCTCAGACACTGACTCTTATGAACAGTAATGCCATAAGCAACTGAGATTGGAAATTGAGCTCGAAGTATGTATGCCTTATTCATTAACTGAAAATTAGCCTTTGTCCGCTCCAAATCGTGCACTAAACCATGAGCAAATCTGATGCGAACTGACTTTACTCTTTCCTTATTATCAATATCCCAAGCAACAGATTCGACCACACCAATTGCGCCATTCACCAGTCCCAGATTAACGTCAATATTACGTTGAAGCATCACTTTCACACCTACCTTTATCACAATCGTATGTTCAAGACCGTGTGTCACCGAACAGCCCTCTACTGCTTTTTCCGATGCTGCTTCTACTTTCTTTCTCAAATACCTGGGACATTCAATAGAGTCCTGAGCAAGCAATTTTATTTCTGAGGATGGTATATTTTCTAACATAGCCTGGTTAAGTATGCTACACATATTTCTAGTTGGAAGCAGGCAAACAGTTTCAGAAGAAAGACTTGGAAACAGCTCCGTAATTTCTCGCAGCCTACCGCCCATGCTTCTACTCCTGAAATAGATCTTTCGAGAGTTTAGCAATTTTACATCGCATTCTTCCAGTGCGCCTACACGAATCCTTTTCAGAGCATCAGCAAAATCTAGATCGTTTTGTTGGTGCATGTTTATCGTAAGTTCGTCATATGTGAACAACTCCCACCAAGATTGATTACATTAATACCTCCGATGTAGTTATCAACCTGATGTCTCGAAAACGTTTTATATGCAGGATGCCCATGCACGGGTGGCAACTGAAGCAGATCACCAAATAATAGAATATTCTTCCTCCCAAACCAACCATCATGTTCATCAGCAGTGCCAAAAATTTCTGCCATTCGCATATGAATGTAGACGAGCATAACAGTAGAAACCATAGAAATCTCGTCAATGACAGAAAGAACTGTATTCTGCGCACTGTCTTTAAAACATCATCAGACAGGAACCTAAAATTCCCGGCACTACCATATTCAACAGGTAATTGAAACAGCCGATATATTGTGACCCCATTTACGTTAAAGGCAGAAATTCCATTTGGAGCGCTCACTGCTACATTTTTGCCAAGTTTTTGTCTAACCCAAGCTCTTATGGTATTAATAAGAAAGATTTTATCAGTTCCTTCTGTTCCACTTACAAAGTGTCTAATGAGATTTCCTCCTCTTTCACTGCTGCGAATTCCATCCATAACATACTGAAAAACTCGTCTCTGATCTGCATTAAGCTGACTAACCATTTCTTCTACGTCACAGTTCTCATTTATCATAACATTTTCAGCTTTTAAATCATCTATAGCCGATATTAGCTCGTTAGGCAGAATTTCTACCTTGTTATCAGGTCTGTTTTTCAATCTCATCACCAGCATCAAGCTCAGCAATCTTTGTTTCCATTAATTCAAACAAGTATTCAATTCTCTCGCGTATATCATTTTGCAGTTCTCCGTATTTCAAGCCCTCCTTTAAGGTATCTTTGCAAGCATAGAAAGCTTCGGTGTATGTGCTGAAACCACTCAAATCATCCATGGCTTGAAATGGCTTGAACATTAGCAACCAGGAGTGGAAATACAGCTCCGGATTTTGATCGGGGTTGTATTTGTAATGGTTGATTAAATACGGACGTTTTCGTTTTTTCAACCACTTGTTTTTACCAACCTCGTAAACACTATCTTCATCATGTACTTTCACAGGCTTTGATGTAACTACATCAAATAGCCTAGCAAAATTATACAAGCACATGACTTCGAATTCTTTCAGCCTATTCGGATAATAATCGTCAACCCAGGACTCAAAGAAAAGGTCAGTCGATTCTGACTGCAGTTTAGACATTTCGGAACGGGACTTCACTCTTCGCTTTCTGGTCATGCTAACATCTAACCACCGAATGGTTGTATTTGAATCTGTTCCGTAAAGCGGAATACCAAGGAGCGTGTCACTTGCTTCAAGGGCACCGCAGTCCCTATGATTCAATGCCCGTAATCCTATGTTGTGTAGTCTACTGCAAAGCGATAAGCGATTTGGTAGAATTAATTTGTTCGAAAGTATCCATTACATGACCTTTCTCGCTCTTCATTATGTACTTTGTCACATAGTAGTTCAAGATTGCCAATTTTTCTCCAACAAACTGCAAATCCATATTCCCGTTCCAAGCTAACAGTACTGTGGGATTGTAATGAGAAAGCCTCATCTTTGCTCGTCGTTTATGAAAGCCTCATCTTTGCTTCTCGAAAGTGCATATAGTCTACTGTTACTGGTGAGAGGCTTCCGACCAGCTATAGATTCCGTTATACTTCTAAGCACAAACTGATCACTTTCAGTCCTCGGGAAACCAAAACGACAAACCTTTTTGAAACCAGTCTTCGTCTTCTTATTTCGCATGCAATAATTGAGGGGCTTAGTGGAAAAGGGGCGTATCCCACATTTTAATGTTTTCGAGAAACAGAAGGTTTTGCGTTGCAACTGGCAAAATTTTTACTATGGAAGAAAGGTACATAATTACAACCACATATATTAGAGAAAGGTCTGATATGTTTCAGAAAAAATCATCATGCATCTTTAAGAAGAAATAAACATAAGATAAGTACATGATCATGGTTGCCAAACCAATACGAGTTTTCTATTTTAACGGATCAAAATGAAAGTTCCAATACGCGAATATGTATGTAACGTACAGAATAACACAACAGAGTGGTCCATGTTCGTCTCTGCAAAAAACGTTTACGTACTCTACTCAGTGAGAAAGAAATCCACATGTTCGTCTAGCTACTCAAATAACATGTTTTAGATAACAAAAATATTTTCTTTGTACAGCAGCACCCTAATATTGTAGAACCGTTCACACTGTAAACACAACACTGCAGACGAGTATCACACACATTATACTGCACAATAAACCATTACCCAGGACACAGTACTCACGTCCCTGAAGAGACACTTCACACTAACACTCGAGATCAACCCGTATGTAGTTCCTGTCGCCATTATTGCATTTTAGAGATCTGTAATATTCGTGGTGGATTGGTGGAATGTAGTTTAACATGCTCATTAGATTATCATACTTAGGATTCTGAATAGGTCTTCCTTCAGGAAAACCATATCTTGCAGGTCGTCTTCTTCATCGCTGCAAACGTAGAGTACTCAAAGGCTCACATGTGGAGTATGTACATTTCACCTGGACTAGTTGGCTGCCTTTCATAAATTTCATGCCAGTCGCTGCTCTCATATTGAAGACTTTCCCATCTTCTGTTTTCTTGCGAAATATCAGAACATACCGCAACGCTGATACAACCGTAATGTCTTCTGTTGTCATTTCGATGACTTGAAATTGCTTCTTTTTAAGCGCTGTCTTTATCAAAGTGACTTGTGTGGGGGTGTACACAGATTGTTTTCCTCTTCGCTCTCTCAATGATACCGAAATCATCATCGGAGGGGAGGAATATATGACAAAGAACCAAAACTATGCTATATTGTCTGGAGGTCGGTGGTGACCAAGAACCAGAACTATGTTCTATTGTGTGGAAGTCGGTGACATCTAACAAATAGTTAGAGTCCCATAATGACCGAATATTTATTTTGCCCAACGCACGAATCACTGTACACTAGTACGTCTGTTGAGAATACCTCTGGTAGGTGCATCATCACTCGAAGAATACAGCTTGCAATTTCATCACTACCACGAGAAGCAACAGATTCTGGCCGGACGCACATAACAGCAGAATCATCATGGCAGAAATGGAACCCGAAACAATATGTCCACAACTGCCGCAAATAGAAAACAGTTCGCGTGCTTATCATCGGTGTTGGAAGTGCTTGATTCAGATCCATAACAGCAACTATGGTGCTGCTGTTAATGTATTTGCATTCCTATTTTGCATTTCTCAAAGATTGGTAGGCTGCTTCGGCTTTACGAAAGTGTATATGATATTCAGGTGGTCTAGGTTCTATGTGTAGCATCGAATCACAAGTTTTACAAATGTCGGTGCTTGACATTTTAAATGTGATGTTAAATGCATTATTGAACACATATCGATATGCATGTAATTTCACTAGACCGACTTCCCTTTGTTCACATTGTTGTACATATAAATCGTACATTTGTTGTATAGAATGCACCGAAACTACAGCATGTATATATGAGCATTCAGGGTTTGCAGCTCTGTTGTAGTGAGAACAGTATCTTGGAAGCGGCCTAATGTGATTCCTGACAATATCTAGTTTTTCTTCCGAAATAGCACGGGGCGGTGTTGATTTTACGTAGACGGTCCTCTTTTGGAGAAAGCGGACCATTAACTTTCATTCCAGATGACAAACGAAGAACATAATAAAAAGTATTGGCGCACCCGAAGACATTCACATTTTTCCTGTCTTTAATGTAAACACGTTCACATTCTGACCTCCTCATTAGCCCAAATAGACAGGCATTTTGCGTGTTGAAATGTTGCATGTTGTAAAACGAAATTAAAATATTATCTTTGGTTTCACAATCGATATCCTTCAAATAGCCTTTCTACACCATTCAGTTTTACAATACCTCACCTCACTTCGTATTTTATCCTGTACTTCCTTACCTATGGGACCAATGTAAATCTTCCCTGTGTTGCTATTAAGCTTACATTCATTATCCTTCCATTTGTCTTCATTTGGTGGTTTAACAGAAGAATTTCCCTGACTGGAATTACTTTCAACATCCTGCTTAGCGGCCATTATTACTTTCATAGCAATGTGTATTAGCAGTCACGCTTGGCCGATTTCTAGACTGATAAGCAATGACAGAAACTGTTATATCACCACAAACTCACAATATTATAGATGGAAGCGGGATACGTCATTTTTCCACTCACGAGTTGCAGCTGAAAGGGGATACGTCATTTTTCCACTAACATTTTTGATACAACATTTTCTTAATTTTCGTCCTACGCTTATGGGATCCATAGTATATGGAGTCGAATCCTAACATTTCTGGTCAATATACAGGATAGTTCCCTGTATCCAAATTTGTAGATATCTCGAATTTTCAAATTTTGTGGGATACGCCCCTTTTCCACTAAGCCCCTCAATTATTATGCCGATGGCTTTGGAAGTTTTTGACGAGCGGGAACAAAGTTGGATTCAGATTTCTATCGGGCACTTCGCAGGTTACATATTTCAAAATAAACTCGCTTACTTCTTTCTCTGATGAAGTACCAATAACGGGTGCATCCTTTACCCATAGCATCAGATGAAAGTGTTGCAGCCCACGTGGCTGGTATTCTCGTCTCCAGAAATAATGTTCAATTTTTCCCAAAGGTGCAGCATCAGACAAAAAGAAATATAGCATGGCCTTGAATTTCTTATCTATAAAGCGAGATGTGGAAACTGGATCAATAGCCACTAACTCGGCAATCGATTTCGTTGCCATCTCCGGGCCATTTACACTCTTAATATAGTAGCCTAGGTCCTCCCAAAGCCATTCACTAGGACTAATAGTCAAAAACCAGGTAGCCGAACCATAATACTGTGTCATACACTGAACGTCATTTGGAGGGCGGGTCGAATATTGCTGAGTGTTACGCAATCGAGAGAAAATTGCCCTTCTATCTAGTTCTTCTTTAGAAAGCATATTAAGATACTATGCGGCAGTCAACTTCACCTTGGTATTCAAGGTGTTAAGCTTATAAAATATCCCAGCACTAAGTTGTCGAAGATTCTAGTCATTCAACAAGTAAAAAATATATTGCTGGTTCAGACGGAATTGCGAGTGTTTCGACTTCAGCCTCGCCTTGATAAATTCCGAACTAGTTAACTTTATTCCCTCACATGAAATTGTCCAAACTTTCCCTCCGGGTAAAGATAAGGAAAGCACTTCACGTCTAAAAGCTTATCGCGGGAATCCAAGGAATCGGCCCTTATCCTGAGCATTTGATAAAGAGCAGTTGCCTTGATGTTTTTCCTGTTCTCGTGAATAGGATAATATTGTATATTGCGCATAGTAATCTTCAACGTCTTCCTCCAGCGTTATCTGAGTTACAAGAGCCGCACCTTCCCTATCCTCTCGTATGTCATCTGCAACCTTCGGTATATCGTACTCTACCTGATCTGTTTTCTAACAAATCAGCAGGACATTGCGGTAAAACAAGGAGCGGTACAGGTGATTGCAACCTTTCAGATACTGTAGAACTCTATAAATCTTATCCACCGAAACGAGCGACTCCCAGATGATTTTGCTTTTCGTCGGAGCACCACGAACCATTACGAATAACTCTGAGTTATTATTTATGGGCTCTTCCGGTTTAAAAATTTTCTCAAGTGTGCATTCCAGGGGCAAGGGCAAATGAAAAGCCCTGCCTTTAACCTTTTTCACCAATTGCCTGTTCGGAATGTTTTTGTTTCCAACTGGTTGCATGTTTACAACTTGAAAAGCTTTGGCTCTTTGAATTAGAAATTTTTTCGTAGTCATTAAGCTGTTGTATTTCGTCTGGACGATCGCTTACAAATAATCCATTTAATATGCATGTAGGAGGCAAAGTATTTTTGTGAAAAAAGCTAAGACAGTAGTTGCAAATGAAACTACTTCGCAAAATTTGTTTCTCGTCTAGATAATCTGTAAGCTTTTTCCACATTGCACACGTTAGTGGTTTTCTCATTTTTTCGAGACAACTTACATCACTACGAAAGCAAAGCTTTTGACAGGATATGCAATCGTGTATAGGTATATCTAGGGATTTCTTTGTCAGGGCCTTAAACGCTGTTTCAAATTTTCTAATTATATCATCCTTCCTAATACACTGCCTTCCATTACTTTCCAGGACAAATTTTCCGCATTGAGTCTTTTTACAAATCTCTCTTAAAGTCTCAGCATCGCCCTTCTACATAGCGAAGTCAATTCTGTGCAAATATTTCACGCATTCAATCAACAAATACAGTTTTCGTACCAACGTACGAACTTTAGGGAAATGTGGCATGATTTGCTTGAATAAACACATATCCCTGCTAAAAATCCACATTACTAACCTCTTGGGATTGCTATTACATAGCAACGTCAGAATACATCCCAGTGTCTTCAGCTGCTCAAAGGTAAAGTCACATATTAAGTAACTGCATTGCCAAACAACCTTGCTGCCATATTTATCTTTCGCTTCAACCACTTCAGGAAAAGCATTCATAGCACTAATTTCTTTCCGTTATCCATGCTTGGTTCAGCATTACCTGCCAAGTCTCTATAACATACGTCATAGTAATACTGCTCTTGGGAAGGTGTGTGAATGTAAGGGCCGAATATCCACAGGAATTTCGAAAATATGTCTAGTTGCTCGTCTGCATTCTTTCAACAAACACACTAACTAGTTTTTTCACACTTTCCCAAACATTTACGTATTGTCGAACAGCCTTTGATCTCTGAAGCAGAGTCCACTTTAGCAATGCTTCTGCTTCCATGCGTTTTTCCGCAGCACTTTTTCCACTAACCTTTACGGCCAATTTTAAAAGAACTGCCTCCAAATTTCCCTTAAATTTAAACAAAGACCTATTCCGTAACTCGTATGTTCGCTTTAGTTGTTTTACAGTGCCCCTAATAACCTTCAAATCTGCTATTCTTTTGGCAGTATAACGCCTCACCGCACTTCGGTTTACCTCCGGATTACGTTTCCCGTAATTTGCAACTGTCTTTTGAACATGAGGCTTTTTTCCAGCATATTTCTCAACAGCCTTTCAGTTAACATGGATTTTCCCCCCCATGTATTTCTTAATCGCCTTACGGTGAACATCAGGATTCTTTTTCGCTTATTTATCGACCGCTTTTCGGTTAACGTGTTTTTTTCGCGCTTATTTCTCAGAATTGCGTCTGATTTCTTCTAAGATGAAAACTTTTCTTGGCACCACGTTTGAATTTTCTTGGTTTTCCAAACTTCTTTTTAGATTCACTCGATTCAACACTAATTTCTGCATCCCATATCATCTCTTTACAGACTGGATTCTCAGGTGACCTCAACAACTGACTCTATTTCACTTCCTCTACTAACCTTACATAGTACACACGAAGAAACTGGATTCTCTTGCCTTCTGTCTAAATCACATACTTCAAACATCTCGTACGCATCAAAATGACCACTCTGTAGGTCTCCCGAAAACCTAAATCTTTTTGGGATTCCGAATCAGAAACTGTAAATATGCTTCCCGTTCACATAGATTTCGAAACGGTGACCATTAAATATTTCCGATACCGCTTGGACTTCGCATGCAGATCCGTAAGTCGTGTGCCTCATCATCGTTTGCACGTATTCCCGGGAAGAGGGATAGAGATTTCCAACAACGTCACATGTCCGCATTCTGTATTCCTCCCATCTTCCCACTATGTATTCAACTATGTGAATTCTTATTTCTAGATATGGGGGGCGCGGTGGCTCAGTGGTAGAGCTTTCACCTCCGGTGCTTGGTGTCCGTGGTTCGATCCCAGCTCGCGCCGTGGACTTTGTGGTGGACAAACACCGTGCTCGTGGGTTTTCTCGGGGTTCTCCCGTTTCTTCCCACTTTCTTCATTCCACCATTTCATTCATTTCTCATTATCACCGTCTCCTTTAGCCTAACCGGCATAACCGTGTGATGTAAAACTTAGAGATTTCATTTCATTTCTTATTTCTAGATAACGTTCTTCATTACCAAACAACAAATAGGATAATGCGCGAAATAAACACGATCCATCGCCCAAATTTTTAATAATTTTGACCTTCAACTTAGCCGTCGACTAATCTTATCATCTCCTCTCTCCATTCGTGCTTAAATAGCCTAAACAAAAGAAATTCCAATATACATAATATTTCCAGTGGAAAATTTCAAATACACAGAACACCTATTGTACGTTACTAAGAAACAGGTACGTGATTATCGATTCAAACAGGTACTATAGATGATATGTATATGTAGGCTACCTAAGAATTTACAATAGATTTAAGAAAGATTTATGATAACTGAAAAAGTTTGGAATGGCTGACTTCTTGTTATATTGAAGTGTAGATTCTTAATCAATTGCGACTGCGGCAAACGTTAGATTTATTTTTAATACAATTTTCCAATGAGTGAAAAAGGGAACGTCTCAACTGGAAAGGTGCGAGAGTTATTCTTATTTACTATCCACAATTGAGTTTATCTATAATTTCATCAAGAGCACGTTACTAAGTTCGTGGTAGTCTTAGCAACAGAGTACATCAACATATAATCCAAATACACTTTAAATATGTATTACTCAATAGTTTCCAGACCACATTGAATTACCACAAATCCACTAAACATTATCGATTAATAGAGTCGATTATCTAACAGATTATTCTGCTTCCAATTCTACACACACATTATTTGCACAGCATAAACCTAGCAACGTATAATATAAGTATGTGCATTATTTCAAAACATTACCAGTCCATGACATATCTCCTAACAATTAATGACCCCTCAAAAAGAAATAGAACACAAATAAATTACAAGGAGTGAGCTGGAAATTAGGTGATAGGCACCCTGAATATTTATTTATGTTTATTATATTTATAGGCACCCTGAATCAGAAAAGGATGATTACTATTATCAAGAGGGTTCCTGCTAGGACTTGAACTAGGAAATACTTTACGGCAGATTCGGTGTGTCGCTAGTTATGGTTAGATTAGCATTAGTTTTATTATCATTTTATTTTTTGTCTGAGACAGTCCCCCCCCCCAAAAAAAAAAATTCCCATAGCACATTGCTTAAATTTCGGATTTTTCCATACTCAAGTCATTATAACGTTCCTTTATGCACAGTTTCACATTTCTGTCTCATTGAGAAGCACCTAATCAATGTGATAATTCAGTGAATCAAACGATTTATGCTTAGCTAAGGCAGGGGCGGATCCAGGATGGACTTCTGGGCGGGGGGGCGGGGGGTTGTAACTCTGGGATGGCTTTTTTATATATAAAAAATAACAAAGTTTGCTTTTCTGGGGGGGCGATCGGGGCGATCGCCCCCCACTGGATCCGCCACTGAGCTAAGGACAGTTTTTCGCCCATAAAAAACTTTCCCACTAACACATTCCTTAAATTTCATACATTTTCTATATTCGAGTCATTATAAGGAACTTTTATGCAGAGTTTCACGTCTCGAGCTCATTGGAAAATACCTAATCAATGTGATGAATGAGTGAATGAACCGATTTGTGCTTGGCTAAGGATAAGCTTTCGCCCATAAAAATTTTCCATGCCACAGTCCTCATATTTCGGACTTTTTCCATACTCGAGTCATTACAAAGTACCTTTATGGAGAGTTTCACGTCTCAATCTCATTGGGAAATACCTAATCAATTTGATGAGAGAGTCAGTTGTAGATTTCCGCTTAGCTAAGGCAATTTTTCGCCCATAAAAACTTTCCCATAGCACATTAATTAAATTTCGGACTTCTTCCATACTCAAGTCATTATAACGTTTCTTTATTCACAGTTTCACACTTCTATCTCATTAAGAAGTACCTAATCAATGTGATAATTGAATGAATGAAACGATTACTGCTTAGCTAAAGACAGTTTTTCACCCATAAAAACTTTCCCATTAACACATTCCTTAAATTTCGGACATTTTCCATACTCAGGTCATTATAAGGTACCTTTACGGAGAATTTAACGTCTCTAACTCATTGGAAAGTGCCAAATCAATCTGATGAGTGAGTGAATGAACCGATTTCTGCTTAGCAAAGGATAGGCTTTCACCCATAAAAATTTTCCATAGCACATTCCTCATATTTCGGACTTTTTCCATACTCAAGTCATTACACCTTATGCAGAGTCACGTCTCTATCTCATTGGGAAATACCTAATCAGTTTGATGAGAGAGTCAGTAGAACGATTTCCGTTTTGCTAAGAACAGTTTTTCGCTCATAAAAAATTTCCTATACCACAATAATTAAATTTCGTACTCTTTCCATACTCAAGTCATTATAGCGTACCTTTATACATAGTTTCACGTTTCTATTTCACTAGGAAGTACCTAATCAACGTAATAATTGAGTGATTAAAACTATTTCTTCTTAGCTAAGGACAGTTTTTCGCTCATAAAAACTTTCCCATAACACATTCCTCACATTTCGGACTTTGTCCATACTCAAGACATTATAAGGTACATTTATGCAAAGTTTCACGTCTCTAGCTCTTTGGGAAGTACCTAATCAATTTGATGAATGATTGAATGAATCGATTTCTTGCTTGGCTAAGGACAGTTTTCCCTTCCATTAAAAAATTCCCATAACACATTCCTCACATTTCGGACTTTGTCCATACTCAAGACATTATAAGGTACATTTATGCAAAGTTTCACGTCTTTAGCTCATAGGGAAATACCCAATCAATTTGATGAGTGAGTGAATGAATCGATTTCTTGCTTCGCTAAGGGCAGTTTTCGCCCCATAAAAAATTCCCATAACACATTCCTAACATTTCGGACTTTTTCTATACTCAAGACATTATAAGGTACATTTATGCAAAGTTTCACGTCTTTAGCTCATTGGGAAATACCCAATCAATTTGATGAGTGAGTGAATGAATCGATTTGTTGCTTCGCTAAGGGCAGTTTTCGCCTCATAAAAAAATCTCATAACACATTCTTAACATTTCGGACTTTTTCTATACTCAGGACATTAAAAGGCACATTTATGCCAAGTTCTAGGGGCCACGGTGGCTCAGTGGTAGAGCGTTCACCTCTGGTGCTTGAGGTCCCGGGTTCGATCCTAGCCCCAGACAAGTGAACCTTGTGGCGGACAAGCACAGTGTGAGTGGGTTTCCTCGGGGTTCTCCCGTTTCCTCCCATTTTCTTCATTCCACCATTTCATTCATTACTCATGACGTAAAACTCAAAGATTTCATTTTTGGAGCTTTGTAGACCTAGTGGCAACCACGTGTCTTTCATTTACGTGACTCACCAGTTTACCTCTCTACGCTGGATGGACGCCGAAAATTGGGGAAGCACTAGCCGGGAATCGAACCTGGGACCATGCGGACATGAATCCAACGCTCTAAGTAATGTCTCCTTAAGCAATCAAATATAAACTAAATAAAAGTACTTGAAGCAGAAGATAGATTCAAATGACTAGCATAAGATTAGCCAGAGGGAATAGGTGTATACCGCCGTATACACTCTACTACAGCCCTGTCCTAAATTCTAATTTTCAACTTGTTCCTTCACTCCAGGACCCTAATTTCCAGTTTTAAAACAAATTAATCAACTGGTAATCCTACTCCTAATCTACTGACCTAGTGGTCACGCCTGATTCTGCAAAACAAATGGCGACGAACATACATTTGGGAAGAATACCCACATATGTCGAGCTCAGTTTCGAAACGTCTCTTGTCCAAATTTTTCAAAATCGAGATAATGACGGTTTAGCAATCTTTAATGGTTTCTCTATCGATTTCTGTAGGGATTTTGTTGCAAATTGATCTAGAAACCTGTAAAAAATGATCTTGGAAATATGAGTTTGGTTTCAAAACATCTCTTGTTTACAGCAACATGCCGGACATTTTCGAGCAAAGTAGTTTCAAAACAAAATATCCCTTTTCACTAAGATCTTCCATCAAAATTTCAACTGTTTTGTTTCAAAACGTCTCTTTTACCCTAAATTTACTGAATGTTAATTGGGTTTAAAATACTGTTAATCTTTAGTTTTGTAAATTAGTAATGCTCTATTCGTTGATACAGGAGAATTTCGCGGGATTCCATTGAATTACGCGCCAAAATACCTTAGGTTTCAACGATAGGTTTTCGTTCTGTTGTAGTGTTTTAGGGGGCTCGTTAGCTTCTGTTCGTTTGTTCGATTGTGAGCAAAATATAAGTTATTTTCAAGAAAGAAACATTCAGACGTGGTTTCTTAGTTATGGAAGCTATCGGAGAAGGCCAGCAGCAAAAGTATATTGTTCTATGCAGACCTGGGACGTTTGAAGAACCAGATCTTTGCTTAGACCTTTTATGTTCAAGAACACTAGTATTGATGCATAGAAACTTTATTATGCGCCATTGCTCATTAGTAACCGTATCAACCCTTCCTAGGTTTGAACATTACTTTTCTACGAATTTTCATATGTTGCAATAGTCTACTTTCTGAGCACTGACCTTCTTGTTTCCTTTTCTTCTGATTACAATTTCCACTTGTATATCCACTTCAGCAAATATAAACTAACGTGATCAGAGGAAATGTTGGCCCCGAGAAGATTTACGTCGTTCTATTCTAATATATTTCCTATATCATAACGTAACCTATTTAGAATTTCCGTCTCCTTTAGTGCTGGACGGTTCATGGAATTTAACAAAGAAGCACCAACTGAATAGATTTTTAGATAGTCGAAAACATAGATGGGATGATAATACAAAACAAGATATTAGTGAGGTGCAACCAGCTTTAATTGGATTTTATTGATTCACAACAGGATCATCATTCCGGCTTTATTTTCTGTGGTGATGAATCTTCTATTTTCATAGTTTGTGGAGCTAGTAGCGAAATAGACTATCTCTTTGTGTTTTACGAAATGAATACCGTTATATTGTTTCAAGTCTTGTGAAAATATTCTAACAACCGTTTTAGGATTCTACTCGTAGAACAAACTTTAGTAGGTTGAAAAATACGTTGTTTTTCACTATAGGATTTTGTATATATGTTTCTATGCGTCTGGTGGACATTTGATATTGATGGTGTTTTTATGGCAAGATGTACTCTCATAAATAACCATACAGCGTTGTTGTCCGTTAGTTTCTACCGCTCGCTCACAGACAGTGAAGTAAGTCTCTTTCCAGGAGCTCTTAATGTCAGCGAAAGAGAGCATCAAGTGATTGATAACCAACCAAATTTGGAGGAATAAACTCAACAAAAGCCACTGGACTCAAGTACTATGTTTTCTTAGTCTTCTTTTTATGTCTTTTTTGGCGTCAACTATTACAACCCAGCCCAACCTTTTCACTTCCATTTTATACAATTACAATGTCTTTAGAATTGAATTGTACATATTTCTGTGAAAAAACATACACTATGCATTAAAAGACACATATGTTATGATTCAAACACATATTAAGCATATAATATAAATAATACTTCCTTCAATATTTGCAGTTATTTTCTTTCTTTCTTAAAATGGCTGACTTTCATCGTAAAATTTTCTCTAAAGAAGGTTTCTCTCTCAAATAGAACTGATCAACTTATTTAAAAGCAATTTTTAATAGGTCGAAAAAAAACTTTTTTCGTTTTTGTTTTTACCTTCTAGTTACAATGGTATACATATCTGTTGAATTTCCATGCACATTAGACACTAAGGGTAGAAACATACCGAAGAGACCTCGCGATCAAGGTCGAGGCTTAAGTCGCGGTCGCCCGCTCAATACTGGCATAAACACATGGATTCAAATGGGTAAGCGCATGCCGAAGATGTACGCTACATCGCGACCTAGATATCGACGGCCAGGGTGAATTAGTGATCGCGATTATAAACAACCGAGTTTGTTTTTACATCGATTTTCAGCGGAAGCATCGCTGTGGCTCGTGTTCTCATTGGTTCTCCCTGAAGCGCTGCACGGAATAAACGTTTCATTTGTTTAGAATTTCGTCTGCAGAGGACTGTGTCTATGCTCGAGAGATTTTACTGCACTATTAAATTTGATTATGAAATACATGTTAATAGAACTAAGGTGCAATGGGGTAAGAAACACAAACAATATCATAAAAGGCACGTTTTAAATAAAGAATGGAAGAAAATAGCAACTGAAATGGGAATGTCAGATAAGTTATTCATATTTATTTGAGAATTATACTGAGACTTATTATTATATAAGGCAGTGGCAGTTACAGGGAGGGAGCTTTCGGGCTGAAGTCCGTAAATTGTGGAATTTCTAAAGAAAAATAGAAGCTACTATTAATCATATCTATGCGTAAAAACTCCACACCCCCTACCAATTACGAGATTAATAATAAAAAAAGGGGGTTTCCTCTAAATTCGTTACTGGTATAAGGTAAAGAAACACCTGTAAGGACAGGCACGTATCCATAGGGTGGAAACGTTGAATAATGGAATTGCAGTGACGAAACTTCATTTGCTGAAGTTAATACCCTCTCCACCTCGAAACCTGAGGACATACTTAAAAAAAAATACTAGGAAATGATTTCTCGCCTGAGTGCTGAAAGAGGGCATTTCTTCACAGAAAATTGAAAAAATGTAAAAGTCTTTGATTTATTGATAGAGATGGGCAAGAGATGAGACTCAAATATTTTTGCGAAAGAAGAGACGAGACTTAACACCATTTGGTGCTGGATGTTTGGCGATGTCATGACTGCTATCGTGCCGGTCGTGCATGATTTATACCAGAGCACCACCCTCTTTCGCAGTAACTGGTGGCCAGCAGTAAGTAACATCTTGGACATCCAAATTTTTAGAAGGATATGAAGGATATTTGGGACACTAATGCCACCTAGTACGCAAAAGGCTCACTACTTTTATACTACTAATATATATATACCGGTATATATATCATAAATTAATTATTATGGGGTATTATATTGCCTCACGTAGTGGACTGTAGAGGTAATCAATATGGCGTTTGAAGCCGATGCACTGACTACGTCATCAGTTGAAATGTGGAAGGAACTTAAATGTATAGGAAACTAATGATGACGAGGTTGAAATTGAATAAGAGAAAGATGACTGTTTGAGTTGAGCTGTATCCTAGGAGACATGATTGAAGATATGGCACATAGAAGGGGAACGAGAAAGGAAAAGGGAAAGCTACAATTGGCGAAAATTATTAAATTGAATAACTATGAATCAATTCAAAGAGTTTAACCGAAGTCTGAAATACATTAATGCTTCTCAAACGACCTGGCAATGAAAGAATACTTGTAGCTAAAATGAAGGTGAATGTGATTAAATTTAACAAACACAAAGTTTCTACGGTATTGAGCAGAACTATGGTTCATTATAACACTATACTAGAATGATATGCTGAAGTTTTGCTGGAACTAATGATAAATTAGTGAAAATTGTTGTTTTTAATCAAGATATAGGAATTCAATGCCGCACCTAAAATCGTGAAAGAGGTCAAATCAACAAGCAGCAAGAGAGAAACGTGAAGTATGCAGGGTTCACGAACGGGCACCAGATAAACACGGTCGAGAATCATTGTTTTAAACCCAGCAATTCAATTAAACAAGAAGCTGAGGGTACCGTCGAAACAACGTACTAGCAGTAAGATTACATTTCATGAACAAGAAAGTGAACGCGTCAAATTCTACCGAAAAGTTGTATGCTATTTCCGACTAGATCACCTGGTTGGTCTTACAATATATGTATTTCTTTATTTTCCACTGAATACAAAATAGCTATTTCTTTACAATATAGGTATTTCTTTCTTTTCCTCTGAAAAGGAAAATAGTTGTTAAGTTTCGGAAAAAGGTAGGATATGCACAAAAAGTGGAGCCTGGTCTCTTAAAAAAGACAGACTATAAAGTAATCATGCATGAAATGTGTAATCTTACGTAATATCGTATTAGGATAAATGTGCCAGTAGTCAGTCGTTTTAGGGTAAACTTTCTTTTTGACAAATTATTAGGTATATACAACTTTTAATCATAAGTTCTTTAAATAATGCATAATTTAAAACAAGTGAAACTAAGGTAGACTTCCATCTATAACTGTTGGTTGCAATAGATTAATAAGATAAAAGATAGAACCTGTTCCTCGTACGCTGAATTCATATCAAAAGTCATTATTTGCTTCTCGCTATGCCTTACTGATTTTATTCTATGGCAATAATGATTAAAACCGGAAGTCATTAGTATGAATCAATTCCGGATTGAATAGATGGTTGAGGAAAGTCATATAACCTCCTCTTGAGAAACTGAATCGATTGCAAAACTCGCATCTCGATATCTCTTATCATTTACGCTCTACGGAAATCAGTATTGGAACTTGAAAAAATAGTAAATTTGAACCACTTCCGGTTTTGGTAGAGGTGGCGGGCTGTGATGATATGTTCCCTTGATACCCTAATCGATTGCAGAAAACCGCTTGTCACTTTATATTACCATTTTAAATCAATGGCAATAAATGTTGAAACCGGAAATTGTTCATCTTAACCACTTCCGAATGTAACAGAGGTATAAGACAGAAGATAAAACCTACACTTCAGAAGCTGAATCAATCGCAGAAAACCATTTGTCGATATATTTTACAATTTTTATTCTATGGTGATAATTATTGAAACAGGAAATCGCTAATTTGAACCACTTCTGATTTCAATATAAGGTTAATGGTGAAGGTGAATCATATTACTGAAAACCTGAATTAAAAAAAATGCATCTCGATATCTCTTGCTGCTTTTGTTCTACGGAAATGAGTACTGAAACGGAAAGTAGCAAAAAAAATCAACCACTAACGGTTTTGGTAGAGTGTTGGGGGTATATTCTCTTGAGACCCTGAATTGATTGTAGAAAGCCGCTTGTCGTTATCTAAACATATTGATAAATGGAAATAAATGTGTAAACCGGAAATGGTTAGTTTGATGCACTTCCGGTTTGAATAGAGGGTTAACGGAGAAGAAGATGTCTTATCTTGGAATTCTGAGTCAATTGCAGGAAATCACATCTCGATATCTATTACCATTTTTGCTCTCTGGAAATAGTATTGAAACCAGATATTGTTGCGAATTTCAATCACTTCTAGTCTGAATAGAGGGTAAATGAAGAAGACGAAACCTACTCTCGGGACAATGAATTCTTTCCAGAAAATTGCATCTCGATGTCTCTTACCATTTTTACTCTGTGAAAAAATGGTATGATATGAAATCTTTCAGTTTAACGTCCTGCGTTTATACCCGACAGGCTAAGGGAGAAGATGGTTAAAACAAGTGAATGATAATGGAAGAATTGGGGGAATGAGAACGTGGAAGGAAACAGGAGTACTTCAAGAAAACCCACGAACCTAATGTTGTCCACCACAAGCTTACTTGCCACGTACCGAACCAGGCACCTCACGCACCAAAGGTGGCTCTACCACTGAGGAACCTAACCTTTTGTTTTGTGGAATTATGTACTTAAACCATAAGTAATACTGCTTAAACCGTAAGTAATATTAAATATAAACGAATTCCGGTTTTAATAGAATGTTAGAGATGGTCATGATATGTTGCCTTGAGACGCTGAATCATTTGCAAACAACTGATTTTCGTTATCTGTTACCGTTTTCGTTTTATGTCTATAAACGTTGAAACTGGAAATGACTAATTTGAAGTACATTCGGTTTGAATAGAGAGTTAACGGAAAAGATGGAACCTATTTTTGGGACACTTAATCAATTGCAGAAAAACCGCATCTCGATATCTTTTACTCTA
Source organism: Thermobia domestica (assembly GCF_964235325.1). Classification (NCBI taxonomy): domain Eukaryota; kingdom Metazoa; phylum Arthropoda; class Insecta; order Zygentoma; family Lepismatidae; genus Thermobia; species Thermobia domestica. The sequence goes on from NC_137471.1 coordinate 98,685,396, forward strand.
ATGCATGACGACAGACGGTTCAAGTCGTTGTATTGACTTCCGCAGCTTAGTTTGGAAGTCTAGAAAACGAAGAGTCGGGAGCGCATATATAACATTTTCTTTTAGCTGCAAGATTGAATAACTAACTCTTTCATGAAGGGTTGTTCATCGTTCATGTAAAAATCCAGTAGTCGACCACCTTGTTGTATCGCAATATTATATTCTAGACGCATAACAGTAATATTTACAATATCCTATATGCATTTATACGTTGAGAATATATATATATATATATATATATATATATATATATATATATATATATATATATCGATGGTTGAGCGCCAAAAAGGCGTAACTGCAATTTTATTAGTTTAGAGGCTTAAGTGATATATGCCTCTCTGGCACAGAACCTAATGCTAATAACTCAGTTATACCTTTATATCATTTTCGAATAACGTTCCAAGGATAGAGATTTTCATTAAGGCGTCTTGGCACAAGAAAATTCAATCCATTATACATGTCCTCATAGCATTACCTCCAAATTTTAAAATTCAACAGTTACGCCCTTTTGGCGCTCAAGCTAGCAATAATAATAAATATTTAACGCTCTAATAAAATGAAGTATATTTCCATTTTCTTAATAGTAAAACATGCTCTTCACAGTAGATCTCATTTGTAAAAATTCACCTCTCTTTTACCAAATAGTGTAATTGTGTATCAAATCAGAACTTATGGCTAAGGAGCTCTGTATTAGATCCTCGTTTGCAACTCGTTTGTTAAGAAATCATGATTTGTTTATGTAAGATACTTTTAAAAGCTACATCACCGACTATTGGGCGATGACTACTACTGGCGCATTTATATATTTTGTTGTTGTTGTTGTTGTAATTTCTATCAACAACCGGAAGTAAAATTCACCCTCTTTTACGTAGAAAAGTTCAAGTGTTTGACTTGATGTTTCATATAATATAAAAAGCATTGAAGCTGTTTCACTTACGTTAGTGGAAGATGTCGATAGTTGATAGGTGTAAGCTAGGTCAGGAAAATTATGATTTTGTCAGTACGAAATTAGTCTTTCGAACTTGATTCTTATGGCAATTTCAACCATAGATAAGAAACGTATCCCCCCCTTTTTTTTCGATTTCAAAATAAAGGACAAACAGATAAGTAAGAATGTAATGTCAGAAAAATGAAACAAAGAGTAAAAACTACATAAAGTGAAACGAAGAAGCATACAAAAATAACTATATTATGTAATACAACAAGAACTATGCGTAGTTGTCACGGTGGATAGCCGTCCACTCTCACCGTTCTTGGCAAATCTTCATGGGTCATCGTTGTATGAAAGAAAAAGTAAAGCTGTAATAAGTTGATATTGTGTCGGACGGTTGACAAACAAGTCAAGGCCTGCATAGTCTTTCTCTTTCAGTGAAGAAGTAAAAAATACAAAAAGATACTTTAAAAAATGAGCAGGGAACTCTTAAGAAGTAGATAAACTTCTTTCATGTATAACATCCCGGTAGTTAATAAGAATTAGTCGTTATGGTTTTCTCACGACACTGCAAAAAAAGAGGAAGAGAGAAAGAACGTAATCTTTTTGGCGTCATCGTAAGTGGTTTTTATCTACTTCTTCCTCTGACCTCTACAGTAAAATATCTTGATTGTCGCACACAACCTTGACCTGTTTGACAATGATGTCGTGCAGTCAGTCGGTTTACAAAAAGAAAAATGCATCATGGATGGATTCTTGCACACATACACATATATATACACTTAAATAGCTCACACGAGCATAATACAGAAGTACTTTCAGATACACATATAGTGTACCGCCCCAAATGTTGCAATGTTACCTTCGGACCTGCCATCAGTGGTAGCCAGAGCGTGGTAATCCGAGTCACAGTAGATGAGTCGCCTCAAGGACGAAATCAAACTGTTTCGGTAGTGGATGTCTGTAATTTTTTTCTTGTACATCTAATTCTTTTTGATTTTCATAATTTTACTTTCTTTTCATGGTACAAGAGCAGCACATTACAATGTTTAATAGTTTATCATAGATTTAAGATGAAGCATAAGTAAAACTCAATTCGCATGTCATGAATTCAATAAAATTCTTATTTTAAATAATGTATTGAACTAATTGGACGGTCCTCAACAATTTCTTCACATCCCTCTAATTGTAGAATAATGAATGGGCGTTTAGCAGAGAATTTCTACTTCTCTTTCAGGGTTATAGCGCTTAAATGAATGACTGATGAATCTCAGTTTATTATCGTTAGAATCATGTACCGTAGGCATAGACAATACTATTTTTTAATAGTTTATAGATGACGATAAACAAATATTACAGACAAAAAGTTATAACAAAAGTATGCAATTCTGAACTTAGGAATCCATAACACTGAAATGGTCAGTAAGTGTTAAATTTCCACTGAAATTTCAGTGTCCTCTTGCATTCAAAACCGATAACCATTGAGCATAGGCAATATATGAGGTCTATATCTCTCACATATTTTAAAGTTAAATGTGTTTGTCCATTATACTTGAAAGAGAACTTCTTCTTCTTCTTCTTTCCTCTTTCTTTTTCTTTTTTCTATTTTCAAGAGTTTATGTCAGTAAATGAGAACTACGAAGTTTTCGCCACGAAAGGAAGTCAAGCGGTGGAGTCTGTCGTGTCAAAAAATAGATTAGAATGGTCGTTACTAATCTTCCCAAGACCCAACTTTATACTACCCTGTCATATTTTCTTTGCTACTCAAAGATTGTTCTCAACGCTAGAACGCAATACCCATCAAGCATATTTATTATGTACGAATTGAGCAAAGCTAAATGTAAGCGATACAATCATATTACTCTTGTATAATAGATCAGTAAAGAATGATGTTCACTGTCAAAATATTTTATTTAAATCATGTTTAATTTACGTTTTGGTTTTTTGTTGTTTGCAACATCTTCATTTCACTAAAAACAGTTATCTCGGAGAATAGAACGTTGTTGAGTTGTTCGTGAGTCTTTTTCAGCAGCGAGGCTATATGAGACGGGCTCTACTAATTAACGTGGAATCCAAACCACATGAGCTCCCGCTGGGAATCGAACCTAGGTCTCCCACGGCAAAGGCACGTACGCTAACCGCTTAGCCATGGAGGAGCTCCGCAGAATAGAGCGCCCGGAAAGTCCAAATACACTTATTGTTCTTAGTTAGATGCTAGAGACCAGCACGGGCCGGGCTTGGGCGGGCCGACTCTGTCATTTCTTTGGGCCGGGCCGGGTTTGGGCGGGCCGACACTGTTATTTCTTTGGGCCGGGCCGTGCTTGGGCTGGCCGACACTGATTTCTCTTCAGGTCGGACCGGGGTGGGGCCGATCAATTGCGATTCTTTAATAATTATTGACTTTCGTTAAATGATAATTGGAATAAAGCCAAACGTTGAAGAAGTGTGTCCCTGAATAATGTTACAAAGAATGCAATAGCTATTTACAGTTTGTGTTGCTTAGCGGCTCCACTTTCACTATAGAGGATTGCAGGCATTATGCGGTAAATTGAGCTCTGACCTTGACCTTCACTGAATTCAAAATATAAAAAGAAGGGGTGGGGATGTTTTGCCTGTCGCTAAACAATATTGCCATCTTCACTTTATGCTAAAAATCAATTAAGTTAGATTTTTATCACAAGGAATGGAGTTTTTGTTCTCTCGATGACAAGCAAAGTTCTAGGAGGCAATGGTACCATTCGGGAGGCAAGCGTCAGGTTGTGAACCAGAGTTTAGAAAATGTTTCTAAGGGTTAGATCAAATTTAGTATTAAATTTTGAGAAAGATTCGGGCTCAAGCTAATTTTTTAAAAAATTTATCGGGCCGGGGTCGGGCCAAAAACTTTTAAAATTTATCGGGCCCAGGCCGGGCTTGGACCAAGAATTTTGAAAAACCTATCGGGATGGGCCGGGCTCGGGCCGAAATATTCGGCCCGTGCAGGTCTCTATTAGATGCTTACTATTTGCAATTTTAATTACAAATTGACAATTATATTTGATAAATTGATGTGCCTGTGTTGCGCGTAGGACGTCTATAAGATTTGCTTCTGATCACGACACAATTAAATGTTCTTTTACTCATTTTCAGGAGCATCACAAGCATCACGCGATTTGAATAGCCACTTTCAATGATTCGTTGGAAACTTATCGGCGCTCACAACTCAACAGCACGTTTCCGGGTGATCAAGCAAGCAACCCTACAACGTTAACGACAGTTTATAACCGATTGGAAGGTATGCCATTCCGTGGTGAGCAGATGCGTCATTTGGGGAGGGCAGGGCAATTTCACCCTTCCCTGAGTTTAAAAATTTAATAAATTGTATACTAATAAGCTAATAAAAAAACTTGAAACTCTTATGTAGGTGGACAATCTTGCCTTGCTATTGGCAAAACCTGAAATGGCGCTACTGCTGTTGTCTTTCATATTTCCGTTTTGAAGGCTTCCTTTTTCCATTTCAACAAGTTAGCACCAGTTGGTAGCATATATATGGCTGCTCATGAACGTAAAATATGTTCTCGACTCATTTATACTGAAGACGCTTATATTCAAAATTTCAAACTCTCTTCATTATGATTTTCAGTGCAATTTTTCCTGAGAGTCCATCATATGTCTCCCGTAATCACAACTCAGGTACAAAGTCTCACGATCTCATTCGATGATATCATGAACATTACAAGCACAATGTCAATGCACATACTTGTTTTCAACAGGAAAAGAGAGAAAGAAAACAGGTGTAGTCGGACTTTTTGATCCCCCTGTAAATAAACAGAAATCAATCCTCTTTAAATTGAGGTACTTGTATCTTTAGGAAGAGAATAAGATAAAAACTTGAAAAAAGTATTATTTCTAGTATTTCTAAGTATACAAATTCGTACACCGTTATGTGTTTTCTTTAACACAAAGAAAACCTCACTAAATACTCGTTTTGTTAATAGTATATAGGCATTACAATTTAAGATCTCGTAGAAGTTCTTGCTACTTATGATTTATGTAATATACAGATTGTTTAAAAAGGATAGAATACATCAATAAAGGAATCATGATCGTATATTAGCAATGTTATGTGAATGTTAAAAGAGAACAGAGGGAAAGGGACGTGTTGCTGAAACAATTGGAGATTTATCAGAAAGGAAGATCACTAAAAGGAAAGTAATTCCATATCTTATAAGATGAAGATGTGAAGGTGACAAGGAATATATTCATTTTTTTTTTCATTTTTTTCATTATTTCATATTTTCATATTTTCAGCCTGACGTATGTTTCCAGACTACACATGAAGAAATGTATTTTGTAAGAATAATCCACAAAAACAGAAAATAAATTACAAGAAACCTACCAAGTTTACCAATTTTCTAAATCAAGGAAATAGAAAGAGGAGGAAAGGAAATAGTGCTGTAAACTGAAGAGGTCTACTATAAAAATCTTTCAGCATCTGAATTATACACGTATGAGGACAACTCAGCATGCTCCGAACCTCTTGTGTCCCTAGGAATCAAAACTAGAATCATGCGCCCGGAATGTACACATGCTAACCACTTGTTTGCTTACTGTTAGAGTAACTACAAATAAATAGGCCGAAAAGCCAAATAAAGAATTAACGATCATACCACTAGTAAAAGTGCACAAGTTTTGTTACTTTTCTAACTTCCCTTTTATACTAATTTGAAAATATTGAATCCATTGGAACCATTGTTAAACACATCTGTCCGTGAAATTACAATATATAATCACACCGTTTGGACCTTTGAAGTACTACTTATGCCAAAGGTAAAAATAACCACACTTAAATACATTTCAAATTTCACTTTTTATACTAATTTGAGAACGCCGGATTTAATTAACTATTTTAGACATATGCGTCCATAGTGTGCCTAGAAAAGTGATTTCAAGTTTGAGGTACAGATAAATAGAAATAATCCAATTCGAGGTAGTGTTTCTAGTGACTTCATCATCAGATATCTTTGAAAATAGTTTCATTGGATTTAGAATCTTGAAGCTAGTATGAAAAGCGCAATTGGAAATGTATCAAAACGTGGATGCATTTACTACTGACGTAAGCGTCACCTCAAAGATTCGAAAGTTGAGCAAATTTTCCTCGTGATATCATGGACGGATTTGTTCAAAAATAGTTCCTTTGGATTCAGCATAATCGAATCAGCATAAAAAGCGCATTTATTCAAGCATGGGAACATTTTACAAATGACATGACAATTCCCTAAATTCATGTGTTACCTAAAGTGTTAGCTGAACTAATGACTATTTAAAGAAATGAAGGACATGAAAGACGAACAGGTAGAATTATTACTGTTCAAAAAATTTTGGATCACTCGATAAAGATATCACAAAGTATTGAGGTGACATGATTCTGAGTTTAACGTCCCGTTCAGCAGCGAGGCTATATGAGACTTGGACCTACTGATTAACGTGAAATCCGAACCACATGAGCTCCCACCGGGAATCGAACCCGGGTCTTCCACGCCAAAGACGCGTACGCTAACCGCTTAGCCACAAAGGAGCTCTCCCAAAGTATTGTTGAAAAGTGAATTGAGTTGGTTAGGGAGGAAGTGGAGGGGCAAAGGAGGTTACAATTGATAGATGAAAACGATACAGAAATATCGTACGTGAAGACAAAGAAGTTAACTGTAGATCATGAAGTATGGAAGCTTCTCAGTTGCGGCAAGTGACCTACCAATGATGGTAGAATTCCTGTGATGATGATGACAACATCCTCTTCAAATTTGATGGCAATTCATCAATAGTTCTTGAGATTCTTTTTTTGTCTCTTGGACGAACGAACACGCGGATAGGCAGGGTAAATACGAGTATATAAAAGAGTTTTGATTGGTAAACCAAACTCCTAAAAAAAAAATGCATATTTATTGTGTCATCATGATTAACAAGGTATATTGAAAGTCATTTGATCAAATTAATTGAATTATTCCCCCAAACAACGCAGTGTGACATATGATATTTCGGCGAATTTGAGGAAGACGATGAAAACTGTCGTACATTTGTACACGGCATTGGTCTGCTAAGAACTTGCTACTACAACGTAGTGTCATGTCATGGGCAATAAGAAATGAGCTTTCTTCATATAATATGTCAGTCATGTTCTTTACAGTATGATTCAACTGGTAACTCATTACACAATGTTGTCACATTTGGTACAATTGTACCAAATTCAGCCCTTTTTGTCATTCATCAGCCAGTTGATACCGCACTGGCATTTTCAGCCTCTTTTGTGAAAACGTTGGTACACTCCTACTTAATTCAGCACTATTTAATAAATACTTGTCACATTTTCAAAAGTGTCCATTAGATTTTCCTACATTTCATGTTACTCATACTGTGTGTTGGACTAATAAAAAATGCTGTTGAATATTCATTCTGTGATGTTGCATCGCATAACGCTACAAACTTTGAGTGGAAAATTCGTAATTCGAACTATACCGGGAAACAAATGACGCCAGATGGGACGCTTTATTATAATGTACTATTTACACACTAACTCGGAGACGATTGTTCCTTGTTTTATATATATTTTTTTCATATATGGCCGTAATACCGTTTGGTTTATTGGTCACTTTGAAATAGAGACGTGTTTGGTTTCCTTACAATATATATCAAAAATGATAACTGCTTTTCTTTTGAGCTCCTCCGTGGCTAAGCGGTTCGATTCCCGGCGGGAGCTCATATGGTTCGGATTCCACGTTAATCAGTAGGTCCACGTCTCATATAGCCTCGCTGCTGAACGGGACGTTAAACTCAAAATCAACTCAACTGCTTTTCTTTTTAATTTGCGGCCTCTGTTATACTGAGTACGTGCAAGAAAAGCTTAATTTACTTTCACGGTTGTTTGGAGTTTTTGGATGTTTTTGAAAAGTAACCTTTAAAAAGAACACTTTCTTGATTTGGACTCTTGGAAGTGGGGGAGAGTGTTCTAGAACTTTACCTCTTTTAGTATCATGTTATAGAGCCATGTATTACATTGGTATACAATAACGAATTCAGCCCTTTTTTTTTCAACTTGGTATATTTTTCAGCCCACTCCAGAGCTAGGACTGTGGTAACACTGTCATTACATGTTAAAATGTGACATACAGCGTTATTCGGGGGAATGCTTCAATTATATCTTTGTAATAATTAATGTATCAAATATTAAAAACTATGCTAATAACATAAACTATTCTTTTTATTATTATTATTTCTTGATTCAATGGTTGAAACACGAACACATGGGTAAATCCAGATATGCTACTTCTATTTGTTGCTACTGATATACAACAATAACCTTATGGTTAAATAGAAAGAATGAAGATTAAAATAATACAGATCAAAGGTTGTTTCTTTTTTAAAAAATCCTTTAAGAAAACGAAAAGAAATGAACGAGTAAAAAAATATTCAATCCAAAGGAACCAATTAATTTTCTTGTCCGTATTAGAAACTGGTGCATAACGACACTCGTTACCTATTTATACCTGTCTCGTCTTGTCAATGGAGATACGGCAGAGAGGAAATCAGAAGCTCTATTTTCTATAGGATCCATACACAAAAAAGAACTGTATAAGAAGAGGGTTCTTGTGTTGAGGAATGCGGGCCACTGATCCGTGATTACTTCGAATAGGCGGACGTCTACGAAAAGAGACATGAAAAATTGAGAACGATTTATTAATGAGATAATAGTGAAGTTTGATATAATACAAGGCTGATCTTATGTGATACACAACTGTCCTTTTTATCCTATGTTTAGGAGAGCAAGAAAGATACGTTCTTATGGACGATATGTGTGTATGCGATCATTATGAATAAAAAAAACCACACACACACATGACGTTACAGTTTGGTGACTTTCCATTTAGAATGGTGGAAACCAACACATACATATAGGACGTATGATCTTGAATACTATGATCCTCTTATCTCTTATTCTTTCAGTGTGTTACTTCAAAGAAAAGTCAAAGAAAAGGTGCATTGTGGGTAGCCACTCTGAAAGACTGAAAAAAGTAGGCACAAAGATGGAAGGTACCCCCTCCCGCAATGTACCGGAAGACAAGTATGAAGTAACAATAACACTAGGAACATAGTTTGGAATAGACGCCAACTATCAAGCTCCTAAAAGGACAAGACAATTTATTATCACTGACAGGTGACTGTAGTATGTACCGTACGCTGGGTGCTGGCTGGTTATTTGGGTTTCTCGGCAGGTAGCAGAAGGATTCTTAATATACCTGGTTTTGCGCAATTGATGGGTGAATTCTAGTAAATGACTTGCAAAAAGCTCACTACTTCTTATGACCATTTTTCAAACTATGCTTTGGAAATTTGGATAACGCCAAGAAATTCTAAATTTAAGTTATGGATTGATCACTCTATCGTTTATATATTTATTCATTCATATTGTAAAAAATTAAAATTATAGAATTGCAGAGCTGGTAGAGCAAGGTAGAACTTCAAGTTATTAGAATTCTAAAAATCTGCCTTCATATTCACTCTTTGATTCTGACACCTTAATAGAGATGTCGATAGGTATACTGCTACTAAAATTCATCATTCGGATATTCGAATAATGGATTCTTCGAATATCTATTTTTCAAGTATTCGAAAAATTAATTATTCAAATAACACTAGGAAATGCCTGAGTAATTATTTGGATATGGATCGCTCCCCAGAAATGGGAATTTTAGAGTTGATTTCTTAAAAAAAAAAAAAAAAAAGGTTTTGAGCAATTCCACATTTAAAAAAAAGCATGTTAACATATTAAATGAATCAGTAGTTTTGAAAAGGCCATAAGCCAGAAGAGTAAAGTTATGAGAAAATCGAAAACTGTTTAACTTTTGATTTTTGAAAATCCTGATAGACATTAAATGATCGATCTTTGTTTGAAAAGTAGTTTTCTTGTCATTGTACGAAATGAACACGACTGATTCAAGTGTATTTTGGTGCTCAGCAGAGGTCAAAATTCATTTTCAGACTTTATTAATTTTTTTTTATTTCGTACATTTCACGGAACTGATTGTACTTCGTATCGAATTGACATAATCAGTGGCATGAAACAGGCACTAGTGGCATCGATTTGATCCTCATTATATGGAAAAATTATGTTCATTTACATATTCATTTTAAAAAAACTTTCAACGGAAAAAAGAAAATTATGTACGAAAAAATTATTAACAATTAGTTTTGAAGGTTGGTAACTAGTTTGGAAAAAAAGAAATGTGAATCACATTTAACGGTGTTTTTTTTTTTTTTTTTTTTTTTTTTTTTTAGGCCAGGCAGTTTCTTTCATAGAATAACGCAGATAATGTGGAGCATTTCTTGAGCTAAACAAGTAGTATGTATTTATCGCTAATTATACCGAAGTAGCTATAAAGTATGAATAAACTACTCATATATTTTGAAATATATATTATTTTTCAAACTCATAAAAATATATTGTAGTAAAATAGTAATTACTTTTAAAACTATCTCATGCTGTGAAAGCTGTCACAACTTAAATTACAATGTTTGAAATGCTTGAAGAGTTTCCTTCTAAGATGGTGGCTGATAGGATCAAGCAGCACTTGTTTAAAATCGTATCGTATTATATCCCACAATTGATCTTCGATTTCTGGGAATAAAAATGTTTGTCTTTGGTCTTTCTCATAAATTTGATATAAGCCAAGTTACTTCCGTCATTCTTGTTATTGTGTTATTTACGTGAAGGGACTAAGTAATATGTAAATCGTCATTTAGAAATATTTCTATGTTTTTCAATCTCCTCTAAATTCCGTAATTTTCTTGGCGATTCATGTGAAATTTTTTAAAGTTTGTAATTCATAATTGAGCTCTTCGTTTTCAAACATCTATATTTTTCATAATTTTCCCTGCATAAATTCTCAAAAACCGACTACTTTTCTCTTACTTTTATTCTCTCATTGCTTTGATGTTTACTTTCACTTGTGAAACAAGTACTGCATTGAATTCACCATTCTAAGTAATCTTAGACATTTTGTTATTTTCTTACGTTTGTTTTATGAGAGCTTCTAACTTGAGTTGCTTTTCCAGCTGTCTAAAATATTTGAAGTTTTAAGGGTCATGTTTTCTTTGGTATTTTCCCCTTTCTTTTTATGTTTTATGACTTTCCTGTACGCTCTTCTATTGATAGGTCTTGGTTTATCCTTCCTGATTTCTTTCTCGATCTACAAGTAAACAGACCATTATCACTTTTTGAATTATCACTTTTACTGGTATCATGATGAGCATCTCGAAGTGGATCTTCGTTTAGCTTGTATCAAGATCAGAGCTTGGTAAGTGGCTGTCAATGTCACCTCTTCTCTTTTAATTACGCCTAAATGAGCTCAAAGACAATAAGAACGGGACCTACAGTTAAACGTGGGCCCCTATCCACGAGATCAGGAATGATGAACCCACATGCTCGGAGTGAGATTCAGACTTGTGACCACTAATTTCAAAGGTTAAGAACGTGCTTCATGTTAGTCATTTTAAATTTACCAACAAAATTAATATCGTCCTGACATATTACGAAAAGCGCAAAAAAAAAAAAAAAAAAGGTATTTTACATTCGTTGAAACGAATTCCCTTAAATGTGAAAAAAAGAGACCATTGAAAAAATTACCAATGAACATAACTGTGCATCTTGTTTCTCAAGGAATAACGATGAGCTAGAGCACACCATTTTCAGGTGATGTGATCTAATAGTTGTAAATGATAATGTTATAGAATTTTAAATACCTTTATGTTCTAATTCCAATTACTTAACTCTTAATTATTACATATCATGTCTGTAACACACCTCGGAATTTTTGAAGAAATTATTTTACGAAGATTATAAAAAACAATTTGAATTTTCGGTGTTTCTTTAGTGTTAGTAACAAAGCAGTGGCGCACTGCCACGCCGATAATCCACCGAATCAGAAATCCCGTTATAAATTTCGTAACTCGACATATATATTTGTACCCTTCTTTTGTACAACTATGCTTGTTTAGCATAGAAGTTATTGGTACAGCATAAACTTTAATTTTGCACTTCATCTGTACCTCTTTCTTTTCTTATAAAAACAATATAGTTCTATCATCTTTTGATAATATAGGTGGCAGAACTTACCAATTACTTGTCTTTCCGTTCAAAATAATAACGGTTCAATACTATGTAGATATAATGTCTTGTAGTGTTGGACACTCTCTAAACTTTGAACCCCTTCCAAAGAAATTTCTAGGTTCGCGCCTCGTACAAAGTGTTACGAAAGTTGAAAAAGTCACTGAATTTTATAATATTAACAAAATACAAATGACTATAATATAATTGGCTTATTATTTGCAGTATTTATTGTATAGTCATATCTAAAGAAATTTGAGCATCTGTTCGACTAACTTCTACTTTATGTTTAAGAGTACAGGATGTTTTAAAGAAAAGTAAATGCCTGGGATGTTTTAAAAATAAGATTATGTATTTATTTCCTATCTAGCAAATATGGAAACAAATTATGTAAACCAAATTGAATTGAGTCATTCATACATATACGAATCACTCATTTAATTTACAGTATCAGTCACTGCATGACGCTGTTAAGCCTATGACCAAATGAGGAAAATACCAATCAAACATGTATATCAAGGAACGCAGAGTATATTAAATAATATAAATGTGAGACATAATATGAACTTCTTATTCACTTATATGAGTTTTGGAAATTCCAACTTGAAATGGTAGGAAAGTGACAATAATTTATCTATTATTAATATTTCCTTTGAACCGTTATATACAGAAACTAGCTTTTGGCTAGCCAGGGGCTGCGCCTCCAAAACCCCAAGTTTGCTCGGCCTACGGCCTCGCATTTCTTATCTATCGGCTTTTGAATCAACACTGAATTTCGTGAACTTGCTCTTCCATTTCCTAAATTTGCCCATCGCCCCCCACACAGTGTCTTTGCTAGGCGTACGACCTCACACCTCTTGAACCCATAATTCTATTGTTTCTTTCCCTATTTCAACTGTCTAAAGTATAAGATCTTGTATCCCAAGAAAACGCCCATTTAAATAGCATGGAATTTCTTCATCCACCTTTAGACTCCTAAAATTTAAAAATATTCACTTTTGGAAATTTTCCTGTCGGTTAGCCCTGGAAGGCTACATTCATGCTAAATTTCATGATTCTAATCCTGCCCAAAGTCCCTAAACATTTTGGGGTGTAGAAGACGTTTCATATAATTAACATGGGAAAGATTTTCATATCTCTATAAAACCACTCTACGACTGGAAATTTTTATTTCTGATGATTCACTTAGGTAATGCTAACGAAAACGTACAAGCTTACTGAGTTTCAAGTTTTTATTCCAATTCTAAGTACCTAAAATATGAGATTATAAGTCCAGAAAAAGGACCATTTAAATAACATGGAGAAATTCTTCATCCCCTCTTTAGACCCTCTAAAAATTAGAAATATTCACTTTTGGCAATTTTGCTGTGGGTTTGTCCCAAAAACTTATAATCATGTCAAATTTAATCATTGTAACCCTAAAGCAAGTGCTCAATAATTTGGGGGTGTAAAAGGTATTCCATATAAGTAACATGAAAATGATTTTTCAGTTCCCTATAAAACCACTCTAAAGTTGTTTTTTTATTTTTACTGATTTACTTGGGTAGTGCTAACGAAAACGTACAAGCACACCGAATTTCAAGTTCCTAAAACATGAGATTATAGGTCCATAAAATGATCTATTTAAATAACATGGGGAAATTCTTCATCTCTTTTTTAGACCTCCTAAACATTAAAAATATTGACTTTTGGCAATTTTCCTGTCGGTTAGTTCCGAAAAGCTACAATCATGCCAAATTTAATCATTGTTGCCCTACAGGAAGTGCTCAATAATTTGTCAGCTCATGTAGTTTTATATATATTTAAGATATGAAATTTGGTACAGACGTAGCTGGTGCCTTCCATTTCAATTCAGGCAGAGCATGTACCATCACCATCTCAGATATTGTTGAAACTTTTTTTTATAGCAACTAGACATGTTTTTAAGAGACCCATATTTTTTTGTTTTGTCGAAAAAAAATTTCCCGCCAAGTAATGGGCCATCAAAGACGGGGAGTACAATTTATGAATTGTAGAAGACATGGAAAATGGTCAACTTCGGAGCCTCATCATTCGGCTATGAAGACAGGTAGAGTTATAATTCTTGTTGTGGTATGTACATAGGGATATAAATAAACTATATTTTATTATAGTTTGGTTTGCGCATGCGTATCCTTTTGTACATAAATTAACAAATGAACGTCAATTTATCTGAAAAGTCGAAGTTTGCGAATTTTTTTCGAGCACTTTCACGGTTGGTAAGACGTAGCTACCCGCTTTCCGAAAAAAAATTGTATCTCTTCTGTGTGCAACCGTTTTGTCGCAAAAAATTCGAGAAATTGTAAAATTTTCAAAAATCGCTATTTTTGGGCGCCATTTTCTCGAAAACGCCATCTTTTAAAATTCTGAAATTTTGTCAGATGGTTCAACTCTACATGAATAATAAACACACCAAATACCATTCTCGACCAATGCTTCATGAATTAACTGCAGCCTTTTAAAGTTAGCGAAGTTTCGTTAACTTTGATGTCACAGTTAGCAACACTGGGAACAATAAAAGTGCAATGATTTGATTATGTTTGTGGTTCATATTCATTAAATGAAGAATAAAAGGTTTTCTTGACTGTTTTTTTTTTATATTATTTTGATCAAGAAGGCTCTCTGAAATAGGAAAATGAGCCTCCCCTTACTCCTCCGGTTTCTTAAACCGAAATAATCTGAGGTGGAAATTACGATTACGAAACATACAAATTTTAAGTTTACTTGAAATGGCCATCCAATAAATTCTGATGATCTACTAAAAGCCTGAGTTATTACCTCAGTGATGATTTGGAATGCTCTAGACCAGCGTTCCCCAACCGGTGTGCGGCGGCACACTGGTGTGCCGTGAATGGGGCGCTGGTGTGCCGCGAGGAATCAAAACAAAATTATTAATTTTATAGCAATCAAATTGCAAATGTAGGGGAAAATTTATATTTGTATTTCACATTACTATGAACCTCTACTATGAATCTACAATTTTAAGTTTCATACCGTGTTACTGTTCTGTACATTTCTAATGTTGAAAAAAGTATTTGTTATCATTGTTATGACCATTATTGCTTCTTTACTGCTGCAGGCTATTTCGTAACTTGAAAATTTAAAATATCATCCAATCCTTTCGAAAAATTACCTACATTTGTGTTTTAAAAGTAGAAGAGATTTGTTTGTTCGATCATATGATCTTACTTCTTAGTGAAAGGTTGGATACAGTTTTTAAAGAGAAAGCGTATTTTTTAAAAACCTGAGTCCAATATTTCATTGCAATTGTTTTCTATTTTTAAATTAGAATGAAAAATAAGCATAATGATTTACCACGGGGAAAAACCAGTGATAGAGCTTTCTTCTCTGTGAGAAGGAGATCAATAATCACAAAAAATATAGCACTGTGTTTTATATTTACAGTGTGCCGCGAGAATCCAAGTAACCCGTAGTGTGACGCAAGTTGAAAAAAGGTTGGGAAACGCTGCTCTAGACAAAGTCTCAATTAAGTGCGATGTCATTACAGTGATCGAAAAAGGACAAAAAGTTTAAAAAATCGAATCGTTTTCTTACGCGTTCCAAAGAAATTTACTGGCTTTTAAAACAGAACAATCCCAACATAAGAATGAGTCAATCGGAATTTTACAGTTTTCGACTAAAGTGGGTCAGTCCGCGACCTGCGAGGGAAGTGTGCAGTGGCGTATTTACGATTTTGTTTCGGGAGGGGCTTTGCTAACTTTCGGGGGGGAGCTTTGCCTCTAAATGCGAAAATTCTGCAAGATATTTCATTTACTTTACTATACTAAGTAAGATTTCGGGGGGGGGGCTTAAGCCCGGAAGCCACCCCCCTAAATACGCCACTGGAAGTGTGTATATGTGTGTGTGTGTATTGTACAAATTTTAAGTTAGCTGCTACTGCGTTGCTACAAATCAAAGGTGCAGCCTGTATTGAAGCTGTCATGAGTGACCTATTTCCTTTAGTACTATGGTCCGTAGAAAATGACACCTGTCTTCTTCAAGAATGTGGTGAATGTCCTGGAGAGGAAGAAATAAGCGTGGAGTCTTTAATTATTGATCCTGATGAAAATGAAAGTGTTACGTATGTCATATGGGAAAACAATAATTTCGTTAAAAAACTGTGCCACTTTCTGTTTTCGTATCGTACATTGCTGGTTTAACTGTAAGAATTGTAATTCATGACTACATCAAGAGGTGTCTTCCCACTTGCGACAGTCCTATTAGCGACAGGAACTGTTAACTGTCCTATGAGCGACCAATTCGATCTGTTAACTGCCCTATGAGTCACCGATTCGTTCATACTAAGATAATGGAAGAAGATAAGTTTCTCTCTTCTTTAACTTGTTTTATGCTAATGTGATTTAGAACCTAACAAAATGTACTATGAAAAATTTCGCTCTACCTGAATTTAATACGTGAGAATGCTCTCATTACATTAACAATCTTTTATACGTTTTTCCTAATATTATATTTTTGAATTAACTTCTATGAATACATTGACTCTATCAAGGGAGAAAACTAACTAAATATTTAGAATAGCTCCGCTTTTGTCTATGATTCTAATATAATTAAAAATTTCAGGTTAAAATGATACGGAGCATAAGTTTAGATTGAATATGTTTATGGCATAAGAAAGAAATCAGAAAGAGGTAGGGACGCCCGAAGAAAATTTTTTAGGGAGGGGCATCTCCATGGTTGCTGTATCACGTCTGGTACATCTGGTATTTAATATACGTAGTTTGCTATATTAGGTATACATTTTTGTGAGCCACGGGGGCGACCCCTGCCTTCCATCGGGCGCCCATGGAAAAAAGGTGTTCACCATTTGAGGATATTAAAGAAATCTAAAAAAAAAAAAAAAAAAAAAACACGGGGTATTCGAAGAAATTATTACACAAAAGTTACAAATCTCTCGCAGGACTTAACAGTCGGACTAGTTATAAGGGATTATTTCAGATTGCTACACGACAAGCTTTTATATATAAGTCAAAACAAGGGAGGAAGGCAAATTAAACAATTAGTTTACGTTTTAGTAGCTTACAATAGGAGGGAAGGTAGTTTAAAGACTTTGTTTACCTTTTGGATTGTTTAGAGTGAACTGCATTGTAATTGGTGGGATTGGTTGAGAATCTTAGAGTCTCATAGAATCTTAGGATCTCTAAAAAGTAGATAGTTGGCGAAACTGTTACACGTTTAAGTTTTTCAAAATAAAATATATTACAAAATAAAATATATTGCTAGTGAGTAATTAGATTTGAATCAAATTAAGTACAGAAAACAGAGCTTTCGAAGAAAGAGGATATTACAACGGAATTCTCAATAATTACATAGGAATGTACTTTTCATGAAAATATCCGTGTTGTCTCGTTAAGTTATTTGATATGTTTTATGTCAAATCTAACTCAAAATAAGTTTTATTTGCACTCACAGTAGAGGAAATATATATTTGACGAACAGTATCACTGGCACGTACATATTTCATACCAAGGTTGTTCGGACGTTAATAACGCCAGAGGCAAACATATTCTACAAGATGGAATCATATCATCTTCTATCATCTCAATGTAAATAAATCGGTCGCTCATAGGACAGATACCAGTTCCTGTCGCTAATAGGACTGTCGCTTCTGGGACTAATTCCATCAAGAAAATCTCAAAGAGAATGAATTGCTACCGAAAAGCAACGTATAAAATTGCAGGATACAAATTCTATTTTACTTCATGTGGACTTCGCTGAAAACTGGACTGTTATTCTACAAAGTGAAATTCAGAGTTATCACCGGAATATGAAACAACTGACAGTTTTGTTGTAATAAAAGACGATAAAACACATGATTCGGCTCATGTACTTATAGCCATAGACAAGATTCTAAAAATACTCGAAGAAAAGCGAAAATATATTTTATAGAAAATGGTTTGAATACGAGAAAATAAGTGTCTACAATTTCCCAAACCGTGTCAGTGATTTCTGATGGTGCTGCATCCCACTTTAAAAATCGCTTTCAGATGTTCGAGATGCAGACAGGTTCGATAAAGCAGTGGCTTTGCAGTGAAACCGGCCATGCAAGGGTTTCTGCGACGGTATTGAGGGGGGGGTGTAAAGAATGTGGCAACGCGGCATAACCTTAGGCAAATACAGATACACAGTATTAAAACCGCAGAAGAAAAAAATGAAATGAAATCTTTAAGTTTTACGTCCCACGATTATGCCGGTTAGGCTAAAGGAGACGGTTATTATGAGAAATGAATGGAATGGTGGAATGCACAAAGTGGAAGGAAACGTGATAACCCCGAGAAAACCCACGAGCACGGTGTTTGTCCACCACAAAGCCCACACGGCGCGATCTGGGATCGAACCAAGGACCCCAAGCACCGGAGGTGAACGCTCTACCACTGAGCCACCGCGCCCCCACTAAAACCGCAGAAGAATTTGAGAGTATAGTGCAAGTACAAACTCCTGGTATTACTCTCGTTTTGTCGCCTGGAACTGAATTCGACGACTTCCGGAAGAAAAAAGGGAAAGTATGCGACCGGTAACTGGTATTCAACGAAGTCATCTTTGGCTTTCGGAAAATGGCGAAGTTTTTATCGCAGTAACGGGTCACCATGAACTAACTTCATGCTTCCCCCAAAATCGAACTTCTGCAATTCAAAGTGTAGATTTAAGAAATCTGCAGAAAGGAACTTTTGTTACATAGATATATGTATGATAACCAGTGGTGCGTAGCAGAAATATTATGAATAAATCATGAATTACGTGAAGTTGAAGTACTGTATATGCTTCCACATGGACCTTCAGCATTTGTGACTATCGACAATGTGCTACGCAGGGGCGGATCCAGGACGGACTTCTGGAACGAAGGGGGGGGTAATACTGCTACTTAGAGCTCCTTTTAAGAGCTCCAAACTCTGAGATCGGTTTTATTTATATATAAAATAAAAAAAGTTTCCTCCCCCTAGATCCACTCCTGAGCGAGTTGTGAGTGAGCCAGCACCTATTGGAGCACCTGCACGGTTACATGCTATTAGCGAAGAAGACACCAACCAAACAAATGATTGGTCCATGCCTGTTTCTATGATGTTTATGAACAAATTTTGAAAAATTGTGAAACTTGGGCATCTTTCCTCAAAATGCGTGTCGAAGATGCCCCACTTGAAGGTTTTTGTAAGTGGTTTATTTAAAGTTCTTAAAGTTACTGAAATAATATTGTCTTTCGAGACATTATAAGCAATTCTCAATCTTCTAATTGATCATAAATTAAACAACCTCACCTCAATTGCAGGAGTGGAAAATGGGTAATAATGAAAAAGTGAGGCATCTTTACCCAAGTTACTATATGCCCGTAGCCAAATACCCTCTGCAAACATTGCTTAGGATTCTGAAACATGTATTTTTGGATAGTGTACATGTTAGTTCCTAAGTGAAGTCTTGATCCGACTACGGTACGTCCCATAGTGTTGGAGCTATTTATCTTGAAAGTTCAATTTTTCATGTTTTCGGCAGCCTATAACTCCCAAAGGAATCATTTGTGCACCCAGGTTTGTCTATACTTTTTGTTTTATCTTAGTGTCAGGAATCACCTCCCAAATGTTGTCGGTGTTGTTTTGAAACATCCTGTATTATATCTAAAGGAATTTTGGTAAACCAAATTTCATAAAAATTGAAGCAGATATATAGTTGTCTGCATTCAGTTAAGGTCCCAAGAATACATTTCATCTTCATCCTTAACACTCTACTTAAATCGAAAGTGGTAGAAATTCAGTACAATTTGCTGTTTGAATAAGGCTCTACATAAAGCAAAAACGAAAATAGATAGACAGGAGCTGTTTTTTGAAATCAATTGTCGTTCTAAGAAATCAATTGCCATCTTCTCTCTTAGCCCCGTATTCAAATTGGAAGTGGCAGAGGTCAAACATTTCCGATTTAACGTTGGTTGCTATAGAATAAAAAGTGTAATAGCGAGAAGTGATCTTCTATAATCTATTAATAAGTATTCCAGGAATTCCATCTCCACGCGAATCTCTCTACTAAAGCTGGAAGTGGCAGAAATCAACCACCTCCGATTTTAACATTGATTGTTATAAAGTAAAAACAGTAGCAGATAGTAAGAAGCGGTTTTCTAAAATCATTTAAGCGTTTGAAGTATACACTTCATCTTCATTCAAAACTCTCTACTAAAGTCGTAAGTGTACAAATATACTACCACTCCCGATTTCAATATAAATTGAGAACATATCACGCCATTCAAACCAAACTCTTTCACGTGGTGAACACATGGCACTGCTACTTGTTATTTTAATTTTTTTTAAATGCCTATTTTCCGTTCCTTGACTGAAATCTTAACACACTAAATGTGCACTGGATTTCCTTAAAGTAAATAAAGAAAAAAGCACACACAAGCAAATGTGGGCGAAAATGCAAGAAATGATGAGAACAAACGAATAGTTCTTAAACAATGTACTTCTTTAACATTTTATCCTATAGAGAGTAATGTTTCTACCCATTCAGAATAGGATACGAATACATCAAATTCTGAGTACACTTACACGGGAAGGTCCCAGAAGTTGTCACTCAAATCTGATTGCCACATAACACATCTGGTAGAGCATCATGAGAAATGAAAATGAGCAAAATTTAAGGTACTATGGACCAGAAAGATAGGAGCTACGGGGCTTCAAAATTTGAATATCCAAAAAATTATATCATGGAATTATGTACGTTTAAAGTAAACATCTTGAAAACCATTAAAGCAATCAAAACAAATGTTGCACAATATAATGAGAACAAAATGCCCTATCGGAAACCACAAACAGTGTTGCCATAGATGAAGTAGTGTTGACAACTCAGCATAAAAATATTTTGTTTGAAATAGCACCATATACAAGTGTGCACAGATTTAAAATGCACTATTATCACAAAACATAACAGTGAAGTGTAGTGGTATAGTGTTGCACACTGTTGGAGGTTCATGTTCTTAAAATGTTCAATAGAGAAGTCTGATGTGTGGTAACAAAGGGTAATAAAAGAATGAATTAGAAAAAAGTGAGGCTTTTGCAGTATACTTCTGTAGCCCCGGTGAAGAAACAGATAACTCGCGAAAACAAAATGATACAAGCGAGGAAAGAAACACGTGCCTTCTAAACCTGTAAATTGGTTCTCCAGATTATCCTATCAATATTTGGAAGAGTATTTTCTAGGTTTATGTCTTTCGTGTTAAGTGACATATTCTTTTACTTCCTCTCCTACGTACCATATGACTATGTTTGTACACTGTAATATTACCATATTCTGGAAATATAATTATTTTATTACTACTTCATTTCGTTTTTAGTAGGCCCGGATAGCCGTGTGGTCTAGAAGGCTGGATAACCAACATATTAGGGATCGTGGGTTATAATCCCGCCTCGGACATGTTTTTGTTGTTCTTTCACTTTACAGTATAGGTCCCGTTTTATATAGCTTCGGAGCTGACACAGGACGTAAAAATGACATCACTCAACTTCATTTTTCAAATACATCGATATTTTGTGATATAGCTGACAATTTGCTGTTTCCTATCGACGTTAAGCATTTAAACTAAATTCATAGTATGAGATCCAGATTCCTTTATTAAGATCTGATGACACATATCAGACTTCTCCATTGTATATTTTCAGCAAACGTAGGTCCAACAGTGTGCAATACTGTACCACTACAGTTCACTGTTGTGTTTAGTGATAATAGTGAATTTTAAATCTGTGCACACTTGTATATGGTGTTATTTCAAACAAAATACTTTATGCTGAGTTGTCAACACTATTTCACCTATGGCAACGCTGTGGTTTTCGGTAGGACATTTTGTTCTCATATTGTGCAGCATTTGTTTTGATTGCTTTAACGGTT
Source organism: Thermobia domestica (assembly GCF_964235325.1). Classification (NCBI taxonomy): domain Eukaryota; kingdom Metazoa; phylum Arthropoda; class Insecta; order Zygentoma; family Lepismatidae; genus Thermobia; species Thermobia domestica. The sequence goes on from NC_137471.1 coordinate 98,707,403, forward strand.
TTCAACATGTTTTCTTTAAACGTACATAATTCCATGATATATATATATTTGGATATTCAAATTTTGAAGCTCCGTAGCTCCTATCTTTCTGGTCCGCAGCACCTTAAATTTTGTGCATTTTTATTTTTCATGATACTCTATCAGATGTGCTATGTGGCAATCAGATTTCCCCGACAACTTGTGGGACCTTCCCGTGTTAGACTAATGGCCAGGATTTTCTCAACGGATTCTGTTCTTAATACATTATTATTATTATTATTATTATTATTATTATTATTATTATTATTATTATAAATTAAATGTAAAAACTACATAATTTCACACATTAAACAATTGTGGTTCGAGTAACACGTTTACCAATGTAATGAAAAATATGTCATACCCTCTGACTTATGCTATCCTTAAAATAATTATTTAATATATATATATATATATATTTCATGTTCTGTGTATACTTATTGCACTCCCAAGTATAAATAACATAGTTGGAAGGTTAGGTTAAGCATCACGATACTTGTTCAATAGGAAAGAATTTGTTAATATTAATTTTCTTTTTAAGAAAGGAGCAATGAGTTTCATAAGTTAGAATTGTAACTTCCACCCGCAGTACTGAACAGTGATACAACTTGGGGCAATAAGCTCTTAGAAAATGAAGTTAAGGGTATACATTAGTTCCAACCTCATTTTTTTTTTTTTTACATCTTTTCAATAAAGCCTAAAAATAATTCTACTGTAAGATTTCTCTAAGCAATTACTTGAAAAAAACTTTACGTGGTAAAATAGTTTTTATTACTGATATCTTCCCTATTTTCGGTTAATGCATTATGTAGTACTTTGCATTTCCCAGAAATTACTTAAAAAAATAATTTATTCTTTTTTAATTCTTCAAGATGTTGAAAAAGTGAAAAATGGAGATGGAACTGATAAGCATCTTTAATATTCAGAGTCAACCAAAAGAAATACATATATACACCCTTTAACAAAAGAAAATATGTGTACTTGTAAGTTCTTATGTTAATGCTAACTTTATTCATACGTTACGAGATGATAGTCTTAATTTATGTATTAGAATTATATCATCTACTCAAAGTCTTTGCCCTAGTAGCCAGGTACCTGTTACAAGGACAAACGTTCGAAATAGTATACTATTTCAAAATACTCTTGGAGTCTTATGCTCCTTAAATGAAAACCATGAACCGTCCCAGGGCCCAGGACTGGGGGATCTAGGCCTTTCAGTTAGTGATGAGCGCAAGAGTCTTGTCTTGCAGTTTTTGCAAGAGTCTTGCATGCAAGACCAAGACTAAGACCAGGAATCCCGATGCAAGACCAAGACCAAGACCATACCTGCAAGACCAAGACTCTTGCGCAAGAGTCTTGCACAAGTACTGGCCCTACTTGATTTTTTTATAGAATATAAAAAGGAGGGAGAGGGATTTCTTTTTGTTCAGTAAAAATGCTGCTAGAGTGATTGTATTCCCAGTAGGTTATGCAATCCGTGTGAGTCGATCTGCCCCTGTAACATATAGCTACAGTACGTCGTTTTCCGAATTGGTTGTTGGCGCTTTCTGTAGGTATTGCTCGTTCACAAGCCACACAGGTGTCATCTTGCGCCATGTGAGCGTTTTTGGTGGATGAACACCGTGTGCGTGGATTTTCTCGGCGTTTTTCCGTTCCCTCCTACTTTCTTCATTCTACCATATCAGTCAATTCTCATCATTACCGTCTCCCTTAGCCTTGGTGCATAATCGTGGGACGTTAAACTAGATACTTCATTTTATTTCAAAGCATACAAGTGGTGTTCTTCCAAAACTAAAGAGAAATGTAGTATTGAACATCGGTAATACCGTACACCGTAGGTGTCGACTACATGTTTATGGCCTTCGCTCCGAGACTCAAGCATCCATTGGAAATTTTTATGTGTGCTCATAAAATTAATATCGGAATAACATTTTCATGACATTGACAAAAACTAAGTGCATGTGACCGCAAGTTTGATTTCGTGGACGGATGCTTATACGTTGAATAATTGTTTATTAATATAACTTTTAGCCTCTATACGGCACATCGAAGATGGAGCGATATAACATTATACTACAACAATAAATCTATATTATACAATTGAAAATGACTATGTTTGTGACTCCTAAACTCTTGAACTACCCTACCGATCTCGTTCAAATTTTCAACATAGATGAATTTTGGGCCTGGGGGTGTTTTCATCATTTCACTTTGACGGTAAACTTAGAGGAGGGGAGAAGGGGGAGTTAAAAAATAATAAATAAAAATTAATAACACTTGAACCAAACGACCGATCTCAATCAAATTTTTAACATAGATGAAGTTCAAGCCTGGAATGTTATTTGTCAGTTCACTTTGACGGAGCAACGTAGAGGAGAAGTAGGAGGGGTAGATGTACAAAAATCAATATAAATAAAAATAAAAGTGACTAAGTTTGGGACTTAATAACTCTTGAACCGATCTCAATCAGATTATTAACATGTATGAGGTTCGGTCTTGGAAAGATTTTTAGAGTTTGTTTCACTTTGATGGTAGAGAGTAGGGGAGGAGGAGAGGAGGCGTCAGGCGTATATATATAAATAAAAATAACTTTTGAAATACCCGACCGATCTCTATCAAATTTTCAACATACATGAGGTTCCAACTTGCGGTGGTTTCTATCAGATAAATCACTTTGACGGTAGAACTTAGGAGAGGGAGAGGGAGAGGGAGAGGGGATGGTAATGTAAAAAAAAAAAAAAATAAATAAATAAAATAAAACTCTTGACTTTTATAACTCTTGAACCACCTACCGAAATCGATCACATTTTCAACATAGATGAGAATCGGACCTGAGATGGTTTCTGTCATATCACTTTGACGGTGCAGTTTAGGGGAGGGGAAGGGGAAGAGGAAAGATATTTTAAAATGATCGAAAATGACCGATATTAAAGTGGAATCTATAGTTTTGAGGGTCGCTGAGATAAACAGTGACACTTCCGATGCTGTTTAAATTCAAATTCAGCCCCATAGCTTGGCAGAGGGAAGGGAAGAGATATAAAAATGATCGAAAATGACGAATATTAATGTTGAATCTATTGTTTTCGAGGTCGCTAAGTTGAATACTGACACTTCCGATACCATTTACGACCAAATTTAACCTCGTAACTTGGGGAGAGGGAGATACATAATAATGATTAAAAAAATGACCAAATATTAGTGTCGAATCCATAGTTTTCGGCTCGCTAAGGCGAACAGAGATACTTCCGATCCCGTTTAAATGCAAATTCAGCACCGCAACTTGGGGAGGAGGAGGGGAGAGAAATACAAAAATCATCGAAAATGACTGATATCAGAGAGCGCTTTACTAATAGTAAAAAGTGACTGACTAGCGAAATATATTACTATTATTATTATTTTTAGTTTAACTCAACGAAGTGAGTAATTGATGCTAGTAATCCATATTCACAAGTGAGACTTCAAATAACTTTGAGTTTGATGCAGTTATTTTGTGTTTCTAATACAGGTCAAAAGTATTTATATAAATTGAGTTTACACAAAATACATAGACAGTTGAGTCGCTTTCAGTTTTTACTCAAATTATTCTAAAATATTAAGATGTTTGATTACAATAATTATTATTTTAATTTTCTCTCTCTTTTTTTGGTCAATATTGCTAAACATATCATCATCATCATTATAGCTATTCTGACATTATTGGCAGGTTACTTGCTGCAACTGAGAAGCTTCGACGTTCGGTTGTCCTCAGCTAGTCCTCTTCGTCTTGAGGTAGCAATTTTCTGTTTTAATACCTTCCTTCAACTCGTCTCCTTCACACTCTCCCTCTCTTTCCTTCCACAATACCCTCTAGCACGTCCGTCATAATACAGTTCCTCGTCAGTCAATATCCTAACCAGTTCCTCTTCCTCCTCTTAACAATATCTAAAATTCTTCTTTTTTTCCCTACTGCTAATATTTCTAACACCTCATTCGTTTTCCGTTCAACACAGTTAATTCTCTCCTTTTCTCTCTCTACCCATGTTTCGAAAGCCTGCAATTTCTTCATCGCTTTTGCGTAATGTCAATGTTTCTGCTCCATAGAGTACATATTGGAATCAGTAAAACAAAATATCAATATTTAATTGGAAGTTTGTTTAATACAAGGATTGAAAGAAAAGAAAACTCTGACACCTTTAGAGTGAAAAATTATTTTGCAATTCATGGTGCCTCAATAATATGTGCCGTCTTGGTTTTCTGTCATGCGTCTCAGGGGTAGCCTCCTCAGTTTGGGAACCAATGGAGTGTTGGATCAGTTAAAAAATATAAACAGATTACGAAACGTTGTGATTTAGGCATATCTTATAAGTAGTGTAGCGTGGCCACCCATTAAAAAAAAATAAAGGTCATCACCTATGTTGTACACTGTCATCATACTTACACGAAGTTAAACTATATTACATTTAGAAACATAAATTGTATTTCCATTACTATTGGCGCATTGTAGAGTTCTTTATCCGTTATATCCATAGTAAAATTTACCTATGAAAAGCTTGAGATTTCTCAAACTCAAGACTTGCAAGACTCTTGCAAGCAAGACCAAGACCAAGAACAAGACAAGGGTTCCAGTGCAAGACCAAGACCAAGACCAAGACTGGATGTGCAAGATCAAGACCAAGACCAAGACCACCCCGGTCTTGGTCTTGGTCTTGCACTTGCTCATCACTACTCAGTTTCATGAGTGACAAAAATAGTTTAAGCTATAATTTACATATTTTGAAGGTTTGCAGTACACTCATAATATACCTATCATAGTTTGGGTTCTGGCTGCTACCCCAGTTTTTACCTTCTAGATCCGCCACTGCATCGGTCATCATTTTTATTTATTGTCTTATGTGTTCATTGTAAGGACATCTGTTGAGAAAAAACGATATTACACATTGCAAGCTAGTATCATTTGATTCAACTCCGAAGAAAGACCATAGATATCATCACGAACTCTTAACTCTTTTCTTTTTTCTTAACGGACTATCCTTCGTATGAAATTAGCACTTTCATAATATAGTTTACTTATTTCTCTTTCATTTCAGACTGGATATAGGGTAATACATATAAATAAAATTAACTCGTTTAGCAACATTAAATGTAACTTTCTATCTTACTTGTTAGTACAGCGCAAGTTTCTAGATATGGAACATACAGGTGGTAATATTGTAATTAGAATATCAAAAACAGGAGAAACGCATAAAATATGCACATAAACCACATATGCACTTCAAAGCAGACAGCCAAACTAATTAATTCTTGTTAAACACAGTAGAGTAGGTTTGTTTCGCTAATCAGGTTTCAAAATTTCTATCAGGTTTTCAGGTTTTGTTTTTGTGCAGATTGTCCAACATATTTAGAGCTACGGAATATAATATCATCGAAGTATTATAACACATACCTGTACACTATACAAATAATACAAGTATCATCTAATTGAATATGTTTTACTTGATCGTCAAGACGTGTAGCACCGTAGTTTATGCATTTTCAGTACTAACAAGTTATTTTTTAAATAGGCATTTGTTTAACGCCTTTGACTTTGTACTAGTTACGGTTCACATGATTTTACAGTTACTTCTGTGTTATTTCTTCTTCTTCTTCTTCTTATTATTATTATTATTATTATTATTATTATTATTATTATTATTATTATTATTATTATTATTATTATTAAAGAAATTCAAGTTAAATTTAGTCTATAGCAATTAAGTCTACACCAGTAACCGTCTATGAGACTGCATAAATTATTCAATAAATTGTTGTTCTGTAATTATTATTACGGTATATGTAGAGTTATCATTACAGGACCTAATACTACTTTTTTGAAAATTTTAATTTTCCTAAATTCAACATTTAAACTACAACAGATTCTCCATTAATTTCTTTCTGATTAAAAGAAAAAGTCAAAATTTGACTTTTGGCATATCGAATTAGAATCTTTTCTGCGTCAGCTAAAGTAGTGGAGGAAGTATGCCTGTTTCACTGACTGTTTTCAAGGTTATATAAGGCGGCACAGCAACTATGTTAGAAACATTACCTATTTAAATAATATCGGTAACTGAAAAACAATTTCGCCATTGTTCTTGTTTTCAACTCTTAAGCATACGTATAGTGTCTTCTCTAATTAAGTCACTAGCCTTGAACCGATGCATGCAATATATATATATATATATATATATATATATATATATATATATATATATATATATATATATATATATATATATATAAGGGAGGATAGAGGAGCTGTAGAGGAACTCTTTACAACAATCACCTACTCTGAATGACTTGTCTTCATCTATGGAAGACGCCAGTGCTTCTTGAATCACTGAAGTAGCAAGCTCGGTTACATTCTGGTTAAGTTTCACGATTCTCTTTTCTAAGTACCTCTTGGGATGACGTCAAGAAGATGAATGAATTACTAAAGAATGAATGAATGAATATACGCACAATTAACTCTATATACATACGTAGATATATTATTTATATGAATAAAATTACACGTCATTCTCATTATCTCCGTGCTGGCTTGAGTAACCTTAATTACTCAATGGAGGTGTTTTAATGTTAGGTTCCTCTTATATGAACAGAACAAAAAAGCAGACCAAAGAAACACTTTCTCATTGCTTTACAAGGAAAATGATTCAGCATGGCTCGTTTCGTTGTTTTTAATGGTCAATGGACGTGCAAATAATTTTGCAGAGATATTCAAATATTATCCTCAACTGCGGTGCTGAAAGAAGTGCTTTGTATAGGTGAAAAATGAAAGCAACTGTCATCAGACCACGTGACTTCTTCAGAGAGCACTTACATGTTTGTTGGACTTTGTGTTTGTTGATCATGTGTATTTATGTGGTGATTATTGTTATGTGGGATGTGTGTACATGCCATAATGTACCTTCAGGAAGGCGGCAACGATAAGTACAACATGCTTGGCTTGTATTTGGTTTATCCAGTTCTTAATAATGCCCTTACATGTGTATTGTTAGTAATTTTTAGTTTGACTTCATTAATAACAGAACTAGTTTTTTTTTTTTAATATATATCTTCCCTCAGTGCAATCATTGAAAACTATGTAATAATGCAAGTATTGATTGATTGTATGGCGTTTAAGCAGGTCCGCAGCTAGAACACTAAGACTGAAAGGGGAGAGGGGCGATATAAGTTTAGTTCACTTTGCGTTTATAATGTTATTATGTATTATGAGCTAGTAAAAACGAAAGTATTTGAAATCACTGAACAATTAGCACAGATTAACGAGATTTTTAACATCTTATAAGAACTGAAAATCGGTTACAAGATGAATCCGTAACTGCATGATGTGAATACAAAGCCTGCATGTCTACTGAAGACAAAAATCACCTGGAACTTTTATGAATAGAGAAGAGAGAAAATGCCGCAGCAGCCAGATTAGTACAATAAATTAAATCCTGCTTCCAACTAAATACTCGAATTTGTGGAAACAATTAATAACCAAATTCATCCTACCTTCAGCGGTGCAAGGAATTTTCGTTTAGTCAATAAGGTCAGGAACTTCCACGATAACAGCAGAGAAAATTTTAAAAACTGTCACCTTCTCAGTTTTTAACTCTAGAAATAATGGTCCAGAAATATTAAAATTTTAAATTAGGTTCTCTATTCTACCTCATGACTTAATTGCAACTTATGTTCTTTTTGCTTGGAATGAAAAAAAAACTATATTTTTTTTACTGCTTTTCTTGAACATATATTTAACTAAACAAACAACTGAAAATTTTAGGGGGTTCAAGATAGTTGCTGTCAGGGTCTCAGCCCCTGTTGCTGCCTCCTAGGAACTGTCTTTGGTTTAAACATCTCGGTTTTAAATATATTTTCAGTGTCGATGATACACGAAACAGCTTAATGTGAAATCCAAGTTATGTTTGATTGTATTTTACACATTTAAAGCAGGATCCCATAATTATTCAGATCATCGGAGATGTAAGCACCAAAAACTAGTGCTCTAGCCTTGAAGCTGAGAGGGAGAATGATGTAAAATTCAAACCATTTTGTTGTACTTTAACTTTTAAATATTAAAAGTTAAACTCGAAACAGTATTTCCTATTATAAAGCAAAACATGTGCTCCTTTAATTCATAACCTATACCTCAAATTTCATTCAAAGTATGAGCAAGAATTTGAAAAATGCACATTGGCGCGCATGAATTTGTACACAGATTTTAAACAAACTTATTAAACTAAATCACTTAATAATTATTTGTTTGGTTTCATTTATTAATCACCCTGTAGACTATGTTACATGTGCGTTTGTACAACTGTTTGAATGACATAATTGATGGTTATTGCTGAGAAAATAATAACATATGAATATGTTCACAATCTAAATAATAATAATAATAATAATAATAATAATAATAATAATAATAATAATAATAATAATAATAATAATAATAATAATAATAGCAAATCATACTACACTGCTACTTAAAATGTTTTCAAAACGGAACAAAATATGGAAAGACTTCTTGCACATGAACGTACCTTCATTAGTAGCACACAAAACATGAAAGGACATTCACAATCCAATACGATTATTTCGCTTTGTACGCAACGTTAGACAAAGGACCCTGTATTTATATCAAGTGGCCAAAAGGGCGGATTCATCCATTTATCCAGTGATTTATGCAGAATTTTGAACTTACGGGGGTGTTCAAAAACTCTGGGGGGTGAAATCTTGAATTAAGGTCGTATATTATTATCGTCTTTTTAATTAGTTTTTTTAAAACTAAATTTCGTTGATGCAATGAACCACTACATTTGATTTCTTTCCTCAGCCAGAGCGAATTAGCGTCGATTTTTTCATGCTTTGTGTGAAGCCGAGATGAAATCGTTGGCAATCGATTGATCAAACGTTGTTGTGACGATCACAGCCGTGTAAAGGTTGATTTCCATTCAACCTTGCGTTGTGTGCTTTGCTTGAAAATTTATCTTGTCGAAAGTAAGTTGTTTTATTATATAGGCACTTAAAAACAAGAATTCAAAATCTTTTAAGAACCAAAATAGCAAGTTCTTTTTAATGGTGTCTTCCCGTTCTGCCTAAAGGCCCTGAAGCACTTTGTAGAAAATATTTTAAATGATGTTTAGGCAGAACGGGAACGGGATTTCCTCAAGAGAATTTTTCTTTAGTAATTGTAACAGATTCTGTAAGAAGAATAACTATTTCTTCAAGTTTTATCATAAATTTTAGATGTAATTCTACTTGTTCTTCTAGGAAAAATGACTAGATACAGTTCTATTATTAACAGTGTTATACACATTTACTTCAGTAGAAATGAATGTGACAAGAAAAAACTACCTGCAGGGAAATGGAAAATTGATTGACTCAGTTGCAAGAAAACCTTTCACATTGTAGCTGAAACGAAGATAACGCGAAATTACTTCGATCTAGTATCAAGTCATTTCTTAACAAAATTTTATTCAGTTTTCCAGTAGTCCACCTTCAACATGCTAAGGCTCGCAGTCAGAGGTGGTTTTAGAATTTTAATTTTGGGTAGGCCCGCTTTCCCGCGTATGAATACATATGCACATTTGATTGATTAATGACAATAGGAAATTACTTTTAAAGTTGTGATTGATGCTGTTTATTAAATAATTATTTACCATTAATATAAAAAGTGGAAAATATATTTACTCTTTATTGTATCTTTTAGTGTTTATATATTTTTCAAAGTTTTTGAGTAGGCCAGTGCCTACCCGGCCTACCTGCTAAAACCGCCACTGCTCGTAGTGCGTAAAAGGTGCCACAGCTCACATCCTCAAGACAAGTTTGACCACATACATATTAAGCAAGCAATGCAAAAGATTGCCCCGATTATCTTACGTTTTGATTTGATTGAAACTACAAAAAAACATGCAAGTATTTCAGTATTGATAACGATATTTTGTATTGCTGCTATTTACACTGACAATATAAATATGAAAATAGAAGTACATATTATACTATTGCATATAGTATAGAATAATGTATATAAGACAAATCAGCTGATAAGGTAATGCCGAGAAAGGAGTTGTGATGTAGAACATTAACATTCTTTCTTAATAGTCTCCTTATGCATTCTCTTGCATTGTTTACTTAATATAAGGTCAAACATACCTTTAGGATGTGAAGTGTGGCACCTTTTATGTACTGCGACTCTTAGCATGTCGGAGATGAACTATTGAAAAAGTGAATAAAATCTTACCGAATTAAGTTTATTTTATGTTCATTTCAGTTATAATGTCAAACGGCTTTCTTGCAACTGAGTCAATCAATTTTCCATTTGCCCGCACGTATTTTTTTTAAAAATCACATTCATCTTTACCAAAGTAGATGTGAATAACACTGCTGATAAACAATATCCTTGTCAGTTTTCCTAGAAGTACAACAAGAATAACGTCTAAAATTTATGACGAAACTTGAAGAAATAGCTATTTTTTTTACAGCCTCTGTTAAAATTACCAAACAGATTATTACGAATGCAGGAAAAAAATCAACAGGACAAACCCCAAGGAAAATTCAGACAAATCGGACTAAATTCAAGCTATAGAATCATAGGCGCAGATTAATAAAGGAATTATTATTTTTCTTCAACTGTAATGCATCTAAAATGTTGTCTGAAATTCTTCACTTTACGGAAATAACATTTCTTAAAAATGATGAAACCCAATAAAATACGTAAGACTGTTATACAGAGGTTGCTCAGTCTACATTTGTCCATTTTCGACTTACCTAAAAATTTAGAAGAATCCATGGCGCCAGATCCGTAAGTGCTCAATGTGTTTCCCTTGGTTCCTAACAATAGCCCGACAGCGTAATTTCCACTGAAATAGACTTCTCTGAAGAACTAGGAGGGGAATATTGTTCCATTCCCTTTGCACAGCTTTCCAAAGTCCTTCCACAGTTGTCACACGCCGTTTTCTCAAAGCCCGCTTCAGCAATCCAAATCCACAATAGTCCATAGGACTTGCAACTGGAGATTTAACAGGTACCTCATTGAAATGTATCACCTGTATACTACTTGCCTCCTCCGTCTCCCTGTAGAATGCGAGGGACGATCGTGAAGTATGTGATGAGATCTTGTCCATGTGAATGCACACCAGATTAACGTCATTTCCGTACATTGTTGGAATTTCATGGTCGTAGATCGGCCGCATGATCCTGAAAAAAATGCGAATTTATTTTGCAATTCTTCGCCACCCTACGAATCTTCAGTTTACCTCGGTAACAGTACCCGGTAACGACCATGAACCCTTTTGGGAAGGATTCTTTACAGACACGGACCCACCTTCTGAAGTTCTTGGCGCGTTTCTCTCGGTACATGATGGCTCTCGGTTTGCCGCAGTCGGAAAGGTAATTCCATGCTTCATCGAGCGTTACGATGTACATCCACCTTTGTTTTGCCAGATACCGTTCGTACAGCTTCCGGGCGTAACATCTTTGTTCCTTTTGGTGGGCATCCGTGAGAAGATGGCCGCTAGCTTTCATGACTTTTCCCAGCTTGAGTTGATGGTGTAAGGTCCGGCTCACAGTCCCCAAAGACACGTCAAGACGATTAGCCATATACCTTTGTGTTGGCGGATTTTCTTGCATTGCCATTTTGCGAAGTTTACTCTGCATGGTGGAGGTGGCTTTGGTGCATTCCCGCTTCCTAGGCAATTTCACTGGTGATCCAAATGTTGGAGCTTTGTTGCCCTTGTATTTTTTAAAACATTTTCTATTCCACTTAAACTGATGTTGTAACCATTCTTCTTGCACTGTTTTCTAATGATAGAAACACTAAAATGGGTGTCATAAAGAGCCGCAACATAGCCTTCCCAAAAACCGACTTAGTTTGGGCGGCATTTTGGTCACAGAGCGGAAACCCACACACTTGGAAACAAATTTAACACAACACTCACAACAATGGTCCTGTTTTGTGCGGTATTGTCGTCCGCGCGGAAAAGCAACTCCGTTCCCAGGAAGCCACTGCATAACACTGCAGGACGCCACGAGCCAGGTCGGGTGAGTTCATTCTGCCCGGGAAGGGGAAGGAACGAAATCGGTCAAACGTAGGCTGAACAACCTCTGTATTAAGTACTGTATATATTTCACATTTTGATCTTTGCTAAAAAAATCTTGATCAGTATTTCAGAATTAAAATAAATATTTATACATTACTCAAAATAAAAGACTGCTATATGCTACCACACAAGAACAACTTTTTAAAAATCAAATAGCATCATAGTTACATTTCGTAATTAAAATGAATGGTCTTACTGTAATATGCTAAAGGTGTTTCAAATGTATTAAATATATAATAAATAGGAATACCCAGAACTTTTCATATGAGTATGTGTGAAAGTAGTTAAAGCTAATCTGCTTTTTTATTATAACATTTTTACGTTTTATTGAGTTTTCAGCATTTTAAAAGAAATAAAAAGTTATTTCAGTTAAAAAGAAAAATATAGATAACATTTTAGAATATGAGAATTGAAAGGAAAAAATAATCATATAGGGTATGCACTGGTACATCCAATAAATACTCCTGTGACTTTGTCCTTGTCAGAATTTTCCTTGCATTTTGACCGCTTGGATTTAGTTCCCGCCCTCGTTATTACAGCCATTTTATATATGAGTTCCAATCTGCATAGAAACACGCTAGGAGTCAAGCTTTTTGGTGCTGCATTTCCCTAAAAAATTTCTCCTCGCAGAGAATTCCCTGTCTCCAAAGATTAGGCAGAACGGAAATTACTGTTCTGCTTAAAAAATAAAATTGATTAAAATATTTTCTAGAAAGTCCTGGAGGACTTTAGGCAGAACGAGAATGAATCTTTTTAATATTGCATCCCCTAGTTGGAGGGGTGTAAGAAATTTATTTCCGGGGGGGTCCGAAAAATTTAGGGGGTGCTGGGAGGGTGTTAGGGGTGTAGATAAATCTAAAAGAATAATTAATATTTGTGGAAAACGCCGAAAACTGTACTCCATTAACTTCAATGGTCAATATTTGTAGTTAACAAGATTCGACCCCTGAGAGGAGAGGGTGTGAGCAACTTGAAAATTTTAAATATTAAAGAATGTTGAGCATATTTGGTGTAACTGTTATATCACTAAGTGGTTACATTTCATACGCTTGTGTAGCACATCAAGGTCTAACAGTATGCCAAGTTTAAAGCAGATTAGATAAGTTCGAAGATGTGAAATCTCAAATTTTATGATCCATAACTCTGCAATAGAAAGTCCATACACCATAATAATTCACAAACTTTCTATAGCAGTCCAAGATCTACCACTATGCGAAGTGTGATCTACATTAGATGAGTTCGGTTGATTTCTTTAAACGTGAATTTAAAAATTGATGGCCTTAATCCGTTTTAGTATACAAATGATGAAATAAAGAAGGTAATTACCAAAAGTAAAAAATAAAATTATTTCTTTTTAGTGTAACGTTCCACAATTATGCTCTTTAAGCTAAAGGGGGTTGATGATTGATTGACTTAAATGATTATGATTAATTTTTTGTGTTCTCCCATTGGGAATACCAAGGGCGCATGCTCTAGCCACTAAAGCAGCGGGAAGGGCGAAGACATTTACGTAAATGTATTTTTGTGTTAGGTAATTGTTTAAAAAGCAAATCATTTTGTTATACCTATGTATAATTGAAACCGCCTTCATAAAATTGATTTTTATATAAACTTGCGAGCATAATCACCAGTGCTGATACATTCTGGCATTCTAGAAAAAGCATAAGATCTCTGAAACTGCATAAATTCACGTACAATGCATACTAGAGAATACCTGAGTTAACCGCGCAAATATACACCGGGGAAAATAAGAAGAAGCTTTCTTATGTATGTATGTGAACTACTCTGTATAATTGGACATGTTATTTATTATTCAATAAATAAATAAATAAACCCATTAATAAATATAGTATAGTAATAAAAATCGAGACAAAATATCATTAATACATAATTTTAGTTGAATATCTAAATATTATCATATTTGGTTCGGTTCGGTTAGATATATTTTAATGATAGACTAATCAGATTAATTTTCATATGCTACCTCTCAAATATAATCACTATTTCTTTAACGTTTACATTGAATATTTCGAACGTTTATTTTTACAAGTTCGTCGAACGTTTATTTTTACGTTTACAAGTCCGTTTATTACGCATTTGTCACTTGCTATCAATCCTATTTTCATTTATGTGATATCAAACGTGATCAGACTGTAATGGTTCTAAATATCATATGTACGCCAAATACATAAACAGGTAAAACAACAGGTACTACATATGATTCATATGTCTTCTCTTTCTAAATATGATGGGCAAATTAGTGAGATTCGTTAGCTAGCGCAGGGAAGTGGAACTACACCATAAATCTCTCGTGTAAATCGAACTATGTAAAAGAACGGCGATTTATCAATGCCGTCCTAAGTAAGATGTCGCTTTCTTATACATCGGTATTATGTACATAGATAGAGATGTGTATTTCATAACATTATAATCCAATTGCTTAAGTAATTGCACATATACGCGTAGTCAAGAACGTTCATGTGTCATCTAAGTGCATAAGAATTGCATTTCACTTGCGTATCACGTGCTTATTGTGGAAGCAAACACAACCATATGTGGCTGTAAGGAAAATGAGTAGTCTATGTGATGTGTGTGTTTGTGCATGATGAAAGAAGAAAGATAATAATAAATCAAGTTCTGGAGCGACATAAATTGATAGGTATTGGCAAATGGTTCAACGTGAGTGTATTTTGTCTAGTAACAGGTTATGAAACTGCGAATGAAACATTACTCAATCAGAATGGAACTAATGATATTAGTTATATATAACTGTTTCTGCTAAACTGCATGGAGGGTGTAGATAAATTGTTAGCGTTCTAATTTTGGAATTTTAAGGTTCCAGGTTCTAACCCTTCAACTGCTTTTTAACGTGTCATTTATTCGGATAAATGCTGAGATGATACCTTTATATAGGCTAGCATCTTCCTCCTTCTATTTAACTGTTAATTGTGTTCGTGACGAATGGTTTTATAGTTGTACTTGGATGAAGTATAGAAATTTATAGTCAATTAATAATAATAATAATAATAAGATTTGGTTCCATATAATGCGGTGTTGACATCATTACAGGATAAACATTCATAAACATAAACATTGAATGTTACAGGATAAACATTCTTATTATTAAAGAGAAATGTTTTAGTCTGTGAGTAACGCTAATTCCTAATAGTTAACAGTCATAGTTCCGCTAAGTTCGCTGCCTGCCTACCTTTGTTTTAAAATTGATAGTTGTGATGTAATCATGATCATGCTTTGCTGTTCACGTATTATTAAGATTAAATGAAATAATGTCGTAATCTCTACATATAAAAGAATTCCTGAGTGAGTGAGTGAGTGATTGGCTGATTAATTGATCAACATCCGGACCAAACCGTTTAAACAAGAAACGTGAAAAATTAACAGTATATAGGAATTATGACTGATACCTCTAAGATACTACTAAGGAAGATTTTCTTTTAAAAAATCGACAAGTAAGAGGGAAGGAATAGACATGATAATTATCAGCCTATAGTAAAATGTCCTTATCTCCGAATGTCTGAAAGATAGAGACATGAAGTTTGGTTTATGGACTTCCATTTAAAATAATTAAGATACTTGTGTCATCGTTCTTTGATACTTTCAAAGCAAGGGGAGAAACAAGACAAGAATTGAAAAGGGTGGAATTGCAATTGTTACAGCGGGATGACCATATCTCAAAATTCTTTAAATTTAAAACAACTAACTCTAAGGCTGTAGAACTCGGAGGTTGAACGCCACACTCACGAAAGCTTGCCACTGACTTCTGTAATTAGTCAATTGGATCCATTTTCTACTTTGTATTCCTATTTCTGCGAGATCCATCTTAATACTGTCCTCCCATCTGCACCTAGTCTTAATACTGTCCTCCTAATGGCCATTTTCCGATTAAATTTCTAGCTAAAATTTTGAATTCGTTCTTACTTTCTTCCGTTTTGGGTACATGAGATGACCTAACAATGTTTGGTAAACAGTTTAAGTTATGCAGTTCCTCGTTATGAAGTTTCCGCCATTCCCCATTCCCGTCCCTCTTTGGTCCGAATATTCGTCTCAGGATTTTATACTCAAATATTTTGAATTTTCGTTCTTTCCTTTAAGTAAACTACCATGTTTCGTAACCATACAGAACAACAGACATAATAATCATAGTTTTAATTCTCTAAGAACATCTATTATTTAAGGTTAGAGATACGAAATGTGGTATTTCGACTTTTCATTTAAAATAGTTAAAGAGGTGTTTCACTGCTTTTTGATATTTTCCCCTACAAGGGAAGAAAAGTCTTGGAGGTTGCAATTGTTATAATAAGATGGCCATATCTAGAAATTCCTTAAAATTAGAAATATGTTAGGGATAGGAAATTTGGTATACATAAATTTCTTATTCAAAACAAGTGTGCATGCGCAACAGCGTTTCCAGAAAGTCTGCCATTTTACGAGAGAAGAGAGTAATTTCTAATTTTCATTTTATCTCAACATGTAAAAATGACTTCGAGATTGTTAGTTTCACCATCAGAGTGAAACGGATGAACCATTTGAAATGAATTTTTGAACACAGCATTTGAGCCGACATGGATTTTTAACATTTCACTTTGATTGAAATGTGCATTCTTAAGGGAGAAAGGATTACATTTCGCAAGGAATAATTCCATAAACATGTTCTCTTTCGTGTGGGAGCATCGGCTTGAATATGAGGTGCGAGGTCGTAGGCTGAGCAAATTGGATCGTCTGGGGGGTGAAATTCCCAGCTAGCCGATGGCTGGTTACTTATATAAAATCCAGTAGAATCTTTCATGTTAAACACAATATAATTTAATAACAAAGTAAAATGGATTTAATGACTATTCAGCATTTTGTAACATATTTTTGATCTTATTCTATCTTTAGTCAAAACAGGAATTCTTATTGTTGGATAACCTCTGTTCTGCCTAATCTTCACAAAAAAGGAATATTTCGATTTCAAAGAAATTTAACAGTAATTATTGCTCATTGCAGTTCCTTTCAAGGTCCATTGGTTTTCGTATATCATTTTATGCAACATTTTGTGAATGAAACTGACATAATTGCATTTTTAACTATGAAAGTTAGAGAAATTTCACTGTTTCCATTGATCATTTCACTTCAGAGAAAGAAAACTAAACCTGTTCTATGATTGGCTAGGAGCCTCTTCTCCAATCGTGTATTTGATTTGGATTCCGTTAGAAGGATACACGAATATATGAATATAAGTTATTATTGAACGATGAATGAGTGAACGAAATTTGAAGTTCGAGTAGTTAATACGGAAAAAGCTTATCAATTTCTTTTATGTTCCTTTCGAAGTTAGACCTACTTACTCTTATAGAATAAACACAATATTTATTCGAGATAATGCACAAACTACTCAATCAATTTTGAAATTATTTTACCCATCTGGCAACGACTACATATTATAATGCTTGAACTCCACTCAACCGAACTAAGTTTTTATATACACCCCTTACTGAGCTTATATCAATAACACTAGCCTGCGAATTTTAACTTTTGGATCATTGCATGAAGTATAGTATGCCAGCTTTCATATTTCGGGTGTACAGAATTCAGAACAAAAATCGGTTTAGTCATTGCACATCAGGTTTTCTTGAAAATTGCATATTAACATTGCCAATACCAATGTATCTAATGGTTTATTGCTATTCATAACATGATAGGAATACTGGTACACTTACTAATATAAACAATATTAATATCTTATATTTGTATTTCTAGTGCTGTGTGCGACAGTAAGTTAACTCGTAATCACGATATTAGAAACAAACAAGGCAAGAAAACGGGAAAAAAAGAGCAATGTTTATGGATAAGCATTCAGTATAAAACAGTAAGACTCTTAAACCAAGCAAAGGTAAACTACATAGTGTTTTTGAATTTGTGCCCTCATCTGCGCCATTTTAAAGGAGGAAATAACGCACCGATAGGTCATGACATGCCACACAAAAAATCCACACTAGTGGGTTTTACGCCTCTTCCTTGAGGAACTGCGTCTTGTTGCGGCCCGCTTGGGATTAGTGGCAGAATCTTCTCTCTGCAACAACCAGCAGTAGTCTGCAGACATGTTGCAATTCCACTTTCCTTGATAACGACGTTCGAGTTCCTTGAGGTCCTGATAAAATTTCTCTCCTTGTTCCTCACTCACGACTCCAAGATTGTCTGGAAAATAGTCCAAATGGGAAAACAGCATATGCACTTTCAAACTCATGTTAAAACACAATTCTTTAAAACACAGTAGCATTCTTTCCACCATGTCTTTATAGTTTGGATCCTTTCTGTTGCCAAGAAAGTTTTCCCTGCATCTCGGAAAGCTTGCCATGCTGATCGCTCGTTCTGGTCCATGACATTTTCAAAATTTGCGTCACTAAAAGGTTTCCTAATATCTGGCCCATCGAAGATGCCCTCTTTAATCTTTGTATTACTGATGCCAGGAAATTTTTGACACAGATATTTAAAGCACTCACCTTCAGTATTTAGAGGCTTTACAAATTGCTTTATTAAGCCAAGCTTAATGTGAAGGGGAGGTAACAGTATATCATGTACATTAACAAAACCTGCACGTTTTAAGTTTTTCCGAACCAACATTCCACTGCCTATCTGGCCATTCCTTTTGAGTTTACTGCCCTTGCCTAACTGTCCCACTCACACAGAAAGCACGGGGATTTGGTATAGCCTGACTGTTGACCCAACAGAAGACCGATGACCTTAAAATCCTCACATATTTGCCATTGATGTTCGTGGTACTTTATCTTGTTCAGCATCAAATCAAGGTTGTCGTAGCTTTCCCTCATGACAACAGAATAAGCAACTAGAATGGATGCTAGCTTGTTTCCGTTGTGTGGGAGTACACATTTCAAACTCCGCTTGAAAGCATCGATGAAAAGTCTCCATTGGGATCGATCGTAGTCAGGCGATCCTAATTGTAGTATTAACTCCGGAATGTTGTTCTGCAGAAAAGAAAGCAGCAAATTTTGTTCACGATGCCTGTACCAATAGTACGTCGTCTCAGGTATCAACAGGTTTCCCTCCTTTAGTTGTGATCGCAGTAGTTCGGCAGATTCCTTTGTGAGACCAAGGTCACGAACTAAATCCTTTAAACCACTCTGTTCGAAAAGTATAGGCTCTGTTGATTCTTGTGGGTCAAAGTCTGAATCGTCATTGTTGTCACTAGGAGATTTGGAAGAGGCTTCGTTTAATTGATCTGGTGGCTGTGGGACAGGTATGTCAGGACCATGGGATACTGGTAAGCTGACGGATGGAATTGTAGTTGGGCAAGCAATTTTAGCCCTGTTCCTAGTGTTGGGACCTTTCATATTCATAGAACAAAAGTAGCAATTGGTGCTGTGGTCAGTAGGCTCATGCCACACAGTGGGGATTCCAAACGGCAATGCTCGTCTTTCACCTTTCATCCATTGCCGTAGTTATTCAATGTATGTTCGACAAACCTCTTGTCCTGATCTCCCAATCTTATACCAAAATACGCAAGATAAGCCTTTCGCACAAAGGAAGTTAATTGCGCCGTTGTTTTATGGGCACAAATGTCCCACATATATAAGAGAATAGATCTGGATTCTTCTCACAATCTCGACGCTGCATTCCGAAAACTCTACGAACAAGCAATTCACTTTCGACACTAAATACTAAGCACACACCACGATATTAGAAGCTTCAAAGCACTGAGCACAATTAGGTAGTTTACAACGAAACTGTATGAATCATTCGCAGGAAAAGCAATATAGGAAACAAAACAATGCCGCTAGGCGGACACGATAAGCTACCGTTACAGCATTTCACGCCATGAGAGTAATAGCATTTCAGCCAATCAGGATGTTTAGTCCTCCTGGTTTGAGACGCATATGAATGAATAGGTAAAACGATTATCTCGATTTTGTCACGAAATGTGATGTGATGAGACAAAACTAACCTTACTTTTCGTCTTAGGTGGCAATCACCACATCACAGAAATATATTGCACTTACGCAATAAAATCATCGCAGGCTAGTGTAGTTGTTGTTTAGGCGGGCAGAGATCGGTAGATTAACCATACACTAAAAGAATGTTTGTCCGTCGTTGATTATGTTATATGTAATATGACCTGTTAGATCCTATTATTCCAATTTATATAATTATGCTACTTATTATTCTTAACATTTTAACTTTTGTACATGGAAGAGTTGACTGAATTGCTTTAATGCCAAAAGTCAGTTATATACATGTATGCACTGCAGATTATCCTGGATTTATTCTGTATAAATTTTCCACCTCAGAGAGGGTCCACATACGTTTTCGCGGGAGCAGTTATACCTACGTATGTTACTGGTTAGTTGCACTTTCGCAACTAGAAGGATCAGGTCCCCTAAGAACTTCTCGGATCTCGGGAGTATTATTATTACAAATTATTGCATGATAGAAATTATATGACCACTGGTACTACCAAAGAACCGAATAAAATACACTGTGTCATTTAATTTTTAATTGCAGGAGGATTGACACTGTCAGTGAAAGTTTACAATATTTTAGACCACATTGTCACGTTAAATGAATCTTGTAGCTGTCACAAAAAAAAAAAAAATCCTTGCAACCCGACCTTTCTATTTATTGTTTAGATGTTACAACTTCCTGAAAGCAAGAAAGGTACCTCAACACATGCAGCACTGCACTCTAGTGGACAAACAGTGAACCTTCTTATTAAAACATATATTTTGGCGCACTTCCCCTCCCTGTCCAAAAGAAGCCGTTGTTTCGGAAGCGGCGAAACTGTTTTTTCCTTTATGTCATATATGTTATATATATAATCTTACTTATGTTTACAATTTCTTTTCATAAATCAGTTAGATTTACTAATACTTTATAGAGAAAACTACAGCTAAGCACAAGCACAGAAGCTTTGTAAACAGCGAACAAACATCGAAGAAGTTGTAGTGAGCCAGTGGACATTGTGTAAATATACTTTAGTAAACTAATGGTGGTCCATGACTGCTAACTCAATTTCAGGGGCGCTGACATGATACACGAAAATCAAGAGGCATTGAAAGCAACTGTAGTTGTCAAGAATATAATTACTTTTAAATCTCCATAAAACCTAAATGTCTTCTTCTGAGAAGATTAGGCAAAAGAGGAAGTCACCCTATTATGAACATAGTATATATACTACAGACAGTTGTTACCGTTTACCTTTGGGACTGTAACATTTAACAAGCTTTCCCGCCAACCTACATGAAACATACTACCATGAACTGGCTGTAACCATGTTTAGATTTCAGCATTAATATTTTTGTAACCGCAAGTTATTTGGTGGGTAAATTAAAAGTTAAAGAAATTAGAAGTTTTAATTAAGCATGATTTTTAAATAAGTGGGCTGAAGGCTTGAGAGAAACAATTAGCTCTTTTAAAACATATTGTAATGTTCTGTTTATGCAGCTAGACGATAGAGCAATTATACTCGGGAATTGGTTATTATTATTATTATTATTATTATTATTATTATTATTATTATTATTATTATTATTATTATTATTATTATTATTATTATTATTATTACCAATTTTATTACAAAACTTCTGTTTTAAACAGTATGATACAAAATAAGTTCTTAAATGTTTAAACTAAAATAGGCGTACCAAGATCTGACGGTCTTGAGAAGGATTCCTCACAAAGCAAGCTACGTGAGGTGGCGTAGGACTCTCTCTAAATGCTTCATTGAAAGCAAAGAGAGGTTAAAGCCCTAATAGAGCTCCACTGCAAGCTAAGCGGGAAACGAGGCTTTACAGCTCCACTGTAAGCTAAAATGTTTGGGTTAGGTAAGGATTTTCCAAAGCTCCACTGCAAGTTAAGAAGGGAGACTAGTCCAGGCAGAGACTGAAAGCAATAGCTGTAATCTTTTTGGTTTTATTGCTGCTCTTGTGTGGCGGTGGCGCTGGTGTTCCTCCCCCATCACATAATAAGTGGTGGTGAAATGTTTCTAACGTTTGCCTCTGTAGTAATTCATAATAAATGTGCACATAGTTGTTTATAAATACAACCATAGGTTGATTATTTCTAAACAAAACCATGTACAAAATATTACAATATTGAAATTCTGTTAACCTTCGCTAATGAACTGAAATGCTTAACAAAATTAGGATAGTAATACTTCACGTCATTAAAGTACACATAGTCTCCAACATTTACTTTTTTTTTTTTTTTTTTTTTTGTTAACAAAAGAGGCACTGACCAAAGCTTAAAACCCACTTTATTTTAAATTATAATTTGTAACTGTTTCGGATATCTAGCATATCCTTCTTCAGACACTATCGAAATTAATGAAAATACAGACATATATATAAACGTTGTTATAACAAAGTTTAAATTCTTTAACCGTCGTATATATAGTCATTGTTATAAGAAAGTTTAAATTCTTTTAACATACTATATATATATATATATATATATATATATATATATATATATAGTCATTGTTGTACTTTTTTATTTTTATTTATCTATTTATTTTTTCTTATTTACTGAGGCCTTCAGCCAATCCTATAAGTCTTCGTGTTCACTTTCCAATTAATCACGTTCCTTCATTTTTGGTTCTTATAAGGGCTTTTTTTTTTAATTTTCTTTTTCTGTATGCTATTCAAACTTCCTTGCCATAATTCATTAATTGGTAAGCCCCCTGTCCACGTTTTCCTAAGTAGTGAAAAAATATAGGAATATCTCGATTATCGCTATTATAGTTGTCACTAAAAATATTGCAATAATCAAATCCGCGATAATCGGGAAATAATGCGTGTTAAATGAGAGATCTTTACCAAGGGCATTTTAAATCTATTAATTAAATTTTATATACGGAGGGGACCGACATTCGCCCTCCATCTTTCATCATCAGTCATAATTTTCATAAATATTTATTTATATTAAGTAAAAAATAAGGTTAGAAAAACAAGTTTATTCTTTAATCTTTATTATACATACAGAATAGATAAAGATAAATAAACTCTTCCCAAGGACGGTAAAGAGGATCAAACGAAACGTGCATTTATGAATAAATAGAATAAGAATAGCCACCGTTAGGCACGTAAGCAGGAATTTATTTCGATGAACTTTTTAGGCGGGCTTTTCGGGAGTCTAAAATCAGTATGAAGATCAATTATATTAAACTTATAAAATCACTTCTAATAAGAGAAAATTTATAGAAAGATCCGGATTTCGGGCAGAGGATCCGAAACCCACAAAACCCACCACCTGCTTATGCCCTTAACCAAAGTTAAACTCATCGTTAACTATGAAGATGTTAGCACATTGACTCTGTTAACGAAATCAGCCGAGACAATCGTTCTATCTATTTATTTCAAAAAGTATAATTTAAGAATTCGCTTTCGTTCAAAAGTTATTGTGTGGAGTAACGGACAGACTTAAGTCACTGTTACTCGTGAACATGTTAACGGAATGACTCCATTAACGAATTTGGTCGATATAATCTCTCAATCTATTTATGTGCAATAAGCAGAATTTAAAAAAGGCTTTTGTTTAAGAGTTAACGCGTAGAGTAACGGAAGTACTGAAGAACGTACTAAAATTACAATCTTCTAAATCTCACATGCAAAATCCTAAAAAAAAATATCCACATAGGATTAAATGGTACTTCAGGGATAGACGGACTGTTATTGGTGAGTGACAAGCAGGCGGTTTATCTTGGTTATGGTTTACCTTCAAACGACTGGCTGTTTAAACACAATTCATAATAGAGATTATTGATTGATTGATTGATTTTTATTTATTTATTTATTTATTTATTTATTTATTTATTTATTTATTTATTTATTTATTTATTGAAGATTTTAAAAGGTTGCAGTGAAAATGGCAGAAAAGGGGATTGGAGGTAGATTAAGGGTAAAAGAGTCCAGGAAGAAGAAAAACGAATAAAGAACCCAAAAAGGAAAAAAGATGCAGAAAATCTCATCCGGATGCAACATTTGGCACAATGGGAACTTCATAAGAATCCTTTCTTGCTCGAAAAGAAAAAGGTGCGCGCCTAAAGTTCCTAACCCTATTTATGGTTTTAAAAAGAGAGTTTTTATCTAAATATTATATAAGAAGAGAATGCCCGTTATTCGCAAGAGAAGAGTAAGCTTTATGGAAAATATTTGAAAAGTATATATATATCAGGTTATTCTGTTTTTTAACATACTTATTGATTCAAGTTTTATTTTACTGAAGTTATGAAATGCCTAACATAATCGTTTCCCCTTTTCCCTATTAAAAGCAAAATTTTCGAAAACGCTGAAACACATGTTTGCTTATTTTTAATGCGAAGTTTAAATGTCTAGCTCTATCATTCTAACATGAAGAACTCGTGAGATACTTCATTCTTGTCAAAATAATAATAAAAGTAAAAAATCCTCTTTCCGCCTTTTGCATACGTATTTCAATCAAAGTAAGATGATGAATATCGGCTCGACTCAAGTGATATGTTCAAAACTTCATTTCAAACGGTTCAGCCATTTCCTCACATAGGACATTTTATTAATAGAAAATCGGAAATTAAAATATTGTAGAAAATTCTCCCTTTCACCGTCTAGAAACGGTATTTTAGTAAACGCTGGAATTTGTGTCTACTTTCATGGGTTTGTATGCCGAGTTCCATCTCCCTAACTTGAAGGACTCATGAGATAATATAATTTAGACAGAATTTGAATTCACTTTTCCCTCCAACTTTCCTTAGATACATGAAATATTATTATAGAGCTCAAACCTTGGTGACCTAGTAACTTTGAAAATAAGGATGCATTTACGCCCTAAATATGACAGAAATATGACCTAAAATTTGCCAAAATGAGCAACAAAAAATTAATAAATATTTAAACCCTTATCGCATGCCGTGCCATATATGGCACATCCCCCCCTTTTTTTCACTTTAGCTTTTGTGTAATTTATCAAAGGCCCAAATGACTGTTTCGTCTGCTGCGGGAGGTACTGACGTGTATGAATAAGACATTTTGGTGTTATCTAGCATGTTCTTTGTGAGTATATTAGGCGGGGAGATGTTGAAATGTGGTTTTTGTGAAGCAGTGGTTTTTTATCAGTGAAAATATTTTTTTGGTGAAACATTGTGAGCATTTTTTCAAACTAAAAAATATTACATTTAAGATAAGTACTTTGAGATGTATTTCCAACAATACGATCTTCATTTTTTATGTTCGTATTGGAGGAATGTGGAAAAAACGTATGTGCCAGATATGTCAAACCATGCGTTTACAGGTACTTTTATGTTCTTGAAGTGCGGAAGTGACAACTACTGTAGTCGTTCTGCAATTTTGTTACAGCAATTAATCCAGGGCTTTCTTATGATGGACGTTCATCAGTAGCTGTTAGAGAACTTCCAAATGGTGAAGACAGTGAATTATAAGATTTATTCGAAGATGAATCAGCACTAGATCCAAGAAATACCAATATTTTGTTATCGGACTCGGATGAAGATTCTGTTGCTCCTTCCCCTGAGAGGATCGTCATACCCAATTCTGATTATGCAATGAATTCAGATGTTGATGATGTCCCTCTCTGCCTCGTAAATAATTCCCAGGATAGGAGGTCTACATCATCGAGGGATTTGAAAAACATCAAGCGCAGACCTAGAAAAATGGGAAAGCCCCAAGAAGATGTAAAATTTCAAGGACTCCAGAACTCACTTGAAGAAATAAAACAGCTATAAAAGCCTATTGAATATTTCAAGTACTTTTTCATTGATGAGATTCTTCATTACGCAGTTGAACAGTCAAAGTTTTGTTCAACGCAAGACCGGTCAACAAATGACTACAAATAAACTTGAACAGCTTATTGTGTGGTTTCTTACATGTCAATTATTCAACTCGCAGCTACTAGACATTATTAGACGGAAGGCTTGGTCATGATGCGGTAAATCAGGTGATGAGTTGTGATCGGTTTGAAGAGATCAACAAATTTATTCACTTCAATGCCAATTCAATTTTTACTCCTGCAGGAGAACTTGCCCATGGCATAGGCAAGATTAGGCCTTTTCTTGAACAGGTACGAGAACGTCTGCGAGAAGTCTCCAAAGAAGAATTCTTGGCAGTGGATGAGCAAATCGCTCCCATAAAGTGTAGATCATCGATAAAACAATATAACGCAAAGAAACCTCATAAATGGGGTTATAAAGTATTTGTTCTGAGTGGAATTTCAGGTTTCAGTTATGATTTCGAAATATTTACTTAGATCAAAGTAATGTTGTTCCTACTAGTTCTTAGTAGTAACGTTGATGTTTGGTTGACTCAGTCTGTACCTCAAAATATAATCCACAAAATATTCTTCGAAATTGGTTTACAAGTATACCCTTAGAATTGTATTCCTGCGCACTTCTAGGAAAGTTTACCTTACTGCATAATGTGCCACATATGACACATACTTCAGTGGTGCCCACCCCCCTTATTTCCATGACGCACAGCCCCCAATTGTCTATCCGTAGGTGTTCTTTCATGAAAAAAAAAATCTTTTCGATTAATTTTTACACCCCCTCAAACATATTTATATAGATTTTTAACCCCCCCAAATACTTCAATGACGCAGTTTGCGTCATAGCCCCCCTTTGTGGGCAGCCCAGCATACTTATTTCTCGTCGGAATTAAGTGAAAAATCTAAAATTCAAATTTTAATTCATTTTTCAAGTTCGCATATGAGGATTTTCAATACTGATTTTTTTTCGCTAAAAGAAAAAAAATCATGCGGAACGGGATTAACCTAAATTCTTAAGAATAGCAATTTATCAACAATTTTACAAGTCAACGAAGTTATTTTGTTTGAATAAATGCCTCTAAATTCTAATGTTGACCACATAAACAAAAATGTTGAATGAGCCTCTCCTTGTTGCCATACTAATACTAAACTAAGCCCCTGGCGTAGCAGCGCTTAAGAGGCAGGACCTATTAGCCGACTTGTGGCAAATATGCCTTTAGGGTGATGTGTGGTAAGCACATTGACTCACCTCCCTGTTAATGATGGCTGGCTTTCTAGAACGGAGTTCATTATTTCTTTCTTTCAAGTAGCTACCAATTGTCCTCACGAGGCTGGATAAAACCTGCAATGCCAATCCATTGGTGACTACGTATTGTCACCCATTTTACCTCAGATCAAGCCCTACTATTTGGCTTTGCTGATCTCACAAGAAGTAGTATTCCAGTGCAACTTTGACTTTGTTACCAATACTGTCAAATATATTACTGAGCAGTAGCCTAAAATATAACAAAAAAATATCCTTTCAGGTCACTTATGAAATAATGCTGAAATGTGGTTCCAATATGCATTTATATGACTAATAATACCCGTATTGTCATGTTTATGCTAATCAAAAATGTGTTAATATTTAACTAGACATATAAGAAGAATCAGGATAAGAATATGGCATGCTATAGAAATTTCATTTCTAGGACATTTCTCATTCCAATTATGTTCAAAAATACATTCCAAGCGGTTCAGTCGATTTCTTAATAAAAGGTAACCTACAAAGTCAATTTATTTTTTATACATCTAGATTAACGCAATATAGATGGTTTAGACTGTATTTGAATTACTATTACAAATAACATTAGTAGCACTGTAAATTGTACCTGACTGACTTTATCGCAATGAAAAAAAAAGTCTTGAAAGGGAAGGTGAAGAAAAATACTAGTTAGAACTAAAAAGAAACAAAGAAAAGAAAAAGCAAGGTAGGAAAGAAAAATCATGAACTCGGCGGAGCAAAATTGCAACTCACGAATTTGAAAACTTACAAGTGCGATTCCAATGTTTTGTATCTTTCAGAAAAAATCGTGACAACAGATTTTATTCTGACATCGTATGTACTGTACTACTACAACAGGTGTTCGGACAAATCGACGGATTACTATTGAGAAATTTTACTGTATTACATAATGTTTATTAAAGAAAAAGCAGCCACTGAGCAAGGGAAAGATTGGGACAGAAAATACGAGTATGCATGTTCTTATTAAAAGAAAATTCTTCTCTTTTCATTCACAATCATTGTTATCATCACCTTTCTGTTCTTTTACAACCATTCTGAACATATGTCATGTTTGTTACGGGTACGAGAGAGAGAAAGAGAGAGACTTTTGCTTTAAACTTACTCATTTTATTTGCAATAAAGAATTCAGGTCATCACTCTCATCATCTTTGACTTGTGGATGACGTAGTGTAGCAATGTAAAGTAAGGTATTTTCGATGGATGACTGTGGGAAAGGGTGGTCAGATGCACAAGATGGAAGGCTGGATAACTAAGGAGGCATGACTTCTTTTTCATTACAACAGCCAACATTCCGAAGCAATCTGAATAAAGAGCCGTTCTTATTTAGTCAACTTGGGAAACTAATGGACTGACTGGAAATGAATGAATGAACGAACTAGTGTTAACAATTGATTTATCATTTATTTGCATTAAGTGTAGAAAATAAAAAGAAAATAATATCCGTATGATGAAACAATTTTGAAAGTTGCCAGAGGAATGTACTATTTCTTACTCGTGACAAAAATGTGTCCTCTCTATATTTCTTTCTTTTGTAGTGTTCAACACTTTTTGAGAATGCTGTTTATTTTTTTAAATACTCGTGACAGAGAGTGGCGAATACATATATTCTTTTCAATATTATTATTAACGGAAAATATGAGTATAAAGTATGACACATTTTTCTGTATTGCCTTTGGTACAGTATCTACTGTATAATCAGTAATTAGTTTGCGTAACTGTTATTCCATATAGAAACTTCCACATATATGAAAATATACCATATTTTAGCATTTAACGAAATAAAAGGTCTAAGAAGAGGCATAAACCGATCGGCAGGTTCATTCAGCTTATACATGTAGTTTTCGCGAAACTCGAGATTTTTTTAACCTAAAATTTGATGCTGTATGATAGCCACGCCGCCAATTAAGCTGAAAATAATAGTGAAATATGCATTAATCAATCTTTTCACTATGTCATTAACAAGGTGATAGTACATAGTGTCAACATAGATTGTAAAAATGAAAATCAGTATTTTAATTTTATCAAAATCTTTAGGTTCATTTCACGCAGGTAAATTTCTTGTTTTTTTTTTTTATCCGCTTGTTAAATTGTCCAAACAACCAAAAAAAGAGTTATGTCTACATATGTAAATTATGTTGTTTGTCTCGTTTAAATTACTTCCATGTCATGAAAAACTGTGTATGCGATAAATTATAATAAACTACAAAAACTACCCAGTTACATTATGCTAAAACAAAAAAAAGAAAAAAGAAAAAAGAAAGAAAGAAAAGAAAACAAAAAAAGTATTTCTCTAAAACTAACATTTTTCTGCAAATGTCGAAATTTTGGATTTGAGACATCACAGGCAGCACTTTTTCACGTATAGAAACTAAAAATTTCGTACTGTCATTCAATTCGGTCTCTAGTGTAGTCACCCGTAACTATCAGACCTACACCTTAGAAGCAAGAGTTTTGGTTCCTATCCTACACTTTCTAAGTCATCTGGTCTCTACAATCCCCTAACCACTCCGCCTGGTTTCTGGGTTTTATCTAGCTATCTAAGACGCCTGGCCATTAAGTCCTATTCTATAAAAAGTAAAACTCTCAGTTACCAACTATCCTAATTCCTTGTTGCACTAGATAAGTAATAAGTCCAGTCGACTTCGCGTCTAGTCTTATTCATCAATCTAAAAAGACGAACAGTTTCCAGGTTCACAAGAGGAAAATCATCTTCATTATCAACAGGAAGTTAGTGAAAAGAATATGTTCCTTGTATACACAAATTCACTGCACCATATTTAAATACTGTACATTCCCTAAATGTTCAATAGAAAAACAATTAAACTCAGTATAATCATAATTCTGTGTCATGCAATTCATTTATATATATATAAACTAAGATTACCAATACGAGATTGGTAAAATATGTGTCTTTATAGCACCATATATTATAGTAATTAAGCTCTACCTTCACCCTTATAACAATGCCATTAAGGCATATGAGTAATGGTGGAGATGCTGGGTAGGTATTAGATGAGAATGGAACTGAAGTTCTCCAACTTGATGATAGTTGAAGTACTGTTTGGTGATAATGTCCCACTATTTTAATAACAATATGGGACTTGCCCAACGCTGTAGATGGTAATTGTTTTGTCAATAGTATGGTTAATGAGATATATTAGAAAATTATGGTTAACTCTTAAACTTTAATTTCTATTTAGTACGTACATATAATGTTGTCCACAGACAAAATATACGAGGGAGTATTCTAGAAAAAATCCGGAAACAATGTTGAGCGGATTACCAATGTAGTTATGGCTTGTGCCACTAAGTGTCGTTAGTATGAAACATTTTGAATCAATCTGCAAGTTTTAATTATTTTCTGCTCAGCTGTTTGTTCGTAGTGTTGATTTGTTTGTGGTGCTGTGGCAAGAGTTTGGCCATTTTTGATTGATTGTTGCAATGGTGGACCACAAGGAACAAACCCGTCTCATCTTCAAATCGTCAATTAAAATACACTGGCAGGTACTCTAGGACAAACCCACTTCTCAGAAATTTGTTCGATGGTCTTTCGAGTTTCGATGATCATTTAAGATAACTCAAACTTTTCCAAGGTTTTATTCATTTCTTCCTGTCGAAAGACGACCAGGTTTTGCCGAGTCTTCAGTTGGCATGTCGGTATCTTTGAAGCGGGAAAACCACTCGTAGGCTCATGTCTTTCCCAAGGCAGTATCACTAAATGCTTGGCAAAGCATAACAACGGTCTCAGATGGAGTTTTTCCAAACGTGATTTAACAGAGCCCTTGCTCTTTGTGGCCCGCTATCTCAACAATCAATAAAATGAATCGCCAGACTTGCTCAGCACCACAAACAATGGAACACCTCAAACGAATTGCTCAGTACAGATTAATGCCACTTGCAGATTGATGCAAGATATTCCATACTAATGACACCTAGCAGCATAAGCCTAACTACATCGGTAATTTGCTCAACATTATTTTTCTGGTTTTCTTGGGTACTCACTCGTATACAATCAATAGATTTATATCGAGCCGAATAAAATGGCATGCTTAAGGATAAATTCTCATATGTAATTTTCCACAAAATCGAGACAAATGAATTTTTATGAAACAAAAATATGTCGTTCGTTGGCAATATAGTTTTTATTCTTCTGAAACAGACTGTCTATTTATGTGCTGTATATATTGAAAACACACACTGTTAACTAAAACGTTGGATAAATTTGATTACATGTGGTCTAAGTGAATGCAATGAAGGCTCTAACGCGACGTTGCCATGTGGTAAAAGAGTGTGGCGAAGCAGACGCACTACAGAGTGAGCAGGCAAGCAAGTGACAGATAGATTGGCTTGAATGTATATGAAGAGGAGGCAACATCACAGCTCTCTCATTTGCTAACAGCATATCTCACGCTTCATCTCACGCTTCATCTCACGCTTCATCTCACGCTTTAGCAGATTATAGCTACACGTATGAATTGTATTGTCAAATTTTTTTAGCACTGAACCAATTAATGATTCAAAGAAGATGAAATAGTATCTTGTGTCTAATCAATCAGGACTCATATAACCCAACCCTATCTTTATATTACCCTCCTATCTCCTTCTTAATTACCCACAGAGCTCTTTCCGCAACTCTTCACATCAAAAATGCGCTTACATATGTGCAAATGTGACTTGGAGATTTTAATTACATAATTGGTGTTGTTAAGAGATAATATTAATGCTATCATATGAGAGTTCTATGGATACGCGACATATTAAATAAGGATCACCCTAATCTAAAGTGCAAAGCTTCCGGTGCTGAAGAAAGGAAATTTTATTTTTCATATTTGTAATGATACTTTTGTATTAAAAATTTCCACTTATCAAGATGCTGAACTAACCTTTCGTTTTGATGTACTAATTTAATTGTAGTCTTTTCTTCTCCATTCTTTATTCCCCTTTCATATCTTCTATCACGTCTCTCAGAATGAAAATAAAATTACTAGTTTAGTGGAACACATTATTATGCACTGAGGCTAAGGAAGACGAGATGATCATAATGAATGAAATGGACGGACATAACACTGTATCTGTTCCAGCTTCTGAGTCCAAGATAATTTATAAGAGATAACTGATAAACCTTTAGAAATTGGTAGAACTTCAAACATATATATAAATAACAAGGATACGTCATAAGTAATGCCCTTTTTAGCTTTCATAGCTTTTTATTACACATTATTTTTTTGTTTTATTTTTAAGTTTTGTTTGTTTATTTGTTTAGTTTTACAATGTTTTATAATATTTTACAATAAATCTTGTTTCATTTTTATTGTAGGTTGCGATTAACAAAGGAGAAAAGAGTGAGAGCGGTTCAACTTTACTACTAAAACAAGAAAAATCGTGCTAAAATCGGTCGTTTGTTAGCTGCAGAATTCAATAATCGTTAGGTGCAGAGTCGAAACGTCACAAGTTTCATAAGGAAACTTGAAAGAAGAGATAGTGTAAATGATGCCCCAAGATCCAGTAGGCCAGTTTCAGCAACAAGTGTGGAAAAGTGTGCCGAAGTAAGAGAATCATTGTTGAGCACTCCTCAAAAATCCGGTAGACATCTTTCTCAAGAGTTAGGTATTATTGATAGAGTCTTAAAGAAACTTAAGATGAGACCTTAAATCCCTCGTGTGCTACAAAGTTTGCATGATGGAGATGAAGACAGGCGGTCAGTGTTTTGTACAATTTTCATGAACAAAGTTAATGAAGATTAGACTTTTCTTGATAAGAATTGGTGGTCAGATGAAGCAACCTTCAAGCTGAATGGACATATCAATCGCCATAACTGTATATACTAGAACGATGTTAACCTACCAGTACATGTCATTTTGGAAAAAGATGTTAACTTACTAAGTTAACTAACAATTTGGGCAACCATTTCTTCAATGAGAGTAATAGGGGCTATATTCTTTTATGGCTATTAATCAAGGTAATTATTATTTACATATACTACAAACTGAATTCTGGACCCAGTACAAAATTAGAATGACATTTACTTTCAACAGTATGGTGCATCGCTCCACTATGCGTTTAACGTTCGGGAATGGTTAAATGTTCATCTGGAGAGCAGGTGCATAGGACGACACGGAACAGTTGAGTGGTCATCAAGGTCACCAGATCTTACACCACCTAACTTTTTCTTGTCGGGTGTATTGAAAAATCTTGTCTGAGACGAAACCTGAAACCAAAAACACTTCCTGGTCTAAAACAAGCAATTTCCGTCAAATTTTCTAAAATTAACGTGGAAATGTGTCAAAAAGTTTGTAGAAATGTTGCTGGTAGGGTTCAACATTATATTGAACAAAAAGGTAGGCATTTTGAAAATGTTATTTAATCTCAATGAGTGGCATTGTTTTGTTGTTTTCATTGAGTACTACTTAATTTCTTACAAGCTACTGTACTTTATTTTATACATTTAACTAGTGTAATAAATTTGAGTAATTAAAAAAGGGACGTTACTTATGCCACGCTCTATATACATATACATGCATACATACATACATACATACATACACGCACACACACACACACACACACACATATATATATATATATATATATATATATATATATATATATATTTATATATATAAGAGCTAGGATAAAACATTTGAACAAGGATCCATCTTTAAGGATCTTAAACGATATTTAAGAGCGAAATATGGCTTTCATTAGAATATTTCTTGTGGTTTTACTAAAAATACAACGGTCCAAATCACTATATGAGCGAATTTTTTAAAAAAATGCGATGGTAGTCACAGAAATTGGGGACCATACTTGGCATTTAATATAAGTCATAAACCTCAAATTGGAGATAAAAAGCGTTTAATCATTGGAAAAACGGAGAAATGCTTACATGTCGTAATGAAAATTTGGCTATACATAAGTCCTCAATAGTTACTTTAAATGCAAATGCTTTGCTCTCAATTGTGTTGATAAAATGCTTACATAGCAATTTGGTAAAGAACTATTATTGGAGAAATCTTTTAACATGAGTTGTTACGGGTATTAAAACCTTGACATTAAGACAGAAATGGAGAGGTAAATTTAACTGGAAGAGATTATCCCAGAGTAAACTTTTTTCATTTATCTCTGATACATTCATTAGTGGATTCATGAAGAGACACTTATAACGAGTTTCAAGAAAGGTCCTACTTTTTTACAAATTTATTTGACAGCAAGGCTAACGCTGAGGAAACCTTAAGAAAAAAATGCTACAAGTCTTAAACTCATCTACAAAGAAAATTTGAAGTCTAATTTCGATGAAGAGTGCATTCAGTCTCAAAAGTATTACATGGAGGAGTTGAACATCCAGCAGGGAAATCACTAAGAAAGATTTGGGGTTTCCAAACATTTAAGGTTTCTTTCTTACAAGATGTTTACCAAAATTTGGACTCAGAATAAGTTTATGCAAATTTGCCACAAATATGGTCATAAATTCCGTTAATCCCTGTCAGTTTATAGGACACACGTTAGGTTAGCTTAGATTCTGTTCGACTTTCTATATAAGGTAACTGCAGGTATATACGCCAGTGCAGCTAAATACGCCAAGTGTTCAGTACGGGTATGTTTACGACGAAATCCCCCCTAGAATCCGACTTCAATATGTGCCATGGTCTTGGACAAGTCAGATTTGACGAATACTCCAGGAGACAGCGCTGAGACCGCCACGCCATGCAGTGTTGTTTGCTTCGGGAAAGTTCCGTGGAAAGAAGTTATTTCAATAGAGGTAAGAATCCGTTATTAGTACCGTGCTAACTCAGAACATTGCCGATTCTTTACAGCAATGTACGCCTCATTTCGTGTCCGTCTAGGAACACCTTGTTTTGTAAGTGTAAATTCAGTATTTGTGATTCCATGGCTACTAAATCAATACCAAGCATAGTGCAGCGAAATACGCCAGAGTTTGTGCAGGACTGACTGCAGAAGACAAAGATGTTTTCATTTGTCCCACATGTTCCATGTAATATCAGTGTAGTGCTTTTAAGTCACAGTACAGTGACACTGTTTGTTTATCTCCTTATGGCCTAAAACTTTTCAGTTTGGAACTTCATTTTAACTTCGAAGATTATCGTTTTTAAATTT
This sequence comes from Thermobia domestica, assembly GCF_964235325.1. Classification (NCBI taxonomy): domain Eukaryota; kingdom Metazoa; phylum Arthropoda; class Insecta; order Zygentoma; family Lepismatidae; genus Thermobia; species Thermobia domestica. The sequence continues at coordinate 98,742,692 of NC_137471.1, forward strand.
TATCTTTTCATCTTCATCTTGCACTTTGGTTATTCTAGTTTTTGCTTTAGCCATGTTGTGTAGTAATATTTGAGTTCGTATAATACAGACGATGTAAGCAGTCTTAACATTTACTGTATTACAGGTTTCTAGTAGTATGCTAGACTTGGCGTAATTACTTGCACGTGTTGGTAAATATGCCCCTTTGTAACACTTTTTTCTTTTGCCTAGGGTACAAAATAGAAGTGAGTCGCATCATTACCGATTTTTTTTCTATACTCGGAAAAGGCTACTTTGCAACACATATGTGTTTTTCTTTATGTTTCATGAGAATTAAGGCCATAAAAAATCCAACATCGTTAACATGGCGTATTTACCTGCACCTACCTTATAAGTACTCCCGGCGAAATTTAATATGTACTGGGGAGCAGTTTTTTCTGCCTCAGAAGAGTCTAAATCTATCTGATCATAAAGTAAACTCTCTCGCTATTGATTGGAAACAGTCCAACAACATGGATATAGAAAAATAATAAATGAATTTGCAGTTGAACATTCCGTAGGAAAGTTATTTGAACCAGCCAGAAAACTTAACTTTTATATGTGATTTATTGGTTTAATTTCTGGACTCGCTATTGTTACTTTAATCTCCTTACTGAAAATTATTAAACGAAGAAAACTTAAAAGAAATCTTATGTCAAATTGTGTTCATAACGTCAGGTGCTTAATAAACCAATTTTGAGTTCATTCCTTGTATGTACATTTAAGTATGTGTAAATTAGTTCTTGTATTCTTAAATAAGAGTATGCTTGTGTTCTTTGCCATATCGAAATTACTTAGCCGTTTGTATTCATGGCAATGTTCCTGGTCGTTGAGCAACCGCAAATACAAGAAATTTTCCATTGATTTACTGGAAAATCGAAGAAAAGTATATGTGAAGATTCCGTTAAAAATGGACCAGATATTTGTTCTTGTAAATGTTCTTATGATTAATGTTTATAAATTCAGTGCCACACAGGCTACATGAATAATAAAAGTTATTAATGCTAAGTGCTAGAAAAACATTGTCGGATAAACCCATTAGAAAAAGTTTATTTTGTGAGAACAATTAAAAATTGCAGTAAGTTTTCAAGAATAGTTTATATTAATCATTGATAAAGTAACCATCTTGATCGTGAGGCTCAGTTCACTTACTCTTTTCAACTATTTAGTTTAAGCTTATTTAGCTTTTCACTTTCTATGGTTGATCTTATCTGAAGCATGCTCAACTTCGCTATAAAACAAATTAAACCTTGTTGTGAAAGCCATTGACATATGCATATACAAAATTTCTTTCTATCCCCTTTTCTTCTTTTCCTATCTTTCTTACATTTCTGCTTTTTGCTTTCTTCTCCTAATCCTGTGAAAAACGTCGTTGCCAGAGATTTGGCTTCCAACACGTCGCCTTCAAACTACCAATAACACGAGCGAAGTCAAAGTTCGTCCAGAATGATGTGATCGTGTGGCGTCAGCCTTCATCACTAACGACAGCTATGCAACGAAAACACGAAAAAGAAGTCAAAGGTAGACTCTTGAAATAAACTTTAGAAACAGAGTTTCCATACGCGATTAAATATCTACTCACATTTAAATTTTACATACGTTAAGGGTGTTTGCTAAACTCTCACTCACTTTTTCGAATTTTAGTTAATGAGCTAAAGATGATGAAGAGAGTGAGCTAGGCAGGATCTAGGAAATACTATTAAATAAACTGTTTTCAAATCTTCTGTTATAGACCAGAATTTTGCGTGCACAGTTTATAGTCATAGTTAAAAATTTAGTAGTTTGGTAGTCCCCAATTTCATTTTACACCCACATTTATACAAAGCACACGATAGGTCTTGGAAACAATTGTTAGTTCATGTAATTGTATTTTGTAAGGACTTTCTGGCTCACTTTCGAGACTTTTGATGTTTTTGTTGCCTAAGTTATTCACTAAAATTGAGAAAAATCAGAAGAGCCTGACGGTGAGTTTAAAGGAACAAACACGTGTCTCCTATCTTTCCAATCTATTTTGTAGGGAGTGACAGCATTAAAAATAACCTAATGAAATTCAAGAGATTAATATTCAAACATTGTTCAAGACCAGATTAATCCTTATAATTTAAACAACATAATTCACCATTGTGTTAACTACAGAACAGCGATGTCAAATAATTAAATTTGTGATTTATGCTCATAATAATTTATGTAGCCTAAGTTAATTGTAGCAAAATTATTAGTGTTCTCGTCTGTTGTAGACAGAGTCCTGAGTCAATTTTTCGCTACAAGAATGCATAACTTCAATTTCACGTCAAGCTACAAATATGTTCATTTTTCCTATAACCAACATGCTAATAAAGAAGATTAAAATAGCAAGTAATAATAATAATAGAATCTCTAAACATTAGATTTATTCCCCTTTTTTTAGTTATTAAGTTGCTTTAGTTTTGTAAACAAGAAAAAAACTTTAATTTACATCTAGAAATAGCAATTATAATACAGAAGGCCAATCCAAAGAATTATATTAGAACATTGTGAGTTTATAGGTAAGCCGTTTCCAACTGAATGATGTCACATTTTGCTGCTTCACTTCTCAGTAAACCGTACAGAGAGGAGAAGAAGCAGGCAGAAACCTGACGTTGAGAAAGAGCAGTGGTTATAGACAAACACATTCTTAGCGTACTCGATGGTATTGTCGGTATTTTGTATGGAAGGGCGGCACCAGTTTATATATATATATATATATATATATATATATATATATATATATATATATATATATATATATATATATATATATATATATATATATATACAGGAAACCGATTTCTAGAAAACACGAAAAACCATCATTTCAGTTCTCTTTGAGCCCTTCATTCTATAGAGCATCAAAAGCTATCTGAAAGAAATGATGGCATTTTTCGCATCACTCTTTCTGTTCCCGAGATATCGGCCAAATATTCCGATTTCTTCAGATTTAAGGAGCCATTCTAGGAAACCGTAAGTCATAGAGATGACACTTTTTGAATTTTTCAATTTTGAGCCCTCCATTTTGAGCATGTCTTCGAAAAATAACATATTGTAGAATGTTTTAATAGAATCTTAAACAAAATATGTGGAAAAATTTTAGTACTGAAGGGGATTATAAATGCATAGATATATTTCAAAAATTGTTCATTGAGTATAATAATAAAATGCATAGAACAATTGATATAAAGCCCGTAGAAGTCAATAAGAAAAGTTAATTCTTTTCAAGTTTCTTCTGTCACTGCTCTTGAAGCATTACACTATGCAACACTCATTTTGTCCTTGTCTTATAATAGTGATTTCCTGTATTGTTACCTTGAAAGTAACTAAAAAATGTATATTTTTTTTTCCATGAAACTTCGTTTATGTAAGTACTAGCATCGAAAATATGGAATCTATCCTATATTAATGAATTTTTTTATGCGCATCTTAAAAAGTTTGATGCGTTGAGTTGCATTTAAATTTGATTGAAGAACCAGTTAACACTGAAAGATTCGCAATAGAATCAACATGCATCGGGCAGAGTGTTTTAAAACTATTTCCAAGGATTTAAAGGTATGTGTATATACAGGGTGGCCCAAAAGTAGGTATACACTCCTGCCTTGATCAAGTATAACATTCTAGTTTATGGGTGTATTTGCTTCGGCTCTTCCGAGCTTAAGACGTAAGTAAAAAGACATTAAGAATAAATCATATACGTAGAAACTACGTCTACCTGATGGATAACAATAAGATATGATATAAAATGCAATGAGCTGATCAGTACGGTAGTATATACCTACTGTTGAGCCACTCTGTATATTTATAACCCTAGAATATCCTGTTATACTGCAAGTGTGTCACAGCATGCCTTTCTTATTAAACATTGCAGATATGAACTACTAATAGACAGCCGTACTCTTCTAACCAAAGAGATTTGAATGATCTTATTCGAGATCTAAGTCTGAGTAAAAATAGTGGGTAAAATAGCGGAACATAGTTGATAAATCAGTAAAAGCAACAGCTCAAAGGGGACGGCACAAAGAGTTATCCAAAATTTTGTGTGTGTGTGAAAGCTGGATTGTGCTTATAAGTATTTATGCTTTACAGATACCCTGCATTCTGAAAGAGTGGCGTTTGTTTATAGAAAGCTCGTCTAGAAGTCTCAAGGGTGAGAATCTGTACAATGGGAATAAGCACCTGTCTATTTCATTCTATATGAAGGAAGACTTTAACAGCTTGAAGACCTTATTGGCCAATTTAGAGTATCCAAAATATGGGTTGCAAGTAATAGAGGACTTCAAAATTATCGCCTTACTCATGGGTTTGCAGGCCAGTTTCACCAAATTCACGTGTCTTTGTTTGTGAGACAGTAGTGACACCGAGGCCCACTACCGGAGAAAGTACTGGCCACAACGGAAGGAGTACACTGTGAGGACACATAATGTAAAATACGAGCCACTTGTGGACCCTAAAATAGTATTGTTACCACCTCTACACATTAAACTTGGCGGTATCAAACACTTTGTGAAAGCTTTGGTTAGAGATTCTGACACATTCAAGTTTTTACAAGATATGTTTCCGGAGCTATCTCATGCTAAGATGGAGGCTGGAGTGTTTATAGGACCGCAAGTGATGATAAAGATCCAGTCCACTGAGCTCTTTACGCTACTAACAGATTGAAAAAGAAGCCTGGAGCAGCTGTGTGGCAGTTGCTGTGTTTCTTAGGATATTACAGAGCTGAAAATTATGTGGAACTTATGAATATGGTGACAAACTATGATGAAACGGGTTGTAGGATGTCACTTAAATTACATGTTCTTGTCTCTTATCTGGACAGCTTTAAGGAGAATATGGGTACAGAGGATCACGGAGAGCGCTTTCACCAAGACAATATGACTTTAGAACGCGATTATCAAGGGCAATATAACGAGAACATGATGAGGAACTACATCTGGAGACTAATTCATGAAAATAATGTTACGCATCAACGAAAACGTAGGAAAAGGACGCATTTCTAAGGTATACACAAATACACATGGATATCTATCATGGTCGCACGAAGGGACAGAGAGGGGCCCGGGCCCAGTGGCTCACGATAATGTGTACAATGTAGCAAACCATGCATATTAAATACCAGAAATATCACACGTAAGATAGCAACCATGGAGATGCCCCCCTAAAAAATTGTTCGGGCGCCCTTGATATCTAAGTACCAAAGTTATGTATTTAAGTAGCCTACTCTTTTGATGTTATAATATGAGTGTTGAAGAACTTACTACCGAACTCCTTTAATTAATTTAAATGCAATGTCAAATACATTTCATAGCGTTTTCTGCTTTTGGAAACAAATCGATGTTAAACTTACAAAAGCGAAGTTTCATGAGAATTATGCACATTTTCGTAAATGTTCAATGAATATGACTGAGGAATCAACAATAGCAACCGAAGGACAATTAAAAAAAAAAAAAGTGTTGCATAGTGTTATCAATTGGTTTTTAATTTTAATTTCAATTAATTAATATTGATTTTATTATTAATTTTAACCATTGTTTCTCTTATATTGTTAAATTAAATCATTTTATTTTTAAATAGCTTTATTTTAAAATTTTAATCCGTTAAAATTTTCATTATTTCTCCAACTATGCTTAAATGGCATCAGAATTTGTACTATTCTCCTTACCTACTCCGAAAACTACAAATTCAACACTGATGCCAGTTGCTTTCGATTATTTTCACATGTTACCCGCTTCTCACGGCAGTACATTTCTTTCTAGATCTTAAGTCATATGTGTGTCCACTTGTTTCCAGAAATGAGTTTATATATTGAGTTTCATCTTCGTAACATGACGACTCTATCTTTCTCATCCATTTTAAACTACCTCTTTCTCTTCGAATCTCGTAACGTCAAATAGCAGCAAACATGCTGCAGTGCTTGACATCTACCGGACGAAACTGAAACTTCTAGTGGGTGATCCTTTTTTACTGTCTACTAGAGCTTATTTTATAGAATTAGATTAAGGAAAACAGGAGATTTACATTGTATTTTTAAAAAAGTTGTAGTACTTACGAACATAAATTGGGCTAATGGGCAGCTACAATACCATTTACCATTGCTTATGTGCTGAACTTTCGGCATCCAGCGGATAAAAACACAGGGTAGAAAAGATTATTAAGATCACATTAGTGGATCTTATAAAACTGTAATGTTAGTATATACGTACGATTGATTGTTCATTTCTCCACGCGATAATTCTTGAACGAAATCAAATTTTTGAATTTTGTTTCTTGCAATAGGTAGCTGGAGTGATTATCTCTGCCGAGCTTGCGAAGAGAGCCATTTTGTTACCACTTCACGAGTAACGCTGGCTATCACCGTGATTATCCATATCTCATGCATTCCTAAATGAACGTTCCACGTAACACTAATATGCAACCCTCAGAACACTTAAGAATTTCAGGTTGCATAAGCATCTAGGCGAAAATATTTAAATCGGGAACAGGTCAAAACTCCCACACCCAAAACCCCCACACTCAAGAAATGTCAAAACGCCCACACAAATGGTCATAGCCCCCACACAAATTGACAAATCTCCCAAATACACGAACGGTCATAACCCCCACAGCCAAAACTCCCACACTCAAGAAATGTCAAAACGCCCACACAAATGGTCATAGCCCCCACACAAATTGACAAATCTCCCAAATACACGAACGGTCATAACCCCCACAGCCAAAACTCCCACACTCAAAAAATGTCAAAACGCCCACACAATCAGTCATAACTCCCACACAAACGGACAAATCTCTCAAATGCACGAACGGTCATAACTCCCACAGCCAAAACCCCCACACTGGTAATCGGTCATAACCTCCAACGGTCATAACTCCCACACAAATGGACAAAACTCCTACACATAGCAACGGCCACAATCCCCACATAAATGGACAAAACCCCCACACAAATGGACGAAACTCCCACATGCAGAAATTGTCACAACTGACACACAAATGGACAAAACCCCACACACAATCGGACAAATCTCCCACACTCTGAAATGATCCTGGTTGCATGTCTTGCCCTTGTACTTTTTAATAACATTTTTTATTCCACTTAAACTGATGTTGCAACTATTCTTCTTGCACTGTTTTCTAATGACAGAAACACTAAAGTGGGCGTCATAAAGAGCCGCAACAAAGACGTGCAATCACGATCATTTGAGAGTGTGGGGGATTTGTCCGATTGTGTGGGTTTTTTGTCCATTTGTGTGGCAGTTGTGACAATTTCTGCATGTGGGAGTTTTGTCCATATATGTGGGGATTATGACCGTTGCTATGTGTGGCTGTTTTTTTTTTTATTTGTGTGGGAGTTATGATCGATTGTGTGGGCGTTTTGACATTTCTTAAGTGTGCGAGTTTTGGCTGTGGGGGTTTTGACCATTCGTGCGTTTGGGAGATTTGTTCATTTGTGTGGGAGTTATGACCTATCTTGTGGGCGTTTTGACATTTCTTGAGTGTGGGGGTTTTGACCTAGATCCTTTAAATCTTCTTAATGCTTACTATAGAAAAAAATAACACAAACCCATTCACTCATAAATGTACGTTTCACGTGATCCTCTTCATTGATGCGGCTGTATTGTATCAGGTTTTATAACGTAACTCTTTATACACAGGTCCTCAGTCATAATTATATCTAGATTATATTATTAAATCACTGAAAACTGTCTAGATTGCATTTAGCTTTCCTTGTCTTTATTGTGTCACACAATTATTGAAAATAAATACACACCTTTATGATAATGCGTACATTCTTTTATGATGGTCCCTGAATTATATCGTTTTATTTATAAAACGTTGTTATGGCAACCTAAAGACCAAAACTCATCAAAATTCATCATATTAGAATCAATTATTGATTCTCTTTCTTTTCCGTATTTTCTTCTTCTTCAAACTGGTTAGTGCATATATTAAAATCATACATTGCCCGGAAATATAATAAAAGATATTTAAAATTACACTGAAAATACAAGATATCGTTGCATCATGTCGCCCGAACTATAGGATTTCCTTTTATTGCTTTTACAAATAAAAGAAAAGGATCCTGAACCGTTAAGTAATATATATATTAATCATTTAAGTTTTCGAATGCACCTTGTATATGTGAAAATTACAATTCACATAAATATATATCATATTTATTTTTATAACAATATTATTTTAATATTTATTTTAAAATTTTATCATTGACTTCATTTATTTATACTTTTCAACGACTTTAAGGCACATTCGAAATTTGGGTCCTCTAAATGCTTGTTACAAGTTAATAATTATTTACTTGGGCATAATGAAGAAGGTTTTGAAAAAGATGTATGTATGATATTCATATGGTTGTTTTTTGAACGAAAAAGGATCGAGTACATATATTTTCAACAAAATATAAATTAAAATGAAAATATTGACAATATTTAAAACATAACACAATAATTAACTTCTTATCAAGAATACAAATGTACGAATTGTTCCATCTGTTGATTCATTGAATTATCTTTATAGAATTCAAATAAGGTACGAATAACAAACAAAATCATAATGATATTTCAAGCGAAATAAAGCAAAAATCAATTGAATACGGTTTTCTTGGATGCCGTAACTTTAGTTTAAGTTACATGGCCAACAAATTCATTCAAGTTGCTTTGAAAGTCATAAATCGGGATACAGTCTTGCACGTTACTTACTTCTACAGTTCTTTGTTTCTTATTTTCAGAATTTGTACCATCTATGAAATTTCTACAAAATCCAATTCGAACGAAATTAGATCTAACGATTACATGCTTTCTAAGTGTAAGTAATCGAACTACACTTGGATTAGGTTCAGTTACACGATCATTATTACTGTTACTACTAAGATTAGGTTCGGTTATCTTGCAGGTAAAATTAGGTTCAGTTCTCATTCGTTTTACTGGTGGCGAGATGTCGTGTCTCCTAACATATCTGTACCTATTCTTTCCACAATATTCACGGTAATTTGTCCTACCACTTATGTTTTCTCTGTAATTAGATTCGGTTACATTACCGGTACACGTGAATTTAACATCACCTTTTATATAGGGATCGCACTTTAATCTCACATGAACGCTTCGAATTTGATTTCGATTAAGGTTAGTTTGGTTCAGGTTAGTACTGTATTGAACCATTGATGGATTTTCGAAATTTTGCAATGTCACACTTAGATGGTTGAAATCAACGCACTACATCACGTTCTGTAAAAGCACCATCGGATTGTTCACTACTATCATTTTGGTCTTTTCGTTGAATAAACAATTCAACGGATTCAACTCAATCAGCCAATCACTACAAACATTGGTGGGAATACATGTTCTCTTTCTGAATTTCACGAACACTGGAATCAACTTTCTTCCTGATATATGAACCAAAGTCAGGTACATATCATTAAACGGTTCTATTATCATTACTTCATCTTCAGGATTAATATCATGTTCAATAGATCGTGAATACAAGCAGTCAATAGCATTCACTAAACGAAAATGACCATAACTTTTTGCACATTGATGCATACCAAAGTCTTCGTTACATGCAGCATTAGTAAGACAATCAAAAACATTGGAATGAAGAGAGAAATTGGGATAATCTGATCCAACTAATACCGCATTATGTTTTTATTGAATTTATTGAACAAATTCCCTGATACAGCATAACTTTGCCATTTTACACAGGAAAATGTTAACAAAAGAAAGAAAAAAGAAAACAAGACAACAATAACAACAACAACATAGAACACAATCAAAAAAGAGTGTAAAAGTAACATTATTCCGTCAAAACTCGGTTAATTGCTCTATCAAACACCGGGTAACTCAAAAAAATGTCCACATTAGTTGTTACTTGATTATAACAGTTTGGTATTCTGTTAAAAAAAAACTCTGTATAATTGCCAACCTAGGACGGGCAAGATGGAATAGGTGGGTATTTCGGGTGATGCGGGAAGGGACACGTAAGGATAGTTCCTGAAGTAATATTTCCGACCTTAAGTCTCCATTCACTATTTTATGAAGATATCTCAAGTCAGAGACAATTCTACGTACTTCCGAGTCTGGATATTCAGATGTCGCAAGAGTTCCTTCGTAAATAATATTCGAAGTGCAGGAACACGGAAACGGATTATAGCGATAAAGAAATTAAGAATAGAATCAAGTCTGGAGAGATGTGTAGGTGCTGCCATGGCCCATATGGGAGAGCAGTATTCGATCTTGGGCGCTATTAAAGTTTTATAAAAAGTTGCTAATGACGAAACAGTGCGTAGTTCAGTGAATCGATAAAGAAGTCCCAACATGCGCATTGAATTCTTAAGTATTGAGGAGATGTAGTCAGAGAATGAGAGTTTGAGAGTTTTGAATCAAAGATGATACCAAGATCATTATAACTAACAGAATGTGTGATAGGGGAATCATTGACATGGTATGTGGAGGGAACAGGAGACTTTTTCAAAGTAATAGTAATACTGTCACATTTCTTATTGTTGAGTTTCAAGTGCCACATTTCATACCAGCCTATAAGGTAATTTATGTCTTCCTGTAGAGCAATTGTGTCATAAAGACACGATATTTCTCTGTAAAACTTACAATCGTCAGCAAAAAGCAGAAGGCCATTAGTTTGAGCTGATAAGTGCGCATAGAGATCATCCATAAACAAGACAAATAGCAAAGGCCCAAGTACACTTCCCTGAGGCACCCCTGAGATCATGGGTTGGGGGTTAGAGGTCGCCCCTGAAAGAACAACTCTCTGCTCATGGTCCTTCAAGTAGCTGGTGATTAAAGAGAGAAATTTGCCATGTACATTAAATCTATTGGAGAGTATTTTTGCGAAAACTCAGTAAATTTCACCAATGCAAACTCAGGATCTGCATTTTCTGTTGTTTCGGTAGAAGGTTCAGGTCCACTTAAAGCATTCATGCTAGCCTGTGACGAAATTTCTTCAGTGACTGGCAAATCTTCTTGTAACTCCTTACTTGGATTCGCAACTTTTGTAGAATTTTGAACTTCGATGAACCTACTTAGAATTTGCTCGATTTTAAGGTCACTTTGTTTAATTCGTAGAGTTGTCTGGTCGATTTTACTATTGAGCTGTGTCATTTGTTCACCAAGATCTTGCATTAATTGTCCCATTTGTTGATCAATTTTATTGTCAAGTTGGTTCATTAGTTGACCAATTCGGTCACCAAAATCTTGCTTTAATTGTTCTATCTGTTGGTCGATTTTACTGTCAATTCTGTTGGTTCATTCGTTGGTTCATTCGTTGATCGATTGGGTCCATTTGTTGTTTCGATTGTTCCATTTGTTGTTTTATGAGATCGGCGAGGTCAGAAAAGCTCATTTCCCTGTTTCATTCTGCTTCAGATGTATTTCCCATACCAGTAAGACTCATTTTAATATTCATCGGAATTTTTGTGCCACTTCTCAACACGGTAAACTCCGTCTTGTTATCTCTTTTAGTGAGTAGCTTTATAGTCAATCTGTACTGCTGAAATGTATTATTTAGGAGATTGCCTAGTTCGACGAATCACCTAAAAGGTTCCTGGCGGCAAACCACCAAATTTATAACGATAATGATGATCCTACGGCGAGGACCACCAAAATTATATATAACGTAACTCCTTATACACAGGTCCTCAGCCATAATTATATCTAGATTATATTGCTAAAATCACTTAAAACTGTCTAGATTGCATTTAGCTTTCCTTGTCTTTATTGTGGCACACAATTATTGAAAATAAATACACACCTTTATGATAATGCGTACATACTTTTATATGATGGTTCCTGAATTATATCGTTTTGTTTATAAAAAGTTGTTAGAATCAATAATGCGAACGTATTAGAATCAATTATTGATTCTGTTTCTTTTCCGTATTTTCTTCTTCTTTAAACTGGTTAGTGCATATTTTAAAATCATATATTGCCCGGAAATATAATAAAAGATATTTAAAATTACACTGAAAATACAAGATATCGTTGCAGTTTTAACTTCAGTATAAGAACCCGCTACTATTTGAAACCGTAAATTAAGAACAAATAATGTATACAATGATGTAACAACAATTAATATTGACTAATTGACTATGGTTAGTTACACTTCAAATAATGTTAAACGAGTATATATATTTAACGAATATTTTCCACAAGTAGAAGCTTTGATTTGTATATAATCAGAAATAAACAAACTATTTGCTGAACGAAACAATAAACTCGTATTCACATTAAAAAAAACTACATATGTGTGATAGTTTCACCCATTAACATTTTGGCTTCATCAGACACTTTGCTCCTTAAAAGATATAGAAAAGAAACACAGGTGTCTGTTCGCGTTGCCTTCTGGCCCGGAGTCAAATCGTGTGGGACCCATCGACCCAGCTTGTGGTGCTTCCCAAGTTGATGGAGGTGCTGCCGAATAGTTTCTCCACTCAAACTAAATTGTAGTCCCAGTTCCTCACATGTCTGGCCACTGTTCGCCTCAATTGCTGCCTGAAGATCTTCACTTTGTACACTCATGTCCAAAATTATTGTCGTATGTCTATAAATATGTTGTTCTAGGAATATAGTTTGATAACGAATTCGTCCGATATTTCTTGCAATGTTAATTTGTGTATAATCGGTAAAGACATGTATGTGGAAAATTTCATGTCAAAAGAGCAGTAAATAACAACAATAAAACGAAAATAAAACTTTATGGTCCATTTAGCAACATTTTGTTTTACTCATTCTAATTTTCGTATTTATGATTCTTTTCCTATGAAATTTACCACAAACATACATTTCCCGATTATGCATGTAGTATCAGTATTAAGAGTACCCTGCAAAATCATTATCAAATTGTATTCTTACAAGAAGACAGTTATAGATATGCGACCATCATTTTGGACATGAGTGTACAGTTTTGGTCTTCCGGCACGTGGTACGTATAATGATCCAAAAAGTGCATCAAAAGATTGCGATCTTGACCAATAATTAGTTTTTGGATGAGAGTCCACAAAATTGTTGAAGGACATCTAAATCGAGTTTTTATATTTACTACAGAAAAGCACGTCATACTGGGTTAAGTGATAGTTTGGGTTTGGTGTAGCTCTCAAGATATAAGGCGTACAAGAAATTTTTGATCGAAATATATTGGATTTTTTATCCAAAAAGTGTAGGATTTTTATAGTGTATGTGTTGCACTATTTGTAGTTGGTGTATAGGCCCTATGTTAACCGTGATTCTTAATTTTTTGATTTATAAGAATAATCATATCGTATAAAACAGTTTACTTTTTTTACATCGAACTTTTTTACGTTTCGCTGACTAATTTAAAATCTACTTACGCAAGTTGAAAGAGTATATTGTAGAAAATATCTATATCATTGTCACGATAATCAGTCAACATACGTATTACACCTCTAATTTCACCAACACTCAGTATACATTTTTTTATTCAATCTCTTGAGAAAATGAAATTTTATCTTTTCTTGATACTTTGTTAAATTAAAAATTCATTCCCGAAGAAATTGATACTTCTAAAGTCTTCATAAGTATAAATAGAATAGCACTATACAAGAATAAAGTATTGAAGAAAGTATTAATATATTAGTAAGAGCATTCGTAAACAAGTTATTAACATTTGGACAACAGCTTGAAATGAAAATGAAATGAAATCTTTGAGTTTTACGTCCCACGGTTATGCCGGTTAGGTTAAAGGAGACGGTGATTATGAGAAATGAATGAAATGGTGGAATGAAGAAAGTGGGTGGAAACGGGAGAACCCCGAGGAAACCCACGCACTCGGTGTGTGTCCACCACAAAGTTCACTTGGCGGGAACAGGGTTTGAACCGGGGACCCCATGCAGCAGAGGTGAACGCTCTACCACTGAGTCACCCCGGCCCTCAACAATAGCTTGATTCCAAATGATTGTGTCGGTGCTGTTTTGGTCTACTCTAGAAATTTAACTTAAAAAAGAAAAACTTTAGATGCTTCCTCAAATTTGTGGTTGAACTTCTGGCTTTTGATAATTATTTCCCGCCGGGACGCTTTAGACACTTTGTTTTTAAATTCTGTACACCATCATCCTCAGCTTTTAAGAAAAAGTATTTTTTCAAATGTTCGAACGGTAAAATATTTTCGTTCTCCATCTTTATAAAAACAACACCAACCAAACTAAATTAAACTTCCATTGCACTCGCACTTCACTTACTGAATGTATTGATTTGGAGCTGTCAAAATTTATGATAAAATCTTAAAGGTACTTGCAATCAGTACAGGTGATTTCCCTGAGGTTATACTTACGTTCTAAAAATAGCAAGTGGCACTAAGACCTTGTTTGTTTTTCTGTTTATCGGTCACTGGCGAAAGAAACATTTGCTTCCGAAAAAAAAAATATGCATATATTATAGTTACTCATCCGAAATATAACGCAAACTACGTACGTTACTTAAAAATTAGTAACGCGTTACTAGGAATCTTTCCTTAAACTGTAACGCGTTACTTGTGTTACGTTACTTCCCAAGACTGCTGCATTGTCCGCGTAGTCAGGACACCCTCAGCAAATGCCTGGCACATCTTCTGCCCCGCTGCAGATGCGTTTGCCCAAATTTTGAACTCGTACAGCATACACGCCCTTACGACGTTCTGTGGAGGTCTCATGTTCACTCTTCCTTACGCAAGTTCATGGTGTAACTGAATTGCCACAACCAGGTAGTAGGCTATGTTGCATATCCCACATCAAGAACTGACTTTCGCCTCATCTCCAATCGCATTCAACTCACGGTGTAAAGGCCGATTGAACACAGACCTCCACAAAAAGCTACAGAATTTTATTCGTTACCTGTATATATAAAAGCAAAATCAGAAAAAATCCATATCGAAAAAATATATTATTTATAAAAGTATATAAAAATATAATGAAAGATAATATAAGAATTATATAATAAAAAATACGTACACTGAGAAAAATCCCTTATCCAGACAGTGGTATATTGTACAAATATACGGAATCCTTGTGTTTAATACGGAAATCAGTAGGGACATACATTATCCATATGCTACACACTTTCCCCGCTTAGATATTACATCATGCCGTTGCAGGATGTCTGACATCTAATAATCTTCTGTATATTACATACATATATGAATGTTACATACGTCAGCCATATATTGCATACTTCCATCTGTATGTGAGATCCTGCTCGCCTACATACAGTTCTTTCATTCGTACCTAAAGTATGTTTATTGGGAACACTTGTACAGAAGTAAGTATTAAATATATTCTTTCAGTTATTCTTTTGCTATACGTTAAATCCAAAAACTACAAAGTTTACACATGTATTCTACGTTTTTACGTATGTCACATTCCTTTTTTTCTCAGTGTATATAACCAAAGAGCAAGAAATACATTTTAATTTTATAGATTAAAATGAATACTTATTGCTCTTGTTACTTATTGCTCTTAACATAATCTTCTGTTGTAAAAATAAAATAAAATAAAATAAAACAACTGCAAGAGTCAATTTGTTTGTTAGGTACAATTTACATTGTTTTTCTAAATGAACACATGTATTTGGTCTAGGAATTAATTCGTGCGGTTGGTACGCACACATTGAAGCTGTAGTACAAACACAAAATACATAAATACCTTAAGAAAAATATTGTCCATCGCTAGCCACCACTTTCGCCCATCTGTCAGGCAATGTACGGATTCCGTGGCGAAAGAAGTCCTCATCCTTGGAAGCGATCCAGTCAGAGACCCATGTTTCGATATCTTCTGAAGAAGTAAACCGCTGTCCAATCAAATCGTTGTTCATGCAATCGAACAAGTAGTAGTCCGAAGGAGCAACGTCTGGTGAATACGGCGGGTGGGGTAAAACTTCCCATCCAACATTTTCTAAATAGGTTTTGCGACATGTGGGCGAGCGTTATCATGTTGAACAATAAGTTTATCATGTCTGTTCTCCCATTCTGGTCGTGTTCTGGCCAGAGCTTGCTTCAAACGCATTAATTGTCGTCGATAACGTTCTCCATTCATAGTTTCACCCGGTTGCAGCAGCTCATAGTACACCACACCTTTCATATCCCACCATATGCACAGCATAACCTTTGCACAGTGAATATCTCGTTTTGGTTATGATGGACCTGGTTCACCTGGTTTCACCCAGGCCTTTTTTCGTTTAGGGTTCTCGTAATGGATCCACTTCTCATCACCCGTAATAATTCGATGCAGAAACCCCTTTCTGCTCTGTCGTTGAAGCAGCAATTCGCAAATGGTTTTTCGTCTTTCAACGTCTCTGTCTTTCAATTCATGTGGAACCCAATGTGACATCTTTTGAATCATTCCCATGGCTTTCAAGCGTTTGGAGACTGTTGTTTGATCAACGCCTAATGCTGCTGCAAGTTGTTCCTGCGTTTGACACGAATCCTGCTCGAGCAATGCTGTCAATTCTTCGTCTTGAAATTTTTTTGGCTGTCCAGCTCGCTCTTGGTCTGCCAAGCCGAAATCACCACTTATAAACCGTGCAAACCACTTCTGACACGTTCGCTCAGCTAGAGCATGGTCACCATACACTTCCACCAAAATACGATGACTTTCAGTCGCACTTTTCTGCATGTTAAAGTAATGCAGCAGGACACCCCGCAAAAACACTTTATCAGGCACAAATTGCGCCATGTTCACTTCACTACAAACTGGTGTTGTTGACGCTTTAATCCACTGCCCTATACTACGAACGATACGCGATGACAGGGGTTTGCAACACATGTGTGGATACACGGAACTGTGGGACGCTCCGTTCGTTGCGCCACCTCTTGTCCTCCCGCACGAATTAATTCCTAGACCAAATATATTTCTTTTTTATCTTCTGAGGCTTTTCAGGGTTTGTTTCAATGAATTACTTCCGTTCAAGTTTGGAATTATGGATAACGAAAAACTTACCGTACATAATTTACAGTATATTAGCTCCACTTATTTATACGAGATAGAACTATTTAATGTGGAAAAGTAGAAGAGTTATGATAAAACATTGTACGAGGGCTAGTCAAGAAAGACTTGGACTGATTTTTTTTCTAGGCAATTTATTATTACTCAGCAACAGGCACATGATCCTTTTCAAAGTAGTCCCCGCCCATTTGAATGCACTTTTTCATTCGAGTCTTCCAGTCCTCAAACACGTGTCGCAGGCCATTCTTTGAGAGGTCCTTCAAAACCGCCTCCGATGCCTTCAGAACCTCGGAATTATCGGAGAAGCGGCGTCCACGCAGTCTGGATTTTAGGGCAGGGAATAGAAAAAAGTCGCACGGTGCGGTAGGCGTCTCCACCATCCTCAAACCTTTGCAACAGCTCCCTGCAAGTCTCCACTCGAACGGCCTTCTGCTCTGGTGTCAGGAGTCGCGGAATCCATCGCGCACACACTCGGCTCATGTGGAGGTGGTCATGCAAAATTTTGAAGGCACTGCCATGAGATATGCGTAGTGCGGCTGCCAGATCGTCGATACTGATGCGGCGATCTTCTCTAACAATGACTGCTGCCGTGTTAATGTTCACCTCAATAACAGCTGACGCTGATACACCTGGTCCACCAGCTTTCGTGATTGTCATTCGGCCCTCTTTAAACTCTTTGAACCACCAGAACACGGTACTTCGTGGCAGAGCGTCATCTTTGTAGGCTGCTCTCAACATTCCTAGAGTTTCTGTTGCACTTTTCCCCAGGCGATAGCAGAACCGTATAGCTGCAAATTGTTCATCTCGTAATGACTCCATTTCTTCTACAGGCGACTTCTAGAGGCGGCGCAGAACATCACCTGCAATAAAAAGTCGTGGTTACCAAACATGCAATGATTCCTTAACAACATTTTATATATATGCACAGCAAGACCCACCCTACTTGTATGCCAAACTATGAAGCTCCAGCGTTAACAGAACTGCCGGGAAAAAAATCAGTCCAAGTCTTTCTTGACTTGCCCTCGTATTACGCGTTCGTAGGTAACAATATGTCGATGTTATGATTTTCAATGATCAAAAACGAATTCTATGATAAAAGTACTTAATTTTACCAAAGATATCTGTCAAGAAATTAAAAATGGATATATTTTTCACTTTATGTAACTATTTTTCCATGAGATTTATTTTTTCTTTAAGTTTTACGTCCCACGGTTATGCCGGTAAGGCTAAAGGAGACTGTGATAATGAGAAATGAATGAAATGGTCTAATGAGGAAAGTTGGAGGAAACGAGAACCCCGAGAAAACTTACGAGCACGGTGTTTGTCCACCAAAAAGTTCACACGACGCGAGCTGGGATAGAACCAGGAACCCCAAGCACCAGAGGTGTTCCATGAGATTTCTATTAGAAATAAAGTTTATGTTACAACACGGATGTAAGAAAAAGTTCAATAAATTTACCGGAAAATTGTCATCAGTAATAATAATCCTAGTTAATGACTCATGAATCAATCTACAAATTGTAGTTTACTGTTGGGGTAAATTTATTTTTGAATGATTTTCTCAAAAACGACTTAGGTTATGTTGTTCATATTTTATTAATAACCCTACAATGTTGCGTATATCACTTCTCACGTAAATATCCACAAGGATAGTTTATTTATTTACGTACGATTCCTCAAGTACAACTTGTGTGATTTCGTTGATATCTCATGAACCAAAATTTCATTAATAACCCTAATATATGGCTTTAAAAAATCATTTCTCATGAAAGAATCCACACAGGATAATTTTCTTTTGGTTCTGAGTTTTCTTCCAACGAAGTTTTCCGAAATCATACTTTTGTTTGTATTTCATAAATAAATGTTTTAGTAATAAGTGTAGCATAAAAACATTTAGTTTAAGAAAGTGGAGCGAGAAAGTGTAATGCGGTAGCCCGTACTTTTTATTTCACTTCGTTTAATTATTGCAGTTTATGTGTTTGCCTAACACTATGTGACAGCCATTTTGTAACTGCGGTGCCAATATCTGTTCTTTACTAATTCCGATGCGCTGAATCCAAATTCCTAAGTTAAAATTTTCCAGCACGTACCATTTTCGAGTTACGCGTGACGTCACTTCAGGTGCTACGTTGCGGCCGAAAATTTTTTTTAGTTATATTGCTGGCAACACTGCTGAACTAAAGAAAAAGAAAAACATGTGGTGTATATCAGTCGACTAGATCTTTACCCGTGATAAATAAACCGGTGGGAGTTTCTCGTGATTGTTGTGTTATTTGTCTTTTATGGTGGTGGAAGTATAGTTGCTGCAGTTCATCCGCTTTACGTAGTTGTATTGGACAGCGTGTTGTGAATAGAATATATAATGAGTACATTTGTGAAGGCTCTGGACTAGGAGAGCGTAACTTTCAAGTACTTAAGGGAAAAATTTCTCAACTTAAGTGAAGCAAAGGTTGCAGCAGGAATTTTTACCGGCCCTCAGATAAGGAAATTACTTCATGACCCAGGTTTTGAAAATAAAATGAACCATTTTGAAGTCGCTGCATGGAAAGCATTTGCTGCGTTATGTGACGGTTTCCTAGGAAAATACAGGAGTCCTCATTATGAACCTTGGTCGATGATTTGATAGCAACCTATCAAGTTCTAGGCTGTCGCATGTCATTGAAGCTACATTTCCTTGATTCTCACTTGGAATTTTTCCCTCCAAACTTGTGTGACGTGAGTGATGAACACGGAGAGCGATTCCACCACGAAATTTCCCAAATGGAACGCCGGTGCCAAGGCAGATGGGACGCTTCAATGATGGTCGACTACTGTTGGCTTTTGTGCAGGGAGTCCGACACTAAATCACACAAAAGAAGATCATCAAGGGTTTATTTCCAGCAGTAACAAGTAAGTGCCTCGTAAAACTAGTTTCTCTAGTGTGTCTTCGCAGTTTCGTGCAGAAAAGAATGATTTATTACCTTACTATCCCAATACATGATGCGCTGTATATAGTGAGCCTATATGGGATATGGAAACTGGCCATATTCTGTAACTCAGAAATATGACGTGATAGAAAATTTCTAAATACACCATTGAATTCAGCGACCCCAAATTAGTAAAGAACAGATACTTTCATTTCAGTTACGAAAAAAAAAGTTTCAATTTGTTGTCTAGTGTAATCCAAGCTGAACGTTTCTAATAATAAAAATATAAACTAATGTTCCAGGATTATGGTTGATATAAATTAGTAACTAATTATGATGGTTGTTATTGTTCTTATTGCAGGTTACCGCTTTGCCAAATGATTAGGGTTTGTGCTTTCAGTACTCTAGTGTCCGGTCTACTTCACAGTGTGAGCTTATGTTAGAAGTTTTCTGGTGTTGATCCAGTATTATGTGGCAGTTCGAGAGCTGCCTTAGTTACGAGGTAAGCCAGAAATAATTGTAATACGCCTCGAAAGGTCAGATCGATGACCAAAGAGGAAGCAGACAACACCAATTGCTTTGATCGCCGCAGGCGCTAAAGGTTGAAATATATAACTAGCAGAAGTGTCCCTTTTCCGCACTGTAAAAATGTTTAATGAACATCAAACCAAAAATTTAAATAGTGTACAAATTGCCTCCTTCCTCCCTTTAGAAACAATATTTTCGGAAACGCTGAAATAGTGTTCACTCGTTTCTAATGAATATATTACATACTGAATTTTACACATCCTACTTCAGCAAATCTTAAAATTCGGCATTGTATGAACATAAAATCGGAATTTATTATAGAATGCGATTGGCCTCTTTCCCTTTAAAAGAGAATTATTCAAAAACGCTGAAAAGGCTTTCTTTTATTTTTAATAAAGTCCTTAAATATTGAATTTCAAGGGTCCAACTTAAGGGGATCCTCACATTGTGCCTTTCCCGAATAAAGAATCGGAAATTTGAATGTTATAGAAATTGTTCTCTTTACCCCTTCAGAAGCGGATTTACAGAAACACTGAAATACATATTCCCTTATTTTCAATTATAGTTCAAATACCAAATTTAAAACCTTCAACTTGAGTTAATCCTTGAAGGAGCACTTTATAAATAAGAAGCAGAAATTTGGATGTTGTAGAAATGGTTTCCCTCCAGAAGCCCAATTTTAGAAATCCCTGAAATACTACGTGCTTGTTTTTGGCTGAGCTTATATATAAACTAGCCTTTGGCCAGCTGAGGGTTTCGCCCCCAGACCCCAGTATTAGCTCGGCCTACGGCCTCGCATGTCATATGTTCGTGCATTTATTCTTAATGTTTCCTTAAATCGGCCCAACATCCCCAGATCTCATATTTATCATCCTTTGCTCCTTAATACTCTGCTTAATAACTCACAGTTTATTTTTTTATAGCAACCTTTGTTTTGTCAACCACAATTTATCGACTTATTATATAATGAATGATGATGTTCGATTCTCATTTTCAGATGTTTTTTTTTTCTTATTTATAATTTTCAAAAAAGAAATCTGGGATTTTTGTTCGACCATAACTCTTGCATATTTGTAAGACAAAGTCGATTCTTTTTCTTGTAACTTTGTAGTATTTCCACACTACCCCTGTGGTATCCTGCTACACGCATACTCCTTTGAATGAAAGCTTTTGCTTCGTCATGTCTTTCGTATACTAAAAAAACTGGAACGTAAGTGGTATTTGTGTCTGGGAAGGTTCGTATCATAGTGTGAAAATGAAGTTCAATATGATATGTATTTGGACAGGACAGAATGATTTGTATTCTCCATAAAGAAGCTTAAAGGGATTTCTTTTTGCGTAGACTCTTATGTTACTATCAAGTATAAGTGAAAAGGAATTTTTGCAGCAGACATGTATCATACTCCGAAATGAAAGTCCAATGGTGTTGTTCCCTGGGTAATTCCATAGCTATCACTCACTAAAAGGAACTATCGTAGAAGTTGTGGGTATACAACATTCTTTACAAAAGCGTTTCCTTCAATTATTCTTTCAGCCTGAATCAGTAACACAACTGAATCCCTTGACCGGACACGCCCAAGTGCGACGTACAGTTGGCCGTGAGCGAATACGTCACTAAAAATCCCCTAAAAACTAAAAATATTCACTTTTGGCAATTTTCCTTTCACATGCCAAATTTAATCATTGTCATCCTAAAGAAATTGCCCAATAATTTTGAGATATAAAAGGAGTTCCTATAAATAAACCCCACCAAAGTTGGAATTTTTTATTTATGTTAATTTATAAAGGTAAGCAAGAAAGTTCTATCGCTTTGTGGATGTCTGTGTTCAATTGGACCTCCCACCGTGAGTTGAATGCGAATGAGGATAAGACGAAGATCAGCTGTTGTTCTGTGTATGTGCAGCATACTACCTGGTTATCGTAGTTCAGTTTCAGACCTCCACAGAGCGTCATAAGGGCGTGTATGCAATACGAGTTCAAAGTGGGGACAAAGGCAGATGCAGCGCAGCGGAATTCTACCGACTTTCTTTTTTTTCCTATCTCGACTATCTGAAAGATAAGATTTTGTATCCCAAGAAAACGCCCATTTAAATAGCATAGGAATTTCTTCATCCCCTTTCGACCCCAGAAAAATTTTTAAAAAATCATTTTTGGCAATTTTTTCACGGTTAGTTCTCAAAGGCTACAATCATGCCAAATTTCATCATTCTAATCATACCGGAAGTGCCTAAACATTTTAGGGTGTAGAAGACGTCCCACATAAATAATATGCGAAAGATTTTTTCAGTTCTCCATAAAACCAATCTCCGGTTGCAAATTTTCATTTCTGATGATTCACTTAGGTAAAGCTAACGAAAACGTACAAGCATACCGAAATTCAAGCTTTTATTCCAATTCAAAGTACCTAAAACGTGAGATTATGCGTCAAAAAAAGGTCCATTTAAATAACATGGGGAAATTCTTCATTCCCTCTTTAGAACCCCTAAATATTAAAAATATTCACTTCTGGCATTTTTCTGTGGGTTTGTCCCGAAAAGCCACAATCATATCAAATTTAATCATTGTAGCCCTACAGGAAGTGCTCAATAATTTGAGGGTGCAAAAGATGTCCCATATAAATAACATGGAAAAGATTTTTCAGTTCCCTATAAAACCACTCTAAAGTTGGAATTTTTTACTTTTGGCAATTTTTCTGTCGGCTAGTCCTGGAAGGCTACAATCATGCCAAATTTCATCATTCTAATCTTGCCGGAAGTACCTAAACATTTTGAGATATAGAAGACGTCCCATATAAATAACATTGGAAAGATTTTTTTAGTTCCCCATGAAACCACTTTACGGTTAGAAATTTTCATTTCTGATGATTCACTTAGGTAAAGCTAACGAAAACGTACAAGCATACCGAAATTCAAGCTTTTATTCCAATTCAAAGTACCTAAAACGTGAGATTATGCGTCAAAAAAAGGTCCATTTAAATAACATGGGGAAATTCTTCATTCCCTCTTTAGACCCCCTAAAAATTAAAAATATTCACTTTTGGCAATTTTCCTGTGGGTTTGTTCCGAAAAGCTATAATCATGTCAAATTTAATCATTGTAGCCCTGCAGGAAGTGCTCAATAATTTGAGGGTGTAAAAGGTGTCCCATATAAATAACATGAGAAAGATTTTTCAGTTCGCTATAAAACCACTCTGAGTTCGGAATTTTTTACTTGTACTGACTTACTTAGGTAGTGCTAACGAAAATGTGTCAGCATTCCGAATTGCAAGTTTCTATTCCAATTCTAAGTACCTAAAACATGAGATTATAAATCCAAAAAAAGGTCCATTTAAATAACATGGGGAAATTTTTCATCACCTCTTTAGACCCCCTAAAAATTAAAAATATTCACTTTTGGTAATGTTCCTGTCGGTTAGTTCCGGAAAGCTACAATCATGCCAAATTTAATCATTGTAGCCCTACAGGAAGTGCTCAATAATTTATGTCAGCTCATGTAGTTTTACATATAGTTAGGATTAGGATTTTATGCCTCTAAATTAACCTAATCTTCATATTGGGTATTTCTTGGAAAACGAATCGGAAATTGTAAACGGAAGTTTCACTTCCCTAACTTCAGAGACTCGTGAGGTACTTTAGAAGATTTTGAACTCTCTTTAGCTTCCATAATTTCATATAACATGCTTTCCTAGCGAAGGGCGTATTCTGTCCAAAAACTGACATATGTAATTGTCTCTTTCATTCTCCCCCTCCCTTTTAAGGGTCTAATAAAAAGATGATGTTTAGTACTCAGTGGCGGCTTTAGCAGGTAGGCCGGGTAGGCAAGGGCCTACCCAAAAACTGAAAAATATATACACGCTAAAAGATACAATAAAGAGTAAATATATTTCCCACCATTTATATAAATGGTAGATAATTTATTTAACAAATAGCATTAACAACTACTGTAAAAGTAATTTTCTACTGTCGTTAATCCATGAAATGTGTATATGTATCCATAAGCGAATGAGAGGGCCTACCCAAAATTAAAATCCTAAAGCCACCCCTGTTAGAACCCAGCAAAATGGAAGCGAATCATCACAAATATCGAACCCTGTAACCGGGAAAAGGCAAAGTAAAATTATATATACCGGGTGTTTCAAAACAACACCGACAACGTTTGGGAGATGATTCCTGACACCAAGATAAGACAAAACGACAGGACCAACCTGGGTACAGAAATGCTTCCTTTCGGAGTTATAGGCTGCCGAAAACTTAAAAAAATGAACTTTAGTGGTCCAAAGCTTCAATACTATGTGACCGCATGTTCCATTCTCACTTTTTCCATCAAAGTTGAAACGAACTTGAAGTTCGGACTTAACTATGGAGATATTAAGTCGGTTGCGTTCTTTTGCCCAAGCAGCAATCATTAATGAAAATATCCTTTAGCAATAAGCGTTAATACTTTGTATGGAAAGAATTCATGAACAGATTTTCTTCAAATTCTCAAAATCTTTTTCGCTTGGTGTTTTCGCACATTCGAAAAGTTTTAAATACCTTTATTCAACAGTTGTACACTTCTTGAACATATCTAATGCTGCTACTTCTTGAAACACCTTTGATTCTCCGTAAATGCCCATTCATATCAATGGATTTAATATTACACGCCTCAACCAAGGTTGAAAAAAAAAACGTTTTTTTTTAAAAAAAAAGCAAAAAGAACGTTTTTTATGTTTAAAACGTTTTAAGCGTTTAAAACAAAGTACTTTGTTTTAAACAAAAAAACATGTTTAAAATGTTTATTTTGTTTAAAACAATAATCTAAATACGTATATATATTACATTTTTACACTCTTAGGTATTGCTTACCATGTATATTCAACCGCTAGATCAAATTTCGGGAAGTTCCCTAATCTCGATCTGCCCAAATGTTCAATTCCGGAGAAAGAAATCGGGATTTTCCCGATCTCCGTTCACGGATTATGTAGTTTAGTTTCTTTGTGTTACGTTCTACTGGTCGTCTGCATTCTTAATCTTTAAACGCCCATTGACGCAACTGCTGTGTCAGGGCTTTAAACCTCAATGGCTCAGTCTTAAACCTCAAATTAAGGCTGGAAGATGGTTTTGGTACTAATTTATTCCTGAAAGATGCAGCTTTGCTGCTGTGCATTTTATGTATATGGGAGGAGGGTAAATATCGTTTTTTTTCAACAGTTTTTTGGGAGGCCATTTTATGCCCCTCACGTATACGTATCCCTCTTGGGGGATAGATTCATAAAAATTGTTACGTGAAGCAATGAAGTAGGCCACTACATGGTAATATCGTGTATTTGTACTTTTTGCTTATACTGTATGGGGTAGAAGAGAGGGGCCAAAGTTAGCCATTTTTTGGAGTTTAAGTTTTTTGACGTAAATTACGTATATTTTTACAACAAACATCAATAGCTCAGCCTCTAATTAAGCTAGAAAGATGATTTGGTACCAAAGTATTTTTGAGGGATGAAGCTTTCCGTCAGTTGCATTTTATGTATATAGGGGGTACGTATGTACGGCCGAGAAAGGGAGGATGAAGTTCGTTTTTTTAATTTTTCATCAGGTTTTGGCGGGTATTCCTCCCCCCTTTGTGGTACATCCATAAAAATTGGTATGTAAAGCAATGAGGTAGTCCCCTACACGATAGTAACCTGTATGTGTACTTGTTGTTTATAGAGGAAGAGAGGGTCAAATTTGGTTAATTTACATTTATTTTCGGGACGGTCCCATATAACACAAGATATATTCACTGAAGTGGTCTAGAAGCATAACTCTTGTTCGTATACATGATGTGTGCAGCAAAAATGATTGGCATATGGACGTGGTACTAGTGGGGGAGGGAAGAGAATATCTAATTTAATGAATGTTTTCTGCCCATTTTTTTTTTTTTTTTTGAAAATATTTCCTACATAAAACAAATTCATTACGCAATGGCAGCAATGGCTACCATTTTTTACATTATGTGGCCTACACATTCATCATTTTGTCAGCGTAGGGTGGCTGCAAGGGTTGCCAGGGCCCCGCAAAATCAATATTTTCATATTTTTAATGACTTTTTATGTCTGTTATTTTTCTACGAATACGGCGGGAATTTCACAAATGTTACCTCATTGGAATTTGTGGTCTATAAGCTTTACAATGATGTATAACTCATAACTCTATGATAATTAGGAGGGTCACCAGAGCCTCGAACGTGAGAGTCTACCATTTTGTTAAAATCCCTGGCGGGCATCTAGAGTTAATTGTGTTGTTATGCCGTAGACATTAATCATTATTAGCTACCCATGTTGCAGATAGAAATGTACCTTAAAAACTGTTCAGTTAAAATATGTCATTTGCTCCTTGTAGACTAGTCACTGCTCTTTTCTATGAGTTATATTGTATTTGTCAGAGCATTTCTTCTAGCTTATGATGTTAGAACTCTTCACCATTATGGAAATGATACTGATCAAAAAATACCCAAGTTTTGAATTTGTGAATTTGGATCTTAGAATAGTGT
This sequence comes from Thermobia domestica, assembly GCF_964235325.1. Classification (NCBI taxonomy): domain Eukaryota; kingdom Metazoa; phylum Arthropoda; class Insecta; order Zygentoma; family Lepismatidae; genus Thermobia; species Thermobia domestica. The sequence continues at coordinate 98,769,611 of NC_137471.1, forward strand.
ATAGTGTGTTTAACCTCCGTTATTCTTGGAAATTAAGAAATGTTGAAATACTTCCTTTGAATTTCTGTTGGTTTAGTTATACGCACATTGATGTGCAGAATTTCGTTCAGTAATTGCTGTTATAATAAGAATATAACTGCTTGTAATTTACTCCATGCACAAATCCTGCGGAGGATGGGTTGTTCGTTAGAAAATTAAATTAACTTACTCAATCTGATATTTTAGTTGTTTTAAACATGTTCAACCACCATCGAAAAAAAACCAAGTTTAAAACATTTTGTTTAAAACGTTTAAAACAAACTGAATAAAACAACAGCCCTCGTTTTAAACATGTTTTAAACATATCAACCCTAGCCTCAACAGAACTAACAAAATCTTTAAAAGAACAGTCGGGATTTCCAAGCGAAAGCAAAGACTGTCTTATGTAAACTTGTTTCACTGAAAATTTGGTAGGAAATCCATAGATAGGGTTCCCAATCTATGGATTTCCTACCAAATTTTGGAATTCTAAACTTTTCTAACTTTACAACTTACAAAAATGTACTGATAATAATTTGCAAATTCTGAAATATCTGAGACTGGAGCCCATCAGATAACGGAAAGTGAAACATTTATAATGAGGCAACTGAGAAGCAGGACAAATGGGCGTCCGGCTCGATTATTAAGCCGAATACGGGACAGGGCCTTCAAAAGTCGGACTGTCCGGCCAAAATCAGGACATCTGGCCACCCTACTCTGGACTGGCCTCACAAAAGTCACAATTTGTCATCGTGTGATAGTGCATTGTGAGGGTATATGAAACAGAAAATTACTAGCACTCGTTACAACACAACTGGTGAATTTAAAGAAGGCGTTCGAAATGCATTTGCTACCATGATTCCAGCAATATTCTGGAGAATGTAACACCGTATCTAGAAGCAAAATCATAATATATTTTGAAAATAAAGGTGCCCATATCACTCTGGAATAAAGTGTTGTCTATAACGTTTTCTGATAGCATGCACTTTGTGTTATTATTATTATTATTATTATTATTATTATTATTATTATTATTATTATTATTATTATTATTATTATTATTATTATTATTATTATTATTATTATTATACTCTATTCACTTTACACCGTTAAGATTAGGTAGTGTTACTTTCGGTTTACTCTGTATATGAGATCTTTTCTTGGCATGTATTGCTCAGGCCTTCGCGCATTACTTTCAATCTGTTTATAACAATGTCTCAGCAAAATATGACGTAGACAGTTTTATATCTAACAAGACGGAATGCATTAGCCTGTTGGACAACTTTCAACTTGAAGAAATACAACTGCGAGAAATTGAAGTGGCTATAAAGGCACTCAAACCAAAAGCGTCATGTGGACCGGATGGTATTCCTCCGTATGTTGTCAAAGGCTGTATTGATATATTCAAGCATCCGCTCCATACTATATTCAATATGTCCATAAGAACAGGCACTTTTCCGGACTTATGGAAAGAAAGTTTAGTGTGTCCAGTGCCAAAGTCTGGAAATAAAAGCGAAATACAAAACTTCAGACCTATAGCTATATTATCTCCTTTTGCCAAAATTCTTGAGAGTATTTTATATACACAAATTCTGAATCACGTAAAGCCAATTATATCTATACATCAACATGGTTTCTTTCACAATAGGTCTACTGCAACAAACCTAGCAGTTGTAACAAATTTTATAGCAACGGAGTTAAACAAAGGCGGCCAGGTAGACGTTATTTATACCGATTTCAGTAAGGCATTCGATGTCGTGGATCATGATGTTCTAATGGCGAAATTAACAAGCCTAAACTTTTCAAAATCGGCAATAGAATATATAGTATCGTATTTATGTAACCGGAAACAATCTATTCTATAGAAGGGGCATGTCACCGAAAAGTTTGTTACTCTGTCTGGGGTTCTTCAAGGATCTCATCTGGGTCCTCAGCTATTTCTCCTACTTATTAATGAAATTCCACTTTTTATTGAAAACTCTGAGATTCTCCTATTCGCTGTTGATCTCAAATTATATTCTAGAATTAATTCAACTGAAGACTGCATACAACTACAACAAGACCTACAGCGAGTTCAAACATGGTGCTATGACAACAAATTAGTAATAAATGTATCCAAGTTTAAATCTCTGTCTTTTGCGAGAAAAAGAAATCCTATCACTTTTCACTATACACTGAAAAAAACTAAATTGTCTAAACCAAGTACTGTCAAAGATTTAGGCGTTATTTTTGATCCTGAACTAAATTTCAATCAACACATAGATATGATAACAAACAGCGCATATAGAAACTTAGGTTTAATTTACAGAATAGGGCAAGATTTCTCCAGTGAGACAACGTTTACAACACTTTATTTTACATATGTTAGATCAAAATTAGAATATTGTTCTACAATATGGACCCCCAATAGTAAAAAATACTCTCAAGAAATAGAAAACATCCAAACAAAATTCTTGAAAATGCTTACATACACAAAAAAACTAATTATTATCCCAAATATTTTTCCTACAATGATCTAGTAAACAACTTTAATTTTCAAACTAGAAAAAAGAAGATGGATGTTGGACTTGTTATTCTTATACAAGTTATTAAACAATAAGATTGACTGTATGGAGTTGGTCTCGAAAATATCATTACGGATTCCCACTTGCAAAACCAGAGTAGGAAATACAGGGACATTTTATTGTGCAAAAGCCAGGAGCAATATATTATATAAATCCCCTATGTGGAGGTTGTGTAAATTATACAATGATATTGTAAATAAGCTTGATAAAGTGGATGTATTTAGTCTTTCAGAAAACAGGTTCAGATCATATGTGAAACAAGAAATTTTCTGTAGTAATAATTAAGAAATGTATATATGTAACGTTTGCTGTATATACACAACACTGTAATTGGGTATTAAGCCTGTTGTGTTGTATATTAAATAAATAAATAAAATAAATAAATAAAAATGTTTATACAATAATTAAGTAAAACCGAATCACTTTTTAAAGTTGGCTACAATGGCATTCCAAATTCAAGGTGTACTACCAAAAAGCCACCGCCTCTGTGTGTGTGTGTGTGTGTGGATTGCTTCACAAAACTTTTTCGTCTCCCCGCCCTTCTCAACCTAGACGTGCTCTGACTTCTAGCTGAAAACAACACATGTCAAAGGTCATCGTGGTCACGCGGGTCCAGGATATGACCTCTTCCAGGTCTCTTCTCTTTCTCAGTTGAGGCCTGGCCATCTCTCTGATTATGGAAAAAGATGCTAAACCAGAAATCAGGCAGCACCTACAAACTACGGATGTCTTGTGAGTGCCGAGTGAAAAATTACCCTCTCCCCGATATTCTCTTGTTGGTACTTTGTGAGTTGTCAATTGTATCTTCCCTGACTCGTCTTCTCTTATATTTCCCTCTTCCTCTCCTTTCAGAATAGGTTAGCTTCTTTTCTGGTAACACATGGCTCTTGCAACCAATCTGGATGGAACAATGCATTCTGTAAGTTTTTATTTTCTTGTTGGTAAAAATCTTGCTCATATTTCCCTTTTATTCTGAGACGACAATAAACATGCTTTGCATTGTGCAAAAATGAAGGAGGATATATTCTTGTTGAGATTTGACTCCTCCCCCCCCCAAAAAAAAAAATATCCAAAACTCTTTCTTTGTTAGAACTTCTTGCACTGTTGTTGTTGCTAGGTTTGGGTTAAAATGATCGATGTTAAACGTGAATATATATATATATATATATATATATATATATATATATATATATATATAAAGGACCCCTAATTCTTTGCAATATGAAAAACAACATTCTGGAATGCATAATTGAGAGAGTCAAAAACTAATTTTATTCTTATGCAGGGGTGCCCACAAGGGGGGGCTATGACGCAAACTGCGTCATTGAAATATTTGGGGGGGTTAAAATCTATATAAATATGGTTGATGAGGGGGGGGTAAAATTAATCGAAAAGAAGATTTTTTCAGGGGAGAACACCTACGGATAGACAATTGGGGGGGGTGCGTCATAGACATAAGGGGGGGTGGGCACCACTGTCTTATGTATTCTTTCCAAGTGGCTAAGCAATTGCTACTACTGCATTTTATAAACATGGATCAGAGCTCGATTCTCGGAGTGACTTATGAACATTTTTGTGACAATATTTCAATCCCACTCACATGAGCTTCTGACAAGAATCGAACTCGGATCTTCCACGCCGAAGATGCGTACGCTAACCACATACCTACAAGAAATCTCACTTCCATCCACCAAACGTGTCTCCTTTCATTGGTGGTAGAGTTGATGAAACTTTACATTGCTGAAGACATTAGATCCTGTTTCTCTACGACTATGGATTTAATTGGTTTGTGTTAAAGGTTCTGAAATTCAAATTTTTCCTGCACTTAACTTTTAAAAAAAAGAGCACTTATCTCTCCAGTTACAGAGTATTTTTAATCTATTAGAGTAGAACTACCTTCCAAACTTTAAACAAATTGATACCGTCCTATATATGGTACGTTCAGTGTACAAGGGAATCAAGTCCAGTTTTTTTTTTTTTTTTTTTTAATCAAATTGAAATATTTTATCTTTAAGATCTCAATCTGAATGCCCTTTCAATTCTTATAAGATTCATGCCCAGATAGGTAAATAACTTTTATAACTTGAAAATAGCAGTGTTAACTTTTCGATGTACTTAATTGTATTGTATAAGCTTTATGACTTTCTTTTTCTCTCTTAACTTTAGTAATTGAACCTGATTCCTTTGTGCTCTGAATGTTGTAAATCAAATTGATCTCAGATGATCGACCGGAATACTTGTTGTAATTCTAAAATCTGTTTCATTAGAGGTATCTTCAGCAAATATAAAAATTTATTTAAATCCAATTAAAACTACTCGCTGAGAAAAACAATACGTTAATTGTAAAAATTAATAACTTGTGACAGTTTCGCTAACTAACTGAACATATTGGCTCCACCAGACAGTCTAAACATCACAGACTAGACAGTATCTGATGAAGTCAATATGTTCAGTTAGTTAGCGAAATTGTCACACGTTATTAATTTTTACAATTAACGTATTCTTTTCCTAAGCGAGTAGTTTTAATCGGATTTAAGTCTACTAAAGCAAAACTTGTATAGTGAAAAAAGTCTCTTAAATATTAGTCATACAATATATCTGGAATTTATCTACCGCATGGGAGTTTTGCAGTGGTAGAGCGTTCACTTCCGGTGTTTAGCGTTCCTGGTTCGATTCTAGCTCGCGCCGTGCGCCGTGTGGGTTTTGTGGTGGACAAACACCGGGCTCGTGAGACGTAGCCATGGGACGTAAAACTGAAAGATTCAATTTCATTTTTATACTTGTAGATAATAATATTCTTACATTAGAACAAAGATATAATATTGCCGACTTGGTTTTTCTTTCAAAAATTGTACAAAATGAATATTGAAATTAAACTTCAAAGTGCTCTCATTTGAAACTCCTGATCAAAACTGGGGGTTCTTTTATTGATAAAAGGAAAAGAATACAAGAAAAGATAGGACCAGCATAATGCTCAAGTCATCCTTCTGGATAATATGTTCTTCGTACAAAATATGTCTTTCACAATGAAATTGAATATGTAACACTACGTCTAATTATTTTATACAATAACAAACTATAAATACCTCTTGAAACACATCAATACTGTAAATGAGGTTTTGTATTTTGTGGTGTTGGTGAACAAAAATAAATAGACAAATAATTAGTTAATTCGAATTTCTCCAAGAACGTATTATTAGTTTTGTTTTCATGCAATGCACACTTTACAAGTTTGGTTTTCGGAACTTATGAGAAGCGATGTAAACTATAAAGAAATATGTGAAACTTCCTTTTGTCTTCCTCCCCTTTTGAACATTTCTGGTAACAGCCCTGATGGAATTGAATAACCTTGGGATTGAGTATGAACTTCTCGAGCGCGAAAATATTGTCCTCCACCAGGGTTGTTTTGTTTAAAACAAAATGTTTAAATCGAATGATTAAAACTTGTTTTAAACAATTAATTTGGTTTTAAACAAATTTCGTATACGTTTTAAACATTTTGTTTTAAACACCTGTAGTTTTGAAGACTTGTTTTAAACATATGTTTATTTTTATTTTTGTAAAAGAAAAAAGAAAAGAAAAATCTGCCAGAGAAAGAAAATGGTCAAAAAGTGCTTCTCATTCAAAAGACTATTTTCTTTCCATGTGAATGCTTTGATTTCTCGTGGTTACAGCAGGTCAATGTGGTGATCTACAATTTCTTTTGTCTCTTTTTCCCCCTTGTTTTTAATGTTTATTGTACTGTTTAAATGCTTATCAGTTAACTTGCGAGAAAGTCATAGTCGAATTTTTGACTTCTTATAGAACTGATATTAAAAAATAAATAAAAGAATTATCATGGAAACAAGTTTTTGTGTTGTATTCAGAAAACAAAAGGTTCTTTGCTAAATTGTGCTTCTGAAATATCACAGGTATTTGCTGATACAGTACGGCTCGGTTCAGACGAGTACAAAAGTCTGCTGCGGGCTCGCAACAGACTCGGCGGGCGTCACAGATCAATCAGTTTAGACTAGCAGGAAAGTCTGCTGTGGGCTCGAAAGAAACTCAGAGGGGGGAGGAGGCGTTTCAGTCCAACATAGAAAACCGTTTATTTTATTTTCAGCTATAGTTGTCTTCCATTTGTATTGATTTACGCAATGACGAAGAGAAGTTCTTTAAATTATTTTCGCTTGAACCCTTACATAAAACAATGGAACATGTTTCAAGGCTTTCGTATATTCCCCTGCAAAAAGAGGAAGGGCGGTCATTTATATAATATCAAAATTTCCACTTATTTATTTACAGTCTAAGTGGATAGGGGAGTTCAATATTTATGCCAAAAATAGAGTATCTAATGGGGTTTTGTAATTACACTTTTATTGAAATGCTACCATCAGGGAAAGGTGGTTCAAATATTTTACGAATAACTATAAAAGGATTTGAGAAAATCCCCAATATGTGTAACACACCACAAGGAGGCAATGCAGCAAACAAAACCAGAAAAAGATGGGTTCATTATTTTGTAAGCTACATAGGTAGAGTTTCATGGCAAATTTTTAAGTTGTTCTTTATATCAAGAAAAATTCAGTTGCTATCTCTAAAATAGCAACGATGAGCGCAATACTATCAATTATACGAGAACAAATAATATTTTTCTTACGTATACAGCACGCTTTTTTTAAAACCTCATGAGTACCCTGATGTTCAACTAATTTTCGTGTTAAATCTAATATTTTTAAAATTTAATAGGTTAGCAATGGACTACAAATTGTCAGCCGAATAACGATGTTTTTTCTTTCTTTTCTGTTCTGCCATTATATTGATGGTTGTTTTAAACTTCAGCGTCTCTTTTCAGCACAGAGGCTATATAATATGTGACCTCGACCTAAAGTATAATGCTGTGTTACAAATGATCCACTCACTTCAGAGTGAGTGATATAAAAAATCTCATCAAGGAACTGCATTAACAATAGAAGCTCGTTCTCCAAAACTATTTGTTGTCTATTGTTAATATCACAATAAAATGTTCATAGTCTCGCTGCTGAAAAGGGATGCTAAACGAAAATCAAATGTAAATACTACATGAAATAATAATAATAATAATAATAATAATAATAATAATAATAATAATAATAATAATAATAATAATAATAATAATAATATATTCGCTCAGCCGCGTAACTCTCAGCCGGCGCCTTGAGCATTCAAAATTGGCGAGGTATCATCATTGGGAATGTTTATTTGTTATTTTCGTTATCCTTTAATTCATAAGTAAAGGAAAAAGGGAGATAAAAAAGGAAAGAGAAGGAAAGGTCAGGGACAACCACAGACAAGGTATTGGTAAACAAAAACAAAGAAACAAAAAAAAAGAATACCAATCAAGTGAAAAAAAAACAATTATGACTTAACGATATCTTGACTCTAGATTTAAGGTGTTACTATGACACTAGTATAGGAAAGGGGGGGGGGCAAGAGTACGCAAATTTCAATTAAACTTACATATTTTGGTAAAAAATAGTTACAACGGAAAACTTTTACATGGAACACAAAACTTGAACTCTCCTTTACGAAATGTTAACTCAACTTTTATATACCTCTGTCCTTGGAGAAACTATAATGCATAAAATGAAAACATTTAAATTCGTACTCTTGCCCCTATATGTGGGGCAAGAGTACGAAATGAAAGAGGCAAGAGTACGCACCCAAAAAAGTATTAACAATTATCACAGATGAAGGTGCCTACTCTTTCATATGATGTGCATTGTTCATGCCACCATTCATGGCATCTTGCGCACTTGATCCAGTCTTCTATTGGTGGATCACTGTAGATGATATTGGATAATGAACACTCGTACACTACTTCCTCACTGACCTGAGGAGTTACCTTCGGTTGTAGCTTTCTTGGTGCAAGTTGATGTTTGCCTTTGTTCTTTGGAGGGCGCCGTTTCAGAAGTAAGTTCTGCTTGAAAGCAGAGGCTGTCAGAATCTCTGATTGACCTCGAGAAGATCAAGATTTTTGGTTGTGGGCTTGGTGGCAGTCGGAGGAGGACTGACCACCACCAAAGGAGTGCATGATGTGGACGGTCTACATGGGCTCCTGCTTACCTCCAGTGAAGATCAAGTTTTACTGGTTGGAGGTTTGGTAACAGATAAACCAGCAGCCGGCAGAGGAGTGTTTGATGTGGACAATCTGAATGAGCTCCTGCTTGCTTCTAGTGAGGATCTAGCGTTACTGGTTGAATATTTGGTAACAGATGAATGAGAACGAGCAACCGGCAGAAGAGTGTTTGAAGTGGACAATCTGCATGAGCTCTTGCTTACTTCTAGTGAGAATACAGCGTTACTAGTTGAAGGTTTGGTAACAGATGAATGAGAACGAGCAACTGGCAAAGGAGTGCTTGATCCGAATGCGCCGCATGGACCCCTTTTTACTTTCAGTGAATCATCCGATGAACGATTTTGGGCTCTATTCAGGTCTGATGCTTGATTTGTTGCTTCAGGAATGCTTCCATCTTCAGAGCTGGCTTCTACATTTAAGTCTACCACATTCACAATAGAGGGAAGAAAATGCAGGTTGGATACCAATGGTTGCAGCTTTGTAGTAAACCTCAGTAAACAAACTCGCAACTTGGAATTAGGCGGGATGGATAATTCCTCATCCATTTATCACACACTGTTGAATACCAGGATTTCAGCGGGTCAAAAACAGGAGCTATCTAATGGTTTCAAATTATGGCTGGTATGGGGTGGTAAACTCAACATCACTATCCCATTTTGCCTGCAGAAATCAATCGCCTCGATTGAAATGTGAGAGGTCTGATTGTCAACAAGTAACAATACCGTTTTCGTAACCGAATTTGATCGCACATGTTGGTGTAAATAATATAACCATTCTACGAAAAGTTGTGAGCTGATGAACAAGAATCAGATATCATTCCCACAGAACCCGGCGGTGAGCCATCGAATAATTCTTGTTTCATTCGTTTTCTGGGAAATATCTAGGGAATAAAGGCACCAAATGCACTCACCAGGAAACAACTATTATGTTAACTCCAAAATCACTAGATACAGTTTTATTCACAACTGATTTTTAGTCGACTTTTGGAACTTTATGAGGAACCGTATTTATGCCAGTTTCGTACATGTTGTAGATATACCGTAGAGAAAAGCCGCTTTCTTTTACAAGATCTTTTAGACAATTAAAAAAGCGTTCAACTTGTGGCTTGCTAAAACTACGAGCTCTCCCCAGACCAGTCTTTGAAGGCTGTCGCAAAACAATAGTCATAAGTCTACGACGAAAAGACTCTGTCCAATCTCTTCCTGCCATTCGATTCTCATGGCTAAAGGATATGGGGCAGCTTGTTACGCTCAACAAAATTGTATGCCATTCTTTCTAGATCTTTTAAAGTTAAGTCATAGAAGATTGATCCAGTAATGTGATATATTCCATTAATTCGTCCTCCATTTCTTCGGTAAATAGGCCTACTGGCTTTATTGTGCCTAAAGACGTTGCAGATTCTCATTTAAAAAAAAGAAAAGAAAAATCCTTAATTCTCCTTATATCAGTAATGGGAATGCATAGGATACAAAAAAAAAAAAAACAGATATTATTTAGACCCTTTATAAAAATATATTTCCAAATTTGGCTTATTCCATCAGTTACAGAATGCTTGTCACCTACGAGGGTAACTTGAAAACTTCTTGACCTATCTTTGATGAAGCTACATATTGTCAAATGTTAGGTTAGGTTAGCTTTATATATCTCTATAGGATCCCATACCAATCATTGGACTGATACCGCCTTATGCAGAGTGTCTTTAACGGGGTAGTCGAACTTTTTAGTATGGCACTAATCACGCGTCAGAATGACTGCATAAGGCCCATTGAAATTTATTACTGAAAACTACTGACATTTAAGATAAAAGAGGACAAAGCATAGCATTTCTGAAACCTGAATAAAATAAGCAAGCGTAATGTTATTCAATAACTGCAGATTTAACTATCTCACACGTTTATCTGTTTCGAAAACTCAAACACCACCTTAGATATTTTATGTAAGGAGTGGTATTTAGAATAACAATTTATCCCTCGTAGATAAGAAAATATCAGGATTCTTGAGAATTCTTAACGTTAGAGGCTACATATGGGAACCAGTATTCGTAAAGTAAGCCGTCACTCTCTATTACAACGGAATCTACATTCTTTTTTTGATTGTTAGATCTAAATCAAATTGGATTCTTTTTCATAGAACAGAAGGAGCAAGAGTACGCACGCGTACCCTTGCCCCGTAGGTATCTGCGTACCCTTGCCCCCTCACTAAACAATTGACTTTCCCGTGATGTTGTACAGCCAACTGTTGGAAGAAAGGAAGATTTACTCCATCCTGTCAAACAATGGATATGTTAGAAACTAACGCTGTATAGTACTTTGAAATCGTTAAAAAATTGTGTAAGTTATTCATTGACTACTTATGTCCCAATATTATATCAAACTATTAGAAAAACATAAATAATTACCTAGATAGCTTGTACTTTGCCGCAGCACACTCAAACTTGTTTAGGTTCTAGACGCCATTAACATCAAACTCCACGTGACGCATTATTACCATACGCGAATATATTCACCTGATTTTAGGGAATCGTATCCTTACCCCCCACGTAATCTTGCCCCCCTCTACTCTAACACAACATGAATATTAGATTCTTACATTAAAAAGTAATAATAATGCATATCAATGCTGTTTTTTCTTTGTTCTTTCATTAAATTTCTCAATAGGCCTACGGTTTTACACATCTTGTTCCATGCCTCTCCCTTTTTTTTTTCTCGATATTTTTCACACTTTAAATACTATATCTCGGGATATTTTTGTATTTCGTTAATGAATAGTTCTAAGTCCAGTTCTTCGATTTCCATTTCTACGGGCGTCGGAAAGTCTGCTAGTGTGGCTTGACTCATTGCTAAAAATGGTTTGCCGACCCGCTACATCTGCGCGGACTCGCTGCGAGCCAGCAGTCCCCGCAACTCAATTTTTGTCCGCTGCTGGTCCGCAGCAGAGTCGCGCGGGAGAGTCTGTTCGTGTGGCTTGAATGATAAGAACCAATGTATTTCCGGCTCGAGAGAGTCCGCAGCAGACTTTTCTGCTCGTCTGAACCGAGACTATACATGTTGGTTCTCAGTCTTCATACATATATCTTTAGAAAAAGAAACAATCCGAAATGAAAGAAAGTAAAACTACATGACAAGGTGCAATCTAGAGTTTTATATGATTGCCGCTAGAGAGGGGCGTCCGTTTAGAGGTCATCTGCCCCCTAACCTCAATTTCAGATGTTGGGAGCAGTAATGCAGATTTAGAAACCATTTGCTGATCAAAATCCACAGAAAAAACTTGAAGTCTTTATACCGAATGAATACGGACTTTGATCACCATTTTTATTAACAGTAAGGAACTATAGGTCTAAATTGCTCTCTTGTTTATTTTTTGGCCTAGGATTTCAAAGGTTGATCTACTTTCGAGTTTCGGGCCTGCTTAAAATTCTGGAAATTGAGCCTAAGCAACGTTCTAGTTTTGACCATCTATATTTCCTCCGTATTTATTCGGTGTAAGGACCTCAAATTTGTTCTGTTGGACTGCATATGAAAAGGTTTCTAAAACTGCCTTACTGTCCCCAAAATATGAGATTCAGGGTGGGGTTAGGGACGGCTGCCCTCCTGCCCCACTGATGCCGCTGTCTAGCGGCTGTCATATGAAACTATCCTACGCCATTTCACGTGATTTTAGTTACATTTATTTCGGACTCTTGACTGCGAAGATGTTACGTTTTGAAATAGAATTCATTTCCTGAGTAAAACTGAACCTTATTGAAAATGGACTTGGATCCATTGTGCTCTGAACGCCCCAAACATTACTTTTCTTCAATAAATTATTGACTTGAAAAAAGGAACCAATTACATAGGCTTGCAGAAAATATTCTACAGTTAACACAACGCGAACTATGCTCCAAATATTACTTTTCGAAAATTCACTATTTTAAAATAATTATACGAGTATATAAAATAATTTATTATTTTATTAGCATCGGTGTTCTGAAATAGTAATCAAAATCTGCAACTAAACTCTCACCAGCCTCATGAAACGTGAGTTTAGCCCCTAAGGACATAACTAGAAACAGTAACTTCCAGAAACAGTAACTTTCAACTGACTTGTCTTAGGGCTAAAATAACCGCACCAGCGTATTTCTGGTAAAATTCTAACCTTAAAACATGTACACAAAATGACTTCCTTTGGATTTGAAATTTTGAATTGGAATCAAAGATGTCCACCATAATGCTTGATAGCACTATCTGATGCGTCAGACCACTTTCAAGTTCCATTATTCTCCCTCAACCCTTTCTCAACACAAGGGTGGTGAGTACTTTTATTTCACCATGTATATTGATAGATTGTGTGAAATCTCCATGGTAGGTAGATTTTAAAATCTACCTAAAAAGCTAATTACAACCAAGAAAGTACTTATGAGAGTTACTGGCAAGAGTTTGTAATAAAAGGGGGACGTGATATGAAAAAAGTTAAGAATTACTAATCTATACTGAAATATTCTGTACCCAACACATTGTAGTCTTAACAGGGATAAAATAAATGAAAAGGTCGGTTACAAGCAGTGGTGCTATTCAGCCGGTTCCGACCGGTTCGCTAGAACCGGTTGTTAAATATTTCGAGTTCGCAGAACCGTTTGTTATAACCAGACATAACAGTAAATTTTACCGTTATACTCAGGAACAGTAAATTTTAGTTTAACTATCTTTGTTTTTAGAAATTCTCAAAGCTAAAGGGTTAAACATATGATTCCAAGAAACAAAGTATAAGCGATTTATTTCTTAATATCAAGTGCTCAGATATCAAGAATGAAAACTGAGATCACATGAGTATAGTGATGAGGGTTATTTAGGTCTACGTATATTTGAAACGCATACATATTATCAACACTTGCCGATCCATTGCTGGATTAAGGTCTTTCCAATACGTTTTGACAACCATCTATGTTGGGTAATTTGTTTCCTAGATATTTGCAGTAGTGCCTAATTTCGTCACACCACCTTGTATTAGGATACTGTGTGGCTTGTTTCTTGTCACTTGTGGTATCCAATAAAAAACTTGCTTTTGTCTATATATACAAAACCGGTTGTAAAAGAATTAGAATAACATCACTGATTGCTAGTAAAGAACAAGAAATCTTAACAAATAAATTATTACACAATTTTGAAATATGTGTTTAAAATTATGTTTTAAAGTGTTCAAAAGGTTTAAAACATGATTTTTGTGTGTGTTTTAAAACATGTTTAAAACATTTTAAACACCTTTTTCATGTTTTAAACACATGTTTTGTTCTTTTTTTTTTAAATGTATTTTTTCCAACCCTGTCCTCCACTAATTTCAGTAAACCTTCATTTTAGGTACGCACTGCATGAACTTAACGTTTAGTAAGTTTGTTATTTGCATTTTTCCCTTACCCTTCTTCTAAATATTGGAAAATTTTTGGCGAAAATTATACTAAGTTCAAACCCAATTTTGCTTTCTAATTCTCGACAACCAAAGATATGCATCGAGAGATGTTTTATATATGTATTAAGGGAGTCAATTTCTACCCCCATGCCAAGGTTTGCTAAGATCGAATGAGTTCTATAGATCGTGTACGACTCTATACATTATAAGTTCAACGTTCACTTCTGATGCGTGCGGTCCCTGGTTCGATCCCAGCTCGCCTCAAATGGACTTTGTGGTGGACAAACACCATGTTCGTGGGTTTTCTCGGGGTTCTCCTGTTTCCTCCCACTTTATTCATTCCACCATTGCACTCACTTTACATCATTACCGTCTTCTTTATCCCAGTCGGCATAATCGTGGGTCGTAAAACTGAGATTTCATTTCATTTCTTATGAGTCCACAGTAGCTCCGCGTAGCGTAAGCACCACCGCTATCGTCTTTGGTAGTCTCAGGTTCGATTCTCGGGGGCATTCAATCGGGAAGATGTAAAAGCTTTCTCAGGTCAGCCATCCCGAATGAGGTTTTTCTGGATTTTCTCCATTCACGTCAGCCAAATGCCGGGATGATACCTAACATATAAGTCCCAGACCGCTTCATTCCTTCCACAATCCTTTCTTCTTTCCCTTTCCTCAGATAGTGTGATTACCGAGGGACATTATCCCTCATACATGACGGGCTAACATGGCCATAGATGCCGAAAGCTCAAAGTCCATAGAGTTCTGTCCTGTTATTTAGTTAGCCTATGTGTCTTTGGTGCAAAAGGCCGAAGTTTGATTTCCGGTGGAACCTCATATGATTCCTATCCCATGTGAAGCTGTACGTCCACGTCTCACATAGCCTCTGAGTTGAAAACAACGCGTAGCTCCAAATCGACCAACTAATCTTTAAGTCGATTAAGATATAAGATATAAGTATGAAAAATATACAATAGATGTTGATCTGAAACATTACACTAATATTTACGTATTACTTATTGTAAAAGTTTAGTTATATAAATTGTTTTCTTGATGTGGCACGCGGCAATTTGAAATCGAGACTGGAGATATAGAAAAAAAGAAAGAGGATAACCAGAAAGTTTCTTATCTTGAATCATATTCTCATTGCTGGTATCGTAGCTACAGTTATGGAGCATTAAAATTTGAACACACGACGGTGATTCTGATTTAGGGTTACCAGACGTCCTCTTTTACCCGGACATGACCTGTTTTCGAGTCTTAAAAATGGTCTGGGTGGGTTTCTAGGAAAATGGGGAAGTGCTCGCCTTTCTTGAAATCACAAGCAACTACTTCAGCTTTAATGCCATCTGAGCT
The DNA here is from genome assembly GCF_964235325.1 of Thermobia domestica. NCBI lineage: Eukaryota > Metazoa > Arthropoda > Insecta > Zygentoma > Lepismatidae > Thermobia > Thermobia domestica. The sequence continues at coordinate 98,785,024 of NC_137471.1, forward strand.
TAATAATGCAAATGAAGATGATTACCAGACTTTCTTTCTTTTTTTTCTTTTTTTTTTGTCTTTTTGTGTTTTTTTTTTTGTTTTTTTTGTTTTTTTTTTTTTTTTTTTTTGCTTGGTGGAACTTGCTTCCAAAATAATATTGAACTTGGACAACTTTATTTGCAAATTTACGCAAAAATAACAGAAAATGGTATTTTAAGGATAATACAGATTCGTCTATCTACGCTATAGTCTAAGAATTTAAATTATGAGAAAGGTAACAAAACACAACACAAAAGTTTAATGGGCCTTATGGAGAGTTGTTTTGACGTATGGTTAGCCTCATACTAAAGGTCTGACTACTCCAAGAAACATATGTTAATCAAATACTTTAGTATGGCAATAATTACACATCAGGACTACTCTGCATAAGGCCCAGTACGTTTAAATGAAAGGTGATGAAACGTTGCACATATAAATTCGAAATGAAAAATATACAATAGATGTTGATCTGAAACATTACACTAATATTTACGTATTACTTATTGTAAAAGTTTAGTTATATAAATTGTTTTCTTGATGTGGCACGCGGCAATTTGAAATCGAGACTGGAGCTATAGAAAAAAAGAGGATACCCAGAAAGTTTCTTATCTTGAATCATTCAAAGTACGACTCTTCTGCATCCATACATCATTGTGCCCTGACAGTCAGTGCATAGAAGGACTGCTAGAAGTCATTTTGTGGAATGCTGTTGAAATCAATTGTAGTAGCCAGTCTCGATTTAAATTACCGCACTGTGTATTTTTTCTGAAATCTAAAAGTATCCTCTTTTCTAACCTCTGTGATAAGGTAACTCTATTCGATTGCACCTTAAACTGTAGGTCCACATCTTATGTAACAACATTTAATTTTAATACAACCTACCTAACTCTAAATATCAACATTAACCGCTCCAACTCAGGTACCAAAGGTCTGTACAGGAAAATATAATATCCAGGTCTGTACAGGAAAATATAATATTCAGGTCTGTACAGGAAAATATAATATTCCACACGAGTATTAAGGAAGTAAAAATCTACCCCATGCCAAATTTGGTCAAGATGCAATGAGTTATGTAGATCGCTTACAATATACAGTATATATTGTCTTTGGGATTATATTATTATTATTTATTTATACATATTTCTAGGGTTTACTGGAATTTATGACCTTAAGGGGTGTGCAAGGGATGACGTCCTTCGGCGAGCACACTATTCGGGAAAGATGGAAGGAAGGAAGTGGCCTGGGACGTGTAAGAAAAGTCAGCTACTATCCTGGCGTTTGCCTAGTGTGAATGAGGAAAGCACAGAAAAAACCTCAGGCTGGCTGACCCGAAAAAGCTCTTACACTTTTTCGAGCGAGTGTCTCCACCGGAAATCGAACCTGGGACCGCTTGCACTAAAGGCGAGAGTGTTAGCGACTATGCTACGCGGGGCCACATATAAAAAAATTCAAAAATCAAATAAAGGACGAAAACAGAAAAATCTGACTCTTGTATTGTATTGGAGAAAAAAAAAACTCAATCTTTCTTTCTTCCGGCACGAATTCTTTGACCCTTGGACTTGATATGTTTTCTGTTGTCACTTACTTCTTCTATGTCATCTAGTTGTGCATTTAACAATTTACTGCGTATATCTTAACTTAGGATTTTTGCAAACATACATGCAAAAGAAAAAAAAAGTTTGAGTTGCCAGAATTGTGAGATTACAAATGTCAAATGATGCGGTTAATATTCAGTACTATGATGGATTACTGAACAGGAAGTATTGACAGTACGGCGTAATGGGGATAATTAGAAAGTTATCTGAATGAAAGAACTAGCGAGCTTTAGACAATAAAATCAGCAGTAACAACAATAAAACTTGAAGTGTGTTGACAACACATCCCCCATCTAAAAATTGCCGGATAGTCACCTTAATTCCATCGGAGCCCCTTGTAAGTTTTACTTTAGGAATTCGGACATATATCAACACAACAATATGAACACTACTGATTAACCAATCACCTGTACTCTGCGGTAACTAAACATTGAACTTATTTTCATTGACTAGCTATCAACTGGCATCATGTTCACGATGATAGCATTCAAAATTCTATAAAATACTGGAGCTCTCTCGTGGCTACATGGTTAGCGTATGTGTCTTCGGCGCGGGAAACCTGGGTTCGATTCCTGACGGGAGTTATATGGTTTGGATTCCACATTAAGCTGTAGGTTTCATGTCTAATATAGCCTCATTGAAGGAAAGCTTAACTCTAATCCGTCCATCTATTGGATTAGGAAATGTATTCCAAAACGTGTGGAAAATTATACATAGACTAACAAGCATTAGTTAAACTATTAAGATTGACCTTAAACCGAACTTTCCCAAAATGAAAACAATGTTCATTTGCGGCACTGATAGTAAGTAAAAGAAAATCATACTTGCAGAAGCGTCAAAAACCACGCTGAACATACGTTCAACGTAACCTTCTGAAGTAGAAACGGGAACTGTTTCTTTCAGCAGCTCGAAGTCGTTTCGGGTAATGTTCTTAAAAACAATTTTAATTCACATCTCTAGCTACAATAATTTACAACTTCTGAGTCTGGCATACAGAATTCATTTATTAATCATTATGTAGAACAATGGTCCATTCTCTATTGTAGTCTGTTTGACTTGCCAATCACTAAAATTACATATACATACGTATGAAGTTGTCAAAAGCTAACACCATTTCACTAACATATGAGACCCTGGAGAGACATATCTCTGGAACAATTCTTTAGTTTTCTTTTGCATTGGATCTGCAAACACCATATGAACACATATATATTAGCTTTATATCATGATTGTGGCCGTGTTAATTAGATTCTCTCTGCACTTCGCATAATACAACCACTAAAACGAAGGTCTCCGCTTTCCTAATTTTCTCTTACATATACGAACGAAGCGCCCAGAATAAAAGAGATACAGCAGCTTGCAGAAGTTCATCATCCTTCATGATTTAAATTAACTCCTATGTTGTAAGTTGTCATTGAAAAATGCTTTGTTAGTATTAAAAAAAGGACAACATGGTATATAATTAATCATAAAATTTTGCTTACTCCTTAACTAGTTGAGCACACCTCTGAAACAAGGCTTATAAGTAGTGATAGAATGAATAATATCTTTTGTGTGATCTTGCTATATGTTTGTGGAACATTTTAATTTTGCTTTTGGCTTCTTCAGTTCATTAGATTTTCCTTATATTTCTTCTTCTTCTTCTTCTAGTGTGAACTGTCAGAGGAAAAACTACAAACCCGTTCTTACTGGGTATCTTGATTTAGAACTGCTTCTAATGTTGTTTTATTAATACAGATTTCGACTTTTGTGCTTCTGTAACAATGGATTTTAAACAGAATGGGAATATGACGATTGAGTAAGCATTCTACTTTTAAAATGAGTTCGTTGAAAATAGCGGTAAAACTTTACATTCGCTAGGGTAACTGTCCTCCCTCTAAGAGATGGTATTAATAAAAAAGTATTTGAAGCATATTTACTGGTTTTGGAAACTTGAAGCGTCTTTAAATCACTGGTTTCCTTCTTCCCTTCTACAGTTTTATCAGGAAGTTGGAAATTAATTAATTAAATCTTTCTCGAATTCAAAAGCTGTAAGTTCACCTCATTTTAACCGACAGCAATATTACATATGACTAACTTGCAGAGCACGTCTAAAAGTCCAAGAATCGCTTCAAATATCTCTCTGGAGTAAACAGTCACTGACCATACAGTTTTACTTAAAAAATCTTTGACTTTCATGCGTCACAGTCCTCAGCAAATCTGTTCATCATAACGTAGCAATTTTGTATTTTAAGACTGTCCTTCAACTCTAGCCTTTTTCGTCTTTTCCTCTTTTCGTCTTCCGCCAAAGCGGAAAGATTTAATTTTCCATGGAAGATTTATTAATAACATATATTCTCTTTAAATTTATGTTATTAATATTTTATTTACCTATTACAACATATACAATTTTAAATTCTATTTAACAGTGAAGTGATATAACTACACTGATGTTGCTTTCACATAAATTACAATTTCAATACAGGTATAATTATAACGCCAAAATAAAAACTATTGTCCAGGGACTAAAATATGTATAAACTATTCTTATTAGAGTACAAACACCTCATCCAGTTGCTTTGCAGGTGGTAAAGTGCTAAGGACCGACAAGACGTTATCCCGTTGTAGAAACAGATATGCGCTGTATTAGAAAAGATGTGGAGCGAACTTCGCCGGAAACGCTAGAAATGCATCTTCCTACTTTCCTAATGAATTCAAGACTTCTTGTATCCCAAGCATCACTGGTTTCAATAGCAATTGGAGTGAAAACAAAATTTTCGAGAAGGTTGTATTTTCTTTGCTTTTCCTATTTACCAATTATTGCTTTACATTCATTCTTTATCAATATTTATATTAGTTATTCCTTGTTGAACGTTAACATATAACGTTCTTTATATTATGATATTATTTAATATACACTGATCACCAGTTGAAATAGATACACCTATTTAATACCGTGTAGCACCATCTTTCGGTGGCGCCTGAAGTGCTTTTGTGGCATTTCAATTCATTACTGCTGCAAAGTCTTCCACAGAGAATGCAGGTTGGTCGGAAGAGCGTCCATAGCCCTAAGGTGTCGTTCCATGGGTCCCATGGGATTGAGGTCCGGTGACTGCGATGGCTAGGGAGATGTTGCCAGATCAAAGAAGTGCTCATCAAACCAGTCTGCTGCCATCCTAGAGCGGGCGACCTGCGCAGTGTCCTGCTGAAAGATGAGTTCATCATCTAGATGTTGCAGCCGGGCAAATGACAGGAGATAGTCATCCAGAAGATCGCAGTAGCGTTTATCTGTTAGGGACCGTGTCACACTTGTTAGGGTGCCCATTTCAGTGCACGTAAACATGCCCCAGATGAGAATATCATTATCACAGGCCTACACAGTTTCCTATTGACAGGATGGATCCATTGCCTCGTGCGGTTGGCGACTCATCCGTACCCGTCCATCGGCACGTACCAATGTGAAACGTGTGTCATCTATCCACGCAACCTTTTCCCACATTTCTACGGTCCTTAGCCCATGCTAGATATCGTTTCCTCTGTTGTGCGGTTAGAAGGAGTACTCACGTGGGCCGATGGCTTCTATACCCCATGGCGAGTAGGTAGTTGTGGATTGTATGGCTGCTAACACGTTGTTGTTCTGCAATGGACCACCCTGCGATATAACGTACTGTGGTCCGTCTGTCGGCTGATATATACCATGCATTCCTTCCAAGGGCATATTCTACAACCACTTTGGCACATTTTCACCTATATGAACCGGGGGTCGCAAATCAATAGTTTCTGAGTAATTTGCACATATGTGATTTCTTTGAAATTTGCCGGCTAACGAGAGGTGCAACGAGAAAGTTTTACCCTGAAACACTTGCATATATCGTAGAGTGATGAAATTTTACATGTGTAATTCTGCATACCTATGTAGGTCATGCGGTAATGTACAGCTTGTAACACTGCACTGTTTCTGTTATAGGTCCTAACGTAAAGTAAGGTGTAGTTGTCGAAAATCCGTTACTGCATCTCAGAAAACAGCGTGGCAACATCGCAGAAGTACTTGCCCCAAGGAAATGACTGCATGTTTGGGAAGAGGTGGAATGTAGATGGTGTGCGGTCAAGAGAAAACGCGAACTATGACGGATTTCATGCCCAGGGTCGTGCATCTGTCTGGTCAACATTCGAACAGACATTTCTAGGAGGCGGACACCTTTTATCAGTTTGCCACACTGGGATTTCACAGAATGCTGCAACGCACGCAGCAGTGAGGCATAGTATATCACGGTAATTGTGGTACTCTTTGCCTGGAAAGCAAGTAGTAACACCCCATGGTGATCCCAATCAGGGGCGTACGCAGAGGGTGGGTCCTAGGGGTCCGGACCCCCCGTAATATTGAGCATATTTAGGCTATTTTTAGGGATAATTTTAGGAATTTTAATATCAAATACCCTCAAATTTGAGTTTGGACCCTCCCGAAATAAATTTCTGCGTACGCTACTGATCCCAATGTAAAATGATCATTACCTTGGTCATCCAGAGTTGAACACAGACTTGCTTTGGTGGTCGTACGTCGGCACGCTATCGTTGATTTTTCTAGGTTTTCCCTGGTTTTCTTCACTCCCACTAGGCGAAGGCAGGGATAGAACTTACTAGAAGACCAGGGACAGTTTCTTCCCAAATCCTAGACCAACCTAAAAGATCGTTGTGACCCTGGAGTTGGAGTCCGAACCCTTCTTTGAGTCATTCCCTTACATAAATACAGAAATAAATAAATAAATAAATAAATAAATAGCAATTGAATACATCGCTTTAATAACTAAAAAAAAAAAAAAAAAATATGACAACTGCTGTGCCAATTGCAACAATGACAACCTAATATTATAAGCTTTCTACAAAGGGAAAAATTTAAACCTTGGAAAGTGATAACTAGGGCAATCCAAAAGCATAATAGCAATTTAGACGTAGGCTATGGTTGGTACCTTGAACAGAGTTGTGGTTGTCTAAGGATCCAGAAGAAACTTATTTTAAAAGCACAATAAAGCATAATATTAGAAAACAAAGCATGGAGCATAATTTAAAATATATGGCACAATTCTTGGAAAATTCTATTAGAACAATTTGTGGAAAATTCTGTTTAACTGCAAGTTTAACATACTGTATTAATATTGTTTAAAACCAGTATTTACAGTGCAAAATCATTGAGAATATAACAATGCAACAATGAAAAGCTTTTTATTATTTCTGTAAATTTTTCGATGTAATCCTTTGATGTGGAGAAAAGAAAAAAAGGAAAAAAAGAATAGTACACAAGAACTCCACACTGTATTCTTATGTGTACCTCTTGAACTTGAGCACTTTCTGTACTATTTAGTGGCATTTTTACTTTCCACTTCTACATATATGCACCTCTAAGGCACATGCAAGTGATAGAAAAAATTGACTCGAGTAAAGCATATCTCTTTACAGTGTATTAAGTAGAAAGTTCATTAAATATGAAAGAAACTGGTTGCATAAAATAATAATAATTAGATCAAGATATTTAGAATACTTAATGTAGCCTATAGTAAATATTATATATTATATACGATTAATGTAAAACGTGATTGAAATTAACTATAAAGCATAATAAAGCATAATTTGGACAAATAAAGCCTAATTAAACAAAAAATAAAGCAATGCTCTGTTTGTGGGTTGCTCTAGTGATAACAAAATACTAACAAAAGCTATTGAAAAATAGAAACAATGCGTGGCATGCTGACAAAAGGTGTCCGCCTCCTGGAAAACAACGTACCCGTTCACTTCTCGAATATTTGCCAGACAGAGGCATGGCCCTGGGTATGAAATCGGTCATAGTTCGCGTTTTCTCTTGACCGTACACCATCTTCATTCCACCTCTTCCCGACCATGTGTTCATTTCCGAAGATTAAGTTCTGCGATGTTGTTACACTGTTTTCTGAGATGCAGTAATGGATTTTTAACCACTACACCTTACTTCAAGTTAGAACCTATAACACAGAAACGGTAAAGAGTTACGAGCTGTACATTACCACATGACCTGTACAGGTATGGAGGATGACACATGTAAAATTTTATCGCTCTACGATATGTTTCAGGGAAACCTTTCTTGCGAACCTCTCGTTAGCCGGCAAATTTCAAAGAAATCACATATGTGCAAATTACTCAGAAACTATTGATTTGCCACCCTAGGTGAAAATGTTCCAAAGTGGTTGTAGAATATCCCCTTGGAAGGAATGCATCGAATTACCAGTCACCCTATATATATATATATATATATATATATATATATATATATATATATATATATATATATATATATATATATCCAAGGTGGCCCATTTTAATCTTTCCACGGAAATATCTCAAAAATGGTTGAACATAAATGAACTAAACAAAAACTCAAATAGGAAATACCACGGGATAAATCGAACAGTGATGTCGTGGTGTCCACCCAGGGCCACCCTTCATGGGGGCCTGGGGCTCAACTTTAAAATTTTAAATAGAAATAAGGGGTGAGTGATACCTCATTCGATAGATGTTTAAAAACTAAAAAGCGTTGTGGCAAAAGATTTTTCATATCGGTCAACGTATTCAGAATATCCGCCAAGATATGTTGCCTGTACTAGACAAAACGCCAGTACCACTAATATAAAAACGGTTGAACATAAATGAACCAAACAAAAACTCAAATAGAGAATGTCATGAAGCAAATCGAATGGTGTTGTCGCGGTTCCACACAGGGTCGCCCTTCATGGGAGGCCAGGACCAGACTTTAAAATTTTAAATAGAAACATGGGGCGAGTGATACCTCGTTTGATAGATCTTTAAAACCTAAAAATCGTTGTGGCAAAATATTGTTCGTATGGGTCACCGTTTTCAAAATGACCACAAGACATGCTGCCTGTATCAGGTAAAATGTCCAGTACCACTAATATGAAAACGCCAGAACAAAAATTCGAATAGGAAATCACAGAGGGTATTTATCATTCCACGGCTCGAGAATGTTGCAACAAAGGAAAAGATGATTAGAGTGAAAGTGTGGGGTGCTGACTGCCACGGGTGTTGACTGCCACAGCCAATTATTGGTGCTGATTGCCACGACTGGCGCTGATTGCCAATATCAAGGTGCTGACTACCACGATGGCGTGCTGACTGTCACGAGCCTGAGAAAAAGTTGTTAGACGTAACATTACCGGACGCCAAGAAGCATGAAGGAAACTAGATGATCCTTAGGATCGTGTTGTTCAGACCACACATAACAAAGGTAAACAGGTCTCTGTATGTACACTCATGTCCAAAATTATTGTCACATGATTATAAATATGTTGTTCTAGTAATATAATTTGATAACGAATTCGCCCGGTATTTCTTATAATGTTAGTATGTGTATAATCGGCAAAGACAAGTATGTTGTAAATTTCATGTCAAAAGAGCAGTAAATAAGAACAATAAAACGAAAATAAAATTTTCTTGTCTATTTAGTTACATTTTATTTTACTCATTATGATTTTCGTATTTATAATTCTTTTCCTATGAAATTTATCACAAATATAAATTTCCTGATTATACACATAATATAAGTATTAAAAATACTCTGCAAAATTATCAAATTATATTCTTACAAGAAGTCAGTTATAGATATGCGACAATAATTTTGGACATGAGTGTACTTTCAGTTTTGTCAGGGAGCGGTGCGTACAAAATTGGTACGATTTATGTATTCTCACTTGAACTCCCTATGTCAGCATGAACTGTGTACAGCTGTGCAAATTGTTTCGAGCAGCTCTTGAAACTTCCATCAAAAAAGCACTGCTGGCTGTATCTCACAAGGAAAGTTCAGGAGAAAGCACTCGCCTGCAGAGAAACTAAGCATGCCATTTGAAGTCCCAACTCATGCTGATTATAACAAGCTAATAAAATTCCTGTACGGTTGAGAACGGTTCGAGATATTCAACTTGGAAGTTTATATGAGAAAATGAGGATATACGCATTTATACGCGTTAAGTACAACATAATTAGTAATGAATATTGACATACGAATTGAAAGCTATCGGAAGTAACAGAAAAAAGTGTTTCGCAATAACTAAGGGCTTGTTAGATATAATTAGTCATTACATTGTTCACAATAATCATAGGTTAGAGATGAAAATTGATCACTGTTGTTCTTCTGTTTTATGAAGAAATGACGCAGGCAAAATACTCCCTTGCATCATGAACATTTTATATGTGCAATTGTGTTGCATCCGTCAAGAGAACAGTTCGCAGAACCAAAGCAAAAAGGAAATTCGACAAGTGATTCAAAAGTTATAGGCCTATACATGTAATTTGTCGGTAACCTGCCTTGCAGAACGCAAACTGAAACAATCCAATGTATCGCGGTTATCGAAAGTGATTCGTATGGACACGAACTTTATTTGATTGTTTCGTTGGTACATTATAACGTCCAGATGAAGAAGATTCATACTATGTACAAATCTCCTGCCATAATCTTTGATTGATCAGAATCAAAACACATCAAATGGTTGCACAAATCGTGTGCAATTCTTTGGTATCTTCTCAACCATTAGGTCTTTGCCATCCGTCATGCAACTTGTAATGGACAATTTGTCTGTGAATGGACCTCAGTGATCAAGCAATAGCAATTTCAAACCATCAGGCTTCGCCATGGGTGAGAATACTTAACCCATTGAAATGTGTATCCACTCATTTTCTCATATAAATTTTTAAGCTGAATATCTCGAACAGTTCTCAACGTACAGGAGTTTTATTACCTGTTGTAATCAGAATGAATTGGTCCTTCAAATGACATGCTTATTTCTCTGCAGGCGAGTGCTTCTTCCAAACATCCCTTGCCAGCTGCCTTCAGACCATCATATCCATTAAATAATACAATAAAACAATTAATATAAACAATGAAATGTGCAAATTGTACATATAACAGAAAAGACAATCTCTTTATAAACATCCAAGTGTATGCCGTTCCACTTAGTGTGCAACTTTGTAAGTTATAGGATGCCACATAGATTTGCTGTGGTAATTACTAAATTAATCCCTAATAAATTAATTAATAATCATAAATTTAGTATGAGGGATTAGTTCCTCTCTTTCCAAATACAGTTTCTCCCAGGCTCGTGGCAGTCAGCACCTTCATATTTGCAATCAGCGACAGTCGTAGCAGTCAGCACCAATAATTGTCTGTGGCAGTCAGCACCCGTGGCAATCAGCACCTATCCAGTGAAAGTGGCATAATGCAAAGGAGGAAATCTAATTTCTAGAAAATTATCGTTCCAACCTCTCTCCGTAAAAGGGTGAAGCGGGAAGGAACGGTGAAATTGCAAATGAGAACCTTAGTTTTTGCAAATTGTATCTACGAAAGAAAGTTATCTGAAATGTGTTTTTATAAGAGATAGATGTCTCTGTTATGGGTTAAAGTATGTAAAATTCTTGTTAAATGGTACATTCTATTTTGACTGTAGGCAATGATTTGATGCAAAAATTAATCAACTGAAATGCGAAACAAATTTGTCGAACAATATGTACAAACGCTGGTTTTGTTCAACAGTTGTCTGCACGATAATTATTAGATTATTTCTCTTCTATGTCTTCTTGCATGTGATAGAATATGAGCTTCACTGAAAATGTTGTCCACAGTTACATTCCGAATAACTTTCAGCGGAAATCTCAGTTATGGTCCTCAATAACGAAACGGTACATACTGATGCAGATGCCTCCAAACATCTTGCACACATTGCGCTAAATTATCAGGGGCGAAGGGGGGCAAAATGTTTGCAAGTTCCAAAACTGTATTATTCAAACCTTTGCTTCTCATTTCATTTGCTCTTTTTTTTTTCCTATCCAATCACACTTTGCAATGCAAATGGGTGTTAAACTTGAATTTCATTTTCTTTTTATTCATTACAGTACCAGTCACTTGTACACAGAAGTGATTCAGAAAAACCATACCTATTGCAAATAAAAGTCAAAATATATCGAAAGTCGAAAGCGATATGAAAAATCTTGCCACGACGCTTTTTAGTTTTTGAGGATCTACCGAACGAGATATCACTAGCCCCATATTTCTATTTAAAATTTTAAAGTTGTGTCATGGGCTCCCATGAAGGGCGTACCTGAGAGGCACCGCGACAACATCATTCTATGTGCCCCCATGTCATTTCCTATTTGAGTTTTGTTTGGTTCATTTATGTTCAATCGTTTTCATATTAGTGATACTGGACGTTTGTCTAGTACAGGCAACATATCTTGGCGGATATTCTGAATACGGTGACCGATATGAAAAATCTTTTGCCACAACGCTTTTCAGTTTTTAAAAATCTATTGAGCGAGGTATCGCTCGCCTCTTATTTCCATTTAAAATTTAAAGTTTACCCCAGGCCCCCTTGAAGGGTGGCGCCGCGAGACTACCATTCGATTTGCCACATGGTATTTTCTATTTCAGTTTTTGTTTGGTTCATTTATGTTCAATCGTTTTCGAGATATTTCCATGGAAAGATTAAAATGGGCACCCTGTATATACAGGGTGTCTCACCCAACTTTGCCACCTGAAATATTTCCGAAATGACAAAACATTTGACAAATCTAGATACGCAAGAACGTATTCATGCCAGGGACCTATAAAATTCTGTAAACAAGTGCCCCCAGGGGTCCCATCATAGAGCCCCAGGTGTAGACGGCCGAGTGCCTTCTCCTTCATCTGAATATCAAAATGCAGATGAGTGCACATTTGCATATCGATATTTAAATGTATGGTAATTTGTAGTCAAATTTATTGCTTATTAATTAGCGTTCATGTTAATGATTATCTTATTATGATGAATATTATTGGGTAAACACCGAGCGTAATACGAGAGTATTAATACAATTTTGATGTATCTTGTATTTCATGTATGTACTTTATTCCTTTATAGGCTATGAATCATTTATCATTTTCGTGCATCTCATTAATGGGACTTTATATTGTATATATTACATGCGTTAATGGAGTTATATCGTCAGCATCCTATTCTACATTTGATTAATTAAAGGAGAAATCAAATCATATGCATTGGATTCATGTATAGAAGTTTGAACTTTAGGGCTACAGAGATACTTGGACAGAGATTTTTTTGGCGACGTTAGTCTGCACTGAAACTGCATGTGAGGTCTATGACAACTAACAAGTGAAGAAATTCCTGAAGGACCAAGGAATAGATGATTCATTCAGTATGGGAAGTATACGGTTAACTTCATCTTGTATAGCAATGACGAGTTGGATACATTGCTTACAGACGCTCTCCAGGCTTTGTTTCAAAAGTCGTAAAATTTTTAGCGTTAACATGATAGATTTTGAATTTCTAAAGGTGGTGATTTCGCACCTTTTAAAAGAATCTCACGCCTCTCAAGCTCTGGGCTTGGCTTCACCCAGAGTTCGTTACCCGAAAGCAAGCGGATCTAAGTATTTCTCCCATGATGCACTGCACTTTTGAAAACATGTATTTTATTTTGACTTATTTGATGTGTAAAATATTAATATTAACGTATTACGCTCACTAGTTCTTGGAAAGACCGTTTAAAATTCATGACTATATTTGTCAACGTGTTTGCCGTCGTTCAAGACACTTAGATCTTGTATATTTTCAAAATTAATCATAACCTAAGATGTTTCTTCTCTCTCTCTCTTGAAAAATGGCTACTGGGGTTGGTAGCAGACAGTTTTGAGGGAAGCCAAAGGAAAAGAGACTTCCTACAAATACCCAGAGAGATGACAGCTGTGTATATTATTACCATTGTATTCTGTATATAATTTACTTTATTTATGTATATTTAATCATGTGTATCTATCATTCAAAGTGTTGATTTCAGTGAAAATAGCCAATGTTTACAGTGCTATTGTGATGGACTTCTGTTTTGAGCAGAAGCTTTTGAACCGGCCGCTCTCAAAAGTGATGGCAGCACCTACCAAGAGGTGTCTGTTAGTTTTGCAGGCACAAGCTAGTTTTCGGTGTGGCTGGATGAAGAGACCACCCATGATATTTGCCGGAGGCATCAAACCTTTTGTCATAGAATTCTGAGAAGAGCGAGACGGCTAGTTTCCTGAAAATTGTGCAGTTTAATAACCCGTTCATGCTCTTGGTTGGGACTAGTTGTTTCTTAGACTCTGAAGAGTTTACTTCGAACTAGCGTGTGTGAAGTTTTCAACTTCTCGAGAATTGAGAGGTATCAACCCGGGACAGTGCGAAGACCGTTTTTTTTTCATGGAGTCCTTTGTAATACATACATGAATAATCATGTATCGGGCAACGATTGTGGACAGTGCTTATAACTATTAATTTTATAGTGAATATAGTCAGTGCTGCAGAACAGTGGATTTCCAGAAACATGTTAACCATGTCATGTTCGTTTTTTTTAATAATCAATCTTTGACAAGAGTTTCTGAAACCATAGCTAATTGGCTATGACGGTGTTAGCAGATCCAAGCAGTAGCTACTCTGCGGACAAGCTTTATCAACAGTGCCGTCGCACTAAACATTATTCCTGTTACGGAATGGAAAATCGTTGTTCCCATCTCTAGTTGAAAACACCAGGCCTGTCAAGTTTACGGCAGTGCCATCCTTGAACTCTTTAAACAAGGATACCCGCAAGACATTTCGTATGGCTACTATACTGACATACCTTGCGTCAGTTATACAACCATAGTTGACCATCCAGTTGGTCTGCTCTTCAAGAACATTTCCTGTTCAGTGGAATGGTAATGTGGGAAACTACCTTTTTGATGTAATTCCATCATGGACATTGGGTCAGCCCCTGTATAGAATAGACTATCGTCAGTGGACATTAAAGAAAATTGAGCAACCAGGACACTGCATCGATTTGATATAATCATGAATTTTTACCTATAAATTCTGTATTTTTTTCTTTCCTTTTCCTCCTCTCTGAGTAGAACAGTCAGAGACTCTGAACTTATTTATAATCATGAGGAGTAAATTTTGTTTGTGTATCTGCTTGGCAGATTTATTAAGAGGTCAGACAGACCTCTAGTGTTAATATATATATTCATATCCAATATAGTTACAGTGTGAATTTTTGTGTATATTCTAAGTAGTGAGAGTGGTGCACCATAATAAGAAAAGTCGTATAAGGCTCATTGTAAATATGAAAGTGTTGAGTGTTGCCTGCCATCTCTATGGTTCTATGAGACGGAATAAATCACCATCTTCAAAAAGCATAGCGAGGGTGTCTGTTTTCCTGCTTGGTGAGTACCCGAATGCTAATCCCTATGTTTTATTTTCAGGAGTGAGAGCCAAGGAAACATTTCTCCTTGTCTCTAGTACATCTGACCATCTTCGTGAATGGGGCCCAGGGAGAAATACGCCCAAAGAACATAACGACACAGTTATGAGTATAAAGAGTGATTAACAGTTTGCTACCTGTTTGTTTGAAATTTATTTTTTTTTACCTTATTGTATCTAAAACTCTTTATAAGTAGATGCAAGACCATAACTGTTGTCAGAAAACCCTGAGATTTTTGTTTGTTTTATTATATTTTTTTGTTTTTATTTGCTCTACCGACTATCAAATGTGGCAGTGGCGGTTTCAGACGGAGATCACCATTATCGCTCCAAGCAGGGATTACTTATGCAAAAGTATTAAATTTGCAGTTTTCAGTAATTTACATATAATTTAAATATCCCTAGCCACTCCACCGTATATTATTTATCTCTATTGTGGTGGTGTGTCTTTGGTATGCATAGATGACCTCTATAGCTACCTGCACCTCACAAAAATCTTGGCTCCCAGCTTGGGGCACGATATCTCACGCTTTAGCGCCAAAACAAAATACTTGGCGCCAACAGCGTAAAGGGCGAGTAAGTATTTTTCTCTTACAAAATACTCATGGTCAGAGTACATTTTGGTCTAAATTTTCGGTTTATGTGTTTGATAACACCTGAAATTTCCAAGAACTGCGGTGTGTTTTGAAATGTCTGTGTATGTTTGTGCCTATGATTTTTGATTCTTTTTATGCTGTGTTAGAGAATTCAGGCTCTTAGTGTTTAGGGGGGAAGTAACTTTTGTACTTTGTTATACTCACTTATAGTAGTTACGAGAGCACAGGCTCGTCAGATTGAAAAAATGGAGAATACAAGTGACAGTGTAGATTTAGCGCAAAGCGCTGACGTGCGCACTGGAAGTGTGGTAGAAAGCACGGATGTGGTGGAAACGGTTCCACCATCCTCCCGTAGGGAACCGGAAGTGCCTCGCCGGGAAGAAACAGAACCGACTGTCAATCCGGGTATTGTCGATAGCCCAGTCATAAATAATGAAATTGGAAGTATTAGTAGTGTAAATCTTGCTGCCATATTAGGGGAAATTTAACAAGGTCAGCGGAACCTGGAAAGTAAATTGGAGTCACAACTTTTGGAAAGTTCTCGCAACCTAGAGAATAAATTAGAAGCTAAATTAGAAGAAAGTTCGCAAAGCTTAAAGAAATTAGAGGAGAATGTGAGAAACCTTGAAGCGAAATTTGGAGAAAATTAGATGAGAGTGCTAGGACCCTAGAGGGAAAATTAGAGAAGAAAATAGAAGAGACTAACAACCATTTAGAAAATAGTTGTCAGCGGCTAGAGCAGGGTATTGAACAGGGCCTGGAGCAGGTGCGTAGAGAGTCAAGAGACATGCACCAACGACTCGAACAGGCGATCGAGTCAAGCAATGCCCGTCTCGAACTCCAGTTGGAGACCGTGAGTTCGAGACTTGACCACAGCGAGCGCCAGTTAACGGAACGGTTGGAGCTCACCACCGTCGAGTTAAGGGGGGAGATAGATGGCGCCCGCGAAGAGTTGTCCATTCGTGTAGCCGAAACAGTGAGAAGGCTAGACGAGGTACAGGAGAGCGCAAGCAGTGTTGCCAGACAGCTTGAAGAAAATTACTCCGAACTGAATGAGGGTTTACAGCGTGTCTCGTCTCGTGTCGAACAGACCACGCAGAACTTTAATAATCAGGTCAGGAGAGTGGAGGTGAGCTTCGCTTCCCAACTTGCCAGGCTTAGGGGGAAATCGAGCAAGAGACGCAGCTCGAGGAGATCCGTTCTGAGTGCAACGGGAGCATCAGGCAGATGCACGACACCGTGCAAGATGTCTGCACTCAGCTTGAGAAAAACATGGAGGAGTGGAAGAACTCCGTTCAGAAAGAGACGAGTGAGGTGATCGAGGGACGTCTCGCCAATATCTCCGTCTCTTCCACTCAGGAAAGACCACCATCACAGAACAACTCCTCAAGGCGCGACTTGCCCGGTTCTCAACCTGGGAACCTGGAACAACCCCACGAGACAGACCCTGTCCCATCCACGTCTCGCTCATGTGCCCATGAGATGAGACAAAATCTGGCCACTGCTCTCGGTCTCATTCACCGCGACGTAACCCTACCTGTGTACATTGGTACGGAATCCGAGACGGAAACGTACAATTTTGTCCAGGATCTTGACCGCTACTTTGAGGTCACAGGGGTACCACAGGACCTGAGGCTAAGTTTCTTACCCAGGGCGCTCCGGAACACGTCCTACCAATGGTACCAGGTGAATAGGGGGAAAATTCACTCATATGAAGAATTTGTGACAGAATTTAGAAACTGTTATTTGAGCCAGGAACGTCTGGCAAATTTGCGGGCAACCATACTCACTTCTCATTATGACAGTCGGGTGCACAAGTCCCCAGCAGAATATCTGCTGGACTTGCTGCACAAAAACAGCATACTCGAACCTAGAATGACGGATTCTACTCTCTTGAAAGTTCTTCCCAGGCACTTTCCCAATTGGTTATTTCGGACTATTGTCTCGTCTCGCCCGAAAACTATTGCAGAGTTGTTAAACTTAGTCCAAGAACTGCAGTCCTCGATGACTAACCGAGAGCAGTTCTTTCAACAAAACCCAAGGAAGGGGGTCAACATGCTACAAGTTAGCATGGAGAACGAAGGAAATAGCCCCCCAGGCCATAGCGGTAAGCAGCTGTCTCGTCCGCAAGCAAAGCGAACACGAGAAAATCAGCGCCCTTACCATAGACGAGGCAACAGACAAAACAATAACAACCAGCGATCGCCACCCCGTATCCAGAGCAGCGGAAGTGGGTCGTCTGGTTGGTCACGTGGTGGGAACTCACACACCCACCAAAACACTCGTGGAGCCCGCGGTAGGAGGGGAAGTATGCATAATACGGAACCGCAGCGACGAAACTCCTTTAGAGGGGAGGAGGAAGAGATCCAGCTGTTAGAACGGTATGATCGTGCGCCCCCTCCACGGAACCAAACATATCATGTTACCAGGAGTAACCACTCCTCATCTCCCTCTGCTAGGGAATGAGAATTGTCCGCATATGCTTGTGGCGACATTAGGCTGGACACGGAGAGAACTTGTTCAACCGAGTTGACAAAATTATACCCCAAGTATATGCGTAAGTCAGTAACCTGTTTGGAAAATGTAAACAAAGAGAATTCTTGTGAGACTGTAGTGAAAGAGTTTTGTACTTCAGAAGAAAAAGAAGAAAATTGTAATTTTTGTTTAAAAATAAAGAACACGAAGCATTTTGTTGAAGGCAATTTTGAAAAGAAACTAGTTTTGTTAAGTAGGAATGGAGAACCTATTGACTTAGACAGGAAAACATACGAGGAAGTTAATGGTATATTTAAGAACCTCTTTGACACGAGTAACGAACCGTTACCAGCTAATAATGTGATTTCACTCCCAGAAATTAATGTTTCTTTATTTGGAGAGGATGTAAATTGTCTTTTGGAGACAGGAGCGACATGCTCCGCGATCTCTAAGGAATTTTGGGACACTGTCTCAAATAGCCATTTCCCACCCGCATTTTTGAGTGCGAAAAACATAAGAGTAACTTCGGCTTTTGGAAATAAAGCAGCGACATTCGTTGGGCAGACTCTGTTAGTCATTGAGATACAAGGGAATTATTACCATACGTTAGGTATTATTATATCAGGTTTAAATAGGTCTTTGATCTTAGGTTCCAACTTCTTTACCGAATCTCGTGCCGTGTTAGACTATGACACCGGCCTTCTGCATCTAAAACATCCACATGATGTAGAAGTAGCATTTAGATCTGTAGATTGCGAGACTGAGGATCTAGTAGTTCGATGTTTAGAGTGGAATGGTGAGTGCAGCAAACCATTTAGTTTAATGGATGAAATTGAAAAATGTAGATTTTGATTTTTTCCCGTCAGACGAAAGACGGAAAGCCATAAGGGTTAATGCACAAGGTGAGTGTAAGACCTCAAGAGAGAAGGCAACTCGTGCACCAAACTTGGATGATGGACGTTTCCCAAGTGCCCAAGAATTGGCGAATCACGTATTCCCACCAGAAGAGTGGATGAAAGTGAAGAGTCGCGCCTCCCATTCAGATATTGAAGAGTTTGTATCGAACTACTCAGATCTCTCAGCCTCACAGAAAGTTTAAAAGCTGTGCTGTTCAAGCATCAGGCTTTGTTTGATGTCAAGCCTGGTTGCATAGCTAACTACGAGCATGAGATTGGAGTAACGGACGAATGTCCAATAAAGACCAAACTTTATCCTTACCCTAAGCTTTACCGCAATTTAGTATCCAATGAAATTTCGAGATGGCTAGCGTGGGGAGTGATACGAAAACAACCGACTGCGTATATCAATTCATTGGTTGTGACTGCAAAGAGTGATGGGCGTATACGTGTATGTATCGACGGTCGAGCTTTGGCGAAGATTTCTGGTGATTTATCTGATCGAACCATGCACCCCTTGTCTGTTCTGCAAGACATCTGCGACAACTCGTGGTTCAGTTACGTAGATGCAACCGAGATGTTCCTTCAGATTAAAGTTAAAGAGAGTGACCAAAAGTATCTCGGATTTTTACACGAAGGTATTTCTTACGTGTTTCAGAAATTACCTTTCGGAACGAAACAAAGCCTTGCTTCATGTGTTCGTGCACTTGATATGCTCATTGGAACTGAAGCGCGAGAGTACTGCGGCGCGTATGTCGATGATCTGATAGTAGCCGACAGGAGCTTCAGTGAACATCCTGTACACCTCGACAGAGTGTTGAGTTTACTCACTACAGGTGGTCTAACTCTCAGGCTAAAGAAATGTAATTTTGATAGAAAGAAATTAAACATACTTGGTTTCGAGCTTTCTCAACACGGAATTGGAAAAGATCCGAAGAAAGTGAAGTCGGTGTTAGAATTCAGAACACCTAGAAACGTAAAGGAACTGCGTTCATTTATTGGTTACTGCCAGTATTACCGGTGCTTCAGCAGAAAGTACTCGGAAGTTCTCTATCCGTTGTTCAGTCTGCTGCAGAAAAATGTGAGGTTAAAGTGGGAACCTGAACATCAGGCAGCGATGGAGAAGATCAAGGAGATCTTCCAAGAAGAAGTTGTACTTAAGACCGTCCTGCCTGATAAGCAGCTTATCTTAGAATCAGATGCGTGTGATTTTGCGTGCTCCGCTTTATTGTACCAGCGTGATGATAATGATGACATTAGGATCATCGCTTTCACATCACGTGTGTTCAATGCAGCACAGAAGAATTATTCGGTGACTGAAAAAGAATTTTTGGACTTATAGATGGGGTTGTAAAGTTTAAACAGCATCTAGTAGGAACGAGATTTAAGATTCGCAGCGACCACCTTGCTCTGAAAATTTATTCTGTATTGTAGACTTACAAACCAGCGCATCACCCGGTGGGCAATGTTGCTGCCCAATTTTAATTTCGAATTTGAGTTTGTTAAGTCAAATGAAAATTTGAGTGACTATCACTCAAGGTACCCTCCTCACACAGAAGAAGACTTCAGTGTTGCACGGAAGCCTATCCTCCAGGAGTCACTGATGACCATCCTTACTGAGATACCATGTGAGTTGAGGAAGATGATAGCCATACTACCAGAGATGCAGTCTTCTGATCCAGTCTATGGAAAGATCAAGAAAGAAGTCGAAGAGAAGACGAACTCACCAAGAGTGAATGGTGCTTGTCACCGTTTTGAAGTTTTGAACGGGTGTTTATGTAAACGTGACCGAGAAGGAGTTCGCATCTGCATTCCAGAAGTGTTAGTAACTCCCTTGCTCGATTATTACCATTCAGATCGAGGGCACATGTCGGCTTGTAAGTTACTCCCACTTCTGACTGAATTTTTCGTATGGCCGAAAATGAGAGCAAGCGTGAGGAAATACTGTGCTTCGTGCGAATTGTGTCAGAAGAGCAACCCTCCCCACTGTTATCGTCCGGGACCACTGAATCCCGTCGTCGTAGAGAAGCCAGGCTACCTGGTATGCACAGATTGGCTTGGGCCAATAACCAAAGGAATTGGGGGAGTCTATTATATTCTCGTTTTCTATGATGCATTCTCGAAACTTGTGGGATTATATGCATGTAGAAAAGCCAACACTACCACCGCAGTAAGAAAGTTGAAAGAATATTTGAAAGTCAATCCTATTGTGGAACTCGTCTTGACAGACAGAGTGTCACCTATCCAGTCTGAGCGCTGGAGAAATGAGTTAGCAGAACTTGGTATCAGGCACATAACCTCCACACCATATTATCCGCAAGGAGAAATGGCGAAATTCGCGGTTAAGGCAACCGTACGTTTACTGCGTAAATTGTGTCATGACAACCAAAGATTGTGGCCCAAACACTTGGAGAAAATAGAGAAGTGTATTAATTCTGCGAAACATTTGACCACTGGCGTGTCAACCTATGAATGCCATTTTGGACAGTCTATGTCTAGAGACATAGCAAGGCTTTTTGAAATCCCAGAAGTGGATCAGCGCCATGACGTGCAGTACTATATTGATATGGCTAGGAGAAATCACAAGAAAAATGCTGCTGCACGGAAAAGAAATTTTGACAAGTCACACCGTACAGTAATGTACAATGTGGGTGACCTTGTATTATCTAGAGTTTTCCCGAAGTCGGATGCTCTAGCAGGTGTTTCAAAGAAACTCTTTCTCCTATTTTCGGGTCCGTGGAAAATCGTTGCAACCACGGGCCAAAACATGTACACGCTAGCGGATCCTGCAACGGATGAGGTCAAGATGACCAGAAACGCTTTCTTGCTAAAGAAGTATGTCGCTAGAGAAGAAGCAAACAATGGTGGTAATGGTACAACGGAGACGCAACCAGACATCACACCTGAAGCATCAAACACCTGATTATGACATGTTAGTGTACATAGTGTAGTGATACAGTGTTTATTTCTAGTGTATTTGTGTATTGTGTTTATATTGGGATTTTGTATTCAGGTTAAGTTATATAGGGCTACCTGAATTCTCTGTATTTAGTTATTTTGATTATCTCGCTTGTAATGATGTTTCATAGTTTTTTGTTCATATATTATCTTGTTTTGTTTTCAGGAACATAAAATGTGCACCCTGTTGACCAAGGTCCTGTATTAGTAAATACAGCACCTAGAATCAAAGGGGGGGTATGTAGACGGCCGAGTGCCTTCTCCTTCATCTGCATATCAAAATGCAGATGAGTGCACATTTGCATATCGATATTTAAATGTATGGTAATTTGTAGTCAAATTTATTGCTTATTAATTAGCGTTCATGTTAATGATTATCTTATTATGATGAATATTATTGGGTAAACACCGAGCGTAATACGAGAGTATTAATACAATTTTGATGTATCTTGTATTTCATGTATGTACTTTATTCCTTTATAGGCTATGAATCATTTATCATTTTCGTGCATCTCATTAATGGGACTTTATATTGTATATACTACATGCGTTAATGGAGTTATATCGTCAGCATCCTATTCTACATTTGATTAATTAAAGGAGAAATCAAATCATATGCATTATATTTATGTATAGAAGTTTGAACTTTGGGGCTACAGAGATACTTGGACAGAGATTTTTTTGGCGACGTTAGTCTGCACTGAAACTGCATGTGAGGTCTATGACAACTAACAAGTGAAGAAATTCCTGAAGGACCAAGGAAAAGATGACTCATTCAGTATGGGAAGTATACGGTTAACTTCATCTTGTATAGCAATGACGAGTTGGATACATTGCTTACAGACGCTCTCCAGGCTTTGTTTCAAAAGTCGTAAAATTTTTAGCGTTAACATGATAGATTTTGAATTTCTAAAGGTGGTGATTTCGCACCTTTTAAAAGAATCTCACGCCTCTCAAGCTCTGGGCTTGGCTTCACCCAGAGTTCGTTACCCGAAAGCAAGCGGATCTAAGTATTTCTCCCATGATGCACTGCACTTTTGAAAACATGTATTTTATTTTGACTTATTTGATGTGTAAAATATTAATATTAACGTATTACGCTCACTAGTTCTTGGAAAGACCGTTTAAAATTCATGACTATATTTGTCAACGTGTTTGCCGTCGTTCAAGACACTTAGATCTTGTATATTTTCAAAATTAATCATAACCTAAGATGTTTCTTCTCTCTCTCTCTTGAAAAATGGCTACTGGGGTTGGTAGCAGACAGTTTTGAGGGAAGCCAAAGGAAAAGAGACTTCCTACAAATACCCAGAGAGATGATAGCTGTGTATATTATTACCATTGTATTCTGTATATAATTTACTTTATTTATGTATATTTAATCATGTGTATCTATCATTCAAAGTGTTGATTTCAGTGAAAATAGCCAATGTTTACAGTGCTATTGTGATGGACTTCTGTTTTGAGCAGAAGCTTTTGAACCGGCCGCTCTCAAAAGTGATGGCAGCACCTACCAAGAGGTGTCTGTTAGTTTTGCAGGCACAAGCTAGTTTTCGGTGTGGCTGGATGAAGAGACCACCCATGATATTTGCCGGAGGCATCAAACCTTTTGTCATAGAATTCTGAGAAGAGCGAGTCGGCCAGTTTCCTGGAAATTGTGCAGTTTAATAACCCGTTCATGCTCTTGGTTGGGACTAGTTGTTTCTTAGACTCTGAAGAGTTTACTTCGAACTAGCGTGTGTGAAGTTTTCAACTTCTCGGGAATTGAGAGGTATCAACCCGGGACAGTGCGAAGACCGTTTTTTTTTCATGGAGTCCTGTGTAATACATACATGAATAATCATGTATCGGGCAACGATTGTGGACAGTGCTTATAACTATTAATTTTATAGTGAATATAGTCAGTGCTGCAGAACAGTGGATTTCCAGAAACATGTTAACCATGTCATGTTCGTTTTTTTTAATAATCAATCTTTGACAAGAGTTTCTGAAACCATAGCTAATTGGCTATGACGGTGTTAGCAGATCCAAGCAGTAGCTACTCTGCGGACAAGCTTTATCAACAGTGCCGTCGCACTAAACATTATTCCTGTTACGGAATGGAAAATCGTTGTTCCCATCTCTAGTTGAAAACACCAGGCCTGTCAAGTTTACGGCAGTGCCATCCTTGAACTCTTTAAACAAGGATACCCGCAAGACATTTCGTATGGCTACTATACTGACATACCTTGCGTCAGTTATACAACCATAGTTGACCATCCAGTTGGTCTGCTCTTCAAGAACATTTCCTGTTCAGTGGAATGGTAATGTGGGAAACTACCTTTTTGATGTAATTCCATCATGGACATTGAGTCAGCCCCTGTATAGAATAGACTATCGTCAGTGGACATTAAAGAAAATTGAGTAACCAGGACACTGCATCGATTTGATATAATCATGAATTTTTACCTATAAATTCTGTATATTTTTTTCTTTTCTTTTCCTCCTCTCTGAGTAGAACAGTCAGAGACTCTGAACTTATTTATAATCATGAGGAGTAAATTTTGTTTGTGTATCTGCTTGGCAGATTTATTAAGAGGTCAGACAGACCTCTAGTGTTAATATATATATTCATATCCAATATAGTTACAGTGTGAATTTTTGTGTATATTCTAAGTAGTGAGAGTGGTGCACCATAATAAGAAAAGTCGTATAAGGCTCATTGTAAATATGAAAGTGTTGAGTGTTGCCTGCCATCTCTATGGTTCTATGAGACGGAATAAATCTCCATCTTCAAAAAGCATAGCGAGGGTGTCTGTTTTCCTGCTTGGTGAGTACCCGAATGCTAATCCCTATGTTTTATTTTCAGGAGTGAGAGCCAAGGAAACATTTCTCCTTGTCTCTAGTACATCTGACCATCTTCGTGAATGGGGCCCAGGGAGAAGTACGCCCAAAGAACATAACGACACAGTTATGAGTATAAAGAGTGATTAACAGTTTGCTACCTGTTGGTTTGAAATTTATTTTTTTTTTTACCTTATTGTATCTAAAACTCTTTATAAGTAGATGCAAGACCATAACTGTTGTTAGAAAACCCTGAGATTTTTGTTTGTTTTATTATATTTTTTTGTTTTTATTTGCTCTACCGACTATCAAATGTGGCAGTGGCGGCTTCAGACGGAGATCACCATTATCGCTCCAAGCAGGGATTACTTATGCAAAAGTATTAAATTTGCAGTTTTCAGTAATTTACGTATAGTTTAAATATCCCTAGCCACTCCACCGTATATTATTTATCTTTATTGTGGTGGTGTGTCTTTGGTATGCATAGATTACCTCTATAGCTACCTGCACCTCACAGAGGGGCCAACTTCAAAATTTCAATCAGAAACCCCCTATTTTTATTGCAGATTCTGATTCTGGGATCGAAACTAAGCAACTTTTACTTGAAGTACTTTTTCCTTATTCTAGTAGATGGCGGTGTAATGTCAAAAAATGAATATCATCGTACCATACGTCACCTAAGGCTGATGATAAACTAAATACTTCTGGAAATATACTTGCAATTTAAGTATTTGTCCAATGATTTTAAAAGTTGTATTTAAGTAACATTAAAATGAAGTTGCCTTCATTTTCCCAAAACTCCAAATAGCTATCCTCTACATTAATGCAGCTTCGGATACTGTGACCGAAAATACGCAACTTTAAGTATTTCTTCGTTTTCCTTCTAGATAACACATGAATCACAAAAATAATATCATTGTACTTCACCTGAGCTTGATGAAAAGCTGGTTCAAGAACTGGACATGCTATGTGGTGTTGGTGCTAAGAGTTGCAAACAAAGAAAATTAGAACACGTTTGTAATAATATTCTTCAAGAACTGAGATTTTTTTGTGAGCTTGTGGACCCTATGAAAGTTGATTAACTCTAGCTCTCCGTTGCGACAGAAAGTTCCAATTAATAATCGGACATAGTATCAAAAGAGAATTAAGTTATTCATTTTTGTCATGTTTATGTAGATATGTATAATGACGATTTTATCTGAATATAGATCATGTGATTTTAGCTGAGAGGTTAAAGTGAAAGTGGACACGCAAGGTTGATCGGTGAATCTATTAAAGTTTAAAAGGACATCATTTTGTTGTTATGGTTATGTAGATGTACATAATTACGATTTGATTTGAAACTGCATGTTATTCCATCTGAGAAGTGAAAGTAAATATCAACATGTAAAATTGATCCTTAGATCTAAGATCCCAAATATGCTCTTATAAATTTAGTGGAACAAATGACATTTGACCAGAAGACACATGTCACCCCTATGTCATGTTCTGTAAATACTTAAGGTTGATTGTAAATTACGGTCCAGCAATGTAGAAACCATTAGATATTGGTAGCAGCAAGCATTATTACAGAGAACTTCTGAACACTCTAGCTGTATTTCGACTGTATTTCAACTGTTTGTATTAGAACTCTCAAAGTAAAGTTCTAACGCTCCCGATGATAGGAGGATAAGGGAATCACCAAAGGTCATGTGCTGAAGTAAAGGTTATATTTAACGAAAAAATTCGCGTTCCATACAATCCCATTTCAAGATCTACTGTCCAGTGCATCGTAAGACGCGTCGAGGAAACGGTAACCTAAGGTATTGTAACATTCCTGGTCGACCGAAATCGGCGACAAACAGCTTGATATTGCAATTATTTGTTGAAAATACTCAACTTAGCATTCATAAAGCTGCTGCACTACATGATATTTGTCACATGTCTGCGGAAAGAATATTGAAGAAAAATAAGTTCTATCCATACAAAATTCATGTGATACACCAGCTGATCTTTGATCGCCGTGTAGAATTTTGTGAAGATATGATGAAACAAATCAATGATGGTCCTACTTTTCTTACCAGCATTGTGTTCTCCGATGAAGGCACGTTCCTCCTAACCGGTTACATTAACAGACATAATTGCAGGTTATGATTTGGCAGTAATCTTATTGGTCCTTTCAAACACACTCTACATCCTGAAAAGTTGAATGTCTGGACGACTGTGCTAAATATACAATAATTGGTCCCTTTTTTATTAATAACAATTTTACTTCTGAACTGTGTGAGGAGATGCTTCGAAATCAAGTAGATCCAGCAATGAGAGACACTGCAGAAGATATTTTGTCTACAGACGGTTTCAGCAAGATGTGCAGACCGCACAACAGTGTAAATATGCGGCAATTTCTTACCACGTAATTTCATGAATAACGGATTAGCAGAAGAGGTGAGATTGGGTGGCTCGCTCGTTCTCTGTTCCTCTGATTTATCGCCACTAGACTACTTTTTCTGGGTTTATCTAAAAATGCGAGTATATATCAAATAATGCCTACCACTTTGGGTAATCTTCGTCAAAGGGTTATTGATGAAGTTGCGCTTTGTCATCAGGAATGCAATATTTGTGTTTTACCATCGAATTGCTTACTGCCAGACCAAGAAAGATGTGCAGTTTAAACATGTGTTGTGAAACATCAGTTACACTTTGTTCATCTGCCAATTTTAGACAACCAAGTCGTAAGAAGCAAGGGTACTTACAATATTCAAGTTCTTCGGTAAAAAACCGGAATACACTACTTGGCTTGTAAGCTGATGTGTAGTTACGCATTCCATAACTAGGGTAAAAGTAAATTTAGATAGCAGGAAACGAAGACAAGACAATGTCATTTTTCCCTACTTTCAGGTGAAACGGAATTCTCAACGAAGTTAGGATTATGTTAAATCCAAATGTATCAGTCACCTCTCCCTAACAATTTAACTAAACTTTGAGAACGCATTTAAGAAGCAGATGGATCTCTTGACTCTGGGATGTAAAAAAGAGTGTGCCAAGAATTAGAATATCAAACTGATGTATGTTGAATTACAAATGGCACTCACCTTGAGTAGCTTTGAGAAGGAACATAACAAGTACGTGTTTATAAACAAGAAAATAATTTTGAGTTTCCTCTGATTTAACATAAGCTGCATATCATTGTAACTAAACAAACGTGAGTTATTAACCTTTGAAATCGAGAAGTTCATTTACAGTAACCCTGTATATCAATTAAGTTTCTTTGAGCTTTATCCAGGTTTTATAAATTTGTTATGTGAATCTCCTTTGTCATTTGTGCTTGTATATACTAGTGTGAAATGATTTTACCTAATATGTCCGTGTCACGTGATATTTAACAAACATATTGGTCTACTTGACGTTCACAATTCTAGGGAAGATGTTTCTTGTTGCAAAACACAAAAACTTTCGTTTTCATATCGTAATGGTCTACCATGGTCGCGTTGAAATGTAAATGAAAGCAATTTTGTTTTATGCTAAGTCTTTTTAAAATATTGGTCACGTATCTCGAGCTTCTTAATTACACGTGTATTTCGTGATATATTTAGTTTATCAATTCCAGGTAGCGTACGATACTATTCCTTTTCTTGTGATTACAGCGCCATCTATTAGAATAAAGAAAAATATTTCAAGTAAAATTTGCGTATTTTCGATCGCGAAATTTGAACCTACAACAAAAATAAGAAGTTCCCATTTAAAACTTTCAAGTTTTCCCTGGGGTCCGATGATGGGACCCATGGAGGCACTTGTTGCTTACAGAATTTTATAGTCAACTGACATGTGTACATTCTTACGTAACTAGATTTCTCACATTTTTTGTTATTTCGGAAGTATTTCAGGTTGCAAAGTTAGGGGACGGACGTACGATGATATTCTTTTTTTTGCGATTACAGCGCCATCAATTAGAATAAGGAAGAAGTTCTTCAAGTAAAGATTGCTTAGTTTTGATCGCAGAATCAGAATCTGCAATAAAAATAGCGGTTTTCATTAAAAATTTTGAAGTTGGCCTCTGAGACCCTATGATGGGACCCCTGGGGGCACTTGTTGTTTACAGAATTTTTAATTTCTGTATTTGTCTGTAAATTGAAAGGAACTCTTAAAGGTTAGTTGCAGTCCCACCAAGGTAACATTTTTCTTTTACTTGTTCTCGAAGTTTCTCTCTGTATTTTTAGCGGTTTCGATTAAATAGAACTTCGAATAGAGACCACGTTGAATTCAATTATTGACTAAGCCTGAAATTCTGAAAAACGTATGGTTATGATTTTATTATTATTATTATTATTATTATTATTATTATTATTATTATTATTATTATTATTATTAATATTTAAAGTACGAAGTTGCAAATGAGGCGATGAAGTATTTACGTAAACAAAATGATAATTTATTTGATAATATTCACTAGTCCACTATACATTTGCGAGGTTTTGCTTTGGGAAATGTAGTGTATACAACATTGAATAGTAAAAGTATTACAATAAAAATATATTATTAAAAATATTGATTAAGTAATTGGAGTTAAACATACTTTCCAGTAAGAATTATATAGAGAAAGGATTTACTTTAAAGTGCGATGCAAACGAATATTCGAGTTTTAATCTGATTAGAAATCGATAACTTACACAAGAATATTTACTTCATTAGTTCCATAAATCGTTATGTTTATCGTATTATAATTCACTTTAAAATTAGGATTTTTCCATTTCAAAACGTAGAACGAGGAATAAATGCAATATTCTATTTGTTAAGGAAACCTTTCAAACAGTGATGATTTCAGGGCATGACTTGTGGGAGAATTTGAGACTCTGTCGACATAAATTTCCCTCTTCGTGGCCATAAGTTATCTTCGATCATGCTCAAAGTGGACTAATAATGTTTTATCAGTTTTCTCTCATTCATATATTGACCATTACCGGGGGAGAATCTTCTGAAATCGTCAATGCTTATACTTAGTTTTTCATTACAAATCAAAGGATAATAATGAAATATTGAACATAATATTTTGTTCTCAGCTGTGGATTTTAGATTTGCAATTCATATAATATTCCCTTCTAATGGAATTTGAGAGAAAAGTAGTTGCCAAAGATTTATTTAAAGAAATGTTCTCAGTTCTCTCATGAAAATAGGAACACACTTTAAAAAAAGAAAAAAAAACGAATAAACACTTCACGGTTTGAACACATAAACTTGTAATTGAAAGAAGAATGACCCAAACCGCTCGACCCGTTCCTATGTCTTCAGTGCGTCTCTTTTGACTTTTGGGTAAAGTAGTTTCCTGCTCCACACTTCTTTTTGTTTATGTCGATACGACTATAAGTTTGTGGTGAATATTTGGCAGTTACAGGTCTTGCAATGCATAAAAGTCTTTTTCGTATAAATTATGTTCAATTTTACGTCCTAATAACTTATATACAACAGGTTGAATCTGTGAAATGATTGGGGTTAGAGTGATCGTAAATGTTTTCATAGTTAGGAGCCTAGATATGCAAATCCGCTTAACGTGGGGATTTAATTTCGAGAAATTTGGTACTCAAAAGCTATGGATTTAACATTAATATAGTTCATTTTCGATTATTTTTACATGTTCCTGTGTCTCCCATAATAGAATTAGAGGTGATACGGGTTTCGATTCTCGTCAGGAGTCGTGTGGTTCGGGTTTCACGTTAAGTCATAGATGCACGTCTTGTATAGAGTAGTAGCTGAAAGACACTCTGAACTCTATATCACCTCACCTCGTGAGATATTCTACGTTTGCATAATTTCTAAACCACTTTTCTTTCTTTGAATCTCCTCCTTCCTCTTAGGACACGCATAGGTTCAAACCGAAACATTCTTCACGGTTGGAGGACGCAAGGCTACGGTACCATGCGCGTACAACCCTTATGGGACTACGGTAGTGAGTTGCGCAGTTTGAGTAGCATGCACGAATAAACCACGCTTACATTGATTATATATAATTAATAAAATCTCATATTAGGACTTACTCTGCACGTCAAACTTTTAACATATGCGACTTTTTAAATTCTGTTCTTCTGCTTTATATTATTATTATTATTATTATTATTATTATTATTGCAATAGCTATATGAAGCAATTATCTCGGCTAACTTGGTTAATACACACCATTCAGCAACCGGTAGTTGTAGAAATCAAGCTTTTCCTGCAGAAGTTGTTAGCTCAATCGGTATAGCGCAGAGCTATGGATTCAAGCGTTGCGAGTTCGAAACTAGTCTAAGTCAAAAGATTTTTTTTCCTGATATAATTCTTGAAATGGAAATGTTTCTCTCCTCACCTTTATCTCGTAATTCTGAATAGAGATGTTTGGATGTGAAAGAAAAAGTATACTAGAAAAGAAAGGTAAATTACATGATACCTTTCGCAATTTTTAACTATATTTTCACCTATCTAGGACGTTTATAAAAAGTTCAGACTTCCAGACCTGCTTTTCGCTCTCTTATGTGTCCTTTAACTAATTTCTATAGTTACTTAGTGAATCACATATACATATATTACAGATGTCGTATCTCTTTCTCTTCTCTCTACATCATGTCTGGAGATGAATGTTTTGACAATAGGTTACAAACACGATTTTAAAAATAATACGATCTGCGATATCAGTGATACATATTGTGGTGTTTAACTTAACATATAAAACAATAAATAGAAAAACTGAGAATACGAATCTTTTCGTGCACTGATGCTTCAATAACAGTGCACTGATGCTTCAAATCTGTGTCTTTTCTCCCTTCACCTATGTTAATTCCCTAGTCAAAATAAAAACTCTTCAAAATTAATCACAATTTCTTATGCAACCATCCCTTCCTTGCAGTACTGCGCGATCACATACCCGTCACAGCGATGTAAAGGCACTTTTGGCGACGAGGATACATTTTTACAATTATTTACAAATATTATTAACAAGATATATATTTAAGTAATGACGGTAGCTATTTATACATTTCATACTATTTACATTTTTTTTTAGTTTGATTTTATTATTTTTTGAATGTTTAAATTTTTAACTTTTTTAATTTTATACATTTTTTCAATATTTACATTTTTGTGATGTTTATGTACAATTTTAAAATATATACATATTTACACTTATTTACAAAGTAGTCAATACACGTAGACGTACGTATCCATGCAAGCTTAATAAATGCCAATTTAACATCAGAAGATGTTACAAAATGATGAGAAATAGAAAATCACTCCTCAACAACAGATGAATCTTCTCCAAAAGCTTCATTTTCTATAGCCCAGATTTATTCTCATCTTCTCACAACAATACCATAATCATAATTACTCTAATTTCATTTACTCTAATTTCGTTCACTCTGACGCCATAGACCCCATATTCTTTGAAATACTTTTGTCAACTTTGCAGTAGTTATTTACAGTGTTTCGGTCTTTTTGGAAGCTTCTTGATACAGTTTTTAAAATATTTCGACGACCATCTCTCCGTGCGTCAGACATGAAATGACGATGATGATTGCCAAAAGCCTTAGGTTTCCTCTCTGAAGTAGTTCCTATCTGTATCTGTCTTAAGCTTCTGAAGTGCTGGAACAACACTGAGAGTGTGCTACAAAATTCATCTCCAACTGTTCTTCAATGTAAGTAGATAAACTAGTTCCATTCTCTCTTTGCATGAAAAACAGAAAATTCGCGTTATCATTTGTGGGATGAATGCTAATCAAGCGAGAGATAACAGTTGGTATGGTATATGTAACTTAATTCCTGATGTAATTGTACTATCACACGCATTCTTCTTACAGATCTGAAAAGATGACCATACTCATTTGGATATTATCTTACTCTGTAGAAACTAACTGAGGCTAGTAATTATTAGTTCGTGATTTGTTCTTTGTCTGCTAAATCCTTATAAGAGCTCGAGGACAAAGGATACTCTCAATTATATATAATTTGCCTGGCATTCCACTACTCCTCTTGTTGTGACATTTGATTGAATACAGCCACTGAATATGCTCTGTAGATTTACAGCATTTCTTCTTTAAAGATAAAAATGGAGAGATGGTTCTGCAGAAGAATTGACTGGGGAATGTAGACGATCTTATGCTGCTGTTATTCATGAGAAAAAAGTCACTGCAAAGGAGGAGTGAATGGTGCCCATATATGGGAACATTAAAGAGAACTAGCAAACACTATTTTTTCAATACCTAATGAGTCATTGTTGATGATGGCGTGCCTGTAAGAAGCAGTGTTTTCCAGTACAACACAAATGATTTTGTATGTCTTTTCCTAACACAACAGCGGCAATTGAACTTACTTCAGAAACTGAAAGCATGATGAAAGTTGAAGAGAAGTGATAGATTCCATTAACAGTTCGCGATGTTTATGAGTCTGGTAGTCTTCACGTAGAAGATGGAAATCGGAGAGAAATCTACAGAGATTCCATGTTGGTTCCCTTTTAAAATGATCTTACGTTTGGATGAAAATCTTCTGAAAGCACTGCGAAAGAGTCGCATTTTGTTGCAAATCTACATGATTGTTTTGTCATCATTGCTGAACATCTATAAAGGATAATTCCAACGATGGAGCATTGTAGCTGAGAGGAGAACATTTGAGAGTCCTTCATCCTTTGGTAGTGGGGCGTTTCTAAGAGGAGGGCATTTGACAGGTAATCCGTAGGTGGTGAAGCATTCCTGAGAGGATGAAGTTGATTTCCAATAAACTCTTCCATTGTTGTAATTGTTTCTACAGTATTGCAACTCTGGTCCGCAGATTCATTTACTTGTCTTCAGACCATCTTTTCTTCAATAGAAGAATGCCTTCTCAATTCAGTGCAAATGATGAAGTGTCCTTTGGATCACAGGAAGAGAGAGTGGCATCAAATTGCCTTCACACATGCTTTTTGATTTTCAAACAGGCCTTATCATCCAGTGTCTCATGTTTTGGTATACTTTCATGTCAACCATTTCATGATGTGGCGTCTTCATAAGAAAGATTTCGTTTGGCTAAGCGACAACATTGCAAAGTTGCGTGGAGGTTAAGCTAAACGTGATGGCAGATATTTATGTATCTCTTGACGAAGGGATTTATCATTTTAAATGGCCTATTGCACTGTTTAAAAGTACAGACTCTTGCGGTAATATAATGTCTATGCAAGATAATAAGCAACATTTTCATAGAAATATTCTTACCTTCATTGTTGTTTTAAATCTTTGTTCAATTATAGTTGAATGCAAATGATCGTATGTAATTGTTAGCTTTGATGTCATTGTAATGAAATAACGATACGCTTATACTGTATATTTCCTATGCAAGTACATTCCATTTGTAAACTTATTGACTTGCGAACATTTAAACATAGAAATATCCAGTTAGTGCAAGAGCCCCGAGGATACAGCGGTTTTATTTACTATTCTCAACTTCTAGGACCACTAAATTCATCAAATAATCTCTAAACGGCTGAAGAACATTCAGTTTTCAAATTCAAGGGCACATCTATTTCACAATGACTCTCTACTTTCCCACGGATGTCCTCTAGGACAGTAAATAATTCCCTAGATTTATAACATTTTAATGAAAACATGTTTTAAAAGGCTAAATATAGATTACTTCTAATTTCAAACTCAGAAAGATGCAGATGTCCTCTAGGACAGTAAATTATTCCCTAGATTTATAACATTTTAATGAAAACATGTTTTAAAAGGCTAAATATAGATTACTTCTTATTTCAAACTCGGTTTTATTTACTATTCTCAACTTCTAGGACTACTAAATTCATCAAATAATCTCTAAACGGCTGAAGAACATTCAGTTTTCAAATTCAGGGGCACATCTATTTCACAATGACTCTCTACTTTCCCACGGATGTCCTCTAGGACAGTAAATAATTCCCTAGATTTATAACATTTTAATGAAAACATGTTTTAAAAGGCTAAATATAGATTACTTCTTATTTCAAACTCAGAAAGATGCAGATGTCCTCTAGGACAGTAAATTATTCCCTAGATTTATAACATTTTAATGAAAACATGTTTTAAAAGGCTAAATATAGATTACTTCTTATTTCAAACTCAGAAAGATGCAGTATATGATACTTTAACATTCTTTTAAGCAGCAAGAATATATATGAGACATGAATCTAAAGGATTAGAACACGTGAGCACTCATAGATTCGGAACCAAGATTATCTGCACCAAAGAAGCGTACGTTAACCATATATTAATGAGAGAGATTACCTTTCAAAGATCTGAAGAACAATAAATTTAATAAACTCTGATTTTAACAAATAAGAAGTATATAGGTATTAGGATATCAGGGGAAATCAGGTGAGGAGAGTGAAACTGAAAGAGAAGTTCAAAAGCGACATTGCCTCACATAAACATTAAATCCATCCAGAAGAGATTATACAGAAGGGTCTTATAATGAAGAGGATATTCCAGCAGTTGGTAGAAGGATTAAGTGCATATGGTTTGCAGAGGACTTAGCGATTGTTTCAGAACAGTAGCATCATTTTGGGAGGGGGTCAAGACTCTCCACGACGACCAAGAGTTTGAAGCCTTTTACGTGATTACATTTTTCGCCACACTCTTACCGTTCCCGAGATATTGGCCAAAAATGGCCGATTTCCAAAGATTTAAGGAGCCATATCTCGGGAACCGTAAGTCATAGGGAGATCATATTAGTGTTGATCAATATATAAAAGAATAGTAAATATTTTGGTAACAAATAGTAACCGGTGGCCACTGTCCAACTGGCCACTGGTTTGGCCAATGGCCAGTTCGCCAGTGGCCACCGATTATTATCGGTACCAAAATATTTACCAACCTCTTAGGTATTGACTAACACCAGTAT
Organism: Thermobia domestica; assembly: GCF_964235325.1. NCBI lineage: Eukaryota > Metazoa > Arthropoda > Insecta > Zygentoma > Lepismatidae > Thermobia > Thermobia domestica. The sequence continues at coordinate 98,820,504 of NC_137471.1, forward strand.
CATCTCTCTATGACTTACCGTTCCCGTGATATTGGCCAAAAATGGCCAATTTCTAGATATTTAAAAAGCCATAGTTCGGGAACCATAAGTTGTAGAGAGATGATACTAATCTTGATCAATACCTAAGAGGACGATAAATATTTTGATACCAAATAGTAACTGGTGGCTACTGTCCAATTGAATAACGAAAATCAAATAATATCGGTACGAAAATGTTTAACGATCTGTTAGAAATTGATTAATACTAATATCATCTCTGTATGAACTTACCGTTCCCGTGATATTGGCCAAAAGATAATTCCGATTTCCTGAGATTTAAGGAGCCAAGTCTCGGGAACCGTAAGTTACACAGAGATCATATTGGTGTTGATCAATACGTAAGAGGATGGTGAACACTTTGGTACCAAATAGTAACTGGTGGCCACTTATTGTCTACTGGACAACTGGCCACCGTTCCCCATATATTGGCCAAAAAATTTCGAATTTCTAGATATTTAAGCAGCCATATCTCGAGAACTGTAAGTCATAGAGAGATTATATTTTGCTAATTTTTGCGAGAAAGAGAAGAAGGTGCGAATACAATTATTTACTTTTACATCTAGGAACAATGAGAGTTATCCTTCCCGTTCCATCTTTCCATTCTTTTTAAGTTCGTTCTGGCAATGCTCTTGGAGTATTCTCAACTGCTTTTCTACTGACGCCTACACATTATGTTATTTGTTAGTATTTACTATTAATAAAGTGGCCAGAATTTAACTTGCAAAAATGGGACCTATTAGAATCGGGTTGGAGGAAGGTAAACTACTGATTCCCACTTTATATTTTGAGCACCAACAGTGTTTTCAAGTTACAAAATACACAAATAGAAGTGATAATGCATTCAAGAATACTCTAAAGTTCCAAACACTTAAAGGCATTCAAAAGTTCCAGACACGGCCTAAAAGTTCCCAATGGATGTTGGTACCAAAAATAGCTCTATACGTAGTCATTTTAACGAAATAGTGTAGGATTTACTCTGATAATTTATATTTTTAATAATAGTAACGGGGCACTTTGATTATGTATCTATTAAAGTGCTACAATAGCAATAAGGTGTTCCTACGACCCGTCCTCACCTATGGGTTCACAGCTTGGGTCTCTAATAATGCTAGCATGCTGAAGGTATGTTAGCCCCTTACAGGAGTTACGGCCTTTTCTCACGAAGATAAGGAATAGTAATATGGAAAGGAGACAGCAGGAATGGTCTAAGTGATTTAATAATTTATATAAACTTTATTGATCATAAATTATATAGCATTGAAGTACCATAGCAGACATAGCAGCAGGTCTTTAGCCATAATCATTAAGATGGGTAATGAGATGGAGATGAGGTTGAGGTGCACTGAACGCCATAGCACAGTAAAGGGAAGGGTTAGTTAGACGAATGCATGTTATCTTCTGATCCTGAGGCTGCTTAGGATCATGATGAGAGACACAATGAGCCCTGTTAGAAGAGATGGATTACTGTGCGTATGATGGGAAGATGTAGTGCGAATCTGAATAAATGGCAAAGGCTGATGACGTGTCTTCATCAGGATGATTTGGCGGAAACTTTATACATTAAAGAGGAGGGAGAATGGCGGGTGGCGGACAGGATGTTGTGGAGCGTAGTCGATATCACTGTGTAGAATATCAAGGAAAAGGGGATGCCTCTGAGCCAGTCTATTGGTGATGTAGGAAAGTCGAAGCTTTTCGATGTGGTAAAGGATGTGAGGAAAGAAGATGCGATCATACAGATCTTGTGTAGGGCTGGGTAGCTTGATACGATATGCTATACGCAGAGCGTGTCGTTCTAGGATCTTGAGCTTGTAAAAGGTTGAATGTGCAGAGACCCAAGCTGTGAACCCATAGGTGAGGACGTGTCGTAGGAACACCTTATATGTTGTGAGAATGATATCTGCTTGTAGGCCCCAGGTTATCCTAGTGAGTCTGCGAAGAAGATTCAGTCTATTGTAGGCTTCAGTGATAATCTGAGCTAAGTGAGGACACATGTGAGGTGAGTATCGAATGTAACACCTAGGTACTTAACGTGTTTTGCAGGTTTGATAGGAGTATCAAGAACAGAAAGGTTCAGGCGTGTTGGGTTTCTATGGATGGGGGACCGCCTCTTAGGGTCAAGAAAAAATATTGCTTGAGTCTTCTCAGAATTTAGGCGTAATCGCCATTTCGAGCACCAACTAACAAAAATATCGATGGCAGATTGGATTGCTGTGTTCAATTGATGGATCGTTTTACCGAGAGCAAGAAATTCTGTGTCGTATGCAAATTGGAAGAGATATACATTTGGAGGAAGTGGAGGAAAATCGGCAACGAAGAGCAGATACAAAAGTGGATATAATGCTCAGCCTTGCGGAACGCAGGAATGAATAAAGACAGGATGTGATAAGGAGTTGTTTACAGATATATATGTAATGCGACATGATAGAAAGTTAAAAATGATTCGGATGTAGCACATTAGTAGTTTACAGGACAGAAGCTTAAAGAAAAGCGCAAGATACCATACCTTATCGAAAGCTTTCTCAAGGTCGAATAGAAGTAAGCATGAAGGCTGTGAGCGGTTGAAGTGATTCGTAATGTGATTGGTGAGGCGTAAGAGCTGGTCGTGAACACCAATACGAGGACGGAAACCTGCTTGATGGAGTGGAATGACGATGGCGAGAGATATGTGTTTACAAGAATGCGTTCGAGAATTTTACAGAAAACAGTGGTTAATTGGATTGGACGGTAAGATGATACAGAGGTAGCTGGCTTATTAGGTTTTTGGAACAGTGAAGAAGTCTTGGAGGTTTTCCAGTCGGCGGGAATGAGACCGGTACGTAAAATTAAAGTGAAAATATGGACTAACAGGAGCAGTAAACAGAAAGAACTCTCTTGAATGTGACGGTAGGTGATAAGGTCCATGCCTGAAGCAATGCTATGTTTGCGAGCTGTGATTTCACGAATTTGTGGAACTGTGATGGGTGTGGTAAGTTCGTGATAAGGAAAGGAGGCATGCTCTGTACTGGGTTGAAGATGAGGAGAATTAACATTAAACGTACATGCAGGATGGTGTCGTTCAGATCTTTCAGGAGGAAATGGAGTGAAGATGGTTTGGAGATGACTCGCAAAGGCATTGGCTTTGGCGTTATCTGAGGTGAGTGGATGATCACCGTCAATGAGAAGGTAAGGTGTTCGAGTAAGTTTGCCAGTCAACGCATTAAATGTCTTCTAGTATTTGGTAGGATGTGAATTTGCGTCGAGTGTATTGCACGTTTTAACCCAGTTTCGAAGTACTGAGGTGGTAATCGAGGACTCCATGGATGTACTTGCGAAGTAGGTATATTCTCGGCAGATGCAGTATGGATAGAAAGGGTGGTAACATCCAGTGCCGAGTATAGTTCATCCTCAGTATTTGGTGGCTCGAGATGTTCAAACTTAGAAGTAAGATGAGCTTAGTTATCCCTATTAGCTTTATCAAATCTAGGGAAAGATTTACATAACAGTGATTGTGAAACAAAAGCGCCTGAGCTCCAACCTATAACTCTGGATTTCAAACCTTTGATTTACGGTTATTTGTGATTTTACGTTTAATAAAGACAAATATTTTAAAGTATGTGTACTTTAAATAAATTATTTAAATAGACCTTTTTCATAAAGTTTATTTTTTAAAGTTATTGTTCAAAGTCTTTGTATTTTAATAAGACTTTTCCAAAATAAATGCAAATAAATTTTGCTGCCATCTTTGGAGTTCCTTTCAACTATACGTTTCTGAGTGTGTATATGTTTGTGGCCAATCCTTTCGACAATGAGATCTCGGAAACTACACGCTCTAGAAAGATGAAGTTTTCACTGATCGATTGCAAATTTTATGTACGTTGTCCAGTTCTAATTGAATATTTAGAAAGCATGGCCATTATTTGTTTATTGCATTTTTACGGTACACTGGAAGTATTGAAATTAAAAAAAAAAAACTAAAGCATCATAACCTACGCATTATACTTTGCAACACCACATAATTGTATACGGGGTTGCATGCCTCTCAGTCGTTTGTTTCATGGCCAAATGATAATGAAAAACGAAGGACAAACATTTCTCTATTCTAAGTTGTATCTTTATTGCCAGAACGAACTTAAAAAGAATGGAAAGATGGAACGGGAATGATAACTCTCATTGTTCCTAGATGTAAAAGTAAATCATTGTATCCGCACATTCTTCTCTTTCTCGCAAAAATTAGTAAAATATAATCTCTCTATGACTTAACAGTTCTCGAGATATGGCTGCTTAATAGGCCTATCTAGAATTTCGAACTTTGTTGGCCAATATATGGGGAACGGTGGCCAGTTGGTCAGTAGACAGTTAATCAGTGGCTACGGGTTGCTATTTAATACCAAGATGTTCACCATCCTCTTAGGTATTGATCAACACCAATATGATCTCAGTGTGACTTACGGTTCCCGAGACTGGGCTCCTTAAATCTCCCGAAATCGGAATTATCTTTTGGCCAATATCACGGGAACGGTAAGTCATACAGAGATGATATTAGTATTAATCAATTCCTAACAGATTGTTAAACATTTTCGTACCGATATTAATTGCTTACCATTATCCAGTGGCCAGTTGAACAGGGGTTGTCGGTTACTATTTGATACCAAAATATTTATTGTCCTCTTAGGTATTGATTAACATCAATATTGTCTCTCAACAACTTACGGTTCCTGTGCTAAGGCTCCTTAAATATCTAGAAATTGGCCATTTTTGGCCAATATCACGGGAACGGTAAGTCGTAGAGAGATGATATTCGTGTTAATCAACACCTAAGAGAATTGTAAACATTTTGGTACCATTAATTGATCGCCACTGGCTAACTGGCCATTGGCCAAACCAGTGGCCAGTTGGACAGTGGCTACGGTTACTATTTGTTACCAAAATATTTACCATCCTTTTATATATTGATCAACACCAATATGGTCTCTCTATGACTTACGGTTCCCGAGATATGGCTCCTTAAATCTCTGGAAATCGGCCTTTTTAGTCAATATCTTGGGAACGCTAAAAGTGTCACAAAAAAATTAATCACTTTCTTTGATAGTTTTTGATGCTCTATTGAATGCAGGGTTCAAAATTGAAAAAAAAAATCGCAAATAACAGACAGACAGATAGAGAGGTAGACACACAGGCATAGAGAATTCAGTAACGAATTTTTTAAGTTCGTTGAAAATATTTCCATTTTATATCGTGTTACTTCCACAAATTTGCTACAAACTCACTCCAACATCTATATATAGCAATTCACTTCCTTTGTGAGTCTCCTATCCTTTACTTGTGTGAGTAAGGAGGCATTCACAGTGGGATAGAGAGTCATGATCATAACAGAACTCAGACAGCGCATGAGTAAGCAGTTGGAAAAACTAGTTGAGAGCAGCGCAGGAGGAACTGTCTCGATTGAAACGGGACGTCTGGACACCTTATATTAATATGATATTTTGTGATACTCAATACGCTAATCTATCTGTATTGCCTAATTCTCACTCTGCTTCACGAAATTTTTGGCAGTATGAAAAAAGGAAAGCCGTTAGACAATTGAAAACGAGTTTGGGTACAAAACCTCGCGGTGACAACCTCGCGGACCAAAACCTCGCCTGGGCAAAACCTCGCCGCCTAAAACCTCGCGGCCCAAAATCTTGCCGGGCCGAAATCTCGCCTGTTCAAAACCTCGCCGCCCAAAAGTTCGCGGGTCAAAATCTCGTCTGTCCAAAACCTCGCGGTCCAAAATCTCGCTATACCCAAAATCTCGTCTGCCAAAACCTCGCGGTCCTGATCTCTGGACATAGAATCTCGCCTGGTCTAAACTACGCGGGACGTAATCGTACGTGGGAAGAAATGTCGTCAGTATAAAACCTCGTAACGACGATTACTTCGATGTAGAATGCTCTATATATTGCTATATGTATATATTTTGTAATAACAACTAATTGCATTAAAATAATGACAAGAAAATATTCTAACGCTTCCTTGAAAATCTGTATATATAAAACTGAAAATTACTATGATTGTAACATCATACCTCTTGAGCCACCCGACCGATCTCGATCAAATGTTCAACATATATGAGGTTCGGGCCTGGGATGTCTTTTGTAATTTCTCTTTGGCCGCATAATGAAGTGGAGGAAGAGATATATAAAAACAAATAAAGCTTAATAACTCTTGAACCAAGAAACCAATCTCGATCGAATTTGCCAGACAGATCAGGTTACCGCCTGGGATGGTTTTTATCACTTGACGGGAAGAGGGAGGGAAAGAAGGAAACATATAGAAATACATAAACATTAAATTGGCTGCGTTTGTGACTTAATAACTCTTGAACCACCCGACACGTCTCGATCAAATTTTCAATATAGATAGAGTTTTAGCCTGGGATGCTTTTTATTTTACTTTGATGGTGACCTTACGAAATTCTAACAAAATCGAATAATATTTATGAAAGTATGAAATAATATGTAAGTTTTTACGTCCCTTGATTATGTCCTGTAGGTTAAAGGAGACGTAGGTGATCAGGATGAAGAAAATGATGGAATGAAGAAAGTAGGAAAAAACGGGAATACCCCAAAAAGTCCACACACACGATGTTTTGTATATTATTATTATTATTATTATTATTATTATTATTATTATTATTATTATTATTATTATTATTATTATTATTATTTGTGATACGGAATTGCATATTAAGAAACTCATTGGGTAAATTTTAAGGTTTCATTCCGCAAATTTTTTGCCAAACGAGATTTTGGTCCGTGAGGTTTTCGAAGGCGAGATTTTGGCTCACGGGGTTTTGGGCGGCGAGATTTTGGTCGCGCGAGATTTTGGGCGGAGAGGTTTTGGCCCGACGAGCTTTTAGTCCACGAGGTTTCGGGCGGCGAGGTTTTGATCACGCGAGGTTTCGGCATGGCGAGATTTTGGGAGGCGAGGTTATGGCCCGCGAGGTTTTGGGCGGCGATCTTTTGCCCGCGAGATTTTGTCCGTATCCCTAGAAAACGAAAGTGAATCTTAGCAACCAAAAACAAATTTACAATTTATTGTCATAAGTGAATGTATATACTTCAATTTACTTGATTTAAATTTTGTTTAGCGTTTCTTTCATCAGCAAGGCTATGTAACACGAATATCTACACTTAACGTGGGATTCGAACCACACAAGATCCCGCCGGGAATCGAATTCCAGTCTCCAGGACCAAAGGCACCTACGCTATCCAAATTATGACGAGGAAGTTCGTGTGATAAAAGAAGAGATTTCAACTTTTAAGAAGCGAATTAACTTAATTTAGTAAGTGAAAGGAAGTAGAAATTCCGATTACAGAGCTAACAAGACAAAACAGGTAATCTCTTAATTTTCCTAATATTATTATCCTAATAATATTTCCTAATCCTCGTATTTGAAGATTTATTTGAAGTCAGATATCAAGGTTCAAGAGATGTAGCATTGAAACCAGTTCATTGGAGGAGTCTTTACCGTCTTTGATCGAATGCCACCTGCATTTTAAGCCACGAAATTTAAATATCTAAATTGAGTTTCGAAATATGTATTATAAATTGCATACTGGATAATTTGTTGGAATAAAATTTAGAGATAAAAATGTATAGTCAAGAATAAATGTATTTACTTACAACTCTTCTACGTTAATATGGATAGGAAGATAGTTGAGTTAGTGAATTGATATTAATTCCTATCATGAATATCATGAATTTGTCAGTAACTAATTGTTATGAGCTCAGTCATTTCTCAGCTGTAGAATTGCACTTCGAAAAGTTATCTGCAAGACAATATTCATTTTGCGCACCTGAAATAATATATAAATAGATGAATAAAACTATTATTTAAAATAGTAAATACCTTATATTTAAGTAAATATTAATACAATGTAAATAAAGGGAACTTAATAAAAGTAAATGAAAGTGAAAATGATAGTCATTATCATCATAGCAATTATTGGCAGGTTACTTGCCGCATAGAAGCTTCCATGTTTCATGGTCTTCAGCTAACTTCTTCGTATTGACTTTTCCTTTTTGATATCGTCCATCAATTGTAACCTCCTTCGCATCCTTCTTCTCTTCTCTACCACGATACCCTCTAGTGCAACTCTCATGATACACTTTCTTGTTAGTCAATGTCCCAACCAATTTCTCTTCCTCTTTTCAATTACATCTAAAATTATTCTCTTCTCCCCTACCATTCCTAACACCCTCTCTTTCGTTTTCTGTTCAACCTAGCTAATAATCTCCATTTTTCTTCATTTCGAAAGTATCCAGTTTTTTTTTTTTTATTACTTTTGCGCAATGTCCATGTTTCTGCCTCATACACTACAATACTGCACACGAAGTATTTTGAGTCTTATTCTCAACTTTCTCTTCAAGAGCACAAAAAATAGACTGTTCTTCCTCCTAAAGGCTTCCCTCACTATTCCTAGGTTTGCTTTTGTTTCGTGTTTGAACTTCATATCATTACTAATAATACTACCCAAGTATCAAAAACTAGTCATCTGATCTATTTTCTACCCTCCTACTTCTATATTACACACCGACCACTTTATTCCAATTTCCATGACTTCCGTCTTTGTAACATTTAAAATAATAGTAATTAGTAATTAATAGAGAAATGTATATGAAATGAAAATGAAAATATTACTAAATAAAATAAATATTAAAGAAACAGTACCGGTAATCAGAGGAATGAACTAAATACTTACCTAAATCGTAGCAGAGTGCTCTCTGCGTTGACGTGAGTATTATGATGTTAAAATACAGGATTCATTCATTTCTCATCAGCGTCTATTTTAGCGGGGCCGGCATAACCGTTGGACGTAAAACTTAAAGATTTCATTTCATTTCATTTATCCGGAAAGTAATGAGATTGGTCAAGGCCATTATCGTATCTGTCACTAGTAGAATTGGTGGTAGATGGTCTTAGTTAGGCAGTTCTACCCTGATCAGTTGCTCCCGAACTTTGGTACAGCAAGGGTCGCTTATCGTCCGAAGAGTGTTTAAAAACGATGTCGACTTTTTGGAAGCTCAAAATACTAGTTTTGCTTGATACGCCATGAAATTTTGCTTCACGCTTGGAGAAACTTGTTCAGAGATGTTCAGTTGAAGGACAGGCACACAGTGTCAACTGCTATGACAAGACTAAGTTTTATCACATTGGTGTAGCCAGTAGTTGTTCTAGAGGGAAATAACATGACCTTCAGGAGACCTGGGCTTTTTGCATACTAAAAGCAGATTTAAAAAACTACTTTCAAAATATAAACCATTATAAACTTACAATACATACATACATGCATACAAGCCTTTCCCATGGCACCTACGAACATGTAAATGCAAATAAAAGGATCAATTATACAGAAAACGAAAACAACAATTACTAGGATACATGGTGAAGATATCTGAAAGAAACCATGCTTGAAAGAAGAGAGAAACATATCTGGTAAATGCTTGTTTGTGATTGGCTAAAACTAGAAAATACAAATAAATCCTTATCTCTGATTCGTCGAACGCTTGACTTTTTATATTTAAAGGGAACTTTTACAAATATTTTTTTCTTTTCTTTGATAGTTTCCTTGACAGTTTTCCTATAACTATTTGCCAATGGTTAATCAGAGTTGAAATATAATATTCTTTCCTCATTTTCATCATATTGAGATATTTGTAATTACGCGTAAGTAATATGGGATTATCCGAAGAACAACTTGCTAGCGGAGTGATTTGTCACAACAGTTGTCCATTGTTATGAGCATATTTAGGGACGTCTGGCCAGATCTAGCTCGGAATAAGTATAAGAAATAAAGTGAAAATCAACTTTCAATGAATTAGTAATTTATTTTCATGATTTATAATAGAGTTCAGTTAGTACATTAGTGGATAGTATCTCTCCTGGAACAAACAAAAATTATTCCAACTTTTGCCATTTTCCCCAAGAATTTCTCGACGTCTTTCGAGGCTTCATATTCAGTTAATACGTTTTCTATTTTTCTATCCACCTTATGTACTGACGTCGACTACGTTTGCCTTCTATGTTTAAAGGTCTGCTTTTATAAAGGTAATCGTTGTGCAGTACATAGCCTCACGTTTTAGATACTTCACCAAACAGTACACATTAGGAGTTGACTTACCTAACGATTTGAGTCTGTGGTTTCACCATTTAACAACATTATTCGTTCTGTGTTGTTGATTCGAGAGGTTCCACATGGAGATGTCAATGCGGGAGTGTTAACTGCAGTTCTACAAAATAATCTAAAAACCTCTCAAGTATTTCATGATGTGGTACATCTTCCATAATAGAAAGCCACCAAACGTCGACATCATCTACAAGAAGAAATGCTAGAGCAGAACACATTCTGAGGAGAGCCTAACCTCTGGAACTGATTTAGTCATTTGTGGGTCGAAATTCCTGAACCTTACTCCAGAAACACTGATTAAAATGGAATTACACCCACTAATGTGTGTGTCCGGGAACAGTGTTCTTAGAGATGTTATCGCAGCTTGATCGAAATTCAACTTGATTAATTTCGTATTACAATCATTAATATTAGCCTTCACCAAACTGAAAAATCTCTGATACATCTTACGATCTCTTGCTAGTAAGAGGCCAAGATCAAAGGAACAATATTTGCTTCCTCCAAATTGCTTTCGATGTCTGCTCGTGTTGTCTATAATTGGACAAACTGCTAACTACAACACTTAAATGTTCTGTCCATAAAAAACTTAGTGTGCTTAGTTGTACACTGTCTTCCCTTCGCAGTACAAAATATTAGCATTCTTCCTTCCTCTGTGGTATCACCTGAAAGCAGGAAGTTTGTCTCATCATCTATCGTCAGAATATACACATTAAACGGTATCTCAAAAATCCAAGAAAAAGTATTTTTCTCATTGTACCACAAATGTCTAGTACCGCAAATGTCCTGATAATTGTTAAACATTTATACGAGTATAAAAATTGGTCACATGATCCAGATCATGGTCATGGTTGTCATATTTAAAAAATTACGCCGAATTACTAGACTTTTTGTTTAAGTATATATCTCTACCCACTGGTCCGAATTTGCAGTCTGGTTGCTCATTTCACTCATTTGTAAAATAATTCTCGTAGTTCTAAATTGTAATGTAATTTGAATAAGTGGAACAACGACATATTTTCAGATACAAATTTTAAAAAGTGGGCTCAAAAAACAATTTTACAAATAGGAGAAGTATGTACTTTTAAATAAATACGTCGTAGTGGATAATACGGATACAAATTAATAACATAGAGTCAAAAATTAAATGAATATGCAAGTCGAGATGAAGACTAAGAAAATCATTTATGAGGGTTCCTGCATTGGTCCAAAATAGTACTTTTACATTTACAAAAGTCATAGCTCATTATTTCCAATTTTCTACTGGTACATACAATTTCTCCGAAACACAGGCAGTTACATGGCTTAGGAACATGTTCAGGCTCCGATGGATCATCTGTCGCATGAGGAATTAAAGTACCATCTTCCTCTATGTAACCATAATACAATGTATTAAGTTTCTTATACAGCTCCAAAGCATGAATCAATTTGTAGTATTGCAAAGAGTTACTTTTTATATGAAGACTGATAGGGGCCAAATCTTGAGTTTCTTAATTTTTTTGATGGAACTGATGGAAACATAATTTATCCATTGTACCTAACAAGGAACATCACCCAATTGTCCGGCTCCGATTTCAATGAAATTTTTATTGCTGATAGAGGACATGTATTCATTACTTGTGATGACAGAAATTTTTGCTATGGTGCATGTTTTCTATTTTTCTATAATTTTTAAGAGTTGTGATGTGGTTACTAGAGATTACTGCAGAAGTCCCTTACTACCCTTTGTAAACGAAGTGTTAATGAAAGAACAACCATGTAGATACATATAAGGCTAAGGGGAAGTCGTATGGTGCGTATGACCTTGACTGCAGCCATCTTAAAATCCGCCATTTTAAATTAAGGTCAAGTTTTTAAAATGGGAATATGGTACTATGATACATAATTTCGGGCTAGAATTTAATCAGGAAGACAATGGTGAAGTTAGTTTCAAGATACGCCCATTTTGGGAAAAGTTACAGGCATAGTAATTATTTATACTTACCATGTGCGTAAGTCACTTACCTCCTCTTCTAACCCGCGTATTAATGATAATAAGTGAATAAAGGTTTCGGTAATACATATTATGTCTAGAGGGAAGTGATACGATAACGGTATCCTTGGCGGCAGCCATCTTGAAATCCGCCATTTTGAATTAAAGTGAAATTTTGAAAAATGAAGACCATAGTATCTGACACCTAATTTTAATAGTAAATCTTCCTCAAAAGCCAATGGTATGCTTATTTCTGTTCTATAGTTAACCAGTATGAATTTAGGATTGCTTCTAATGTGCACCAAACGTCCATTATTCGATCTTTCACATTGGCAACACTCCTAATTTTCACCGCAAGTTTTAAGATTCCAACTGGCACTTTGCAATTGTTGCCATGACTCATGTTTTCTAAATTTATTACATTTTTTAAAAGTTGCGATTTGCCAGTTCATGAATACTGTTGGGATAAGCATCCAGCAATCTTTCTGAATTTGGAAGACTTACCATGTAATTATTAATTTCCTAGGCAGTGTAATTATATATTTTAACCCAGGGTACATGAGAAACCTATGGACCTATGTGACGTAAAGAAATACAAATGAAATTATAACAAACTGGTGTTAGACGAACACAAAATTATCATGAAATGTAGCCTACATGTTGCGCAAACGACAAACAGTATTTTTTTTTTAAATGCAACTTTACAACTTTAAAGGAACAGCAGCAATGATAGAAAATATCAAAGAGACATAATATGACTGTTCCCAACACACTATTTGTACCATGAACAAAATATGAAAACAGGTAACTTGTTTATAAAGAGGTATAACTTAATCGAGTTCCCCATCAATACTGATTATAAACCTTACAAACATAAACCATCGACAACAATCGCTAGAAAACGAATGACTTTTTTTGTCTGACTAGCTAAAATATTGCCATAGAAAATATATAAATACACAATAAACAAATTAATATAAAACAAAACAAAAGACCATTGATTTACACAACAATCATATTTCGTTTTCCTTTTTGAAGTGAATTTTTATTCGAGTTCTCGTCTCATCTAATATCCATTTACAAGCTACGTCTTCAGTACTACCTGAATGAAAAGTTGGAGTTGTTTCGTTGTGCGACGATTCATGTCAGTAAACGAGTTTTTGAAGGGCAGGTATAGGAAATAAATAATTACATTGCCTAGGAAATTAATAATTACATGGCAAGTCTTCAAAATTCAGAAAGATTGCTGGATGCTTATCCCAACAGTATTCATGAACTGACAAATCGCAACTTTTAAAAAAATGTAATAAATTTAGAAAACATGAGCCATAGCAACAATTGCAAAGTGCCAGTTGGAATCTTAAAACTTGCGGTGAAAATTAGGAGTGTTGCCAATTTGAATGGTCGAATAATGGACGTTTGGTGCACATTAAAAGAGTCCTAAATTCATACTGGTTAACTATAGAACAGAAATAAGCATACCATTGGCTTTTGAGGAAAATTTACTATTAAAATTAGGTGTCAGATACTATGGTTTTCATTTTTCAAAACTTGACTTTAATTCAAAATGGCGGATTTCAAGATGGCTGCCGTCAATGATACCGTTATCGTATCACTTCCTTCTAGACACAATATGTATCACCGAAACCTTTATTCACTTATTATCATTAATACGCGGGTTAGAAGAGGAGGTAAGTGACTTACGCACATGGTAAGTATAAATAATTAATGTGCCTGTAACTTTTTCCAAAATGGGCGTATCTTGAAACTAACTTCACCATTGTCTTCCTGATTAAATTCTAGCCCGAAATTATGTATCATATTACCATATTCCCATTTTAAAAACTTGACCTTAATTCAAAATGGCGGATTTCAAGATGGCTGCCGTGAAGGTCATACGTACCATACGACTTTCCCCTAGACCTTATATGTATCTACATGGTTGTTCTTTCATTAACACTTCGTTTACAAAGGGTAGTAAGGGACTTCTGCAGTGATCTCTATTAATCACATCACAACCTTTAAAAATTATCAAAAAATAGAAAACATCCACCATGGCAAAAATTTCTGTCATCACAAGTAATGAATACATGTTCTCTATCAGCAATAAAAATTTCATTGAAATCGGAGCCTGACAATTGGGTGATGTCCCTTGTAAGCTGAGCCAAGTGCACAAACCAAAATTTTTGCTTTCTTTTTCAGGTTCTTATTCAGTGGCCCTTTGCCAAAATCTAACAAAAGGTCTTCCAAACATGATTCTGTTGCTTTCAAAGCTGCTAAGCCCTACTTCTTTTACTTGTAGTGTCGCAGCCGGTTAAAGAATGAATTGCTGGTAAAACTGTTAAATCAGCAAGCGGTGCTCTGCCTTCAAATGAGTTAAGTGGTATGTACCGCGATGATTTTCCTATTCCAAAGAAAATCCAAAGTTCTTGGAGTCCTAAACTTTTCTACTTCTGTAGGTAGTGAAAGAGGATACCAAAAAACGTCGGTACCAGTAGAACAAATAACATGTTGCTTATTTTAGAAGTCAGAGTCATGTGAGGAATATCATAGGATCCTCTCATCTGCTTCTTCATGATCAGATCCCAAAATAAGTTCGTTCTCAACCATCATAACACTTATCTTGGCTGATCATCTTTTGCTATACCACCATGATAACTCGGAACAGAAGTGACATATTTTCTTTCGAGATATCGAATCAATAATGTATGAGTGCAACTTTTCTTGTTTCTAAATGAGGCCCAGTGCTAGATAAAGCATCATTGATGTCATTTGGGGTCCCATATTCTACAGGTTGATTCCGTGATCGCTTGCATCTCTCAGGCGCTTTTATACTTTTCCCCTTATAAACGTTGATAACAATGTCGAAACACTCACTTGTGTGAGAAGCTTGGCTGATAGCTTTCCAAATGCTTCTTACAAACTCTTCATATATATTCAAGATTTTGTTGGAACCTTCCTTGCAACTGGCATAAAGTCTATAACTGTAGCTTTACCAGGTGATTGAAGAATTTAGAAAATTGGCGGTGTTTGTAGCGTCTTTTCTAGTTCATGAACCAGCTGTGATTTTTTTGGTTTTGTCAGAAATCCATTTCCGGTCAGAAATAAAGATGTACAAGTTAATTTAAAAATTACGAAGCTATCAAGATTTTGCTCCTACCTCAAGATCTATCAGTGAAGTGGAATGTACCGCGATGATATTCCTATTCCAAAGAAAATCCAAAGTTTCAGATCGTAAGAAGAAGCTATAAATGGATTCATACTTTCTAACGGTCTGAGAAACTCAATCCCTTGTACAATGGTTACATAGAGGAAGATGGCACTTTAATTCCGCATGTGACAGATGATCCATCGGAGCCTGAAGATGTTCCTAAGCCATGTAATTGTCAGATATGCTTCGGAGAAATTGTATGTACCAGTAGAAAATTGAAAATAATGAGCTATGACTTACTATTTTGGACCAATGCAGGAACCCTCATAACTGATTTTCTTAGTCTTAGTCTTTGAAAGATTTACAATATTCATTTTAATTTTTGGCATTATGTTATAAATTTGTATCAGTATTATCCACTGCGACGTATTTGTTTAAAAGTACATACTTCTTCCATTTGTAAATATATTTTTTACTTTTTGAAAGCACTTTTTTAAATTCGTATCTGGAAATACATCGTTGCTCCATTTTTTCAAATTACATTATAATTTAGAACTACGAGATTTACTTTACAAAGGAGTGAAATGAGCAACCAGGTTGTAAATTTGTACCACTGGGTAAGGAGATATACCTAAACAAAAAATCTAGTAATTCAGCGTAAATTTTTAAATATGGCAACCAGACGACCATGATCTGGGTAGGTGTTTAACAAACCGCACAACAAAGGTTTTTTTTAGGGGACATAAAACTTCGCAAGTGAGATGGACTAATGCCTGCAGTACACATATATTGCTAGAAGGTAAAACAACGGGAAAGACATATTTGTAAAAACAATTAAAATCATATATACCTTTAGATTTTCCTTAATATGTAGCCTAGTTTTGATGTAATTGTTTTAAGACGTGGTATAGTTTTACAAGGTAGCTGAATACGAATCTGACATCAATGTTTACAAATTAAGATGGCGGATCTAACATGGCGGACACAAATTACAAAAAGCAAGCTATGGATTTGACATTGGGTATATAGAGATATTCAATGTTGCTATGTATGAATCGGATACAAAAAGTGTAAAATTCACAATGACGGACCCAAGAAGGCGGACAATAAGCAAAACACTGCTATGGAACTGAAAGTGGGTAGTTAGAAGTTTTTGTCGTAGTGGAGTACGAATCCAATGTTAAAAGCACAAAATGCAATATGATGGGTCTCATATGTCGGACAAAAAGTGAAAAAAAAAAACATACAGAACAGACATACGTGATTATTACAAATATAGTGGAAAAAATATGTATAGTACACAACGGGACAAGTAGGGGCTGGTGATGTTTTACAATAAACAAGGAGTGTGTTTATTGTACAATCACGCCAAAATCGAGGCACAGGAAAGTTTTCGTAGTCTTTTGGAATGCTTTATCTACATACGAGATATTTCTTTGAAAAGGGCTGAGTTTAGCAACTCTTTAGTTTGATCTTTTAGATATACAAAAGAAAAACAACTTTATGAAAACTGTTGTATCATATATATATATATATATATATATATATATATATATATATATATATATATATATATATATATAACCAAGTAATCTTTCACAATGAACGTATTTAAAAATATATATAGTTATTTTTAAACTTACAACTGATTTGCATGTGATCTTTTCAAATGCAGTAAAAATTATTTAATATTTTTATATAATATATAATATATTGCTACATTTTCATGAATAATGAATTCAGGAACCGTAAATCTGATCCCTAGACTCGCTTCTGGCCTGTGGTACAGCAGTTGAAACAACAATCAAACATCTCCGCATCTTTCTAATGCTCGGTACAATTTATTCGCCAGTGAATGAATATAATTAATGAAACTCATATTTAGAAATCTTGAAAATCTTATTAAGTTCATAACATGTATCGGTAATCAAATTATGATATCTAAAAAGAATTTTAAAATTATGTCAAAATAGCTCCGATTGAACGTATTAGAAACAAGTATTTAAAGTCTATCTGGCAGGAATCATGCTTATAATTACAGTAAGGCGACAAAGAAAGCCGTTGGATATTTGTATTCAAAACTTATCTCTCAATACTTTCAATATTGATATACGGTTCTATTCATTCTCAGCTTGTAATAGTAGACTTTTAATACCTGAAGACATCCGATCGAAAGATAGTGTCTGGTTTGAAAGGTTGACTAACAAGTCTTATTACTAAAAAAAGAAATGTGTCTCTGAATGCTTTTTAAGAAAATATTAAACAGATGTCGATGTGTGTCAAATACTTTGGCAGCAATGATTATTGAGATGATCTTCCGATAAGCAACCTGGCTCCCTGGCTCTAATATATTCAGAAGCAGGAAATAGCTTGGTGACTTCACACTGAGTTTTAAGGAAAAGGTCATTATTCTTTTATTGTTCATTCATGAAGCACACTTTTTGTACTGGGCGATGATAGACAATAATCTTTTCACCACCTTGTTAACGTAATATATTTCTGGTTAATTCATAAATTCAATCTCAGGCTAGTAACTAAGGAAGAAAAGCAATTGACAATGTACATGTTCCATCATTGAAAATTTCCAATTACTACTACTACTACTACTACTACTACTACTACTACTACTACTACTACTTGTTTAAAGAAAAACACTCACTGGCCACCATGTGGTGTCTGGTTCGTTGTTAATGATTTATAATTGTAATTAATTATTTGATGCTAACATTATTGTAATTTGGTTAATTTGGGTTTGATAATAGCGAACCAGACAACCAGCTAAATAAATACACTTAGCATATATTATTAAGTAATTTATTTTTAATTATTGTGACAATTAGATTAGTAAACAACTTAGGGCTTTGCATGGGCAGTGTGGCTACTATTTATTTTTTTATTTTATTTGTAAAGTGTTGGATTTATAGTTTAAGTTTAAGTTAATTTAATTGGCTTTAGTTGAAGCTAAAGATTGTTTGGTTTTGTTATTAATTGCTTAATTTAGACATTTTAAGAAAAATTATTAACTTGGTTGCTGTTGAAATATTTTGGTTTTGGTATGGAAGTGTTTAGATTATAATTATTAAAAATATACAAATTTGGATGTTAAATTGTGAATTTTTTTCAAAACGGGAGTTTAATTAAAACTGTCCTCCTCGAGCTCTATCTGCAGGTCAAAAATTACCTTTTGTATTTCTTGCAATATTTTAAATTTTTATTGTTGTAATTACCTCGTAGGTGACTAAAATATTTTTTTTGTAGCAAAACTTTTTTATACATAACTTTAAAATTTTACCATATTTCCTGGTTGCAAAGTTTATAAAGTAATGTGCTTATACACAAAAATCTGGTTTTTAAGCAATTTAAAAAATTCTTAAGTCAATGTCCTTATACACTTATACTATCTAACCTACCAATTATTAATATATCCACCACAATAATAATAATAATAATAATAATAATAATAATAATAATAATAATAATAATAATAATAATAATAATAATAATAATAACTCTATGACCTATGGAACCCGGAGGTGCAATGCCGCATTCACAAAAGCTCTCCACTGACTTATGTCCTTAGCCAACTGGATTCAGTTCCTACTTTGAATTCCTATTTCTGCGAGATTCATCTCAACACTGTCCTCCATCTGCGCCTAGATCTTCCTAATGGTCGTTTTCCGATTGGTCTTCCAGTTAAGACTTTGAAAACGTTTCTACTTTCTTCCATCCTGATACATGACCTGCCCACCTGACAGTAGCGTAACTAGAATCTTTCTCAGGGGGGCCAATGAAGGGCCCAAGAAAATTTTGAGGGGGCCACCTCCAATGAATGATTTTTAATATATATATATATATATATATATATATATATATATATATATATAATATGTGTGTAGGTGTGTGTGCGTGTGTGTTTTCAAGGTGAATGTTTTCATCTTTGTTGTTCATGATTTTACTCTTTTACGGTGAAAATGTATGAATTTACTACTTCAAGCAACTAGGATACATTAATACAATTGATTTCCAATATAAGTAAGTAGTAATTTAATCGATGCATTTAAAATATGTGTGGCTGGTAGATTTAAGTGGAAGCAGAGAAATATACTTTTACAGGTCAAGAAAATAACTTAGAGGTTCATGCCTCTACTTAAAAGAGGATCTTTCTATTCTTGTGGGCAGCAGAAAAATTATCAACAACTTCTTCAAGATCTAACGATTTAGCAACTTTCTTCAATATAAAGTAATCCTAGGTTTTTCAAACTATCATCAGTCATTGAATTGCCTATATATCTTTAATCTTTTCAACATGAGAATGGCCTTTCACATGTAGCACTAGAAACTGATATAGTCGCAGAGATTATATCTAACTTGTTGGTTTCTAGGAATGCGTTTTTGTAGACGCAAAGATAAACGAACTTCATCAATGAATCAACTTTGGTTTCTTCTCGTCTTCATACAACTTAATTGTGTTTGGGAGGATTTTGAGTTTACATTTAAATATTTCCAAATCACTTTCATAATACTGGGCTATATGCTCCACAATGTTGTAATTTAGAAAGTTTTCACCTTTTGGATGTAGAGTGGTGATTGATTTAATGATTTTGCTACATGATCCAAAGCGTTTTTCCGTCTCAGTGATTGCTTTATCAATAGTAGGCAGAAAAATGTCTCTTAGTATATTATCTTTAGAAAATTCGTTTTCTGCCTCCAATGAAGGAAGAGATTAATCCAAAATGAATTTGTGATATTTCGATGGGGAATGTCTAATTCGTTTCCACGAGGAACCCCTATAGCGTATCTGTTTCCTTCTCTGGAATTTCAGGACCATTTTCTATGCATATCCACAAATATTCTTGATAAATTTGTTCGAATGTTGTTGGTTGAGAGTCGTATTCTCCAGACCACATTTTCGACAGCGTTTGAACTATTGAATCTACAAGAGTCAAACCTTCCGACATGTCTGCATCTACTTAAAATAAGGCGAAGCTCAAAGTTACAGCATGGCAGCAGTCATCTCAAATTTTAACAGCCCGAAAACATTCCATCTCGTATCGATGACATTTCCCGGATGGAATGGTGGAAGTAAATGAATATCACAAGTTCCAGGTTTCGTTTAATACCGCATAATAATATAAATAGTTGTTTGGTAGATAAACTGTATAAATAATAATAATAATAATAATAAAGTAAAATGTGATGTACGAGGACAAAAATGCTTACGAGACAAACGTCGCACAGAAACAGGGACTGAACTCTAACAGGACAGTGATTTGCCGTTCCACCCCACTTTAAATTATAATGCTTGCTCTTGAAGCTTAAGTTTCACTCTAAAGGAAACTGCCAATAATTATCATGTATTCTTAATATTTCAGGAAAATGTCAAAATTTCACGCTCTAAAAATTGCTAGCCTACTCAGTGACGAAATTAGACATTTGGTGCCCAGGGCAACTTTTGCGATTAGTACCCCTTTCATCTACATCCACACCAATAAACACACATATATGCTTGCTGGCGCCCGGGCAACTGCCCCGGTTTCAGGATCTTGTTTTGATCTGGCCGTAGTTCAATTACTTTTGGTTACTTTTACCCTTGAGCTCTAAAACTGAGTAATGAATGTGCCTTTACGTTATTAAAATGATGAAGTGAGCACTCTTTGAAGCAAAAAGAGGAAATATGTTTTTCTTTCCCTAATATCAAACAGTGTTCGAACAGACATTTAAATCGGGACTCCTTACAGCAAAAGAAGTATATGTGGTCCTTTTCTTTCTTTCGTTTGTTTACCTTTTACTTTTTAGAATTTGACGTGAATTCAAATACACAAATGCTTGACACCCACACCGAATGGCTAAAGCTCAGCGGTAGACATCAGCTTAAGATTCGGAAGATGGTGTGATTGATCCCTCGTGGATAAATATTTCAACTGAGGAGATTACCAAGATTCTTCCTCGGTGGCCCTATTGACTAATTTCCCTTATTTCTATCCTTGAGTCTCGGATGTTTCAAAGCCTTAAAATATATTCAAATGTAGTTGAAATAACGCTACTATCCTGTAGTCGATGCTAAATTAATATTGTAAGTTTTGAGATTAGATTTGAAGGAGGCATTAATTAGTATATCCTGTTGAAAATCCATGTCACCACTGATTTACTGTTCTGCATAATTCCTACAATGTAATTTTCTCAGAAATGCTTAATGCTTAATTTTCTCAGAAATGAATATTTTGACGCAGAATTAATATAAATCTGTGATAAAAATTGATATTCACTGACTGAACTTACTGAATTTACTGAATGGAATATCTGTAGACCAGTCCCACAAATATCAGATAACACGATGATACAACCTGGTTATGGGAGTAACTACACTTTTACACAAAACAACATTACTGCCGCGACCAAGTTGTATCATCTCGGTATCTTACCTGATGGTTAGTTATCAGGAGATTGTAGCACTGGCTCTGTGATAAATTTCGGAATTTCTCTAGTAGTTGCAATTTTGGGATTAAACTATAGTTAAAATAGTTTAAAAGAAAATACTTCTGAAAGATATATTTATAAAGAATCATTGATTTTTGTTAGCTCAGTTCCCCAAACTTTAGTTAGTAGAATAGGTCCACCAAGCGCTGACTCCGTTTTCCTTGGAGATCACTAGTATCGCTTATTAACATCGCAGCAGAAGGTTACTACTTAGTTGCCACGGCCAAGAGCGTTAGGAAATTAGACGTACTAGAGACAAGACCAGAAGGTAGACGAGAAGGAGAACCAGTACCAGTAGTAAATAGTAGGTGTTGGTAGTATTCAGTATCTTAATTTTCTCGAACTATTGGGATAAGAACAGCAGAGTGAATAACAGAAATAATAAAAACTTCTGCTCTCTTCTTTTATTGTAAATTAAACAAGACCTCTCGATATTATTTGATAATAATAATAATAATAATAATAATAATAATAATAATAATAATAATAATAATAATAATAATACCAAATTATTTAATGGATGCTATGCATTTGTTCTATGTCGCCATAATCGATGGAAATTAATTACTTAGTGTACGAAGTCTTTCGTCCATCACAAGTGTAATGTTTTACTGCAGTGTATGCTATTTGTAAGTAAACATCTCTTATTTTAGTATGACTTTCAACATTGAAGCAAATCAGAATGCAGACTGATTTTGCTTCTTCTTCTTCTTCTTTTTTTTTTTTTTTTGTTCTTTGTCAAAAACAAAGAAGACAACCAGATAAGGGACAGAGGTTAAAAGGAACGTTCAGATGCTGAGGTCAATGCATGCACCTTACAGATTTAGATAAATTATATCTTGCTGTACTACAAAGAAAAAGGAGCCTGAAGATTTTTGTTCGGAACGCAGACTATTGCAACATACGATATTCTGCAGTTGGTAACTTTGTTGTCGAGATATGTTTCGGTAGAAGTTTAACTTGGGGCCACTATTAACTCACCGTTTGTCGACTTATAGCAGTATCACTCTGTGTGTGTGGTGGGGGGGCGCTAGGGGGGCCAAGATTTTGAGCAAGGGGGCCTGGCCCCCAGGCCCACCCTTGGCTCCGCCACTGCCACCTGAGCCTCCTAGACTTGATGATCCTAACAACGTTTGGTAAACCATATAAGTTATATAGTTCCTTGTTAATAATAAAACAATAATAATAATAATAATAATAATAATAATAATAATAATAATAATAATAATAATAATAATATAATGAGTTCTGTCTTACAGTGATTTCAACATTCTATTCACCAGATATATACTCAAGCTATCCTATTTCTCATTGCATGAGTTATTATGTTGTGAGTTATTATTCGTTGAGTGAGAAGGTTCTTTTTTAAGTAGACTTATTGCGCCTTATGCAGAGTCGTTTCGACGTATGATTAGAGTCATACTAAAGGCCTGACTACTGTAGGAAACGTATGTTAGTCGAACTTTTCAGCATGGCACTAATCACGCGTCAGAATGACTCTGCATTTGACCCTTTATAATTTTAATTAGACCGAAACTACCTGAATCAGGCATGTCAAACTCATGGCATGTGACTCACTTTTCTGCGGCCCTTTGTTCACTGCAAGAAAATATAACAAATATATAACTTACATATTTACAAAATTGTAGCCTAACGATTCTAAAATTCTAACTGGCAATCCTGCTTCACGTTCTCAAAAGTTTATGGAACTTGAGATATGAAATTAGTCACTTCTTGGAAATCAAAGAAGAAAATACCAGCTTCTAGCAGCGTCCTTCGTGGTTACGAGACTTTCTTTTCTAATTGATATTATGAAATATTTGCTAGATTTGAATAAGAAACAGCAAGGAAAAGATATAGGGAATTATGCACAGTCATTGTGATGCGTGATTAGTGCCATACTAAAGACTTCGATTAACATATGTTTCCCGCAATAGTCAGGCCTTTAGTATGTGCTAATCATACGTCAAATCGACTCTGCATAAGGCCGATAGTTATTATGAACATAAACGATCAGATAAAAACATTCATACGCAAGTTGTGCTTTTCGAGAAACAGTCAAAAGACGAAGATTTGACACACTTCTCAACGTGTGCTAAGCGTAAAAACAAATTAAAGGAAGCCTCCTTTGTACAAAACGTCTGTCGTGAAGCTTAAGAGTTTAAGACTGAATTCGAAGAAAGGTTGCGTGATATCAGATCAATTGAAGATTTGCTCCTGTTTTTCCTTATTTTAACCAGCGTTTAGTACGTCCAGCTCATTTACAGATGGAATTAATAGAAAATTAGTGCGAGAAAAGTCAGTGAAGGGGATATATCCCAATACTTGCTTGTGCGCTTCCCAGAAACCCACAAATGTGCATAGTAAGCCATTTCCATGACATATAGTACATATCAATGTGAACAATTTTTCTCACTTATGAAAATGAAGAAGTTCCCAACTAGATCCCATCTTACATCTGTTCTGAAGATCACTAATGCAAGCAGTTTATCTCCAGACATTCAGAAGCTCAATAAAATGTCAGATGCTGGGAAAGAGACAATATATACCATTACATTCCTTCTATTTTTTAAAGAACTACAAAATTAGGTCAGATTTTATATACTTACTCACTTTTAAAATACATAATAAAATATGAAAATGAACCTTTTTTCTTCTGGTCCTTACTGCTATACAACAATGACTATTTGGTTCACTTGATATACTGATTTTGACAGTGTCTGACTTAAATCCTTCACCATACTGTTCCAAACGTATACAAGATGAGACCCATAGCTCCGTTATGATCATTTGACATGATGTCATCTCGTATTTTGAATTTTATTGAGTTTTGCTTGGGTGTGTGTTACATCCTTACATAACACGAAGATTGTGACCAGAGATAGGCATTTTGGTAACCCTCACTCACACTCATCCTCAATCAATTGCCTCACAGTCATCCTCAGCCACCCCCACCCTCACCCTCAGCCACTCTCACCCTCAATCGACATCCTGGCACACCCTCAGCCACCCTCACCCTCAATCGACTCCCTTACACTTACCCTTAGCCATCCTCACCCTCAACCAACTCCCTCACACTTACCCTCAGCTGCCCTCACCCTCAATTAACTCCCTCATACTCACCCTCAGCCAACATCAGCCTGAACCGACTCCTTCACACTCACCCTCAGCCAATATCACTCTCAATCGACACCCTCACACTCACCCTCAGTCACCCTCACACTCATCCACCAAAATGAGGTTTTGAGTGCGGCCCTCTTGAGAGCAAAAATGAATGAGGGTGTTCATCTCTGGTTGTAACGGACAGCACTTACTATTAGGCCGTTCATATATTGACCAGAGGACCTGAATTTAGAACCATAGCCATAGGCGTAACTAGGATATTTTCCGGGGGGTAGAGGGCATGGTCCCTTAGTTCTGAAAATTGGAACACTCTTTTAGAAGACCTTGTTTAATGTTTTTTAATATTTCCTTCTGAGTCCCCCTTACCAAGCACTCATTATAATCTCTTCAACTTATTTAGTCTCCTAACACGACAGTCAATGCAAAAGTTCAGTGAAAATCTATTACATCAGAAATTTGCTTAAAATTTTATATTTCCTATCTTCTGTTGCTACTAAATAACTACCTAAAATTTACTCCAATTATGAAAACTCATAATTTTCTAGTACTGTTTTACTCTCTGAGCGATTTGAGCAAAACTATATTATTCGTAAACGTTAACTATTATGTTCTCAGTTTACTCTTACATCTAATAGAAACACAAATAAGTATACAAGTAATGACAAAATTTAAAATTATAACAGTTTAAAAATCAGTCATGGGCTATTTTTATTTTAAGTTTTGCAATAAATCATTATCGTTGAAGCTTAATTACACAAACTTTTGCGAACAAAGAAATACAATCACTTTTATACACAAAACTTTTTTAACTAAAAAATAATAATGGCATGTAAAAGTACCGAATCGGATAGTTGGCATGGCAAACTTCCCGTACAACTTAAATATTTTTAAAAAATGCAATTAGAAGAGAAACAGGTTAACAATACGAGAGGAGAAGACTTGCAGATTGAGGGAAAGTAATAATAATTTCATTAAATTTCTAGTGAAGCCATCACGTTTATCAAATGCAACATCTCTAAGATTGATAGTTAGTACAAATTTCTATTAGTTGTTACAATTCACTAAAACTCTACATGTCTTCACATAAATAAAGTCAAAATTAATATTAATTCTCTTAAAGATTTCAGGTGGGTGTTGTCTACAACCTCAAACATATAAAACAAATAACTAACTATATAAAATCTAAGCTACATATTAACACACTGCAATATTTTTATATTAATATAGCCTAATTTCTTGCTACACATTGCTAATTGCAGTTTGCTACACATTCTTATACAACCTCTATTTTACATGATTGCATACGTATGTTCTCTAGAAGAAGAAAGTGTACGTCCTACATAAAGGTTTCATGATCTTACATTTCAAACCTAGACTAGCTTCAGCTTTCGTTCTCTTGCTGAAAATATATCAAGTACACGTTCCTGTTCGCATGGTGCTTAACAAGGTCACTCTCTACGTTCAACAGAGAAAAGTTCGAAAATCTGTCCTGAACCATAGTAGTCCTTAATCGTGTCTTGATGCGTCGCATGGCAGAAAAAACTTCTTTCACAACCAGCTGAACCCACTGGCAGTCCTATAGCAACTTCAAGCAGTTTATATAGGTTGGGGGTGAATTCCTTTTTGATCCTAGTTTGAAGATTTTCCATATTGACTGCCATGTTGTTGTTTCTCAAAATATTTTTCATGACAACAGTTTCAGCCTGTAAGGCGGAAGTATTGATATTCACAATATCTTTATAATTAGATACGAAGTCTTCTCCATGTACTATGTCCAGCTTAAGCATCAACTGACTGTGCTAAAGGCAGATTTTCGAACCTTTTCTTGAAGTTACTAATAATATTGTTCATCACTTGATAATAGACATTTATCTTTCAGTATTCGCAGGTCTTTGTGTCTGATGGCAGCTGTATCAAACTACCTTGACCAAGAGTTAATTCTGTCAAGTAGTCCTTCATCCTTTCAGGTTTTCTTTTTTTGGAAACTCGAACCGGTTCAAGAGAAATTTCTTGTTCTTGAGCAAAATTGCTTATTATCTTCCACAGATCATCAAAATCATTTCTTTTCTCCTCGAAACTAGTAATGGTAGCAGTTACGATTTCACTTGCTTGACCAAGAGATGCTTCTTTGCTTTGGAAGTAATTGCTTAATACATTCGTAAGTAAGAAGACTGAGTGGAACACAAACAAACTAACGACAAATTCTGGCTTCGGGATGTAATTCAGTTTGCCAAATGCTTCCATTGAGTTTTTATCACGAGCCTGGTGGATTTCCTCTTTCAAGACCTCTTTGATTACAATGGATAAGTGATTTTTCTCAATGCAAGAGAGCTGAGCTACAAGGTTACGCTGAGAATAACTTGTTTATCTTTAATAATTTTCCTTTTTAAAAAAATCGTTACCTAAAATTATTCCCAATGTGCATGTATTGGAGCATTTATTTTATCCCTCTTAGCAAAGTATCCCGGTTTGATTTTGTTCTTTCTAACGTTATTTTCTATTATACATTATAAGATTAATTATAAAATGTCAATAGCATACTTGATTGCTTCAAGTATGCTTTCTACAAGGGCACTGGCCCAAATCCCAGGGGGATGGGAGGACATATACCTCAATCTTGGAACTGGGGGGATTGTCCTCCCAATAATCCGATTTAAAATGTGTGGTTTTTTTTGCCTAAATTTCAGAATCACGGCACTGATTTGTAGTACTAATATGTACCACTATTTCATCTATATCGCCTGATATATAGGTCTAATATACGACAGGTTCACCTCAGAAATCAGATCCATCTACAGTAATATGAGTCCCAGAATAAGTCTTAATATACCCTCCTCCCAATGTTGAATACAACTCTGCTCCCCTGATCCTCTACACCTTTGTTTTCCAACTTCATAAATATTTTGAACGTTGCTTTATAATAATAATAATAATAATAATAATAATAATAATAATAATAATAATAATAATAATAATAATAATAATAATAATAATTATTATTATTATTATTATTATTATTATTATTATTATTATTATTATTATTATTATTATTATTATTATTATTATGTGCTAATGTTCATCTTCATACTATAGTACTTCACTTTTTTCAATATTTTCTCCGAGAATCGACAAAACGAATCTGAGATGTGAATATACCACACGTATTCTGGACGAAAAAGTATTTATTTTCAGATTAGTTATTATTTTCAATAATAACGAGAACAAAATGTTATACTGCAAACTGATTATACACAGGTATTTATAGTATTATTAATTAACGAGCACGCTGTTTATGACAGAGAATTATCTTTCAATATTTAATAAATTTGTTATTTTTTTTTATCTCCAATATATTTTTACCAATATGGCAACAAGTGATAGACTATATTTTAGTTTCTTGAACATGTACATTTTGAAAGCTCTATCATTTTTTTTTTCAATTGAATCAGTTTAATGAATCAGTTTTCAATGATTTATTTCAAATATCAGTTTATGACAGAGAATTTTCTTTCAATATTTAATAAATTTGTTATATTTTTTTATCTCCAATATATTTTAACCAATATGGCAACAAAATGATATATTTTAGTTTCTTGAACATGTACATTTTGAAAGTTCAATTAATTTATTTCAAATGAATTTTTACATTATTTCGGAAATAATATCTTTAAAAATATGACCATTTTTGTTTGATCTTGACTTTAAAATCATTTTATTTAAAGAATTTGTATATCTTCATTTTCTAGAAGGAATCCCAGCCTGCTAAGTTTGCAATTTATTATTATTATTATTATTATTATTATTATTATTAGTAGTAGTAGTAGTAGTAGTAGTAGTAGTAGTAGTAGTAGTAGTAGTAGTAGTAGTAGTATTTTACTTGTAACATATTGTATCAGGCTCTATATTATGTAATATTTTATAAGTGCTGTATTTTTGCTTATAAGCCATTTGCAGAACACAAAATAAAGTTGTTATTGTTACAGCAATGATATACAGTAAGTACAATACAAAGGCATGAAGAGGTCTTGTTAAACACCTGTCGGGAAATTAGTTAAGAAGTAAATGCAGAGAAAATAACACGCACAGAAGTTTACGGTGATTGTAATGTTGCTAATTATTATTGTTACGTTAAAATATCAAATAATGTTTTCGACAAAGTTGATACTTTGAACTATCTAGGGTCAACATTAATCCTTTTAAAATCCTGCTTCTTTTCTTTTATTTTCTTTTTTTTTTTTAAAGGTAAATTATAGACTTTTAGTTAAGCAGCTACTGCTTCATTGCTATTTATCGTAGAATCATGGTTTATACCGAGTCTCTTTCACAATACAGCAACCTTTCAAACGGTACAATTCATATTTCCCTATCGTACCACTGAGGCGGGAAATATTACGAGAAATCGAGATTTTTTCTGAGTTTTTATTTTTCAAATTATGAGCCTTCCTGACCCCCTTGAGTTAACACACAGATCTTAAAATCAACTAAAAAATACTAAGGGGTATACTAATTCTATGTACAAAATTTCAAAATTTCAAGTTTCTATCTTGAGTACTAAGGGCAGGAAAATATTTACAAATGAGCTAAGAGCATCCCCGCAATGACCCAGATGACCCGAAAGACCCGAATATACTATAAAAAATTCCTGAGACATCCCTATTTAGCTTGGCTCATATTTTGTACCTCATTCTTTGCAGAATAGAATACCCCTTCACTCACATGAGCCTATTATGTCTCTGAGGCGGAAAATATTGAGAGAAATAGGGAATTTTGGTGGAAAAATCCCCTTTGTACCTTTTTACCCCTCTCTATTTCCTGTGTTACGCATAAATCTCAAAATCAACTGAAAAACACTAAGTGGTATACTAAATATGTGTATACAGTTTCAGGCTTTTATCTAGAAAAGTAAGGTAAAAAATATTTACCAATGTACTAAGAATATTTCCACAATACCCCAGATTCCCGTATAAAGCAGGACTGCAAGTAAAAACTTCCTGAGACATCCCTATTCATCCTAGAATAATGGTTCGTACCTCATTCTCTTCAAAATAGAACAGCCTTTCAAACAGTGCCACTTGTATGTCTCCATCATGTATCTGAGGCGTAAGCGGGAAAATCGCGAAGAAAGGGATTTTGGTTACAAAATGCCTTTTTCCATTTTTGCCCCTACGGACCACCCTTGTGTTAACGAAGAGATCTAAAAAAAATCTAAAAAATATTAAGGGGTACACTGAATGTGTGTGCAAAAGTTTAATCTACTAGGTGCAAAAGTAAGCCCGCCAAAAATAATAAAATTAGGCTGAACGAAAAAAAAAGTTGTGGAGTTATCACCCCCTATGTGT
The DNA here is from genome assembly GCF_964235325.1 of Thermobia domestica. Lineage (NCBI taxonomy): Eukaryota > Metazoa > Arthropoda > Insecta > Zygentoma > Lepismatidae > Thermobia > Thermobia domestica. Next base: position 98,850,750 of record NC_137471.1, read on the forward strand.
CGACGCATAGAGGCGTGAAGCCATACCTAACGTGATCTACAATGCCTTCATGCTTGCAAAAACACAAAAAACTAATCTAAAAAGCTTCATTAGTACTTTTTAAATCGAATAATGAAGATACTACACTATTGTATAGTTATAACTACGAAAGATCTTAAAAGGGTTAACAGGCCAAAACTATATCCACGAAGAAATTAAATGTTGACTAAAAGTGGGGAATTTGTGTTATTATTCAGTCTAAAATATTTTGTCTTCGCGAATCCTGTCAAACAATTTGAAAGCTTAAAATATATAAAATGATAATTATGCTTGTTGAACTGTACGATTACGAAACATGGTCACTTACTTAGAGGGGAGAACGCAGACTGAAACTATTTGAAAATGAAATCCTAAGGGAATATTTGGACGCAAGAGGGACGAGACTAGGAAATGGCAAAAACTTCATAACAAAGACCTGCATAATTTACACGCTTTATGTAACATTGTTATGATCATTAAGTCTAGAAGACTCATGTGGGTAAGAAATATAGATAGAATGGAAGAATGTAGAAACACTTTCAAACTTTTAACTGGAATCCCAATCGGGAAAAGACCATTGATAAAACTTATTGCCCATAGATAGAAGGGCAATATTAAGATTAATCTTGCAGAAATAGGGATCATCATCATAGGTATTCTGCCCTTACTGGCAGGTCAATTGCAGCAGCTGAGAAGCTTCCATGCTCCACGGTCCTCCGCTAACCTCTTCGTCTTCACGTATGATATTTATGTTTTTATATCATCCATTAATTGTAGTCTCCTTCGCCCTCTGCCTCTCTTTACCGCCACCATACCCTCTAGGACGTCCCTCATAATACAATTTATTCTTAGGCAATGTCCCAACCAGTTTCTCTTCTTCTTCTTAACAATATCTAAAAGTGTTCTTTTCTCCCCCACCATTTCTAACAACCCACCCATTTGTTTTCCCCTCAACCCAACTAATTCTTTCCATACTTCTCCACACGCACATTTCGAATGCTTCCAGTCGTTTTTCATAACTTTTACGTAATGTCCACGTTTCCGCCACATACAGTACAACACTCCACACGAAGCATTTTATGAGTCTTTTTCTCAACTCTCTATTCAAGATCCCACAAAACAGACTTTTCTTCCTCCTAAAGGCTTCTTTCGCCATTCCTATCCTTGCTTTTATTTCTTGTTCGCACTTTATGTCATTACTAAGAATACTACCCAGATATCGAAAACTATTCACTTGTTCTATTTGCTCCCCTCCCACTTTTATATTTGACATAGACATATTCGTTCCATTCGCCATGGTTTTTGTCCTTCTAACATTTATTTTCATTCCATATTCTTCAAAGCCCATCCTCAGATTTTCCAACTTTTTATTGATTTCCTTTTCAGATTCTCCAACAAGCGTCATATCGTCAGCAAAACTTATGCATCTAATCATTCTACCTCCTACCGAAATGCAGTCATCATCATGTAAACTCTTTTTCACTATCTGTTCTAGATAGACATTAAATAGTGTTGGCGAGAGGCAGCATCCTTGTCGAACTCCCCTTCCAATTGCACTCTCTTCCGTCCGTTCTTCCTCTACCCTAACACTTATTTGTTGGTTCATGTATAAGTTTCTTATGAGTCTTCAATCTTTCCATTCCAAACCTATCTTCTTTAGAACTCCCAACCACAATTCCCAATTCACGCGGTCAAAGGCCTTTTCTAGATCGATAAATACAACATACACCTCTTTCCCTTTTCCTATAAATCTTCACCGATCGCCCTTAATAATCCAATAGCATATCTTGTGCCCTTACCTCTTCTGAACCCGAACTGCTCCTCCTCAACTTCTTCATTTGTTCTTCCATATAACCTTATGTTAAGTATTCGGAGCAAAATTTGAGCTCCATGAGATATGAGACTAATAGTTCTTTAATCCTCACATCTCTTTGGATTCGATTTCTTAGGAAACGGTACCATGATCGTCTTCAGGAAGTCTTTTGGCCACTCCCCTGTCTCATGTATTTCATTGCATAGTTGGAACAATTCTTTCTTTTCCTTGTCTCCTATATTTTTAATGAATTCGATTGGTATATTATCTATCCCGGTTTGCCTTTCCATTCCTAATCTCGGATGTAGCCTTTTCAAACTCATCCCGAAGAATACTAAATCCTTTATCATCCCGCCTACTTCATTTTCTACTTCAACATTTAGGCTACACGGTCTCTCCCTACTCTCATATAAGTCTTCTTTCCATCTTTCTATAACCTCATTTCTGTCGCTGACTACCTTCCCATTTTTATTTTCTACTGCCATCGTAATACACCCTTGTTTCCTCTGAAATTCCACAGATTTCACCTCTTTATACATTTCCTCATATTTCCCAACTCTTTCTAATTCTTCTATGTCCTCGCATTTTCTTTCGTAAAACTCTTCCCTCACTCTGTCTGTTTCTCTCCGTAACACATTATTCAACTTTCTATAATCTTTCTGCTCTCTTCTGTATCAACCTGTTTCCACGTCTTCCTTTCCCTCATTTTCTGCAACATCTCCTCTGTAACCCATGGTTTCTTAGCGGTTTTGTGTTCTCGGTAACCTACTGCTTCTGTTGCAGTGTGCTGTAAGCAAAGTTTAATGTATTCCCACTGTGCATTACTATCTGCGCCTATCCTTTCCTGGTTTGAATATTTTTCTTCGAATCTTTCAACAAAAAATTTCTTGTTTCCTCGTTTTTCAACTTTTCAGTATTCAACACTTTGTTACCTACTTTTCTTCTGTCTACATTTTTTAGTTGAATATCTACTTCGGCCAGCACAAGATTATGATCAGAGAAAATATTAGCCCCGGAAAAGGTCTTCGCGTTCTTTAAGCTATTCCGGTACCTGTCCTAAATCATAACATAGTCTATTTGATATCTTCCACCGTCTATTGGTGATTTCCATGTATATCTTCTTCTCTTGTGCTGATTGAACCAAGTGTTCCCAATTACTAGTAAATTCTGTCTACAGAAATTCACTAGTCCCTCTCCCCTTTCATTTCTTTCGCCTAAACCATATTTGCCTACCTTCCTGTTTTTCTCCCACAACTGCATTGAAATCTCCCATTACAATTACGCATGCACCCCTCTTCTCCCAATCTATAATTTCTTCTGTTTTCTCATAATTTTCGTCTACTTCTTCAGTTGCATGTGAAGTCGTCGGTGCATATGTCTGTATCACCACTAGATCATTCGTCTTCCCTTTAAGTCTTAACATCATAACTCTATCATCAATAAATTGTACTTTCACTACCTTCTCCTTTAAACGCTTTCCAAGAATTATTCCTACGCCATTATTACCGCCCTTTTCGTTATCTGAGTAAAACATTCTATACCCTTCGCTGTTCAACATCCCATTACCTTCCCATGTAACTTCACAAACTCCTACCAAATCTAGATTATTTTGTTTCATTTCTTCTTTAAGATTTTCTAATTTTCCTCCCTGTAACATAGTACTTCCGTTCCATGTCCCTATTCTAAACCTTTTGCTTTTAATAGGAATAGGAATAGAAGATAGAAATTGGATCCATTTGTTAAGGACAGAAGTCAATGGAGAACTTTTGTGAATGCGACATTGAACCTCCGGGAACCATAGGCCATAGAAGCAGTTTGTTACTTAATCCCGAAAGTTGCATTTCTGGCGACACTATGGTGCCTTTCATGGGCTATGGCTATGATTGAGTACATTCCCCAGAGTTTTCCCAAGACAAAAAATTTTAAAATTTTGTCGAAAATGCCTGGTTCTAGTCGAGAAGGGGTTAATTACATTCCTGTCATGGAACGTGGTTTATTTTGTACATAAAAGGAGAATACATTTCAATGATATTTGTTAGGAAATATTCTACACCTGTTCTTATATCCTTGTCACATAAATACAAATAAGGAAGTTCTAAAGTTCTTATGAGTAATCACAGTATGATTTGTTATGATAATTCGGAGCCTGTAACGTACAGGTGTTTCAAGATATTATTTCTACGATGGAAGCATAAAGTAGTATATTGTCACACAAATGTACACTAAAATATTTTACGTAATGTGTTAATGAGGTTAATCTATGGTTGGCTATTTATTTAAGTATTTCATAAACTCTTATAGCTATGCTTCGTAACTAGTTATCATTGTAAAACAAATCAACGACCGAAGTAATGTAACTTTAACCGATATAAGAACTAGTGGGGGGAATCGTCCGCTTTCTTTAAGGAATGTAAAAGAGTTCGAAGTGGGATGCGGCTATAGAAGAAATAAAAATGAAGACAAAAAGAAATGACTTGTTAACAAACATTGAAGATCCTGAGAAAGCGATTTTCGCTGCCTTTGTAATCTTGTGCACTATGCAGGGGGTCCCTGAAGCTGTCAAAACGAGGTCAAATTTATGCCTAATCCATACCTCCGTAGTCTGTCACGACCTACAACAATTTCTGTATGTTAAAGGAGAGCCCTGTCATGTATGGTCCATATATACCACTCCACAGGATACTGCCTGTAAACGTATGTGGCCCTGCCAAATAGCATTTGACTACAACATAAAAGTTTTAAAAAACTGCTTACGTTTCCAAAATAACGGCAGGTTTGAGTTTTCATTCCTGTCAGAAGAATGATACACGAACAAAATCTTATTTAAGGATATTATGTATAAACAAAATAACATTAACAAATAATTGTGTTGTACCTTCTTTATTTCTTAAAAATGATAATAGCCACAATTGAATTGTTCCTGAACTGCACTCTTTCAGAGGACTGACCTCTGCTGTGATTCTTTCAATGTTCTGAAGGACCACACACATATTAGGCTGGAGTATATAAAATTTTATTACCAACCGTTTCCGGAACGATATGTTGATTCCTCCCCCTATATACTTGATTGTCATTGTGGAAGGTGTTGTTTACTATTAAGACATAAATCAATTGGAAAGAATTTGGAAAGACCGTGAATCAGATGTTTGAGATATGTCACTAATTGCTCGGCAATAAATAATAAAAAAAAGTGAAGCGCAGATGTTCTCTAGTGCATTCTTACGTCAAATATAAAAGTTTATGGATACTATCCTAATTTTCAAATCATTTGCCAATTATTTTACATGGAACAAATGTACTGAACTAATCTCTACTTATCAGCTCCAATTAGTATAACCTATGATGTCACAAGCTCAAAAGAAAATTAAATCGCTAGAATGAATTAAACAGGTATAGAAATCAATAGTTTCCCAGAGAAACAATAAGATAAGAAATAAGATAGTATTAAGATAAGAGGGAAAAGCCTTGGAATAGTCTTGCACTCTGTTTCTAAACCTTGTTTGTTATGTGGACCATCTATTTATTTAATTTATTCTTATGGAACAATTTTCATACGTCTGAAACGAAATCCTATTTGAAAAATTAGACACGACGTCCAATTTGTTAGGGATTTCCACAAAGCAGCGTTATGACTCAAATCCGTCATTAGAATTTTAGAGAGAGGCAAAATATGTCACACTTAAACTAGAAGAAACTGACAATTAATATTTAAAAGTTTATGAGTTACACGAGAAGAACTATTTTAATAAAATCCATTGGAGGAAGGGTAGGTTTTTGGATTATTGAGAAAGTTTAAAAGTAAATCTTAATCACATATTAGGAAAATTAGGGGGATGTATTATGGTCGTTGAGATGATTTGCGCCCTGAACATATTCTCCTAACTACTCCAATTCTTTAAAAATATTTCTTACATGTAAAACGTTACATTAATAAAACACGAAGCACAGAGCGTTTATTGTACTTCAAAATGGAACTAAAGACAAAGAGAGGTGAAAGAATATCAATAAAAAGTCTTAAAATTAAAATAATGGGCAACGTTACCAAGCTCTACAGAAGAAGGTGGTCCTTCATTTACATCTCGTCCAGATTATTTAATGAATGCTTATTTCAGGCGGTCAATTTCATGTATTTAATGACGCACACAATGTAGTGCGTCATTGCTAATATCGGCAAGTGCTTTCATACGGCGTCGTTCATGCTAGGTACGAGTCTAACCGTATTAAGTTTGTTGAGGTTGAGATCAACATCATACTAAGTGAATCTGTCGTATTAGAAGATTGCAACTCGATTGTTAAGCACATATAATGTACCAATTCAGCGTTAAGTTTTTTTAGTCTTTTACACTAGAGCATTTGTTCGAACCCTGTCCTGAAATTATTATTCTGAATAATATTGTAAGACCAAACGAAGCTATATATTTGACACTAAACATGAGATTCCTTAAGCACATCATCATAGGTATTCTGAGAAGCGTCCATACTCCACGGTCTTTCGCTAACTTCTTCGTCTTCATGTACGATTTTTCTGTTTTAATATCATCCATTAATTGTAGTCTCCTTCTCCCCCTTCCTCTCTTTTCTACCACCATACCTTCTAGCATGTCCCTCATGATACAGTTCCTTCTTAGCCAATGTCCCAACTAGTTTCTCTTTTCATTCTCAATAATATTTGAAACTGTTCTTTTCTTCCTCACCAATTCTAATTCCCTGCCATAAAGACCCTAGCTCGACCCAGCTAATCCTCTCCATTTTTCTCCACAACCACATTTCGAGAGCTTCCCGTCATTTTTCATTATTTTGCGTGATATTCATGTTCTTTACTCATACAGTACAATATTCCACACGAAGCATTTTGTAAGTCTTTTTCTCGACTCTTTATTCAAAGTCCCACAAAACAAACTTTTCTTCCTCCTAAAGGCTTCTTTCGCCATTCCTATCCTTGCTTTTATTTCATGTTCATACTTCATATCATTACTAATAATACTACACAGGTATTGAAAACTAGTCATCTCCCCCCTCCCTACGTCTATATTTGACACCGACCTCTTCGTTCCAATTATCATAAATTTTCATCCTATCAGTCATTTACCATAAATTTTCATAATTTATTTTCATCCTATATTCTTCACAGCCCTTCCTCAAGTTTTCTAACATATTGATTTTCTCTTCAGATTCCGCTACAAGTGCTATATCACCTGTAAACCTATACACTTAATCATTCTACCTCCTATCGAAATGTCCTCTTCATTATGTAGGTTCATTTTCACTATCTCTTCTAGATAGATATTAAATATTGTTGGTGAGAGACAGCATCCCTATCGAACTCTCCTTCCAATTGCACTCTTTTCCGTAATTTTTCTTCTATTCTAACACTTACTTGTTGGTTCATATATGTTTCTTATGAGTCTTCGATCTTTCAATTCCAACCCATCCTCCTTTAGAACTTCCAACAAGAATTCCCAATTCATTCGGTCAAAAGCCTCTTTCTAGATCAACAAATATAACATATAACTCTTTCCCTTTTTCTATAAATCTTGCACCGATCGCTATTAATAATCCAGTTGCATTTCCCGTGCCCTTACCTATCCTGAACGTGAACTATTAATCCACAACTTTTTCATTTGTTCTTCCATACAACCTTCTATTCAGAATTCGAAGCAAAATTTTTGCTGCATGAGATATGAGACTAATAATTCTATAATCTCCATATCTCTTTGTGTTCGAGTTCTTAGCCATCAGTATCACGGTCGTCTTCAGGAAGTCTTTGGCCACTCTCCTGTTTATATATTTCATTGCAGAGTCGGAACAACTCTTTCTTGCCCTTGTCTCCCAGATTCTTAATGAATTCGATTGGTATATTATCTATCCCGTTTGCCTTTCCATTCCTAAACTCGGACATATAGATAGCTTTTTTCAAATTCATCCCAAAGAATACTAAACCCTTTATCATCCTCACGTACGTCGTTTTTAACTTCAACATCTAGGCCACAGGTTTTTCAACATATTCTTTTCACATTCCTAAGACTACACTTCTCTCGCTGATTAAATTCCGATTCTTATTTTCTATTGCCATCGTAAAAACCCCTTGTTTACTCCGAAGTTCCATAGATTTCACCTTCTTGTACATTTCCTCATATTTCCCAACTCTTTTTAATTATTTTATGTTCTCGCATTTTCTGTTGTAAAACTCTTCCTTTGCTCTGTCTGTTTGCCTTCACAACTTGTTGTTTACCTTTCTGTACATATTTGTTCCCTCTTCTGTGTCAACCTGTTTCCAAGTCTTCCTTTCTCTCATTTTCTGTAACATCTGTATTCTGTAATCCATGCTTTCTTAAAGTTTTGCGATAACCTACTACTTCTTCTGCAGCCTGCTGTATGCTAGGTGTAATATGCTCCTACCGTCTGTTGCTACCCGCACGTGCTTTTCTTGCTTGAGCATTTCTCAAGGAAAAGATTTCTTACTTCGTCGTTTTTCATTTTTTCAGTATTCAACATTTTGTTGCCTACTTTTCTTCAATTAAATATGCACTTCGGCCAGCACAAGGTTATGATAAGAGAAAATGTCAGCCCCAGGAAGGGTCTTCGTGTTCTTCTAACTATTCCGATACCTGTCTTGAATTATAACATAGTCTATCTGATATCTTCCGCCATCTATTGGGGTTTTCAATGTATGTCTTCCTCTCTTGTGCTGATTGAAGCACGTGTTCCCAATTACTAGTGAATTCTGTCCACAGAAATCACCAGCCCCTCTTCTCTTTCATTTCTTTCGCCTAAACCATATTTGCCTACGACGTTGTCTTAGTGTTTTTCTTCCACAACTGCATTGAAATCTTCAATCAAAATTATACATGCACACCTATTCTCCCTGTCTATAATTTCTTCTATTTTCTCATAATATTCCTCTGCTTCTTCAATTGTGTGGGAAGTCGTCGGTGCATATGTTTGTATCACTCTATTATTGACAAATTATATTTTTGCTATCTTCTCTTTTAAGCGCTTACCAAGAATTATTCGTACACTACTGAGTATCAATATTTTTGCAGTACTACTTTCACCTCCCTGATTATTCAAATTCACTTTCGCAGGAAATCGTCTAAAGCACTGGTCATCAAACTTATGAAGCTTCTGAGCTACGTACCGTTTTTAAATCCTGCTGTAAGTCACCAACCAAAAGAATTACCAACATTTATTTTTTTTTTCTTTTTGAAAGAAATCTTACGTTTGTCTATTGCCTATAAACTCCTATAAACTTACATTTCTAATAAATATGAACCGGAGCGTTAACACGATCTATCGAAAACGTCCCCGCGAGCTACTAGTAGCTCGCGATCGACGATTTGGCTATCACTCTAAAGTTATAGAAAAAAAACTAATTTGAATGACTCTCCGTTTATCCACATTCATTTCATTTTACAATAAGTTCAATTCTGTTCAATTGCTTGTAATACAATAAAGTGTGCCGAAATGGTCAAATATTAAAGTACACCTACTGTTTCCGTTAAATTCTTATGTTTAAGATACTTACTAACGAAATTAAACGTCTAATTTTGCGAGTTTCCTTAATACAATATCTGCAAAATAAATTGAAGCAATTGAACAGTGAAAAGTTCTTCTCTTGCATGAAATTCCGATATCATGATTTATCTCCATCTTTCGTTATGAGGCCACTCAAAAAACCCATGCATTTTTAGGTGAACCTGTAAATAGGTACAGAACACACCAAATAGGTGAGTTATAATAACGGCATTTAATCAGTGGATAAAAGTGGATTTGAAAAGGTGACGGATGACGTAACTATCTTTGTCCCTTGTATTTTTCTAGGAAGTGGAGGGATGCCATAGATATTTTTGAAAGTGGGGTAACGGCGTTATCCCTGGTTCTCCCTCACTTTTACTTCTCCATTTAATGCCAAACGGGCATTGTTTGAGGGTCATACTTATAACTTTTCGATTACTTTCATTTATTTTGCAGATACTGTACGAACAATTAAACCATTAGATATAGATAACTTTCATGAAGGTCAGGCCTCTTAACCTTCATATTATGATTTAAGTACAACAATTAACATGAATTATCATGATAATTTATAAAGTATACAGTATTGTTCTGAATTTATTGTTCATACATAAGAACAAATGTTCCAATAAAGAGAAACGAGACCGATATGTCCTTTAATCCACATGCTGTGTTCGGGCCCTTGGGTCCTTAAAAAATACCAACAATAAAATATTGTTGGGAAATAGATTCTAGGTTTTTCTTCATACTGCAGTGTGTATGTTTCCCATGTCATTTTCCTTGCCCTTGAGTTCTGTTCGAACAACCTGTTAAACTGACAACGTTGCTTTTTTCCTTCAACATTGGGCGCATTACCAGTGTAGAGCCTAAACCACTGGTACAAACGGAAAAATTCACCCATTTTAGATTGCAGACACCTTATTTCCAACAAAGTTCTTCTCTTCACATTGTTTCGTATCTTCACTCACAACGGAGATAGCCTATGGTTCTGTTTATATCTTATCCAGTGTATACCTCAGTGTCAAAGGGGGGCATAGCCCTATAGCCCCCTTGGACCCGCCCCTGTATATATATATAATGTCGTCTTCGTATCTTCAGGAGTTCTCTTTCTGTATCATTATATTTTTGTTAATACTACAATCGTCTCTAATCAGCGATGCTATTCTAATTTTCAGCAACCAGTTTTCTCCCTGAGAGAGATAGTAGATGGATAGGTAGATAGATAGTTATAATTCTCTTCGGAAACAAACCATATAAGGTAGACAAAAGCAATTGGTAGCGACTTACACAATATCCTAATACAAGGTGATGTGAGAAAATTATCTTGGAAACGAGTTGTCCAAGATAGATTGTTCCCAAAAAGTGTTGAAAAGACCATCGAATAATGGATCGACAATTGTTGATAATGATGTTATTAACATCTTCATTACAGACGGGAATTATTTTCAGTTCATAAAAGCTTAACGGAGAAAATGCTTTCTGCAATTTGAAAATAAATCAGAGATACAGTGCAGTCAACATAAAATCCGTTTTCCACAAAATGTCTTTGTTGTAAGTCAAGGGCCTGGTGAATTACCACTGAAAATAATGTAAGCTGAACTTGAAATTATTTTCTCTATTCTCAATAAATTACTTTTTCTCATCGGAATCCTAGAAAAACTTCAGTGTGTTCCTTTTACTTTAATACAGTAAGAATGCAAGTGAAGGATTTTTTTTTTTAAAGGAATGACAGTGCTTGAGGAGAAATTATCACATATGTAGTTTGTTTTGCAATATACGACATTCCTGAGCAATATTTTTGTTCATTTACAGACGAAGATCTCTTCCCTTTCCACTCATTGAGTCGACCACAGAGGTCAGTATTACGATATTAACCTATTTTATATTTACAACTAGTGTACTTACTGTATAGTACATACAATTTTACCGCATGAGCTGTAAGGAGTCTAAATCCGTTTAACGTCTGCATAACGGATATCTCTCATCTCTGTTACTCAAAAGTTTCACTGTATCAGTTTTCAAGAATGTATTTCATTTATTTGTTTGTTTCAGTTTACAGGTTTGGAAACTAGTGTGGGGTAATACATGATGTTCAACAAGTAATTTATTCATTTAAAATAAGAAGCGAGAAAGACATTTTGCTTAATACACATTAAGATGTCTATTTCGAAGCATGTATTTTCATCTTAACATCTAAATTATTTTCTAATCCATTTACAAAATTTCTGTGTTTATGTAATTTTTAAAGTGATATCACAGGTATAATGTAGGTTTTTGACGGAGTATGACAGTATACATCGGTGCCATAGAAAGTAATAAGATCCTACAACTAATTCTATGGGAGGGAAGGAAGATACCATATAAATACCTCACGTATGAGAAACCAGAAAGATGGAAATTGAGGACCATGTATGATATTTTATATCAATTAAGACAGCAACAGCATATTTCTTATAGTTCTTGAGTTCTGACAGCTTCTTGGATCATATCTCTTTTTTGTATTAACACTTGCGACATTTAACAAATGAATTGGCACATGCTAAAAGGGCCTCAGTCACTAAAATGCATAAATTGCGTTTTTGCTGAAAATCCCATATTTAAGGATAGCTCTACCAATGTGTGCTATAGGGATCTCAGTTGCATGCATTGTTGGCATTGAAACCAGGGACAGAAATGTTGGGAATGTGCTAGAAGGGCCTCAGTCAGTGACTAAAGCCCTTGGTGCACGTGATCTGGCAACACTTCCCTTTCTCTGCTGCTACACACGGCACACGGTCAGCTGTCCGGCGTCATTGCTGGTTGTTCTGCCAGTTGTGAATCAGTCACTCTCGTATTCTATCTAACTATTGGCCAGTCTTGGGAAGTAACGTAACGCAAGTAACGCGTTACTTGTAACGCGTTCCTTTTTAAGTAACGTTTCCTACTAACGCGTTACATTTTTTCAAAGTAACTGTAACGGTAATGCGTTACAAATTTTTAAGTAACGTACCTACCTAGTTTGCGTTACTATTTTCGCGTTACATTTAGGATGAGTAACTACAATATATATAATTTTTTTTCGGAAACAAAAGTTTCTTTCCTGTAAGTGGATTTCTCAGAATGGAACAATGGAGCATGAACTACGTATGTCAGTGACTGACAATCAGTCATTCAGTCACCGACACACAAAGAAACAGATAAGATTATAGTGCCACTTGCTGTTTTTGGAAGATAAGGACAGCCTCAGGGAAGTCACGTGTACTGATTGCAAGCACCTGGAAGATTTTGTCCTAGATTTTGACAGCTCTAAATCAATACATTCAGTGAGTGAACTACGAGTGCAATGGTACCGGTAGTCTATTTTACTTTGATTGGTGTTGTTTTTATGAAGATGGAGAACGGAAATACTTTATCGCTCGAACATTTGAAAGAATACGTTTTCTTAAAATCTGAAGATGATGGCGGACAGAATTATAAGTAAAGTGGTGCCCCGGTGGGAAATATTTATCAACAACTAGGGTATCATAATTAACGATATACAGTAGAGGGTTAATATGAATAAACTGTGTTCTGATGAGCAGGCCTACTTTATTGATGTGATGTTGATGGTATGTAATATTAGAGTTCTTTTAGATCAGTTCGCGTATTCTAAAGTCCCGTTGATTATAGAGTTTGGAACAACTAGCTTTAAAAAGCATGTATCGATTTCAGAGTTACTGGCAAGTTTTGATTCACCTCCTGTTCATGTGTTCTCATTTTATTAGTTGTAGTGTAATGGTTTCTATATTCTGTACTTTTAAATTTATCTAACAGCATTGTTATTATTATATAATTAGTTTAGCAGAATAATAATAAGTAACCATTTTTTCTAACGCATAGGCATGGGCGCGAGTCAAGCTAAAACTCGACTCGAATTCAAGTCGAGTTTCGAATCGAGTCAAAGGTAATATTCTCGAATCGTGTTCCGAGTTTTTGGCGTCGATTTTCGAGTCGAGTCGAGTTTGATAAATGGTTCACTCGTTTTAACTCGTTTTGATATCATGACCTGATTTCATTGGAAAGAGAAAGGCATGAGAAATGTAAGCTAAGCAATAATATAGAATATTTTTAGTGTTGCTCACGAGAGGAGACACTGCTCGCATCTCGTCTCGTCTCGATAACGAGACCACAAGATATTTTTTATAACAAGCTGAGCTCGGCTCAACTGAACCGATGGCTCGAGCCGGCTCCATTGGGGTGAACCATCGACTCGAGCTGGCTTGGTTGGGATGAACCATCTGCTCGGTTCGGCTCAACTGAGCCGAGGGCTCTAGCCGACTCAGTTGGGTAATCTGTTGGCTCGGCTCACTTCTCGGTTTGGGTCGATAGTGAATGAGCTGTGAGCCGAGCTCTTGGAGTCGTTGACAATTCTAAACCCGGGTAGAGCAGTTTTGAAGATACTTGGCCAGTGCCCTATAACTTTTAACAATGTTTAGCTCGAGCCCGAATAATCAACCTAGACCCTCAACCCAAATTCACAAGCTCGTGAACAATCTCCTTGACTCCTAGACTTCACGACTACCGAGGTTGGCAATGAACTAATTTTTTAGTATTTAAATTCAAACCGCCTATCTTTCATGTTTGTACACAGTGTTATTATTATTATTATTATTATTATTATTATTAATAATAATATTAATAATAATAATAATAATAATAATAATAATAATAATAATAATAAAGTAGTAGTAGTAGTAGTATCATTGATAATAATTATATTGTCTATGTAAGATACTTGAAGAGAGTACTCGAAACTATATACCGGATTTGGCTCGACTCACCTAGAAACTCGACCCGAATTGGAGTCAAGTTGGAGGAAATTTTTCGAGCCGAGTTCTCAGGTCGAGCTCAAAGATGTCTGTTTCTAGTCGAATCGAGTTTCAAAAAACACTCGCTCTGTGAGGCGCAGGTAGCTATAGAGGTAATTTGTGCATACCAAAGAGACACCACCACAATAAAGATAAATAATAGATGGTGGAGTGGCTAGGGATATTTAAATATTAATGTAAATTATTAAAAATGCAAATTAAATGCTTTTGCATAGGTAAATTCCTGTTTGGAGCAATAATGGTGATTTTTGTTTGAAGCCGCCACTGCCACAATTGATTGTCGGTAGAGCATAAAACAAAAATAAACAAAAACAAAATTTTAAGGTAATTTTGACAACAGTTATGGTTTTGTAGTTATTTGTAAAGAGTTTCAGAATGTAATAAAGGTTTAAAAAAAATAATTTTAAACAACAGGTAGCAGCCTGTTACTCACTCTTTACACTTATAACTGTGTTTTTATGTTTTTTGGGTGTACTTTTTTTTGGGCCCCATTTAGGAAGGTGGTTAGATGTATAAGAGTAAGGAGAATGTTTTTTTGACTTTTACCTTTGAAATAAAAGTATAAGGGTTAGCATTAGGGTACTTACCACGCAGGAAAACAGACACCCTTGCTATACTTTTGAAAGATGGAGATTTATTTTTTTTTTTTATGAAAACCATAGATGATGGAAGGCAACACTTAACACTTTTATATTTACAATGCACTTATTATGAATTTACTTGAAATTGGTGCACCATTTTTACTACTTGAAATTTTTATACAATTTCACTATAAAGATATAGCATATAAATATATATTGACACTAGGGGTTTGCTTGACCTTTTAAAATGATTTGCTAAATAGATACACTAACAAAATTTTACTTTTTATGATTATAAGTTTAGAGTTTTTGACAGTTTTTTAGAGAGGAGGATAAAAAAACAACAACAAAATGACAAAATTTATATGGTAAATTTTATAATTATATTTATACGATGCCTTGTTTGGTGACTTGATTTTTTTTAATGTTTACTTACTGGTAGTTTATTTTAAAATAAGAGCTGACATAATGTCCATGATGGAATTATATAAAAGCTAGTTTCTACATTACCATTTCACTTAAGTGAATTGTGCTTGAATTGCGCACCAACTGGATGGTTAACTATGGTGATATTACTGACCTCAGGAATGTTAGTGTTAGTAGCAATATTAAAATGTTTTGTTAGTATCCTTGTTATAAAAGTTTAAGGATGGCACTGCAGTATAGCTTGACAGGCCTAGTCATTTTAGATAGAGATTGGGACATCGATATTCTATTTTTTAACCGGAATGACGATTAATGCCACTGCATTATTGATAAAGTTTGTTCGCAGAATAGCTACTGCTTTGAACTGCTAACTAGGTCATAGCCAACTAGCCATGGTTTAGAAAAAATTGTCGAAGATTGATTTAATAAAACGTGATTAACACGTTTTTGGAAATTTACTGGTTTGCAGCATTGATTTTATTTACTATAAAATTTAATAGTTATAAGCACTGTTTACAATTGTTGCCTGATACATGTCTGTACATGTATATACTACACAGAACTCCATGGGAAACGCCCTTCACACTGTTCTGGGTGGGTACTTCTCTATACTCGAGAAGTTATAATACTTCACACACGGTAGTATTGAAGTAAACTCTTTAGCGTTTAAGAAACAATTAGCCTCAACTAAGACCACGAACAGGTTATTAAACTGCAAATTTTTTGGAAAACCGTTGACTCGCTCTTTTTAGAATTCCAGGACAATAGGTTTGATGCCTCCGGCAAATACTGTGGGTGGTTTTGTTATTCAGCCACACCGAAAACCAACTTGTGCCTGCAAACTAAGCATTTTACCTCTTGGTAGGTGCTGCCATTATTACTGAGAGCAGCCGATTTAAAAGCTTTTGCTAAAACAGAAGTTTATTATAATAACACTATAAACATTTAATATTTCTATTGAAATAAACACTTTGAATGATAGATACACATGATTAAATATACATAAATATAGTAAATTATATACAGAATGCAATGGTAATAATATACACAGCTGTTATCTCTCCTAGTATTTGTAGGAAGTCTTTTTTCCTTTGGCTTTTCTTAAAACTGTTTGCTATTAACCCTACTAGCCATTATTCCAAGAGAGAGAGAGAAGAAACATCGTAGGTTATGATTAATTTTGAAAATATATAAGATTTAAATGTTTTGAACAATGGGAAACACGTTGACAAATTTAGTCATGAATTTTAAACGGTCTTTTTAAGAACTAGTGAGTGTAATACGTTAATATTAATATTTTACACATAAAGTAAGTTAAATTAAAATACATGTTTTTAAAAGTGCAGTGCATCATGGGAGAAATACTTAGATCCGCTCGCTGACGGGTAACGAACTTGGGGTGAAGCGAAGCCAAGAGCTCGGAACGTGCGAGATTTTTTTAAAAGGTGTGAAATTACCACCTTTAGAAACATAAAATTTATCATGTTGACGCTAAAATTTTTACGACTTTTGAAACAAAGCCTGAAGAGCGTCTGTAAGCAATGTATTTATTTTATCATTGCTATACAAGAGGAAGTTACCAGTATACTTCCTATATTTAGTGAGTTATCCTTTTTTGGTTATTTAGGGATTTTTTTACTTGTTAGTTGTTATAGACCTCACATGCAGTTTTAGCGCAGACTAATGTTGCCAGAAAAAAAATCTCTGACCAAGTATTTTTGTAGCCCCAAAGTTTACACTTTTATACATGAATCAAATGCATATGATATGATTTTTTCTTTTATTAATCCTATGTAGAATAGTATGTTGGCTATATAAATTCAATAGCGTAGGTAATATATATAAAATAAAGTTCCATTAATGAGATGTATGCAAACAATAAATGATTCATAGCCTATAAAGGAATAAAAAAACATACATGAAATACAAGATACATCAAAATTGTATTAATACTTTTGTATTACGCTTAGTGTTTACCCAATAATATTCATAAAAGTGATACAATTATTAAAATGAATGCTAATTTATAAGCAATTAATTTGATCACAAATTACAATATATTTAAATATTGATATGCAAATGTGCACTCATCTGCATTTTGATATGCAGATGAAGGAGAAGGCACTCAGCCGTCTACAGCTCGTGCCCATCCTTACGAGTAAAGCAGTATGGCATTTTGTCAATGCTACATTATATGAAAATGTTCATATAACTGTCAAGTAAAAATTTATCCTTGCATTTACATAAAGCGATTCAGAACGTGCAATAATAATAATAATAATAATAATAATAATAATAATAATAATAATAATAATAATAATAATAATAATAGCGGAAGTAATAGTAGTACGGAAAATTGAAGTAATAAGATTTTTTTCACATATTCAGTTTCGGACCTAAAAGTAACGTGTTACTTTCCAAGTAAAGTAACAGTTACTTTTTGGGGGCAAGTAACGCGTTAGTAACGCGTTACATTTTAAGAGAAAGTAAAGTAACTTGTAACGCGTTACATTTTTACAACTTACCCAACACTGACATTGGCTTTAGACACGTCTGGTTTTGATTGTTCTGGCCTTGCGTAGTATTATGGAGGATAGTGAAGACCATGTTGTGGGTAAAAAAACGAAAGGAAAACAAAGATAGATGGAAGAGAAATATCCTCAAAAAAGCAAGAGTAAAAGGCATAGAGTTTGTTGATGCCAGAGGAAACATTGTTCGTAAAAACAACAGGGACCGCAGGTAAGTCATTCTAGATTAGATTAGTTTTTCACTTTCAGTAAATGAGTTTTTTTTAAAAAAAATAGCGTAAGACTCTAGTTCCAAATTTTGGAACTAGAATTGTCACAGGTCAGAATATGTATACCACTGATTTTTGTTCAAAGGAGTTCAAAGTCACAGGTCCCATTTTTTGCATGAAATAACTGTGTTGCAATATTGCTAAAGCAACCAAACTTACTGTAGGCCTAACCAACCTGAAGTCCGAAATAGCAAGTGATCTTTCCTTTCTCAAGTCAGAAGTAATATGCACACATAAAACTATGGCCATTATAAAGAATTCGGGGGCCAGTTTTCTATACTACTTTGTGCCATTTTCTTTATTTGGTGGTTTTTAGCTACGTTAGGTTAGGTTAGGTTGAGTTACGTTAAGTTTGGTTAGGTTACGTTACGTAACTCATTGTACTCAACCCATAAGTCAAAAACGGTTAAACCACCTTTAAGTTTCATCTGTTTACACTTTGGTAATTTCCCCATACATACCTTGAAATTGTAATCACACTTTACTCACACATTGATAAGAATCCAACACTATTAACTCTTTTCTACTATAAATCATTCGATTTTTGGCTGATTTGGCCACCTAATTCTGAATAAACTCCAGTTTTTCAGAATAATGTTCTACATCCTTGCACTCGAGAGTGGTGTTTTCACCTCTGCCTTCTTACCCAGTTTCTTTATCCTGGCCTCTACTTTGAACCAATAAACAATCTGTGAAGGTTTCGTTTGTATCCGTTCGAATCTGTGCCTATTATGTGTTTCTCCTGTAGCTCTAATACTACTTTTATAGATCATTTTCAGTTGCAAGAGAAAGAACTGCTTTGAAGTTGTACCAGAGGACAAACAGAATGAGATCTTGACACATGTTTTATGATTTGCCCTCAAAAGATGAACAAAAACCGTCTTGACAGGGAAGTGAAGGAGAAACAACAACCACATGTCTTATCTATTTGTTTCGATTACATGCAAAATGTCCAGTTGCCTCGGATCCCGGTGCAAGACACTTTTTACCTGAGACAGTTGACTACTACTGTTTTTTGCATTCATGATATCAAGCGGAATACGGCGGTCATTTACCTGTACCATGAAGGGATTGTCAAAAAAGAAGCAAATGAGGTTTGCTCGTTGGTTTGTGACTACTTAAAGAGTTTACCAGATCACTACACAGAACTTCATGTGTTCTCAGACAACTGCGGCGGACAAAATAAAAATCACACTTTAACAAGGTTGTTTCTAGCGCTAACAGACATGAAACGATTTGAAAAAATTGAGCACCTTTTTCTTGTACGAGGGCATTCATTCTTGCCCTGTGACCGAGATTTCGGTATAATAAAACGAGTTTTAAGGCATCACGACAGGATTTACAGACCCCATGAAATAACCATCATCGTTATTCAGGCAAGCAACACCAAAAATTCATGGTTAAAGAAGTGGATTCGCACGGAATTTTTTATTTCAAAACGTGGTAGCCAAACTTCTACACAAGCACGTAATCTCTGAAGAAACCAAACCCAGAAGCTGTACCAAAAGACAAAAAAGTACATTTTTTGAGAAGTACATTTATGCACTTTACCTGTAACTCAAAGTTTCCATCACAAGTAGTTGCTAGACACTTCATTGACTCTCTGGTGGCACACACACATTCAGCCTTAAATAACCTTGAGTTCGTGACATATGTTTACCTGCCAAAATCGGTTATCCACATGATAAAGTGAGAATTAAAAACGAAACAATCAGGAACAACAAAAAATTGTTATTATACATTCCTGCTGACTACCTTCAGTTCTTCAACGAAATCTTGGATTGGGACAGGAACATTGAAGAAGGGGAAGCTGCGAACAAGACCAGTGACGATAATGACTGAAACTTTTGATCCCCACAAATACAGAGTGTGCTGTGTACAATATTCCAAGATGTATCAACTCGTCTGAGTATTCTTTGTTGCATTTAAGAATGTTTCATTGAAATTCCTGCAACATGCGAAAAGGGCCTAAGTCGAGCACTTTCAATTGTTTTTTTACATGATAACGGGATGGATTAAAACATGAAGTCCATAATATCGTGGTCAAGCTATTTTAGTGCTACCTTTTCATATTTTTTGCATTTTTTTCATTGCGTTACATTTTGGTTACAACGTTTTTTTGTTTGTTTTTCTCAAAACTATAACGTTTAGACTGAGACCCTTTTAGCATGTGCCGATTTAAATAGTATGTACATTGCATTCACTGTTAGAAACATGTGAGTCACTGTTATGAAATTGTATGTTACTGGTAGGACAAGACGAGCAACAATAAATACAAAATGTAAATTAACAGTGGTACTTGTACAGTCAGCGACAAAAGTTCTTTTCGTTTGATGAAATTAGTTTCGTAAATGGAAGGGCAATTGAAGTACAGTTTTCAGCAAATTAAAAAGAATGTAGTTTTCTGTACGTTCCAGCCATACCACCGTTATTATTCCCAAAACAAATGTTATCAAACGGAATGAACTTTTGTCGTTGACTGTACATGTACATGTAGTGCTTAAGTGAGCAATAAATTGCAGTACATCAAAACTAACAATTATGATTGACAACGAATGAAATAAATTTAAAGGCCATAAAAATTTATTTTTCTCGGTTTTCTTAAAAACTACGCATGGGAATATACCATCAAATTTGTCGTTTTGTTCAACTCGATGTCATCTACAAACTGATGTCTTTTCTTTACGGAATATTATAATAGGCCTAAAATGGAAATTAAAATTTTAGAGTTAATCGTAATTTTAGGCTGTATCTCATTAATCACATTGTGTACAGCCATCTTACTAATCTCATAATGAAAAGCTTGATGTAGGTATACTTCAGTGTCACTTTCATTTTAATAGATGGCGCTGTTATCGTACAGTGCCAAGTTTTGTGCTTACAAAACATTTTTTTTTCAGTTTTATATAAAAAAAACTACGCATGAGGATTTACGAGGTATGATCAAAAATACGTTGAATAATTTTGTTAGAAACAAAATAATAAATTTACATGGACTTTGATTTAATCTCATTCCAAGTACTGTCCTTGACTAGCAATGTACTTATCCCAACGTTGAATGGATAAGAGCATTGCTGGAATGCTTCTTTTGAAAGGGCGTTCAGTTGCTCTATCTTAATGTCAGGAATGGTGTCCAAACATTTTCCTTCAAGCACGGTTTTAATTTTTGGGAAAGCCAGAAGTCGCGTCATGTTACATCTGCAGAGTACTGAGGATGTGGACAGACATGAATATATATATATATATATTTGGCCAAAAACTCCTGTTCGTCAGTCAAAAGTCGGGGAACGAATTTCGCATTCTTCTCATTTCCAAATTGGTAGTTAAAATGCTTTGAACGGACCTGTACGATATGTTGTTATTTGGAAAGCTCTCGAGTAGTTATTAGCCTGTTTGAACGAACGATTTTCCACACTTTTTGCATGTTTTCTTCTGTTTTTGAGGTTAATGTATATCCAGAACGTTTCTCGTCTTTTACCGACTCATTTCCGCTTTTAAATCGCACATACCCCTTGTAAACAGCCTTCAGAGTTACAGCATTACCGCTGTACACCAATTTCAGCATTTCATGAGTTTTTGTGGCACTTTTTTGCAACTTGAAACAGAACTTAATGTTCACGTGTTGTTGGTGTGCGACAGACACGGTAAACACAGCCTCACTCTAGCGGCTCTGGACGCTGACTGACAAGTCAGGACGTGTTCCAACTTGACACTGCCTGTCTCAACGGACAAATTACGTCAAATGGTTATAGCATCAGCAGTTGCTGCTTAAAAAAAATCATTCACCATATTTTTTGACCACGCCTTGTAGTCATCCATATTATTTTGTTCAGCTATCAGTCTCATCTTAAGGCATACATTTTCATTAAATGCTAGTAACATTGTAGAATTTATCACCAGTTTCGACGACGAACAATCAGACCCTTTCGACATGTAATCATTTGGATTTAGTATCAAAGAAAACAATACGCTAAAAATAATCCTAACAGGAAATGCTACACATGTACTACGGCATACTGTACAGAACAAAGTTACTAGGATGAAGAAATAATGTAAGAATATGAAAGAGTAGTTAAGTTGGTTCTAAAATCACTGATACGGATAGCTACTTCGTATGGGAAAGAGCCTTTGGTGCGAGGGGTGCCGTGTTCGATTCGCGGTAGGAACATTCGGTCGAAAAAGTGTAAGAGCTTTTTCAGGCCAACCATCGCGAATGAGGTTTTCTTCATTCATACCAGGCAAATGCCGAGGTGTACCTCACATGTAGGTCCCAGGCTACTTCCTCCTTCCCTTCCCCGGATAGTGTGCTCGCCGAGGAAACGTTATTCCTCGAAACGTGACGGGCTAACACGGCCATAAATACAAAAAGTCCAGAAATCTAAATCCTAAATCGTATGGAAAGAAATTTTAACATTTTATAATTCATTAAACAATCCTTTTTCTTAATTGTAATAGTAAAATGTATTTAACCCCCTCTGAAACTTTACGTTATGTATTTTTAAGTATAAATTAATTATTTTATTTCCTCAGGATAAAATGAGGATTAATTGTTTTTTTTTTTTAAAAAAAAGCAATTAGTTCATTTTCGGTAAATCACAATGTTATTCTTAGATAATATAAGATAAGAACGAGTTAGGAGCATGTATCAGTTCATATCAGGACCAAATGGAATCTAGAACTCGATGTATATTGTGTTGTCGAAGTCCCCTTCACACATAATTCAAAACTTCTCTTCTGATCATTGTCTATTAAGAAAAAAAAAATCAATTACCATTATCTTCGGAATTAACTTCAATTATCGTCTGTTAAAAGGTATAGGTACGGCAGAACTTAATTGAAAGTAGATACATATGTTTGTTTTTGGTCGTCCTCAAGCAATAGTAGATTAATAACTGAGGTAAGTGAATAGTACATAAGAAGATAAGAGTGGGCGGTAACATTGCTTTCTGGTCCTTGCGGAGAGTAATGAAATGGGAAAAATTTATAGTTTGAAATTTCTTTTAAGCTGAGACCTGTTCGTAAAGATCAGTGCGTGAGCAGAGTAGTTTTTGTTTTTTGTTGTTTTGGGCAGAGAGGACGGAATTCAAGGGGAGGAGTTTAAGATGTGTGCTACAAGAAGTATGTGACGGTTAGTGATTTAAAGTTGTTCTTGCTGTATTTTGTGTTTACTTACGTGTATCTATCAGTAAACACGATCTATGGAGCTAATTTGTTAGCGATATTTTATACTAGAACCAGGTTGGTGAAACCTTTTGAGTTTTAACTTCAGTGTTTGTTTTTTTAATTGCTATACTTCTTTTTCTAAAACCTCTTGCATGATTGCTAAAGGATTTTTCTCTCTCTTTTTTCGCACTAGATACATGTATTTGTGTCTTCCACAACAAATATTACCTATGGATATTCTTCGGAACATCCCCTCTACTTTATTCACCTACGTTTTTTAATACATACTTGAGTGTGTTTTATTTCTATTTATTTTAGTGGGAGGAGATAATGAAATTGAAGACGAAAAGAAAATCCGGAAGACCTCCAAGAAATAAGCAACGTAACAAGATACAGCTCACGAAATATTGAATAATTGCTAACAAACTCATAAATTATAGCTAACAATTTCTCGCATATATAACTAATGTTTCTGAGAGCTATATGTATTCGAGGGAGTACTAAAGCTTAATATAATATATATGTTTGTAAACGTGTTTATGTGTAGATCTATATGTAAGGTATAATGTAAATAAAATGTTACAAGGTGTTTTCCAACAGGATACAAATTAGCGGGAGAAAAGGACAAGATAAACGATTTTAAGATTACGCTATCGATATACTTTAGTATACTGACTTATCTTTATATCTTAACACATAATATATTGCTGAACATGACTCTTTTTTCTCTTAAGTTTTCTAGAGCAGACTTGAGCGATTTTTAAATGTTGCGTTAAAAGAAAACTAAATTTCTCTTGTTAATAGGTGTATTATGCACTGAATGTTAATGAATACAAATAAATTCGATCTAAAACAAAATACAGAATTCGTCCTCATCAAAGTTACATTTATTGCTACCCAAATAGACCTGTATTTTAAAATGTTACTGTTGCCCACCAAACGAGAAATTTCTCATTTTGCTTCGATTTTCGAGGAGAAACAAGAAACTTGTCATTTCTCGTGTCATTTTCGAGACGAGAATCGAGACAAGATAAGAAATTTCATGTGTCTCGTGGCAACACTAGTCTTAGTTCCCAAACACTGTTTTTATGTTATATAATGCACAATATAAAATTATAAAATGATAAAGTAATTGTACAAACAAAATGAAGAAACTTTGTCAGCATTTAAAGATACGCAAGTCCTTACACAATATAGTCCAATAATAAATATGGTTTAAATGCTGTTGTATCATACCGTTCGTGGACCTCTTGTGCATTAAGGCAATCTTGAGGAAACTATTTGTAGGAAAAAAGAACAAAATGGTGAATTTAACTCTACAATACATAGAGTGCCCCAAGGTTCCATCCCTGAAGTTATGCTTGTCTTTGATCAAACTCAAGTGTGTTCATATCCTAATTCAGACAGTAGGTCCCATCTCATATAACAAGGTCGTTAAGCTCTGATTTATCAACCAAATCCATATTAGTTACAATTTTGGTCAAAAAATCCTGGCAACTCCACCTTTGTTAAAAAGGATGTATCTGCTTAACTGTTGGTAGAATATGTGTAAATCCGGGTTGTAGTATTAAAAATTAAGAATTGATATTTTTCCCACAAAAACACTAACGTCGTCCTGTAATTATTTCATTAGAATACGCTGAAATTCTTGTCAACATCATCTAGGGCTTACAGTAGTTAATACACTACGTATATATATGTATGATAAGTAATGAGACTCGCCGCGCCGCGGCGCGCGTGTCGCTGGAGCGGGTTTGTCGGTGATGGAGGATGTAGGGGGGGGGGGTCCGAGCAAAGCAACGCACCGCGCGTCAGTTGGCTCCGAGCCTTAGTGGAGCGCGGACAAGCCTTGGACAAAGCCCTTGTGAACATTCTTGTCACGGCGGAAAATCAACAAACATGGAGGGTTCCATCGAACAGCGTTATGCGATCAAATTTTGCGTTCGCCTGGGGAAAACGGCTACTCAGACGCTTTCTCTCATCACGGAGGCCTACAAAGAGGAAGCCCTATCCAAAGCCCAGGTGTTTCGTTGGCACAGTGCGTTCCGGAACGGCCGGGAAAGCGTTGAGGATCTGGAGAGGGCTGGACGCCCGACAACAGTGACTACAGACGAAACTGTGGCAAAAGTGAGGGATCTCCTGAACTCAGACCGTCGATTATCGTTGAGATTGATTGCTGATGAACTCGATATGAACCACACAACAGTGCACAAGATTGTGACGGAACAATTGGGAATGAGAAAAATCTGTGCGAAACTGGTGCCGCGAGTGTTGACTGACGAACAAAAGCAACGACGTGTTGATTGTTGTCAGGAACTGTTGAACCTCATGAACAGTGACCCTAACTTTGAAGATGACGTCATAACAGGTGACGAGTCGTGGGTGTTCCAGTACGACCCTGAAACGAAACGTCAAAGCGCGGAGTGGCACACTCCTGCGTCCCCGCGCCCCAAGAAGGCCAGAATGTCGAAGTCAAAGGTGAAAACAATGTTGATTGTTTTTTTTTTGACAATGTGGGGGTGGTCCACAAGGAGTTTGTACCCCAAGGACAAGCCGTCAACGCCGCCTTCTACAAACAAGTCCTTGAGAGACTGCACAGGAGCGTCAAGCGGAAAAGACCGGCGATCGCTAGCCGGTGGAAGTTGCATCACGACAATGCCCCTGCCCACACCGCCTTCTTAGTGACCTCCTTTTTGACCCGGATTGGGGTGGAAGTCCTTCCACAACCACCCTACAGCCCAGATGTGAGCCCGGCCGACTTCTTCCTCTTCCCGAAGCTGAAGCCACGCTTGAAAGGAACCCGTTTTGCAGACGTCACAGCCATCCAAGCAGCCGTGACCACATTTCTAAAGGACATGCCGGCTGCTGACTTCCAGGGGGCGTTTGCAGCGTGGAAACATCGATTGCAGAAGTGCATCGACGCAAGAGGAGAGTACTTCGAAAGCTTTTAAGTCCCTGTACAGATCAGATCAATAAAACAATGTTTCCAGACCTGGTCTCATTACTTATCATACAAACCCTGTATAAATGAAAATTATAAAATCACCTTTAATTATTTGAAAATATATTGAATTAATAACACTTAATGTATTCACCCTTCAGGATCAAATGGAAGTGCCATTGTGGCATTATTTTATGTTTTTTTTCTTTTTTGTTGTCTAATTAAATCTCTTCTTCGCTCTATTTTAAGTAAATACGTAAAGGAACTTCGGTTGCCCTTGGACATTAATCAACAGAAAAGAAAACTTAATTGGGAAGAATAAAGAAGAGTAAAGAAACGAACATTTTTAAAAATAAAGTTAGTTACTTATAGCGGAATTCTACAATTACATCCGTGTCCTCCATTGCCAGACAATTGATCTTTGTGTCATAGTGATGGTGTCATTTATTTTTGGTATTTAGTAAAGTTTCCCTTACTGATTAAGTAAAATATCCCTTATTGATTCCGAGTTTAAAATTTGGTTCTGGAATTAAGTTGTGAGCCGTACGTGGAACAAAAAGTTCACCAAACGAAGATTTGACACATCGATATTTGATAGATGTACTGTCATGTGTAGAAGAACTCGATTGTTTTTGATTCGAGGGGACATTTTGCGTAAATTCAAGGGGGAATTGCACTAAAATATGTTTACACAAAAGATTCAAATGCCTCAATGAAGAGAAATATACAAAAAGAAAAGTTTCGAAGGGTAGCTGTCGACACATTTTCCACTGCTACAAGTATCTTAAAACATGATCATGAAGCTTAGGTGAACGGTCAGCACTCTCGTCGTAGCAACTGATGGTTGGAAGTCTCAGATTCAAATTCACCGGACGGATGCTATGATTTTGATCAAGATTTTCTTTCGTGTTATGAGACAAATATTGGTTCGTTCCCTTTAAATATATGTTCTTGCCAACATCCTTTTCATCATTCTATCTCAAGAGTCATATTAAGACTATGTTAAAAATGCATAACTGATAGAACAGATGTCTACTAAAACAATTTCAGTGCATACAACTAATGCGTCACTATAGTTTGAAATTTGTTTTGTGGATTCAACTGATTTTATATATCCAAATGTTATTTGTGCTAAAACAATTCACTTCACATTTTACATGAACCTATGATTCGTGCTAGAATCTTAAAATACAATAAACAAAATAAAATTATAGAGCCTGAAACTTTTCCCTTAATATATGATGTGTTGAATACCTTATTACCTCCATCGTTATAAAATTTCTGGATACAAACTTACTTTAATACAACAACATTCAACTCACATGTCGCTGAAGAGGGCACAGAAGCTCAATGGTAGAGCGCTCACCTTTGAGTGGTCCCTGATCGATTCCAAGATATATAAGTTTATGGTGGATAATACCGTGGACCCTCTCGGGGATCTCCAATTACCTCACAGATTCTATCTACCAATTCTTTCATAGTTATTAACTACCTGTCTCCTTTGGCTACGGGGCATTAGCGTCAGACGTAAAATGAAACATTTCATTTTATATGCCGATGCATTCTAATCTTAGAAGAGAATGTAAAAGGTGATGTAATGAACGGTAAAGACTATCAAAGAAAAAAGCATTGGGGATGTTCAACATTCAAAACTTCGTTCATTGATGACATTATTAAATACTCTCAAGTAGCGTCTACCAGAAATATCACCAATGAATTCAACCACTTTATGCTAATACAAATTTGAGAAATTTATTTCTAAAATATTTTTCACCTGTCATTTTTGAATTAATTTCTCTTTGCCTTTAACTAAATAACTCAAATTCGTGAGATAGTTACTATTTGTGCATTATGTTTTGCGAACATGCATTTATTGAATACCCTCTCTGAATACACCTTCAGATGATTATAATAATATAGTGGCGGTATTCAGCATTATAGTGCAAGCTTAGAAAGTCACTGTTCAAATTCGTAATAAGGAAACGCAAGGAAAGCGGTGCTAGGAAATTATGTGGTATAGGAAGTAGAAAAAGGTTAATTTGGGTTAACGGAATTACGGCAGAAATTTCTTTTTAAACACGATACATATGTTTAGCAGAAAACTAAGTAAAGTTGATTTCTTAGCTTTGCCTGTAGTTACAGATTTGTAGTTTATGAAATATTTAGGAGAGTAATTGGGTAAGAAAATAACGATCTTTATAAATGCATACAACAGAAAATACAAACCAAATATTACTAACGGCTCACCAATTTTATAGTGAAATGTTATAGATTCCGTACGACGAGACAGGAAATATGTAGTATGTTCTGTCTTGGCAGTGAAAAGTAGACAAATATGTGTTCTGATGGATATATAATTAAGGGTGATAATATAGATAAAATGTTTTGCTGAGTAATGAGAGAAGTTTCCAAAAAATGAAAATCTGGAAACAGCTTGATTTAATCTGACCAAGATAATTGAAATTATAAATAGGATGTAACATTTGGAACGAGAAATACAACTTTTCTACAAACAATATCAAAATGTTAATAATGTGCATTATCTGTTCATTCTATTTGAGAAGACAATACAAAACAGTATACTCCAGTTGCATTCAATGTCAAGCATGTAAATGTACAAGTAAACATAACGAATACCGAAATCAGAGTCCACTTGAGGCGCTTAGTATCAAAAGCCTTCAAATCCATTTCTTTTACCGAAATTGAGTTATATATCGCTTGTTATATGTTTGATCTAAAGGAATTCCATGGAAACAGTATTTTGTTTAAAAGCTTAATATTTCATTCTAAAAAAACTAGTTCAAATATGGGACTTTGTACGCGCATATATGGAGATTCACTGCACGATTTTCGAGATTATTCGAAACTAAGCGAAATGGATGGGGCGGATTTTAATACGAGGCGCCTCATTTCAAGGTGCCTAATCTGCAAATGTAAGGATTACGGCCATTCCTCCTTATTGGGCAACATAAAACAAAGAATTGTTTAGAGCGTAGTCATCCAGATATGTTGGAGAAGGTGTTCACAGTGGCTCTAGTAAATCGCCTTAATTCATTCATGTCTTGCTCGTTTACGAGGGCATGCTGAATAAAGTAATGAAATCTTACAAATGAAATCTTTAAGCAATTTAGTTAATGACAACTAAGCCAAAAGAAAAGTGTTGTTTTCAGAAAGGGATAATATGTTTTCTTGGGTTTATGGTATAGCCTGACTCAACCTGATCCTTATTCCTCGTGAGACATTTGTTTTTACCACAACCATGTGTCCATAGTAAACGATTTCCTGACATGCTTACATGTGCAGTATACGAGTAGGCTACTGCGTGGAAAGTGGGATCATACAGTTATTGTGGAAGAAGTAGGGAAAAGATACGCTTTTTCTATGAATAAAGAAAACAATATTTTAATTTTTAAAATATTACTTCTCATTAAAATCTTTTCGTTCGCGGTACCTGCGGCATTTTCCATTGTCATTTTGTGTTCTATTTCGAGCTGGTTTGCTTAAGTGTGCAAAAAATATGCTCGTGACTTTATGTGTGATTTTATGCTATAAGAAGAGACCAATTTGGTTTCTAAAAACGCAATTTTTTTTGATTATATTCCAGTGATCCCCCCCCCCCCCAAAAAAAAGAACCGAAGCTATATCCTCAATCTGTTGCACTGACAGACGATATTCATTTACACTAGATTCGATTTTTTTAAAAAAAGAATCAAAACATTCTTCTACAATAATGACAAATTGCACATTAATTGTAAAGCATATTTACCGTACGTCCCTGCTAAGGATATTTACCGTAAATTATGTGATTTTTGGAAGGGTGGCTGTAGCCCAATATCAGTCACTGGCACATGCAAGGAGCATGAAAATATTAATTTTGTATTATTTGTGATCAATCTGACACATTGGATTTTTCAAAATAAAATTTGAAATTTTTATAATGATCCAATAACTTATGCTTCACCCGCTGTGCCCCCTTAAGGCGGTACATTACCAAAATAATATTGCAGATTTGATAAATGCATAACTTTCTGCTAATCCGACGCCGAGTTTCACATTAATTGAGAAAAAATCATTCTCCCCGCATGTCAAACTAAGGATATTTATGATTTTTTAATTTTTGAAAGGGGGCTATAGCCCCATGTAAGTCACTGACCATGCAAGGAGCATTGGAATATTAATTCTGTGATATTTGTGAAAAATCTGACGCTCACTGGCATTTCCGGAACAAAATTTTGAATTTTTAAAAAGATCCATCATCTAATGTTTCGCCCCCTGTGCCCCGTAAGGCGGTGCGTTACCAAAATAACATTCCAGATTTGGAAAACACATACTCTTTAGCTTCATCGACGCCAAATTTCACATTAATTAACAAAAATACCTTCTTCTCGCATGTCTCTACTAAGGATATTTATGATATTTTATTTTATTTTTGAAAGGGAGCTATAGCCCCACATAAGTCACTGGCCATGCAAGGAGCATTAGAATATAAATTCTGTGACATTTGTGAGAAATCTGACGCTCACTGGCATTTCCGGAACAAAATTTTGAATTTTTATAAAGATCCATCACCTAATGCTTCGCCCCCTGTGCCTCCCTAAGGCGGTGCGTTACCAAAATAGCATTCCAGATTTCAAAAACGCATACTCTTTTGCTACAATGACGCCAAATTTCACATTAATTAATAAAAAATGCCTACTTCTCGTATGTCCCTACTAAGGATATTTATGGTGATTTTCTTATTTTTGAAAGAGGGCTGTAGCCCATTATCAGTCACTCTTACATGTAAGGAGCATTGGAACATTAATTCTGTGACATTCGTGATTAATCTGACGTTTTCTGGCACTCCGAAAATAAATTTTGGGATTTTGGTAACACATCACCCACCACCTTTTTACACCCCTTGCCCCCCAAAAGGGGGCCTTCTCAAAATAATGTTTGAGACGGTTTTCTAGCTTTGTGAATGAGTGTTTTTGCATTTCATAACAAATACAACTCATTTGCCCCGAAATCTTTACGAATAATTATTGGAGAAAACTGCTTCCATTTAACATTGAATCTCCCATGAGGAAAATTAACTTTTGTGTTTACACCCCCGAAAGGGGGAATAAACAGCAATTTTCTCCTATTTCCTTTAGAAATTCGAAAAATTCAGATATTTCTCAATAAGAGTGCCAAATTTTATATTAATAGTGTGAAAACTTCATCTTCTCCCAGTGCTGTAGAAAATTACACTTGTATTTCACATATTGCCTGAACTTCATTATGCTACCCTGAATAAGAGAATGCAAAAGAACAGTTGTGCGAGCTCGCCTTGCCCTCGCACAACATATTCCCCTAGGAGTCAAGGATACCAAATGTCATACAAAAGTGATGATTCCCCGTTTGCCCGTCTTTTGTAAATGAAAGCAGATAATGAAATGTAACTAATTACCACAATCATACATAATGTTGTTCTACACCGGAAGAGATGACAGAAGCATTGTCAGAGTTGCCATCCATAAAAATAACAGTGTTACCAAATTGACAATTCTCCAAAAATGTAGCTTAATTGACATATGGATTTAAACCCGGCTGTATTGTGTTAAATTTTATTGCTTATAATGCAATTATATAAAATAGAATTCTTTCATATTTAATAGCACATAATTACGAGTTAGATTGTGAGGGTTACAATGGACGACCGCAGTCTTAATTGTAAGAAAATATAGAATACAGCTTAGGGTAGTGGAATGTGATGTGAAACTAAACATTTCTATATTTTTTCGTTTCGGTGTTTACAAGGTACCTTGGCAACAGAACAAACCAAACACAGCAAACATACGTACAGAAACACTTTATGCATTAACACCACTGGCCTTTCCAGTCAAATGTAGGAAGTGTTTTTCTTGATTCTTGAACATTTAAGATGTATTTGTGTCTTTAACATAACTTATTCTCAATTGAGCAGCTTGGGTCACCAAACTCACAGCACATTCCACGCCTTGAATATGGCACGGTATAGGTTCAATTGGAAGTGGGCCATCAAGAGCTTGAAGAAGATCCTCACTCGTTACATTTCCCAGAACTGGAGGAGGTGTAATCGGTTCACATTCCCAATTAATCATATTTAAGTAATCGCCTGCTTCTAAATTAAGAGTTTTTGGCAACTGGTAGTCTCTTAGTTCGCCAGAGGTTACTTGTCTTGCTTCAGTGATTTGCTGAATTGCCTTTTCTCTACAATACTTCTTTGGGTCAGTCAACATTGAAAGAAGAATATTTTCCCGATGAGCAAAATAACTATTATTTTTCAGTACCTTTTCCATAACTTCCTTGTGTTGTTGTTTTATATCATCAGCATCTCTTAATAATTTGCTAATATACCAGAAGTTTCTTGCTCCTTCCCATACATTTGGATGCGATTTAATTCGACACCAACCGGGTGAATACACTTTCATAATTAATCTCACTAGGTATTTTACGTTTTCTGATGGTTCATTTAGAGAAACATATAGTCGAAGTATTCTATTGGCCTTTGTAAGCCATCTTCCATTATACATTTTTCCTGGCGATCTCTTAGCTAACTGGTCTGAAACATTGCCGCGATGAATACTGTAACACATTTCATAAAGGTATTTTTGATCTGAGCTCAAAGTGACAACAACCTCTGGTGGAATTTCTTGAACACTGATTTCTGTTACGTCAAATTTGACTATTTTCAACTGAGTCAAATCATTTCTAATTTGTTGCCCGATTTTCCCTTTAAAAGTGTGCGGCCCTGAGCTTTTACCATCTATTACTTCAGAAACATGCTTAAAGGGAAGTTCATTTGTGTGTAAAAGACAAATGATCCATTGAAGTGTAGGGATGGTACCGAGACCGAGACAGACCTCTATAAATCGAGACGAGACCGAGACGAGACCATGGTCAGTCTCGAAAGTCTCGGTCTCGTCTCGAATATTGATAGTTATTTTGCCTTTACTCAAAATTTGTTTCGTTGCTGTATGAGATAATATGGGAACGGTTGACTGATGTACCTGCACAGTGGCGTATTTAGGGGGTAGGTATCGGGCTCAAGTCCCTCCCGAAATAAACTTGAAATCATTTTTCGCATTGCATGTACAACACAATGTTTGTTACCCGTTCCTCAAACCTCTCCCGAAACAAAATCCACTGCTGTTGTATATAATCTTCTCCCTCCCCTTCTCTCTCTCTCTCTCTCTCTCTCTCTATCTATCTATCTATCTATCTATCTATCTATATATATATATATATATATATATATATATATATATATATATATATATATATATATATATATACAGGGGCCATTTTAATCTTTCTATGGAAATATCTCGAAAACGGTTGAACATAAATAAACTGAACAAAAACTAAAATAAGAAATACCATGGGGCAGATCGAATGGCGATGTCAGGGTGCCCTCCAGGGCCGCTCTTCATGGGGGCCCGGGGCCCAACTTTAAAATCTTAAATAGAAACATGGGTCGAGTGACACCTCGTTCGATAGGTCTTTAAAAACTAAAAAGCGATGTGGCAAAAGATTTTTCATATCGGTCACCGTATTCAAAATAGTCCCCAAGATATCTTACCTGCATCAGATGAAGGTCCAGTAGCACTAATATGAAAACGGTTGAACATAAATGAATCAAACAAAAAATCAAATATTAAATCCATGGGGCAAATCGAATGATGTTGTCGGGGTGCCCCCCAGGGCCGGCTTTCTTGGGGCCCAGGGCCCAACTTTAAAATTTTAAATAGAAAACATGGGACAAGTGATACCTCGTTCGATAGACTTTCAAACACTAAACAGAGTTGTGACAATGAACAGAACAAAAAGTGAAACAGGATATATATACAGGCGCGGATCCAGGATATGGTCAAGGGAGGGACTAAACCATACTTTGTCTATTTATCCAGTGTAAATCAGGATTGAAGCTCATTTTATTCAGTGTATACCTGAACATTAAGGGGGGGGGGTATAACCCCTATAGCCCTTCCCTTGGATCCGCGCCTATATATAAATAAGCAGTATTACCAAAGCAAAATAAAGTTATATTTTCTCAAATTGTACTAAGGTATTACCTATTTCTAATTTAGATATTAAATAAAACCACAATGCCACATATATTATTCAGTGTAATTATGACAATACAGTATCACTAACATCAACATTTTGGAGATCTCTAATAACTCAAATGGCATAAACGGTGCAATGTGCATCATTTGTATCTTAGCGTCAAATACTATGATCATGGTAAATGTATTTCGAATGAATGAAGGAACAAAGTTACAAGAAATGAAAAATTTAAATTTTTCTAAAGACTTTACTTCGAAATCGTGCTGACATATCACGTCTCATCATGTAGATGCTTTCAAAAGACTTAAGTGATCATAATGTCATTTACAAGAATTGTTATTTCAAACCGTTTCAGAGATACCAAACACATGGATAATGATTGTTTTATTGCTTAAAATAACGCATTTGTGTTAAGTTTTTATAATGATTGTTGTTCTAGTTTGCTTCTATAACATTATAACAATAGTTTTGGTTGTTTTAATTAAAACAAGTTGCAGTTTCATTATTTTAAGCAGCATAGCCAACTTAAATAAATTGCTAAATATTATTCTAAATTTAGTGCAAACAACGTAACTAAGCTGCAAAATATTTTAATAACTCGTAATTTGCTTTATGGTGCAAGAATGGTTTCAAAAGACGACGTTTTTCATAGTGTTTGGGCTATTTATAATGTTAATGTGAAAGTTTTCGTTCCAGCAATACATGCAAATGCAATTTGTAACTGAAATTAAATGTAACTGATAATTTTTCAGTAACACTAGTTGTTCCCCCTAAGCCTTAGGCCTGGTGTACACAAAACCATGCTTAATTAGAAGTTTTAAATACACCCAAGTTACATTTCACTTGTTTTAGTTAGACCACCGACCACCTCAAACTCGATCCAAACCATTAGCTATATGCGATTATTCAAGGATTTACAGTTAGTAATACACATTGTGTTGATTTTTGGTTTGTTTTGTTTTAGTTGAACGTCCTATGATTCTGATCTCATACCTACAATTCTCAGGAATTCTCAGGAATTCTGATCTCATACCTACAATTCATTCTACTAATACCTCTGTCAAACACGAACAACTACAGATGTCGAACATGTCGTCGTATGATCTTAGTTTACACTGAAAATTTACATTTCTCCGTTTACGAGGAACCTTGTTTAGTTTAATAGCAGATTCTACTACCCGTTGTACTTTTAACACTATTCCTTCAAACCCAATACGTGGAAATGAAAACTTTTCCCAAATATTTTGCACTTCTCTAGCAACTATTCGGTAACACTCCTTTGCTGTTCTGCTAGCAGCAGAAAGTTGTTCTTCACGTTTTCTTACATACAAATAATGTCTGAACACGTCTGCTTTTGATGGTATCATGGGTGGAGGAAACTGTAGTGCAGGTTGTCCAAACGCTGAATTCTGTGTTTTGCTTCTGGTTGCCATCTCCACACTGATCAATGGTATCGAGTACGTAACAGTCCAGCAGAGAAAGTTTTCATTTGCTGAAAGTTAGATTGCTCTTCTGGGTGGCTGAAAAAGAATATTATTGTATTATATAACACGCAGTATACAACACAAAGTAGGAAATGCTTTAATTTCAAAACATCCCTATTATTTATTACTATCGATTATTTTTTCAAATTTCCAAAAGAATATCACACCTCTACTCTACTTAATGCTTCAATTTACTTTCTGTATTATTACACGTTATATAATATATCACTCCTTGTGATGTATGCACGTGGTGAGTCTTTAAGTCAATACTCCTGAAATTCCAAAATGTTTGAAAATCTATTAAAATTTTATGCGATATTTTTATATCTTCTATATACATTACACTCGTACCAAAAAAAAAAAAAAAAAAAAACTGAACCTCCAATAAATTTATTGGTACATGCCTCAATTCTTACAGCTGTATAAATTGCCTATTTAATACTTGTTATTTCAGAAAATGACTAAAAAGTTCTTATTACTGATTTACTCAGTGCTGCTATACAATATAGTGAATGGCTGGGGGAGGGTTGCGAGGGGTAGGGAGGGTCGCAAAACCCTGAAATTTTGTACATATCATGAGGAAGACTTGTTAAACTCTGTGCATACTGTGAATATTAAAAAACGAAAATTCATATATTTTTGACCCCACTAATATATATATATATATATATATATTAGGGATGGCCAATTCCGGATTTTTACTTTCCGGAATCCGGAAAGTAAAATCGGAAAATTCCGGATTTCGGAAAAATTCCGGATTTCGGAAAAAATTCGGATTTCAGAAAAATCCGGAATTTAGAAAAATTCCGGAATTTAGAAAAAATCCGGAATTCAGAAAAATTCCGGATTTCGGAAAAATTCCGAAATTCGGAAAAAATCCGGAATTCGGAAAAATTCCGGAATTCGGAAAAATTCCGGATTTCGCAAAAATCCGGAATTCGGAAAAATTATTTTTTCTTTTTGTAATCCTAAGAATTTTGTTCAAACGCAAACGAACAAATTTCCTTTTTGTAATCCTAAGAATGTATGATGCAAGTTAAGCTGAAACTTACATTCTAAAGTATACACTACTCAATCTTCCCATGGTTAATGAGATGTAGTCCAAAAGTACGATGTACTTCTAATATTTAATTTTTGTTTTACTGTGATATTGTCCAGAGGTAAGACATATATCACACTGAGATAAACAACTTGACATAATGAAGATGTTATCATACGTAGTTTTCCAGAAAATCGTGAGAAACGAATTTTTATGAAGTTAAAATATGCGTCGCTTGTTGCCAGTGTGATGCAATTGATAACTTTTATGCTGGAATAGTCTTATTATTATTATTATTATTATTATTATTATTATTATTATTATTATTATTATTATTATTATTATTATTATTATTATTATTATTAATCGTTTATGCACTGTAAAAGAAAAATGTGAACCGTTAAGTAGTAGATTTTATCTGTTGTTTTTTGATATCTTCTAACAGTAATAACAAACTGCTTGTAAATACGCAATGATTATCAAGGACAATGGCATATTAATGTAAGGTCTACTCTGCAGACTAGCAATAAACAATAAACAATAACAGATAAACAATAGTTGCAAAAAAAAAAAAAGTAACTAACTTGGGCACGTCAGAATGTTCGCGAGAATATAGGGACGCATTGAGACTAGTAAAGAGCGTGGTATTATTATTACTCAAAGGACCGTACGATGGAGGCATTAATGTTAATGGCACTAATGAGCACTTACTTGCTCTAACGGTTAACCTCATTTTCGAGATGATTCTTAGAAGTGGGCGTGTTGGCATGCAGTTAGAAGACCTATACCCATTATTTAAAAAGCACACGTTATCTGTGGAGTACTAACGATTTGCGTCACTATCGAACACTAACGTAGCACTAGCGACGTTTAAAGTCGAAATTGGAGTCCGACATAAGTGGCTTGTCAACTTCAACTTCACATTATATTTTCCTT
Organism: Thermobia domestica; assembly: GCF_964235325.1. Lineage (NCBI taxonomy): Eukaryota > Metazoa > Arthropoda > Insecta > Zygentoma > Lepismatidae > Thermobia > Thermobia domestica. The sequence continues at coordinate 98,888,383 of NC_137471.1, forward strand.
GAATGAGAGAATTTTGCGGCCAGGAAATTTGCGCCCTACCACAAAAATAGGAAAAAATGCGCTCGCAATATATTTGCATTGGCATGTTTGCACCCTACCCCAAAAAGAGGGGAAAATGCGCCGGCTATATATTTGCACTGGGATGTTAGCGCCCTACAATTCAACTTATTTTTGTATTGTGTAAAGTAACTTCCACTCACACTTGAACTAGGCTTGCCTCTCATCGTCTCAGAGAGTTACTCCATCCGTTATAATATTCCGAACAAATGAAAAAAAAAAAAAATACAATTTTAGTTCACTAAAGGGCAATACATACAAATACAATTTTTCATTATACTACAAAATTTACAATAAAAGTATAAATGACTGATATATAATTACAGTATTTATTAATATAATCAAAGAGTATAATTTAATCTACAAAAGGCTGTTTGGCTCTACCCAGATATCTCTGTTCACAATCCTTGCGAGTTGTTTGGCTTTGCAGGACACAAAATATAGAAAAGAAAATGTAAAGTGAATGTAAAATCAGTTCAGTAATATTATCAAGAAAACTATGCACAGTGTGTTTATTTGCTGGAATTCAAACACACAATAGCGTTCAGTCGTTCTTTCAGAAAAAAATGTTCCGGGGGGCACACTTAGTATTCCGGAGGGGGGTCACTGCTGGTACTATTCTATTTATTATTATATTATAGACGTTTATTTTGGTCTCCTCCGAGGGGGCACTTTGAGAGCTCTGGGGAGGCCAGTGTTCCCCCAAAATCATCTCTGGAAGAAGCAGTGATTGCGTTGATCCGTTGTATTCTTTTGGCTTATATTGAAGTTTATTCTCCCCTTATATAGCCACAATGAAAATAAATCACAAATGGCATGGTTGTGGGGGGAGGATTGTTTATGCTGTAATGTCAGCCCCTCCGAGCAAATGCGTAAGCTCCAATAGGTTCTTTTATTTCGCAGGGCTCAAACTTCCCGGTGGAGGTACATCGCAGGCGCAATTTTCCCTGTTCTTGAGGTAGGGTGCAAATTTCCCAGACGCAAAATTCTCGACACCGTTCGAATGACCTCGGAAGACTATATCTTTTTCAATACTTTTTATATTCTTTTACTCAAGATTTCTTCATAGCTTCTTATTAAAATACTTACTAATATATCCTCATTTTATTGTCCTAACCAATCAATATGGGTATGTTGTCAGTAAAATATTTAGATTGATCGAGCCTCTGGTGTGTAACCATAGGATTTCATATCATCCCCCCATTAGAAATCTTGGCTAAACGAACCAATATATGTTGCCAATAAAATAGTTTAGAATGATTGAGCCCCTGGTAAATAACCACAGTATTTCGTGGCAGACCCCCCCCACTTCCTATTACCATATTCTAGCTACATGCCTGACTCAGCTAATTCTCTACATTCTTTACCAAGCACACATTTTCTAAAGCGGAAAATGCTCTTTATTTCCAGCAGATGCACAAATTGGGTAACATTCTATCTACATGAATGTTATATATGTCGATTACTGGAAACCGCTTCTCGCTATCTATTACCATATTTACTATATAATGATTAACGTTAAAACCGGAAATGGTTGATTTGTACCGCTTCCGGTTTGAATATTACATTCATCAGGGAACTCGATTCTTAACTATTGACTCTGTACATCATGGCCAAAATTGATTGGTAATCCATCAGATAGACTGTTTGTTTCACTGACGGACAGAATGAATGTATGGCTATAGAGTTTTGATAAACTAAATTCGTTAATGAGTGATGATGGAACAAATATAAGAAAGGTAGGCCTTCCACCGGGAAAATTTTCGAACACAAAATTAGCGATCGAAAACCCACATGTCCTGGGTTAGAATACCATAGATGAAAACTCTACCACTGAGTCATCAATCACCCGCTTATTAGTTTTATTAATTATTATATTAATATAAATTAATGAATGCCTGCTTATGTTAATTATTGAACAATTACATTGTATACTTCGTAAAGTCAAAAATTATAAATTTGTATTTACTGTGCATACAGTGAGCGCAGAAAGTGTTCGTACACCTATGCCATTGAAACGAGAATGTCTGTGAAAAAGAAACAGAAAATTTAAGAAGTGTAATAACACACACAATATGAATAATGAAAACTAAGCTTTATGAATATATCAATAAAGAACCACAAAGACAAGTTTAATGGTCAGAAAGTAAATAAATTCCGTAGAAAGTGTATAGAGTAGGCGCTTCCAGCAAGTAAAAGTGATCGTACATCTGACGCACGGATACGAAACAAAGATACCACAACTGGGGTTCACTAGTATTCACCTGAGTATACACCTCTGTATAGCATGACGAGTAACAGAATGAGTTTACTTGTGAATAGGAGTGAAAAAACTGCACGGTGGGCTGTCAAAGTGGGAAGCAACCGAACAGAAACTAATGAGGAGACAAGAAAAGTAATTATTTAATTGCATAAGAAGGGTAAGTCTTTGAGAAAGATAGCAAACCTTGCAGACAGGCCTCGTTCAACAGTACAAACAATAATTGCGATGTATAATGTTTCTATCACTGTGCGAAACAAAAACAAAAAGAAGAAGAAGAAGAAGAACTGGAAGACCAAGAGTGTTGAGTGAACAAGATAAACGTTACATTATTAGGGAAAGAAAAAAGGTTCCAAAAAATAGTGCTGTGCAATTGGCAACGGATCTGGAAACACGCGGTGTTAAAGTATCAGCCAGTACAGTGCGGAATATTTGCAGGGTATCATGGTCGGATAGCCAGGAAAATGTTCTGGGTGAACAAGACAAATCGTATAAAGAGACTAAAGTTTGAAAAAGAGTATAAAGATAAGGGATCAGGCTTCTTTCTGGAATAGGGTCATATTTTCGGACGAAAGTAAATTTAACTTTATCGAGTCCAATGGGAGGTGTATGGTATGGCGCAAGGTGAATACAGAGATGAATCCTCAAAATCTCGTCCCTAAAGTAAGACACGGAGGAGGGTCCGTGCTCGTCTGGGGTTGTATGAGTGCCTCAGGAGTGGGTCGTCTCCACCTTATCGATGGAGTGATGATCCACAAAGTGTATATTAACATATTAAAGAAAAATCTCCATACTAGTGCGCAGAAGATGGTTCTTGAAAACAATTTATTGTTCAGCAAGACAACGACTCCAAACATATAGCGGAAAATACTCGATTGTGGCTACTCTATAATACCTTGAAACAGCTTCGCACACCTCCCCAATCCCCAGACATGAACCCCATAGAACATCTATGGTCTGTTCTGGAGACAACAATCAGAAGGCACAGCTTCTCTACTCAGGGCCGGCGCTAGCAATTTTGCCGCCTTGGGCGGTGCTTTCACATGCCGCCCCTTTAATCCGCAAACCTTATTTTGACAGATAACGTTCAAGTATCATTTAAAAACATACATAAAATGGAAAAGTAAACAAAACAAAAATGAACTACCTTTCTGGAATGCTCACGTAATATTTAAACGACTCTATACTGACACAATATTCAGTATGCTCGATTTCGCTGTATATCTGTAATATAGAGCAGGGCATACAGAAAATAAAATTTTAAAAATATACTTTAGTCATGACTAAGAATTTTAATTTTTAGGCTTATTTTATATCAAAAGGCGTTTTCAATAGTGTATGGAGCAAGAAGATAATACAGTAAATCAGATATTATGGTAAATGTAAGTGATTAGCCTAAGCCTTATAATGTACTAAAACACAATAGACATAAACTAACTAACTAACTAACTAACACTATGGCCTATGGAACCCGGAGGTTCAATGCCGCGTTCACAAAAGCTCTCCACTGACTTCTATCCTTAGCTAACTGCATCCAGTTTCTACTTTGTATTCCAATCTCTGCGAGATCCAGCTTAATATTGTCCTCCCATCTGCGCCTAGGTCTTCCTAATGGTCGTTTTCCGATTGGTCTTCCAGTTAAGACTTTGAAAGCGTTTCTACTTTCTTCCATTCTAGCTACATGACCCGCCCACCTAAGCCTCCTAGACTACACGACCCTAACAATGTTGTGTAAACCATATAAATTATGTAGTTCCTCGTTATGAAGTTTCCGCCATTCCCCATTCCCGTTCCTCTTGGGTCCGAATATTCGTCTCAGAATCTTGTTCTCTAATACTTTCAGTCTATGTTCTTCCCTCAGAGTAAGTGACCATGTTTCGCAGCCATACAAAACAACAGGCATGATTACCGTTTTGTATATTTTAAGCTTCAAATTTCTCGACAGAATTCGCGACGATAAGAGATTTTGAACCGAATAGTAACACGAATTCCCTGCTTTTAGTCGACATTTAATTTCTCCGTGAATATGATTTTCCTCTCTTAATATTGATCCTAGGTATTTGAAAGTATCCACTTTATCAAAAGTATTATTTAATATTTTAACGCATCCATAATTTGCTGTATTCCGGTCCCGACGCACTTCCATGTAGAAACACAATAGACATACATAAATTTAACATACCTTAATTGAAAGAAACTTTTCTTGCTTTGATATGAGCAAATTCCTTTATCATATCGCGTAGTCCAATGTTTTAGCCAATTTGTGTTCTATTGATATCGTCGCTAGACCACTCAAGCGTGTTTCAGACATAGAAGAGTGTAGATAGTTTCTAATAAAGTTGTTTCCAAAAACTTCTTTCTCCACTTGCCACTGTTACAGGCAAGATTAACAAAATTCTACGTGCAATACTAACATTGAGAGCAAAGTCATGTTCCTTAATTATTATTATTATTATTATTATTATTATTATTATTATTATTATTATTATTATTATTATTATTATTATTATTATTATTATTATTATTATTATTATTATTATTATTGTGAACTTTCACATGCTTAATTATATTGGATAACACTTTCAGTTTGTCTTTCAAATCACTGGGGTTAATATCTTTCAATTCTTCGTGTGTTAAAATGGTGGTAAGTTTAGTACACTTTTCAGACAAAAAGTTCAGGTGGTAGGCTATATCTTTACGATTACTTATATCGCAAATAAAATTGAAATACTCGCTGTGATGTTTAAGTTGCTCAAATCTTTCTCTTAAAAGCTAACACAATCACTTCTAGAACTTTGTAATGATAATCGATCTTCTATCTTGTTTGTGGATGTTTTCAGTAGCTTCATCCTCTGCCTCGTACTGAAACTGTCTCTTCTTTCGACTTCGAGCTTGCACTGTATTACGTATCAGTGGATCACCCGTATCTAATGCTGATGCCAAGTCCATCGCATCAACTAAGTAAGATTTAAACTTTGCATAATTTCTGCTCCTCTCAAAGTACCCAGATATATTTTCAAGAAATCCTACTGCATCCAACACATGAGAATCAATGCTTTAAAGTCATATCAGACAACGAATGAGTAAAGGAAAGAAAAGTAACTCAGCTGGTTTGCTATACACAGAGCATCGTGGACGACCATTCTATCGGTTATATTGTCATTACTTATTTGAAGTAAGGCATCATAAACTTCCTATATTTGATAACTGAGTCAGAGCATCAATTCGGCTCTCCCACCTTGTGGATAATGATTTTAAAGTGAGACTACTAATATGTTCCTTTAGTATGGCCTAACGTTGAACTGGCGCAGAAAAAAAAATCATAAACTTTTTTTAGCTATACAAAAAATGAAACATTTCTCAAGAAATAATACGCTGTACGATTTACTATATTCGGAATGAACAATTTGTAAATTGGTCAAAAACTCGCTATTAGAACCTAAATGTCTCTAGATGCTACAGGCTAGAACGGTCTGTCTCAAGTGGGAGTGTACCTTTTGCATACTTGGAGCGGAACATTATTGAATAGAAAGAAAAAAAATATAAAAAGACACCGTGATAATCTTATGCACTCTAGCTCAAAACCCTATCTACACGGCTGCAAGGGAAATATTGAACGAGATACCTGTGGCTACTAGTTTGATAATTGAGAACGTGGAGGAATGCTCTGAATTTCCTGAGAGAGTATTTTCTTGAATGTGAGTGAAGTAAGTTCAATTACATTCTCAGGTTAACACAATCTTATTTTTCCATGTGAGCCTATTACGAAGCATTATATTTTGATAGTATTCTTTTCTTTTTCAAATTTTGCCGCCCATTAGACTAGCCGCTCTGGGCGGTGGCACGGCTCGACCCTCTCTCGCGCCGGCCCTGTCTCTACTAAAGAAGGCCTAAGAAAAGCTATTCAAGAAGAATGGGACATAATCAGTCCCGAAGCTACAGAACTACGAACTACTACAGGTGAAATCAATGCCACGAAGACTACAATCATTAACGCACAGGGTAATCCCACAAAATATTAAATAACGTAATATACTTTATAAGCATTAATTCAAGCATAAGTGAACGGTGACTTTTTGCGTTTACAAAAAAAGGAATTCTCTCTTTTCTTCTGAACAAAACAGTGATTGTGTTTGTTTGGCCTTTCTCTTGTATATAGAAATAAAATGTATGAATGTGTAGTCTTAATTCTGGTTATATATATATATATATATATATATATATATATATATATATATATATATATATATATATATATATATATATATATATATATATATATATTCCACCTCCCGTTCTCATGCTAGCTGTTTTCAATATAAAGTATGCACGGTGTACGAACACTTTCTGCGCTCACTGTAGGTATGTTGACAATAAGCGAATGTTATTAGAATACTTGTTGAGATTTCTTTTCCTTCACTGCCTTTCGCCTGGTTAAAAAGTAGTTTGCAGTGCTTTGGAGCAGCTGCAGGTGGGAACGCGATAATGTTTGAGACATACCGGCGACTTTTTTGTGTGTGAAAATAAGACCTTCCTCATAAAGCAGTAAATAACTGCAGTAGCAATTGTCTACGTAAGTGATAAAGACATATCCAACTACAAGAAACTAATACAGTATATATATTCATTATTGTGTTTCTCTTTTAACAGCTACTAGCTAGGGATGGCCAATTCCAGAATTTTTACTTTCCGGAATCCGGAATTTTTCCGAATTCCGGATTTTTTCCGAAATCCGGAATTTTTCTGAATTCCGGAATTTTTCCGAATTCCGGATTTTTTCCGAAATCCGGAATTTTTCCGAATTCCGGAATTTTTCTGGATTCCGGAATTTTTCCGAATTCAGGATTTTTTCCGAAATCCGGAATTTTTCCGAATTCCGGAAAGTAAATTTTAAGATTGCGGAAAATTTTGGCCATCCCTAATATATAGAATGATCCAGGATATGATCAAGGGAGGGGCTGAACCACATGTTGCCGTTTTATCCAGTGTAAAGCAGGATTGAAGCCCATTTTATCCAGTGTATATCTGAGCTTCTGGGAGGGGGGCTATAGCCCCTATAGCCCCCCTTGGATCCGCCCATATATATATATATATATATATGCAAGTTTAATTTCATCCTTATTTAAATATATTTATCTACCTATCTATCTCTAAGTCTTGACACTTGCCTTAAGAAGATTTGAGAATTTACTAAAACAATTTTTCACAAGAATTGATCATATTGCTGAATATGAGATCGAATATACATTTTTGCGATTTGGAACAAACGATACTATACAATTTCCATCAACATCCAAGACTGTACTGACAGGTACTTGCTTTGCTTGATCATTATATTCTAATCCAGTTACAAATTAATGTTGGACAAATGAAAGGATTCCGTGGATTGAAATACGCCGATTTCACTCAATTGGATATGATGCTCAGAAATTATTTAGGTTTTTTCATGATAGGCTAATAACTCCTGAAAGATTGTATCAATGGAAGAAATTAGATGGTCCAAAGTGTCTTTTCTGCCCAAAAGTAGGTACAAAATTACTTATAATTTATGAATGTGATGTTATTCAGCCAGTTGCAAGCACTTTAATCTGTAATTTTTAGGACATAAATGAAATATCTTATAATAAACTCATGGTAAGCTATTTTAACTCTAAAATGTCAAGTGCTATCTCCCTAATTCTTTTGCTTGTTTTAGCACGTAGTACAACGTACATTGTATATATATATATATATATATATATATATATATATATATATATATATATATATATATATATATATATATATATATATATATATATATATATATATATATATATAAAATTTATATTGCAGTTTCAATTGTCCTCTGGATTTATTGAGTATCTACTGTATATGTTTAAAGTATGCTATAAATAATGCTTATAAAGAAGTTGTGTCTCAAAATAATATTGTAGCCTTCGCAAATATATGGACATACAAATAACGTTCTTTGTACTGTCAACGATATAAATATGAAAATTTACATTTGTAGAACAGTGTACAGTCTTGTTTATAAAATACTAGTTGAATATACCCATGCTTCGCACGGGGGCTGTATTTGGAAGTCAACGCCTGTGGGAGTATCACCATTGATCTCAGCGACCGCAAAAACTATGGATTTGACACTAATATCGGTCATTTTGGATTACTTTTATATGTCCCGGTATCTCACGTCCCTCCCCCAGTGACCCCCGGCCGGGAACCGAATAGCGTCAATTTGGAAGTTAATGAGATTGCGATTGGAGTTTCATTATTGATTTCAGCGACCGCGAAAACTATGAATTCGACACTAATATCGATCATTTTCTACTACTTTTACATGTCCCGGTAAACGCCCCCCTGAGATTCCCCTGGTTCGAATTTTGAAAAAAAAAACGTTTAACTCTGGTCTGGAGCCTGGACCAAGGTATACATGACTAAAATTTTGTAATTCTCGGTCAATTTGTCTGGTTCGCAAGCCGGTTCCGGTAAACGCCCGCCCTGAGATCAGCCTGTTTCGAAATTTGAAAAAAAAAAAGGCTTCGCCTTGATCTGGGGCCTGGGCCAAGGTACCCCTGACCAAAATTTGGTAACTCTCGGACCACTCGTCTGGTCCCCAGGCCACAGACAGACAGACAAACACACAAACAAACTCTTTATTTTATTTATATTAGATTAGATTGGTGATATATTTTTTATATATTTTTTAAAAATCTCTCTCTCTCTCTCTCTCTCTCTCTCTCTATATATATATATATATATATATACAACATGCTAGGCAAATGTGTGAGAGAAATAAATCTAAAGCATGCACGGAGAGAGAAAATTAAGATAATCATAAGTTAATTTTCTTTTATTGTCATTACGACACTCGCGAACTCTTTTTCAGTGACTTCCCACTTCATTTTTTTCCTGGAAAACGCCCCAGCAAAACCAGCCTTTTAACTTCCAGAACAAATCACATTCATCCTTGAGAGTAGTGATGCGTGACAAATGCTTTATTTCATTGGCTGCACGACAACGTTCGTCAATTATCCAGTTATCTTCTTATTCCTCGTCGTTTTCCACTTATTGTTCATATTAGTATGAAGGACTACCTTGTTTGTTTGTAAACATTTTCTTTCTATAGTCAAAGATGAAAATTACAATGTCATTCATCTTGTTTTCAAATTTATTATTTACCAATAAAGTTTTAGGTACATCCAACAATTTTTTCTTGATAATGGGGACAGGAAGGGTTTTTTTTTTGGGGGGGGGGGATTAATCAAAGTAATAAATATTTATAGAAGAACTACTTTTAAAGGCACCATCTCAATACTTGTACGGTGAAATAGAAAAAGCTGTCACCAGTCGTGAATTTCAAACCCAGAAACTGGACTGCTTATGGATTCAACGTCATTTTTCAAACGTCTCTCAATGCTGAAAATTTTATCTCGTACTGAGTGTAGAACCCGAAACCATTTACCGCAAAGCCAAAACTCTCCATATGGTAAAGAAAGAAAAATTTCCAATGAATAATTTGTATTAAGAATCCAGAAAGCAACTTAAAAATATATTTAGTTGTAAAGAATACAGAAAGGGTAGTTAAATAGTTCGGCGAATTCTTTCAAGAGAAGTTTTGGCAATAGTCTAACAAGGTACATTCGCTAAGTGTCCCTTCGGGATTCGTCTAAAATTGATTCAAATGCTAGGTTCTTCGCGGCGCAATGTGTATTGTACTAATTTTAGCGGCCCATACGGGTAATTTACATATTTATGGGCCTTTACATATCCGGAGTTCAATCAACCACTACTATAAAGTTCGGTCACAAAATTGCCTTTAGTTTCTTTAGATATAATTGGACATGAATGTGGGCATATGCAAAACAAATTGGATCAAATTCTGCTTCTATGACAAGTGTTACCCATCCCGGCCGCCATCTTGGATCCGCCATATTGCATTCAACTTTCGTTTTTTCAAATGGAAATAAGTTCATGTGATACATCAAATTCATATAAAATTTTCTCGGAAATTCATTGGTGTAGTTAATTTTAACGTAGTTTGTACCGTTTGCAAGGTATTGCATGTTAAATGTCAGGCACTCTACGAATATTGAACCAAATAGAAAGTTGTGCAGAGCCTCGTATATATATGTAATCCTTTACGTGATTTATCGTTGCCGAAATAATCTCTGAACGTAAATACATACATACACACAGATGTAAATACGGAAATGGTAGGTCTTCACCCAAAAATCTGGTCGTATCTGGATTTACATTAGGCATTTTGACCTTAATAGAATACTTCCTTGTTATATTTGGTCTAGGAATTAATTCGTGCGGGTGGACAAGAGATGGCGCAACGAACAGAGCGTCCCACAGTTCCGTGTATCCACACATGTGTTGCAAACCCCTGTCATCGCGTATCGTTTGTAGTATAGGGCAGTGGATTAAAGCGTCAACAACACCAGTATGTAGTTAAGTGAACATGGCGCAATTTGTGCCTGATAAAGTGTTTTTGCGGGGTGTCCTGCTGCATTACTTTAACATGCAGAAAAGTGCGACTGAAAGTCATCGTATTTTGGTGGAAGTGTATGGTGACCATGCTCTAGCTGAGCGAACGTGTCAGAAGTGGTTTGCACGGTTTAGAAGTGGTGATTTCGGCTTGGCAGACCAAGAGCGAGCTGGACAGCCAAAAAAATTTCAAGACGAAGAATTGACAGCATTGCTCGAGCAGGATTCGTGTCAAACGCAGGAACAACTTGCAGCAGCATTAGGCGTTGATCAAACAACAGTCTCCAAACGCTTGAAAGCCATGGGAATGATTCAAAAGATATCACATTGGGTTCCACATGAATTGAAAGACAGAGACGTTGAAAGACGAAAAAACATTTGCGAATTGCTGCTTCAACGACAGAGCAGAAAGGGGTTTCTGCATCAAATTATTACGGGTGATGAGAAGTGGATCCATTACGAGAACCCTAAACGAAAAAAGGCCTGGAAGAAACCAGGTGAACCAGGTCCATCACAACCAAAACGAGATATTCACTGTGCAAAGGTTATGCTGTGCATATGGTGGGATATGAAAGGTGTGGTGTACTATGAGCTGCTGCAACCGGGTGAAACTATGAATAGAGAACGTTATCGACGACAATTAATGCGTTTGAAGCAAGCTCTGGCCAGAACACGACCAAAATGGGAGAACAGACATGATAAACTTATTGTTCAACATGATAACGCTCGCCCACATGTCGCAAAACCGGTCAAAACCTATTTAGAAAATGTCGGATGGGAAGTTTTACCCCACCCGCCGTATTCACCAGACGTTGCTCCTTCGGACTACTACTTGTTCGATTGCATGAACAACGATTTGATTGGACAACGGTTTACTTCTTCAGAAGATATCGAAACATGGGTCTCTGACTGGATCGCTTCCAAGGATGAGGACTTCTTTCGCCACGGAATCCGTACATTGCCTGACAGATGGGCGAAAGTGGTGGCTAGCGATGGACAATATTTTTCTTAAGGTATTTATGTATTTTGTGTTTGTACTACAGCTTCAATGTGTGCGTACCAACCGCACGAATTAATTCCTAGACCAAATAGTAGTCTATAACATGAAAGTAAGAACATTCACTCACAGAAATGTAATAAGATTATGACACAAATGTTGTAAAAAGTTTGTTTATACCTACAGTCAGTGGCGTATTTACGATTTTGTTTCGGGGCTTTGCTAACTTTATTTCTGGAAATGTGAAAATTCTGCAAGATATTTCATTTACTTTAAGATAGTAAATTAAATTTGGAGGGCTTAAGCCCAGAATCCTTTCTCTTAAATACGCCACTGCCTACAGTATTATTCCAGATAGAAATTATTTTGATTTGTCAACATCGTAACCGTAACTGATATTACTCTGCAACGTATATTCGCGAAGTGCCTGGAGGAATTTAATATACAATATCTTCTAAATGGTACAAGCTACGGTAAAATTAACTACACCAGTGCATTTCCGAGAAAACTGTACATGAATTTGATATATCACATGCACCTATTCCATTTGAAAAACCGAAAGTTGAATCCAATATGGCGGATCCAAAATGACGGCCGGAGTGAGTAACATGGGTCAGAGAAGCCATATTTAATCCAATTTGTTTGGCATGTGCTCACATTCATGTCCATTTACATCTAAGGAAGCTAAACGCAATTTGTGTCCGAGTGTTATAGTAGTTTATGAATTCCGGATATATGACTGCCCATAAATATGCAAATTGCCTGTATGGGCCGCTAAAATTAGCACGATACACATTGGGTCGCTGAGAACTTTGGATCTAAATCAATTTTACACGAATCCCGAGGGGACACTTCGCGAATATAACTTATAAGAGGATTTTTGTTCATATGTTATCTGTATATTTCATTAATATTTTATAATTATTCTTCTAAGATGCTGGTAATAAATACTCTACTAGAAACACATTTAAGAACACTTAGTACTAATTCGTGGATCTGGATCAAACTTGTTGCTTTAGAAGAAGATGATTATAGGAGATATTGGTCACAATATTAAGTGTATTGGACGTCTCGACATGAGACTTGTATAAGTGCTAATACACGGTTGATTTTTGATTTTCTACATTTACAGGAGGCAAAAATCACTCTCATCGCTGAATACCAACGTAGCCCAATCGCCTCTCCAGCCTCTTCCCGCAATACCGAAGAGAATCTCGGCGAACCCACTCAAGAAAAACGCAGAGTGGCGTTCGCTGGTGTAGTATTGGCATTGCAGACACAAATTGTGATTCATATATTCATCTTGTCAAACGATCTTGAAAGTAATAGTACTATGCCTTCTACATTCATTATAATAAGCCTCCTCCGTGGCGGGCGTTGAGATATGTTCTTCAAGTTTCCGTTTGGATAGACCTAAATAGCTGGTAGAACAAATGCTAAGTGTCTGTACGGCGTATAGTATTCCACATTCGGTATTTATCTTGGCGTAACTGGGCAATGGTCGTAACCGAATCCATTTTAGATGCTGTTGTTGTGCCATTAAAGTGCAATTTTGGTCGGCACCTCCTCAATTGTCTCTGATAAAATACTTACAAAAATCTCTAGTATAATATATACACTTTTCACTCTTTTACACAGACAACTAAAACGTGCTGCAGTTGAGACAAGAGCTTATCAATGGAAATATAATTCTACTGATACGCAGATATAGATTATTTATGTAGCATTTGGCATTCCTAGTCACTGTTACTAATATTATTGGAGTAAATAATAATATTAGGTAGTCTAAAAAGTATTGATCCTTTTACACATGATATAACTGAAAGATTTTAATGTATTCATCCTATAGTCCAGACCTGGCACCATCAGACTATTATTTATTCCGGTATCTGCAGGAATTTTTGAATGATTTGAAGCTAGTTTCAAAAGAGGCCTGTAAAAAAAGCACGTGTCGTAATTTTGACCAGAAACCACAGGAGTTCTACTACAGTAATGGGATTATAATGTTGCCGAAGAAATGGCAGGTCATTAAACATGTGTTGTTTCATATGTTATTTTTAAATCACAACAAATATATTCTCAATTTTGACCTCCAAAGGCCATATACTTTTTAGACAACCTGATAATATATAAATACTAAACAATATAATCTTACAGTAGTAATATTAGTACTAAGTCAACTTACTATAATATACTAATCATTGAATCGGTTGTTAAATGATTTGAACAACAACAATAAATGTAACCTACAACAAACGCATGAGGTTCTAACCCTCCAAATGTTTCATCTTATTATTCTTATGATTGAAGAACTTTCGTGTCATCTGATCACTAGTATAGTGTTTTATGTTTATTTTTATCTCAATCCTTGTTAAGTAGTTTGTTTAATTAGTTAAAATATAAATATTACGTAGGATAACCTGCTTGTACGTACATAACAGACACTTGACAAAACTTTCATGACTTTCATATACACGATGAAACTGGCACTCTGGATTGGAAAAAACTCACTAAAGTGACACATGACATGTTGCAGTGTTATTGATACGATAAAAGGAAGCGGCAGGAATGATACGGATGAAATGATAAAGCACCGATCAGTTAGATAAGATGTGACATTAACAGCTTTAAGAGTACGAAAGCCACTAATTACTGTGTATATTTTTTCATTAGAAAAATTTAGAAGATCGATTTGTGTTACTACAAATGGAAATTATAACAAAATAAGGTTCAAATTGTAGGATCACTTGGTAAGATTAGACGTATGATGTGCCATTCCTTATGAAAATATAAGTCCACGTCTCATATAGCCTTGGTGTTGGAAAGGAACGCTAAATTACAACAAACAACATGTGGAGTAACAAATAAAACACAGTTCTGACCAGAGCAGAATGAAATATATTAAAAACTATACTTACAATTTGTTACAGTTTCAAGGACCTAACGTCCTCTTCATCAGACACAAACACTCTGATGTATGTTTGTTTGTGTCTGATGAAGAGGACGTTAGGTCCTTGAAACTGTAACAAATTGTAAGTATAGTTTTTAATATATTTCATTCTGCTCTGGTCAGAACTGTGTTTTATTTGTTACTCTACTTATCCAGAGCCATGGAGTTTGTTCATTACAACATGTGGAGTGTAGAATAATCTGGGAATAAAAGAATATTAGTACAGAAATTTCCTATATGTCTAGCTAATTAATCATCACACGTCTCATAACATTTAAACGTTGTGTTTTGTCAGTTTTCCCTCTCTATTTTCGAATGAAAAGCATACAGTGTGTTTCCTCAAGAACTACACGCATACACTCAGGTGAGTATGTTAAACACTTAACGTTGAGGTGTCTATATGATTTTTCACACCTTTATTTTTCTTTCCATTGGCCCTCACTTCATTTTCTCCCATGCCTTCTTCCCTCGTTTTGTCAGTTCTTTTTTTCTTATCTTTTATATACTATAGGTATAATTGACTTCTTATAAGTAGTGCCCTGTTAGAAGGTTTACAGAGCTCTTGATAGCCAAGTACACATTGAAATATCATAAAACATCTGTCATTAAGTGTAGCCATCTACTGTATAATTAACTACGTTATACATATGACTTGGTTACATACATTACACTTCAATATACCTTTCTATTGCTCACCAAAACTCTGTTTATTTTTTAAGAAAAGGTAAGAATTTATCGATAATTACTCGAATTTAACACGCTCTTGAATCAAAGACTCACCCTGATTTCGCTGGGTTAAATTAAGGAGAAATAGTAATATGTTCTGTTTTCACTGTTACTAAAGCGCTCTTTGATATTGGTCATTTTCGGTGATTTTTATACATTCCTCTCCCCTCCCAATGTTACGGGGCACAGCATGATAAAAAAAATTATCCCATGCCCGAATGTCATGTATGTTGAAAATTGGATCGAGATCGGTTGGATGGTTCAAGAGTTAAGTTCTATTTATTTTTATATATTAATCTCTCCCCCCCCCCCAAAAAAAATATTAAAACAAAAACATTTTCCAGGCTCGAACGTTATCTATGTTGAAAATTTGATCGAGATCTGTCAGGTAGTTCAAGAGTTAAGTTTTATTTATTTGTATATATATCTCTCCCCTCTCCTCCTCCTACCCCAAGTGCTACCGTCAAAGGGATATGATAAAAAAAAAACACTCCAGATCCGAACCTCATCTATGTTGATAATTTGATTAAGATCGGTTCTCTGGTTTAAGCGTGATGAAATCACTTTTTTTTTTTTTTTTTTTTTTTTTTACATATATGTCTTCTTTCCCCTCCCCTATATTGTGCCATCAAAATGATGAAAACATCCCAGGTCCTAATCTTACCCATGTTGAAAGTTTGATCGAGATCGGTCGGGTGGTTTAAGAGATTAAGAGTCACAAACATAGTCACTTTCAATTTGAATCTGAAGTTTCTTGTTCACAGACACAGCTATTAATATATAGAATCCAATAATTAGTAGAACATAGTATAATAATTATTATAATTATTATATTATTATGAAGTTTGGTTAAATTATAGAAATTTTGCTTCCATTGACATTGATGGTTTCGAATAGGATACCTTTGCCTTGTTTAAAATAAAAATGAATTTTCTCTTCCGAATAACATTAGCAAATAAATGTTGTTATATAACTTATTCTAAAAACTGGTAATTTCCTGCTCCTTGTTTCTTCCTTCCTACAAAGGTATTATGTTTTGAGTTAGATGGAAATATTAGCCAACCTAACTTTTCCAAAGTTTGTTAAAATATTTCATAAGTTTCCTGAAAGGAAACAACATTGCCAACATGGTACAAATTGGATTAGTTTGTTAGTTGATTTTGAGTTTAGAGTCCCGTTCAGCACCAAGCCTACATGAGACGTGGGCCTACAGCTTAATATGGGATCCGAAACACATGAACCCCCACCGGGAATCGCACCTGGGTCTTGAGCGTCGAAGTCGTGTACACTACCCATACAGCCAGGAGGAAGACCTGTTCAAATTGGAAAAAAATATTCAAGCTAAAATATTAGAATATCGGGTTTGTTCTAAAAGAAAGCAGAAGACCCTACAATTACTCGGAATTAACAGTAAACATTATTATTATTACCTGTTATGTTCGAACGTGATTTCTTCCTGAAGAAATAATTTCAAAGGATTCTTTATAACAAGTTCGTTCTTCGTTTTTTATACGTTACATTAAAAAATAACTTTGACTGCCCTAAAACGTATTCTTTTTTACATAACTTTTTTACTTGTATAAAGATGCTATAATAAGGCTTATTTTAATGATACAGAAAAATTATCACGCAAACTAAAAATAACAATAAAGAATTTAAATTTTATTGGTTATTACTCAGCACTTCGAGTATTTTATAAAATGGAGAACTTCTGTTACTTGTTTTTTATGAAAGAAATTCCTTATTCCTCTTTTTTACATTAAAAAACTTTCCATTCACATTTACAAACAACAAAAAACTATATACTGGATTAAAGTACGTTTCTATAATTCAGTTATTTTTTTTAAAAAATGAATACTGCCAGGCACGCAATTTTATGATAACAATTTTATGTTAAGCTGTAAGTCCACATCTCGCTATTGAAAGGGATGCTAAATTCCAACCCAATCAACCAATAATACAAAAGAAGACATTTTCGATGCGAAATATCCAATCGAGCAGTGAAAATAATTTGTAATTAATAGAATTGATTTAGAAAAAGCTATACAGAACTGATAAATATATTCAAATACCACTGGAAATTCAAGTTAAACTGCAATTATTCACAAACTGGTTAAATGTCTTGTGTATCTGGCTACGCTTTCCGAAGATAGTATTTCTGCTCCGTTCATGTCAGATAATTAGACTTAAATCAATTTTTAATGGTATCCAATTCATGAACCATCTTCACCACACATATATACACTCACACATATATATGTTGTAGCAACTTATTGTCTCTGAAAAAAAGAAAAAAAGCATAACAGAGATAAAGAAAGAAAGAAAAAGAAAATGAACAAAAAACGAAACAAAAAATTAATAGCAACTGGTTTTCCCCCTGGAATTTAAGTTTTAATTATATCTATTTATCTGAGCTTTTTGTTTTGATTTTTATTCTTAACAGACACAAGTTGTTTGTAATTCTTACAAGAGCGTTTTAGTTTGTCATTCTTATGTAGTTTAACTGGTTACCTTAGCTCAGTCTCTGAAAAATATTCATTAATTCGATAATGAAGATCACAAGTCACATCAAATCTCCAAATTAACAACTGGTAAGTGTATCATCTTTTATTGTATGTATTATATCTTCTCTTTATATTAGAATAGTGCACTAATACACATTGGTTATATAGATTACAAAGGGATTCTTAGTTTGGCGTGTTTAAATTCATCTGATTCCAAAATTTGTAAATGCACCTATCTTTTAGTATTTCTTATCCAAATGTGTCGTAGTGTAGATGATTAACATTCATAAGTCCTAAACCGCAGAAGACCTAAACGACACAAGTCCTAAAAACATAGGCACTAGACCTAAATTTTAGGTTTAGATCTTATTCCATTTATTACTTGCACCAGTTAAGATTAGCGCCGCGAAATGATTTTTAGGTCTTGTGTCATTTAGGTCTTATGAAGTTTAGGTCTTGTACCTTTTTCATTCACTTGCTTTAGTTCTGAAATTCGCCACCACCACAAGAAATTGCGACGATACAGTAACTAGTTGGCAACAATGTCCCAACGTAGCTAATTCCAATAGTAACAGTTACATTTGTACTACTAAAATTATTATTATCATTATCGGTTCTGCAGTTATACATGAATTACATTATATAACCTATTTCATTCTAAGAATTAATTGCATAAGTGGTTAAGAAATTCACTTCTTTCAAATGGAGATACGAGAATCCCATGACAAATTCCTGAAAAAGAATTAAATAAAAATGTTCAAAAAGACTTTTACCAGACTTTTCTGAAACGAAGCAAGCATTCAGAATTGCAATATATACTCTGTGGAGTGTAGTTTATTAAGAGTAATACAAAAAGCCACCCTAACTTTCCAAAGGTAGGACAAAAGCCCACCAGATGTTTCACAAATGAACATTAAATACCGACTGCGTAAGTTAAGAACGCAGTAAATTTAAAACTGAACAAGGAACATTTACTGTATTTCACAGTGTGTTTTGATAGAGTTGATATGTAAAAGCAAGATAAAAATCAACAAATAACGCTAAATTACTAATGCAATATCTAACACAATACGTTTGCAGAAACATATACAAACCAAAAGTTTATTTCCAGATTACGAAAGCTTCAATAAGACAATAAATATATACATATTACACACACGTATATATT
Organism: Thermobia domestica; assembly: GCF_964235325.1. Taxonomy (NCBI): domain Eukaryota; kingdom Metazoa; phylum Arthropoda; class Insecta; order Zygentoma; family Lepismatidae; genus Thermobia; species Thermobia domestica. The sequence goes on from NC_137471.1 coordinate 98,907,538, forward strand.
ATTATTATTATTATTATTATTATTATTATTATTATTATTATTATTATTATTATTATTATTATTATTATTATTACTATTATTATTCCATTTTGTTATATTTTTGAAACCTTGATCTTAGTGCTTGAATTTAAGACCACAACTTGCGTAAAATGTACGAATAAGTTAGTCATAAGAGATCGGAAACCGTTCATGGAAGTCCATTTGTTTGAATGTGTCTATCTTCTGTAGTCTTATATAGAAGAGTTAAGATAAGTGACTTTTTGGGCATACTACAACAAGTAGAGTCGTTAAATTTTAATTTTAAAAAATAATTTTCTTAGGAAAGCACGGTATAAGAAATAATTTTTGGAAATACGTATCGTAAAAAGGGTGGGGTAAGATTTCCGGGGTAAGGATGGGGTAGTGTATCTCGCAAATCTCTGAAGCTAGTAAAATGAAACTTGGCATATAAAATTTGCACTTAAAAAAACTGAAAATTCAACACATAAAATGGAAAGAACAAAGGGGACACTTTCTTTAATGTTTAAAGTCCCCATTGCTTATTCAGAAAATATTTATAAAGTAAGGAAGTATCTGCTTAAGCTGGATGCGTGAAACTCGGTATTTGAACTTTTAACTAAAACTAATAAAATATATGTTTCAGTGTCTTGAAAATTAGACTTCTACGAGAGAAGGAGGGTCAATTTTTATAATATTATAATTTCCCACTGCTTATGAGATTTGGGCAGAAAACTCTTTTCCTTTAGGTCTCAGTTCGGCCAGGTAAGCAAGAGCTCCCTCGTGGCTAGGCTAAGCGATTAGCGTACGCGCCTTTGGCGTGGTATACTCGAATTCGATTCCCGGCCGGAGCTCATGTAGTTTGGATTCTACGTTAATAAATAGGTCCACGTTCCATACAGACTCGCTGCTGAAAGGAACGCTAAACTAAAATCAACTCAACTCAACCTAGCTAAGCAAATGAGAGTACAAAGTGGATGATTAATTAGGTTCCTTTAATTATTTTAACATGTTGACGTAGTTTAAAAAAAAAAGTGTTTTCTTTCACATTCTATTATAAACATTCTTAATTTGCTGTAATTATTAAATACGTTTAATAAACATAAAACAGACTAACTCCCATTTCGGGGGCCATGAGTTTGTGTTGGGTGTTAAGCCATCATTTGCCGTCCCTGACATAACCTTTGATTTTAACTTCACATACAATCATCGCTCAGGTCTCAAATATTTAGCATATCTGAAACATATTATTATTATTATTATTATTATTATTATTATTATTATTATTATTATTATTATTATTATTATTATTATTATTAGTTAATTCCAACGGTAACAGCTATGTTAGCAATACGTATTAGAACTATTATTAATAATGATAACGAGTAAAGAGTAGTTAATTACGAGTGTGACAACTATGTGCTACAGAAAGAGTTCAATACAATAAATGTGTAAAACTAAATTACTTCAAATCAGCACAAAGAAAGCAAAATTCATGACAATATATAATAAAACACAACATTATGTTGCTCATACGAGGTCAATGGTAAAGGAATAGAAACAAACAGACATTATGAAAGATCTGGGAATCACATTTGATAGGCAATTAAAATTTTGTGACCATACAAATGCTATCATGCAAAGAGGGAAAAAAAAGACAATAGGCTTTTTTATTTATTTATTATTTCAGAACGACAGAATATGTACTTATACAAACTGTACTTGTGTAAAATATTTAAGCTAGTTGTAAGAACTAAGCTAGATTCTGGTTCTGTAATATGAAACAATATGTCAAACTTTAACAGGTTGATAGTATTCTTGGCACGAACGCGATGGTAGCGCCACAAGAGATTTTTAGGTCTTGTGCCGTTTAGGACTTTTGCCGTGAAATGATTTTTAGGTCTTGTGCATTTAAGACTTGCGCCGTTTAGGTCTTGTCCTGTTTAGAACTTGTACCGCGAAATTATTTTTAGGTCTTGTGCCATTTAGGATTTGTGCCGTTTAGGTCTGGTGTTGTTTAGATCTTGTGCCGTTTAGGACTTGTGTCGTGTCCCCGTGTAGATATAAGTTCTGCGCTGACAAGAAAAATTGAACATAGGGTTATGGTACTCGAAAATAAAAACTTGAGCAAAAATTCCAGAGTAAAGCTAAGCAAACAAACGGGCACCGTCGAATTTATTACAAACAAATTAGATCGAGATGTGAAAGATGGGTACGACAGTTGACCCGCATGAGACATATGTGATATGCAAGGATTGAATAGGATTTGGTGAAATAGGCTTGAGGGAAAGAGTGGCGTGGTAGCGTGGCAGGCAAGGCGTGTCACTTGAGAGGCCCAGATTCAACCCTCAGGGGACGGGAATTCTTCTATCTTTGTTGCAATGCGGCTCTGAGGTTCAGCCAGCCTCATTAGAATGGGTACCTGGGTGAAGGAGGAACATCTTTCCTTCCACTTTACTTCAGGCTATAGAGAAAATATATTTTCGAATGCCGCAAAGTTTTATAACCCAGACTTTCAACTTGCATTACTTCCGAACTGAAAGTGATAAACATAGATGGTGTTTGTTTATTGAAGTTTAGCATCCCTTTTCAGCATCTTGGCTATATGGACCTATAGTTTAAAGTAGAATTCCTACCACCCTAAAACGTTCAAATTTTAATGTTGTTTCATCAAAGGCACGTGCTAGTGACTGGAACGTAATGAACATAAAATCTTTCGCTGATTGTTAGCCTTTATGTGTATGTAAATCCTTCTGAAATGAAATGTTTGTCAGAGATAATTTTTACATACACAAGGGGAAAAAGAGAAACAAACAAAAAATATACTTATAGCAAAGAAAATTGCACATCATGGAACTACAAAATTGGCTTCGATAATTTCCAACATAGTGTAGATGCATATCTGATTATACTGAAAAATAAATTATATATTTCCATTCTTGTTGATGATTTTGTACCCTTTTTAACGACGGATAGGTATAAACTTTATTACCCTTAATTATGAAACTTTTCTCTTGAGAGAATTTCGATTTTACTAAGTTGAAAATACAATATAAGCTCTAGTTTTCTTTTCTCTTTCGAGCTCTCTCGTGGCTCCCTCTTTGACCAGCATACTCGGGTTCGATTCCTGGCGGGAGCTAATGTGGTTCGGATACCACGTTAAGCTGTAAGTTCCCGTCGCACATAACGTTGCTGATTAAAGAGACTCTAAACTCAAATCAAATCAAATCATTTTTCTACTTTTTAAAATTTTCTTTCTCCCTCCCAATTCACGTACACACACAGTAATCGAGATCCTATATGTGGTGTTGTCCACGAGACGAGAAACACAACAATTCTCATGTCGGTTTCGAGACGAGACAAGAAGTATCATTTAAAAATCTCGTCTCGTATCGATAATCAAAAAATGTATGTCCACTTTTTTTTTAAAAAAAATATTTTTTTTAAAAATAATACACTTGTTCTACTTGTGTACGTTCATTCAAATCTTTCTTCTCCCTAATATGATTGAATATACTAGTTAATCTGCAATTTACTGCCTGATATAAATAATCATTTCTTCAGTTCTGCAATACGACTGTAGTCGCTACGTGTGCTACATTACATCTGTATCACAAGTATATATATTTTAGTAGAAGTAGAACGAAATTTCTCGGTCATGTATTAACAAAATGTTCTTATTGATCGTGTTGGAATATTAGGGTATAACCAGAGCTCGAAAAATTCCGGGGTTCAGGTCGCCATGATGAACGAAAATACGAGCCTGACATCAGTACCCTGCCATGAGGGGTGCGAGCGGGGTGCTGGCCCGGGCGCCGAACTAAGGGGGTGCAAAATTCGGGAGGAAAAAGAAAAGGAGAAAAAGAGAGAGGAAAAATTACTTGGAATATTACTAGTATGTACTTAATTCCTCTTCCTGATTTAGGAAGTAGTCCTATAATGTTACTCATGTTAGGAAACTGCAAGTGCACATAAAGACCTATAAAATGGAAGAAAAAGTAAAAAGTGTTCAAAATAAAGGAAAAGCAGGGTTTATTTTTGAAAATTTTCTTACGCTTCGTGGCTGATCTGTCAACCTCACTCATATGTACGGGGGCACCGTCGTATACTCTCGTTCTGTGCGCTGATTTTCCACGGCATGACACTGCCTGGCAACTTGTTAATTTATGACCAATACAAGTGTAAAATATTTTTGTATCATTATGACGCTTGATCTTCAGAACTGGTGTCTAAGTCTGGTAGCTATTTGAGAATGCGTTGCACAAAGCATCTTCAAAACAGATGTTTCTTGCTAAAATCCCCTTGCCTGGCAACACGTCTTTCATTTTTCCCTTCCTTTTGACATCTTTAAAACAGCAGGCGGTCTATTTTTCCGAAACGCACCAAATACGCTCGAGCAGATGTTTTCTCCGCGTTTTTATTGCTTTCGCGTTTGTGATTAGCCATCCACATTTAAATACATGGTTAGCGTATTCCAAGCGTACGCATAAGCAATAAAAACGCGTTGCGATCGCTTCAAATAGCTACCCTGTAAGCCAGAATAAAATTTTTGAACATTGGTCATAACTATACCTGAATAAGTGCAGCTTTAAAAATACTTATAAAATTGAGTTAAATCTTCAGTTGACAAATGAGAGAAGTAACTCAAAAAAATAGCATTGTAAAATTGATATAAATACAGTATGTTTGTGTAACTTAAAACGCTACAGATATACAGATTATACAGATATACATATATAACATAGACCTATAGAGATTACTATGGTAGTATCGTATCTAACAAGATACATTCGCGAAGTGCCCCCTCAGGATTTGTGTAAAATTGATTCAATTGTAAAGTTTTCCGCAGTCCAGTATGTACTGTACTTATTTTAGCGGCCCATATCGGTAATTTGCATATGTATTGACCTTCATACATCTGAATTCAATTATATACTACTATAATGCTCGGGCACAAAATTGCTTTTAAGTTTCTTTAGATGTAACTAGATATGAATGTGGGCATATGCAAAACAAATTGGATCAAGTACTACTTCTCTGATACGTGTTACTCATCCTGGCTGCCATCTTGATCCGCCATATTGGATTAATTTCGGTTTTTCAAATGGGAATAGATGCAATATCAAATGTATGTACAATTTTCTCGGAAATTCACTGGTGTAGTGAATTTTACCATAGTTTGTACCGTTTGGAAGGTATTGGATGTTAAACTCCTCCAAGCACTTCACGAATAGATATTGCAGAGTAATATTAGGTACGCTTATGTTTTTGATGTTGACAAATCAGAACAATTTCTAGCTAGAAAAATAATGTAGGTATAAACAAACTCTTTACAACATTGGTGTCATAATCTTGTTACATTTCTGTGAGTGATTGTTATTACTTCCATGTTATACTATAACAATTAAGTATTGTATTACGGTCAAAATGCCTAATGTAAATCCAGATACTACCAGATTTGGGTGAAGACCTACCATTTCCGTTGTGACTTCTGTGTATCTGTATTATGTAAGTTCAGAGAATATTTCGTCAACTATAAACCACGTAAAATATTACATATACACATGGGACCCTGCACAATTTTCTATTTGGTTCAATATTCGTGAAGTGCCTGACATTTAACATGCAGTACCTTGCAAACAGCAAGCTGCGATAAAACTCACTACACCAATAAATTTCCGAGAAAATTCTACAGGAATTTGAAGTATCACTTGCACCTATTCCCATTTGAAAAACCGGAAGTTGAATCCAATATGGCGGATCCAAGATGGCGGCTGCTGTAGGTAACACGTTTCGGAGAAGCAGTACTTGATCCAATTTGTTTTGCACATGCCCTTATTCATATCCAGTTACATCTAAAGCAACTAAAAGCAATTTTATGTCCGAGCGTTATAGTAGTGTATGATTGAATTCCAGATATATATGAAGTCTCATAAATATAGAAATTACCAGAATGGGTCCCTAAAATTAGTACAATACACATTGGGCCGTTGAGAACTTTGCATTTGAATCAATTTTACATGAATCCCAAAGGGACACTTCACGAATGTAGCTTGTAAGACAGGAAAGGAAGTAAAGATTGTGGAAATGTTGTCACAAAAATCATTTGTTCAAAATTCTCTCGTTTTCAGCCTTTCAAACTATGCTACGCATAAATTTCGAAAGTCTTACAAACGGCTATGTACGTCCGTAGAGTTGTCTGTCTATCTACAGGTATCAGCAAGAAAAATAAGAATATTCAGATTTTCTTAAAACACCGATTCAATGCCTCTAGAATAGGTTCAATGTCCTCCGTTAACTCTCTCTTCAAACCGGAAATTTCAGAAATTGATCATTTGCGGTTTCAACGTTTATCGACATAGAACAAAAATGGTAATAGATAGTAATAGCCGATTTCCTGTAGTGGATTCAGCTTCTCAAGTGAACATATAATCATCACACGCGGAATACTTTATCAAAACCAGAAGTGGTTGAAATTTACTAGTCCTTTCGGTTGCTATATTGACTTTCATACGGCAAAAACGATAAAAGACATCGAGAGCAGGGGTAAAAGTGAGGGGGAAAACGGGGAGACGCCGTCCCTCCATCTTGAGAAAATATATAGGGCGTCCCCCCCCCCAACAGTTTATAAAAAATTACAATGGGCAAAGATAGGCAGGAGCGGCGTGACGTCATGCCGCTACCTACCGTCCGCTTACCTTTTCAGATCCAATTTTACCCCTGATCGAGAGACGTTATTTTGCAACCGATTCCGTGTTCCAAGAATATATTCTATCTTCTCTGCTAATCCTCTATTCAAATTAGAAGTGGTTTCAACGTTGAAGTCGCTTCCACTTCCGGTTTCAACGTTGATCGCCATAGAACAAAAACGGTAATATATAGCGATAAGCTTTTCTTCTTTTTGGTAATCAACTCAGTGTCTCAAGACAACATACCATCACGACCTACAATCTACCAAATCTGAAAATGTGTGAAATTTACCAGTACTTCTGGTTTCAATACTGATTAGTTTCCGCAGATCAAAAACTGATATATATCGAAAAGTTTTTTTTAATATTTTTTACACAATTTGAACATTCTAAGAATTAATTTTGTCTCGACTTTTATGAATCTATTCAAACCAGAAATATGTTATTAAAATCTGCGATTTCTACTTACAACACTGATCGCATAATGAATAAAACGAAAAAAATATCGACAAGCAGTTTTTTTTTTTATGTAGATTCAGTGCCACAAGAATACTGCAAAGTAATAAAAGCTTATAACTGTTAGCATGAGCAATCAGATGAACAGGAAAATATATAAATAATGCAAAAAGTACCCTGCGGTGAGAAGTCATGCATTGGTAACTAATAGTCTGTTTCTTTTGCATCCATCTATATGAGTCGTAGAACATATGTTCCTAGTATCAAGAGAGACTTTATTTCATATGCGCACATCCAATCAGAAAGATTATGATCCGGCCTGGAAAAAAGACTGGATCATTACGACTTAAAAATTACATAAACGTAGTATCGGTTATAGCAGTGGGTGGAGATTACTAGTATCAGATGTAACACGTGTCAAACAACAATATATCTTTTATGTTCCATACACTAGCGTTTTCTTCCAGCACGGCGACTAACAACGGACTGAAAAGGAAACTGAGAAGATTGTCCAGCATTTAAGTTTCTTTTTCAACTTCCTCCCTTTACTTTAAGCTGTCAAAACTACATGTTCGCTATTTTCACCCACTGTAGTGTCTTAATTAAGTCGATTATATTCACTAAGGATCGATTGCAGATAAAAGGATGCTGGCATAGCAACATAAAGGATTCTAGTCGCACTCTCTGGAGTGCCAAAGTAAACCATCCTCTTAAACTGTAATAATACGAACTATGACTCTGAAAAAAAAACTGAATATGTAATAGCGAATAAGCTATTTAGATTCTGTGAATATTCAATTAATGAATTCTGACGACCACACTGAGAAAAAAAATTGTAGGTGGCATACTTAAAAACGTAGGTTACATTCGTAATTCCTGTAGTTTCTGGACTTAACGTACAACCGTATATAACATCCTGCAGCAAACGTATAGCTGAAAAAGTATGTATTATACGTACTGTCTGCATAAGTGCAATGACGTCATTCGTGTGACGTCATCTGCAGTAACAAGTATATACGGAGGTGATATCTAGCTTTGTGACGTCAGGGTCGTATGTAGCATGTGGGTTAATAATGACGACATACACTGACTATCAGGACGGAGCATGATTTCAAGAAGTATGCAATATACGTTCTGTACGTATGTTTCTTGCGTTCAACCCCGAGACAGCATCTATATTGTACTTGTGCCCCATACGTACGACTAGATACAGTATACGTATTGTACGTATGTATTATACAAATTTTCCTTATGTCGCACACAGCTTGTCCAGATACAGCATACAGAATATCCGTATGCACCATACAGAGTGCATATATGTAGCTTACAGACTGTCTGCATGCAGCATATAGATTATACGTATGTCGCGTACAGGTTGGCCATATGTAATGTATAGATTGGATGTATATAGCTAATAGGTTGTCCATATGAAATATACAGATTTTACCTGTATCGAATACGTATTGCCTTCTTGTAATGTATGGATCGGACATATGCAGGATCTAGAGTGTACGTATAGTGCACCATTATTAAAGTGCTGCAACATACTGCAAAGTGCATGATACATTCTTACTGTAATGTTGTCAAATATTGTTTTACTCTGTATGAAAACAAAAATAGCTTAAAATATGGTTGATCTCCTTTGTGCCAATAATAATAAAATTAACAATACTACACTTTTCAAATCTTAGTTTGGAGCAGTGAAACTGTCCAAAGAAATGTATTTACCTGCAGGGTGTCCTATAAGTTTGGGCTTCCTGATAATTCGTTGGAAAGCTACTGCAAAGTCAAGTGTTGAAAAGTGACAAACGTTAATTTTAAAATTATGGGCACAAAGCAGGGGCGGATCCAGGACGGACTTCTGGGGGGGGCGGTCGGCGGTAATACTGCTACTTTTAAGAGCTCCAAACTTGTTATGGATGGGTTTATTTATATATAAAATAAGAAAGTTTCCTCTTGTGGGGGGGGGGGCGATCGCCCCGATCGCCCCCCTCTGGATCCGCCCCTGGCACAAAGGAGGTTAACCATATATTAAACTATTTTCGTTTCCATACAGAGTAAATCAATATGTGATATATTACTGTAAGAATTTATCATATGGTTTGCAGTTAGTTAGTTGCAGCACCTCAATAATAATGCAAAATGCACAGCCTTATACAATCCTATATTCAAACTCAAACAAGATTTACGTACAATCATTTATTAAGCTGTTATCATCCATTGCTTGTACGATATAAAGATTATTTTACCTCATTCTTTTCCTTAATAGTATCTTCTACTAAAGTGCAGTTGTTACCACAAGAGGCCTGAATAGAATTTTCCAGAAATAACTTCTCTGTACATTTTAATTAACAGGTATTTTTTTTAAATGTCGCAATAATTAAAAGTGTGGTGTCAGCCGGAAACGCATTCGCTTACAATATTATTCCTACTCAGTACTCGCCATTAAAAATGAAACACCAAGAAGGAGACTGGGTAGATGCGCCAAAGTTCCCAGGCCGATACCTAATAGTAAGTGCAGAATACTCTTAAACGTTCGCTGTATTCGCTGTGTGACAACGTGGTGACAGCGGAGGCGTTGTGCAGCCATCGACTAAACATATTTATTCTTCCCTGCTATAGACATTCTGCAAATTTGGACTTTCCTGGATGCATCCTTCTTAGTGCAACATTTTAAGGAAAGAGCAATTTAACAGTCTCATACATTGCTTAAAGAAAGAGCAATGATTCTCAGAATTACTCGGAAGATATATATACACAATAATTTAAAACGGTTATTTCAAACTTTGCAATTCAAAGCACGAAAAGAACTATAGATAAAGGAACACTGATTTTAGCCAAATAGTAATTAGTAAACTCAATCACACTCAGTACCATTAGTTGCTTGGTGTTATCCGTAAGTCAGAGATCACGGTATCTCATTTCGTGTAGATTTTTGCATTTGTTTAACGCTAAAAATGTATTTTATCGCTAATTGAACCCAGTACCATATATATACCAACAGGACGTACCTTAGTCACAAGGTGACATGAGTGAAACACTAAACTATTCGATTGACACCTGCGGCCTTGTCAACACTAGAGAAAGTTACAAAGTGATTAAGTAAATACGGAACATAGTTCATACAAAGTATAGCGATGTATGAAGTCTCCGTTTCATACGACTTGGATAAAGGATACATCTGAAATAGCAACAAAGAAATATATAATGATTTCTCTGGATAATTTGGATTAGTCCAGAATTCGAACACACACACGCTGGTAAGTCCAACATTTTTTTTTTTTTTTAAACTTCGTTCTTCGGATTCCCAAAAAGTTGACTACTGAAAAGCTGAGTTATAGATTCTGTATTAAAACAACACCTTCGCTAGACATGTTCAGTGTACACATTGTCTTACATACAGAACAATACATTAGTTATTAATGCATGTCTGAAATAATAGTGCTTCGTATAGAATTTTACTTCATCCAATCGCAATAGCACAAAGATAAAAAATATTGCTAGGGATAATGTTCTTATTACAGAGAAAAAGAATTAAAATGACTTAACATTAACAATCATTTTCTTTAAACAGAGATAATATTTTATTATAATTTATGGAAGAAAGAAATAATTTGTAGTACAGTATCTTTATTAGGGTTATATATTCGTACAAAATAATGTAAGTACAACTGAGTCTGTCTTCAGAAAGGGCGTACTTTTAGCCACAACCTACACTGCTTCTTTTGACTGTCTTTCAAGCAGAATTCTGGTTTGATGCACGAAATACCTGCAACAAAAATCAGAAAATATTTAAAATGTTATATTCAGTGTGCTTAATTTGGTTGTACTTAACAATACAAAGTATCTTAACATTTTTGAGATTAAATGGACAAAATCTGTTCGGTCAGGTATGGACTTTTGGGTTGCACGTAGAAAAACTATGAAGTGTTTATTGATGCTGAACAACAACTCAAAATGTATTACCATTCAAAAGTAAGTGGGTACCTCAATGGTGTTCGGGCTACCATGGGGTACCTAATGTCTGTATTTTTTAGATATATGAAAATATATGTCTCTAAAATGTAAGGAACTGACATCTGTTTACCGAAAACCTCAACTCGGTAAGCCTTATGGATATCGAGATATGGGAAAATAAAGAACGACACCATAGAAATGTGGGGTTTGCGTACTAGATGGGCAGTTTCGGAAACGTAATTACGAGAGCTTACAACCACCTCAAAAGTAGTTTCAATTAAATACACTACACACACGCCCTGATGGGGGTTTTCGGGTACCATAATATTCGCAGAACTCTCATTTCTAAACATTCTAAAATATGTTTTAATAACGTTTTAAAGAACCTTAGAGGTGTGTGTTTACCGAAACCGCAAGTCGGTACGCCTAACAGTTACCGAAATATGATGAAATAAAAAGTGACACCATAGGTACGTGGAGCTTGCATATTAGACAGTACAATTTAGAAAATTAATTAAAATATGACTATCAAGATATTGTCAAATAAAGGGAGGATCCATACAGTTATGGGGTTTTCGTGTTAGGTGGTAAAATTTCCGAAACCGGCCATGGAAAGTTAATAAGCATCAGTAGCAATTTCATCTTAAAGTAATTAGGTATTTCCATGGAGTTTAAGAACATCATGGGATCTACCAAGATTACATTTTAAAAGCTTTGGAAAATATATTTTGACATTTATAAAGAGTATTAGAAATATATATTTACCTAAAACTTCCAGCTAGTACATCTAGCAGCTAGAGAGGCACCATACAATAAAAGCGTATTAGATCTTGAAATTTCAGAAAACAATTATTGATCCTAACAAAAGTTAAATAAGATGGTACTTCTATGGGTTAAGTGAGTACCGCAGACTCGTCAGTACAATTTCGATCGAAAGATTAATTCAGCTCTAAATTTTCTTTGGACAATTCCAAGCGTTCATCGGGCTCTGAAATAAAGTGAACATTTTTTGTCAATATCTAATATAGCAAACGAGATATAAGGAATTGTGTATTTTATGACGTCGTAAAAATAGAGACCCACATGGATTTGTACTTTTGAGTCTTTGCTGTAAGAAGAAGAAATTTTAGAAAACAACCGTATATACCTTAATAGACAATTAAATTGGCGGGGGCACAGTGGCTTAGTGGTAGAGTGCTTACCTCTGGTGTATTGGGTTCTTGGTTCTATACGCGGCCAAGTCAGTTTGTAGTGGACATCGTATTCGTGGGTTTTCTCGGGGTTCTCTCTTTCCTCCCACCTTTGCATTCCATCAATTCTGCCAACAACATTCACTTGCTTTAATCAAAATCTCCCTGAGACTGAAATGCATAATCGTGGGTCGCTACACTGAAATATTTCCTTTTATTTAATTTAAAATTAAATAGGGAGTTAAGTATGATCGTATCTCTATGGGTTAAGTGAATACTCCAATAGTTTCTGCAAAAAAAAATATTAGTTAAACACCCTACCACTAAGCTACTGTGTCCCCGCCCATTGAATTGTCTATTAAGGTATATACAGTAGTTTTCTGATTTTTTTTCTTATAGGAAAGACCCAAAAGTACAAATATATAAAGATCTCTATTTTTACGCCATAAAATATATAATTCCTTTTATCTTGGTTACTATCTTAGATATTGACAGCGAATTTTCATTCTTTTGTACAGCTCGATGAACCCTTGGAATTGCCTGAAGAAAACCTAGGACTGAACTAATCTTTCGATCGAAATTGTACTGAGGTACTCATTTAACCCATAGAAGTACCATCTTATTTAATTTTGTTGCGACCAATAATTGTTTCCGAAATTTCAAGATCTCATACACTTTTATTTCACAGTGTTTCTCCAGATGTTAGATGTACTAGCTGGAAGTTTTGGGTAAACACATATTTCAAATACTGTTTACAAATGTCACATTATATTTTCAAAAGTTTTTAAAATTTAATATTGGTAGACTCCATGATGTTCTAACACCCCATGAATATATCTAATTACTTTAAGATGAAATTGCTACTGGTGTTTATTAACTGTCCATGAACGACTTCGGAAATTTTAGCGAAACGAAAACCCCTTAACTGTGTTGGTCCCCCTTTATTTGACATCATCTTGATGGCCGTTAGTCATATTTTAATTCATTTTCCGAATTGTAGCGTCAAGTATGCAAGACCCACATACCTATAGTATCTCTCTTTATTTTCCCATATCTCGGTATCCATAAGGCTTACCGAATTGCAGTTTTCAGTTAAAAAAAAATCAGTTCTTTACATTTTAGAGACATGTATTTCCATATATCTAAAATGCAGAAATTAGGGACCGCATTGGAACCCCATTGGAGTACTCACTTACTTTTGCATAGCAAGGTAAAAACGCCAGTGGTTCTCACTTTAAGGTTGAAAACATACTATTTTGTCTTTTCTCTGAGCATTGTGAATCTGTCGGAGCTATACCGTAGTTGGAAAGACTCACTGATCCTTCCTATAATGACCATGTAGTCAGAATTCAAAAAGGAGTAGAAGGAAAAACAATATTTTAAAATCCTTGCAGCAATAGTCCTCACCTTAAAATCAAAATGTTCCAGTAATAGTCAGGATTTTCTATCAGTGTTCGTCACTCAAATAACTTGACATAATTTATTCAAAAACGCACTGTGTATCAGTTTAGGGTTAAGAATACAATATAAAGTAGTAAGCTTAATAACTTTTCATCACTTTTAGCACTCAAGAAAGAAAAGAAAAAAACGTTTTACATACTTTTTAAAGCAATTTCAGAAAGAAAAATGTTAACTGAATTGTAAAGTTAACTGTATATCACTTTCACGTTAAGAATACAATATTAAATACTATGTTTAATAACTATACGTCACTTTAAACACTCAAAAATGAAAATAAACGTTTGTACATACATTTTGAAAACAATCTAAGAAACAAAATAAGTTAACTGAATTCAAAATTTAATTATACATCACCTTAAGCTTAAGAATACACTATAAAATACTGAGATTAATAACAATGCATTACTGAAGAATGAAAACAAAAATGTTTTAGCTACCGATATTGTATTTAGATGTTATTTCTCATTAACATTTTTTTTTTGAGAACTCGTGATCAAGTCTAGGGATGCGCAAGAGAAAAGATTTGAGATTGTCTCCTCTCGAAAAGGTGCCGCGAAAGTTATGTATCGTCTCGAAAACTGGATCCATTTCTATTGGAAGAGCTCTGTCTCGTCTCGAATTTCGTAACAAAAATTATGTCTCGTCTTGTCTCGTGTGCATCCCTAATCAGGTCCATAGCCAAAAACTTCATTTCCGAAGGGTTCGATAGGGCTTTGCGATATCCGAATTTAAATATAGATAATCGATATCGACAAACTATCGAAACTTGTTCGAAATATTGAAAAATACAGCAATATCGAAATATAAACAATATCAAAAATCGAAAATATAGAAATACGAAAGAGAGAAAAGAATATGGATATATCGATCAAAAATTTCGATATCGATGTTTTGATATTTGAAAATATCAACCGTTCGATTTAAATATCACACAGCCCTAGGCTCCAACTGTTGTCACCTTTAAAATTAATGTGAAAATTACTGACTAATATTCTGTAAGTACCATAAGACGGGATTATTTTGCACTTCAGGATTAACTTTGCACAAAATACGGCAAAAGTTTCACAGTCCTCTGTCGGTAAAATGATGGACTGTAAAGAGAAAGTTTCAACTGTCACCGTAAGATAGAACATTGACTATTTGGTTGGCGGTTAACATCAGTTCTAATTACCTGAAGGGTTTGTTGTTGTAGAGGTATGGAAAGCAGTCACTGTAAAGGCCGACAAAATTTGAAAGATATCACCTACAAGAATTTTCGTCAAAGTCAAGTCAGTTTCGTAGAATACTCTGTGTATAATGGGACTTTGAGACAATAGTTGAAATTGAAGTGTGAAACGTTTTAAAGTCATAGAAAAATAAAACTGGGAGAAGGTTGTTTCAGCCTCTAATCGGGGCTACTTTGCACCGATCAAACGTAACCCCTCAGATAGGAAATTATTACTACGGGTACCTCCTGCCATCTAACTTTAGGAAAATTTCCTATTCAGGTAAATGTCGGGATGGATTTCTTGTTGGAAAATAAATTACGAAAAGCGGCGGATTCAGAAAAATAGTTTGAGAGTGACTTCACACAGAAAGACTTCCTTTATTTAGAAACGACTAGACTTTTTGAAGGGCTTGAAGCGTAGACACATAGGAATGACTAACATCAGAATTTTGTAAAAAAGAAATCCTGTAATTTGGGTGAGCTTCAGCCTGAAAGCCTCAAATCCCGTAAATCTTCCACTGATTACGGTTGGGATGATATTCTTGGATATAAAGAGCAACCAAGGCAAATCAGATCTCGAAGATTTTTGCTGTTCTTGAGTTGCCATTTTTGTGGGACATACTAAACTATCAGAACGTGGTTCCTATGTCGGTACCAGAAAATACATAATTTTCTTTACAAATATCAATAATTCGTACTAAGTACTGACACCGGTACCGTAAGTCCAACCTCAATATTTGTAGACTGCATGCAGTTTTGTGTAGGAAGTGAAATGTATCAATAGAAGAGAGAAAACACTGCACAGAAACATTATGTTCGTATGCTGAAAATACTTTTTTGTATGTGTTGCAAAGTATCTTCAGCTATCAGGTTACTTTGCAACAAAGTTTATATGAAATGAAATGAAATGAAATTTTTGAGTTTTACGTTCCACGATTATGCCGGATATGCTCAAGGAGACGATGATGATGAGAATGAATGGAATAGTAGAATGAAAATGTGTGAGAAAACGGGAAAACCCCGAGAAAAATCACACACAGTGTTTCTCCAACACAAAGCCCATTTAGCACGTGCTGGGATCGATCCAGGAACTTCACGCAGGAGAGGTCAACGCTCCACAACTGAGCTACCACGTCCCCCAAAACACAACCTCAGAATATATTTCATATAGAGTAGAAATAACAATATGTTGTAAACAAAAAAAAAAAAAAAAAAAAAAAATGGCCGGTCTGAAAGGCATGTAAGCTAAAAAATTACAATTGCTACTCGATTTGTTTACTAGCATTGTTTAATTATCTACGGTACTGAACATCGCAACACCAACATCATTATGTTATGTCACATCCTTTCAAAACTATGAAAACTGCAAAGTACCTGCTTTGCTTCGTGATGTCCGAAGAGTAAGACGACTGAAGGCGAAAGCAGGCAAGTGGCATACAAATTTATGATGTTGAAGGCATTATTTTTCACAGCTATGGAGAAAAGAGATAGAAACAATAATAACGAAATCTTTGTTTCACGTCCTACGAATATGTTATGTAGGCTGACGGTCACAAATGAGTAATGAAAATTTATGATCTTGGAATACGATTTGGTGGAATAATGAGGGAGAAAAATAATCATTGATTAAATATTAAATTGAAAAGAAATAAGAGCCTGACGCTCAAATACTTATCTATCCGGCACCCATCTTGATCCCTCTAAAATATCATGAAATGCTTGATTGATTCTAAACCCAATAATAGTAATAATAAACACAGAATATATAATTTACGCACCTTGAAATGTAGAAATTAATGGTTGTAATTCCCAGCTTTCCAATAGACCTTTGATTTCTCCAAATGAAGAGTCGGATATCTTGTTTCTTCTCAAGCAATAATGGGTTACAATAATCAGTTGCAGTCCAAAGCCAAGTCACTAAGTTAAGTATGAATATAAAAGAATTCATTAGTTAGATGCATACAAAATCCTACGCATGTAAATCCGAATCTACTTATTAAATTGTAAATTTAAACAAACTAAATTATACTACAGATATAGTGACATCAAACATATATTAAATAAGATATACAGGGTGTCTCAAAAGTCCCCTGACATAGGGTAACTCTGTTATTATCCGAGTTATAACAAAATGTCGGAGGGGAAAGCATCTCCAAATATGATGTGTCCAATCTAAAGTGAAGGAATTTTTAAAATCGGATGACCCCTTTGCGCTGTACACTCTTTATGCGCCCAATGTGAAATGAAAATGCAACGTTGCCATTTACCTGGACCCACAACATAAGTGAGTGAAGTTACTGTCTTTTACGCGAACATGTTGATGGCCAGTCTCCGTTTCAAACAGTAACTTCATTCACTTATGTTGTGGGTTCAGGTAAATGGCAACGTTGCATTTTCATTTAAAATTGGGTGCATGAAGAGTATACAGCACAAACATCTCGTCCGATTTTTTTAAAGTGTTCACTTTAGATTGAAAACGTCATATTTCGAGATTTTTTTCCTCTTACATTTTGTTGTAACTCTGATAACAGAGTTACCCTATGTTAGGGAACTTTTGAGACATCCTGTATACATCATAAGAAGTTCCTTTCTAAATTCTACACGGATGTGGTTAAATTGAATGTGAGGTGGGTGATACACATTAGGCCTTTTGGGAGTACGTCACACGGACGACCGTAATTTTGTGTTCAAAATTTTTATGAACTGGTGGGATATGTGATACATATGGCCACGGGCTAGAATTTTCTCAGTATGTCAAATATGCAATCAGATTTCATGCAGCTTAATTTGGTGGAAAGCTATTGCCAAATGAACGTTACATTTACCTCTCTCTTGCAGATGTTGAACCATGCCGTTAGCACGTGAGGAATGGATCGAAATAATCAAACTGTGGGGCGGGAGGAGTATACGTGCAGTGGTTGCCGATTGCAGAGTCATCCACAATGTGACTCTGTGTCACATGTTTCAGTGTCACAGTAATTAACTAAATTTGAGAAGACGGGCACATTCGTGAACATACATCGTAGCGGTTCAAACTCGCGGGACCTTGTTCCTTCCCCATTTTGAACCGGTACATGAAAATGCCATTTACTCCATGTTTGCCTGCGCCGATTTTGAAAATTCCTTCACTAATCGATTTCTCCCGTTGAGTACTACAAGAACCAGTTAAAATCTCGCGGGCCCTTTATTCTTCCCCATTTTGAACCGGTACATGAAAGTGCGATTTTTTTTCATGCTTGCCTGCGCCGATTTTGAAAATTCCTTCACTAGTCGATTTCTCTCGACGAGTACTACAAGAATCAGTTAAAATCTCGCGGTCCTTTTTTCTTCCCATTTTGAACCGGTACCTGAAAATGCGATTTTCTTCATGTTTGCCTGTGCCGATTTTGAAAATTCTTTCAGTAATCTATTTCTGTCGTCGAGTACTACAAGAATCAGTTAAAATCTCGCGGGCCCTTTTTTCTTCCCCATTTTGAACCGGTACATGAAAGTGGGATTTTTTTTCATGCTTGCCTGCGCCGATTTTGAACATTCCTTCACTAATCGATTTCTCTCGTCGAGTACTACAAGAATCAGTTAAAATCTTGCGGTCCTTTTTTCTTCTCATTTTGAACCGGTACCTGAAAATGCGATTTTCTTCATGTTTGCCTGTGCCGATTTTGAAAATTCTTTCAGTAATCTATTTCTGTCGTCGAGTACTACAAGAATCAGTTAAAATCTCGCGGGCCCTTTTTTCTTCCCCAAGCCAATATTTTTTTGTATATTTTGAATGTATTCAAGTATGGAACAAAAGTATTATATAATTCCCTTAGTAGGCTTCTCAACTTAATATTTTTCAACTTAAATTTTATTTATTTTAATTATTTATTTTCTTGTGACTCAATATTTAATTGCAATCGTTCATTGGGGAGAAGGGTGGCCATTCTCAAATATATAAATATAGTATTCTTAAAATTTATGTGTTCTCGTACTATTAGTTTCTTCCACTAGACCTGGAAATTGCAAAATTAATACCTGGAAAACCTGCAAAATTCAGGGAAATTGAGTTCCATATTTATGTATGAACACTGCTATTTACAATTTTTTTTTTTCGAATAGGGAGAACTGTACGAAAGGGTGGTTTGAGAATAGTATAACAGTAGGTTTCTGGGAGTGTTGTTCGAAATGAAATCTTTAAGTTTTACGTCCCACTATTATGCTGGCTAGGCTCAAGATGACGGGGTGTTGTTCGGTGGGGGTCAATGTTGCCAATTTTGGGTAAAGTCGCTAAATAAGGGGAATTCGACCTCAACGATAGCGCAGGGTGACCATAAAATTGTCAGTTAAAAACGGGACAGGTTCTTGCAACACTAGACTTTTAGATCTACCTTTGTTCTTATCAGTGCCTTGATATCAGAGTTCCCCCTCTCTCTCTTCGTTACAGAGCGGGTACTTATGAAAAAGGAAAGACACGTTGAAGTTTATTTAACACACAACCAACTGCTAAAACCTCTGCTGCCTTTCGAGCAGTACTGCGAACTATAGAGTATTTTTAATATAGGGATTTTCAGTTCAATTTTTGCCGCTTTGTTATTATTAATACTTTTAAAAGGAGTAAAGGTACTGGGTTTGTTATTTACTTCTTTCATTTACATAAAACGGGACGAATACTACTTTTTTCCATCTACTGACGGGACGGCCGCGACACGCCCCTAAAACGGGACTGTCCCGGTCAAAACGGGACGTATGGTCGCCCTACGATAACGACAAAAAAAAAAAATCCGATTGGAGACTTTTTTGGGTGATTTTTAAATGACGATTTACCTACTTACACATTTAGCGACTTTTTGCTGCAAACAAAATGTTCATCTGTAGAGAAGCATTATTAGTTCAAAACAGTTTTTACGTTATTTTTTTCTGTTTGTTTGTTTTAATCAGCGCAAGTGATGAAGAGTTTGGAAATACAGCGTACTCACTACTCCACAATCCTGCATTGTTATGTTACCCTTGCCCTCTAACGAAGAATAACTACAAACTTGATGTCCTTTAGTTCGCAGAGTTTCCGTTGAGAGACACACGTAATACATCATTACCGATAGCAACAAGATTAGCTATAGATGCGTGAAAAAAGGCGAAGAAGGTGTTTGTTATATTTGTCCTCTGGGGTCTTTTAATTATTCTGCACTTTTTCTTTTACAAAAAATTGCTTAACGTAAGTACTGTAGTGTTAATTATTTCGGAACTATTTTGACCACAACATGAACAAAAGTACCCGAAACAACCTGAAATGATCCCTGAATTAAAGGATTGGTTGCGCCCTGTTTACAAAGATGTGAATAGAACCAGCGGCGCAAATCTGTCTTCAACATTGGGGGGGGGGGAGGGTAAGACCGTTACCATACTTTTTTTGGCAATGTCCAAAATACTTATGAAGTTGAAAAACAATGTTGTGGAGGATCAGAGTTGTCTTTAGCGTTAGGAGGCTGCAGATTTGAGGCTTATTCTGGGGGACATCTCACGTTCCTTGGTAGCAATCGGACAAAAATCATCAAATTTCTCCCAAAAAACACATTTCAAATCGGATTATTTGGGAGAAGTCCCCCTCAGTTCCAAGATTGGAGGGGACATGTATCCGTCATCCCCCCCCGGGATTTGCGCCAGTGAGTAGAACATATTGTTTAGTTTACATCTACAACTTTTACAATGCTTATAGACAATTAATTTCTCGATTATTTCTTATAGCGACTTTTCACCCAAAATTGGAGTCGTCACCTCTCGTTTCGCAAACTTATTGCCAACATTTTAGAAACTGGCTGCGGGGAGAGCTACAATGGATGATTCAAGTTATTTCGTCGCTTCCGCTGTGAACCTAAGTACAAGATTCCAAAAGTCACATTTTTTTGGTTCCAAACAATATGTCTGCCGGGTGAAAGCACAGACTGGAATGTGTTGCCTTTCCTACCTTATCTTTAATCCCATAGTAGCTCCTTTCCCAAAGTTAAAAAAATGCAATTCTTCCTTTCTTAATAGTACTTATGACCCAAAGTATTACGTAAGCATTGTATGTTACTTATGTAGCTCACAGAGCCGCAGCTATGGGCGAGCAAGCAAAGCACGTGTCCCGGGCGCGTGGTTGGAGGGGCGCCTAAAAGAGAGGTTATATATTAGTACTTTTCCTGGCGGTATTTAATACTTTTCATCAGAGTGCGAAATCATGAAATCAAAGTGAGAGGAAAAAATGAAATGAAATCTTTGAGTTTTACGTCCCACGGTTATGCCGGTTAGGCTAAAGGAGACGGTGATTATGAGAAATGAATGAAATGGTGGAATGAAGTAAGTGGGAGGAAATGGGAGAACCCCGAGAAAACCCACGCACACGGTGTTTGTCCACCACAAGGTTCACTTGGCGGGGCTAGGATCGAATCCGTGACCCCAAGCACCAGAGGTGAACGCTCTACCACTGAGCCACCGCGGCCCTAAAAGTGAGAGGAGACTGGAGGAGTGAAGAGAGAGAGAGAGAGACAGAGAGAGAGAGAGAGAGAGAGAGAGAGAGAGAGAGAGAGAGAGAGAAGAAAACGCTCGCACTTTTACACTTCAAAGTAAATTAAGTCATTTATTTTTTCTGTCCCCCTCCTCCCCCTCCCCTAAGTTCTACTGTCAAAGTAAATAGCTAAAAACACTCCCAGGCCAGAAGCGCATCTACGTTGGAAATTTGATCGAGATCGGTCGGTCGGTGCAAGAGATTAAGAAAAAATGAAATGAAACCTTTGAGTTTTACGTCCCACAGTTATGCCAGTTAGGCTAAGGGAGACGCTGATGATGAGCAATGAATTAAATGGTGGAATGAAGTAAGTGGGAGGAAATGGGAGAACCCCGAGAAAACCCACGCACACGGTGTTTGTCCACCACAAGGTTCACTTGGCGGGGCTAGGATCGAATCCGGGATCCCAAGCACCAGAGGTGAATGCTCTACCACTGAGCCACCGCGGCCCCCGGCCGGGAATCGAACCCGGGTGTCCCACGCCAAAGGCGTGTTCATTAACCACTTAGCCACGAAAGAGCTCATCTGTGAGGCAGTGTAAACCCCCCAAAAAAGAAAGAAAATAAACGCACACTGGATGTTTGCGCAACTGAGGATCAAAACATTCTCAATGGAGTATGAGAAATACTAAACGTCAATCAATGTGTGCTTTTGCTTATTCATTACTTCGTTAATACTTAATTCCTTCTAGAAATAGTGAAACAATACGAGGGCTATCCAGAAAGTAGATTACGTTTTGGAATAAAAAATCAACAAAGTATAGGAAACAAATTTTATTATATACAGATGAAAGCCACACACAAATACTACTTTTCGACATAGTCACCATTCAAATTAAGGCATTTATCGTAGCGATGTACGAGCTTGGAAATTCCTTCGTCGAAAAATTCGGCCGCCTGCGACTTCAACCACTTCGTTACCTCTTCTTGCAGCTGTTCGTCGTCATCAAAACGCTGCATAGCCAGCCACTTCTTATTTGTGGAAAACTCAAAGAAAGTTCCGTTATTGTGAACTTTCGATTTTCACGGACTTTAACATCGACTTTTTCTACAAGTTCGGCAGTCACTTTGCTGGGTCTCCCACTTCGATCTTCGTCGTGAACATTGGTTCGGCCATTTTTAAATCTTATGACCCACTGTCGCACTCCACCTTCAGTGATAATGTTGTCCCCATACACTTCACACAGCTGCCGATAGATTTCTATCGGTTTACAGTTTTTTGCTGTCAGAAACCTTATTACTGCACGCACCTCGCAGCTCGCGGGATTTTCAATTAACGCAGACATTTCAAACCGTCACAGTATCTTAACGGAGCACAGCACGAACCTCTCACTAGCACGGCTAGATGCCGACTGAGCTGCGCAACGCTCTGACCCCAAGATGGCCGCGCTAGCCCCGCCCCTAGCGGACACAAACGAAAACGTAATCTACTTTCTGGGTAGCCCTCGTACTATGAAGAAACACTAATTAAACTAATAACAATTACGTTGTATTTCTTACCATACCGTTTTTACCACCCATAGAATTTCAATCTAGCACTATACTGCATTATCACGCCGTAACGAAAGCTGAAATTCAAAGACATGGCACTCGTTAACTCTTGAAGCTGTGTTGTAGCTACCTGTATATCACGCGGCCTGCGTTGGTACTCCTCAACATAAATACGTCACAGCCCAAAGCCAGGAAACATCACAAACAGAAGACAGGGGCACAAGCAGTGCCTGACACTTCAAGAACTCAAACCCACCAAGACTCAACTCAACATGACCTTCAATTACGTTCTAGAAACCAAACCAGTGCTAAGGCACAAACTCACCAACTTCCTATATGAAAACACAAGAAAAAAATCTAACGTTTTGGTTCCAAAGTGATGACATAACAATAATACTAAAAAGGTTTTAATTTTTCAGTAACCCAAACATTAATTAACTAGGGAACATAACAAAGCAAAAATAAATAAATAAAAATAAATTAAATTAAAAAATAAAAACCTGACAAGTAAGCTCTCCCTGACTACTTTTTTTTTTAAATTTCAGTGAGGCTGTAAAATATGTCAATATCTTCGTTATATATATATATATATATATATATATATATATATATATATATATATATATATATATATATATCATTGTAAACAAGTTCTTTAAACAAAAGAAAGCTCTGAGAGCGCTTACCTCTGACGCGGTAGGTCCCTGGTTCGATTCCTGCTCCCGACAAATAGGCTTTTGGTGAACACTGTAGTTGTGGTTATTCTTAAGACTTTCCAGTTTCCTTACATTTTCTTGATTCCACCATTATCATGTATCTCATCGTCACCTTCTCTCTTACATTGATGTACAATCATGGGGCGTTAAACTAAAAGAAAAAAAAATCTTGCAAATATCCTAGTAAAAATGAGTTTTCTAAACTACACTAGTGGCCCCGCGTAGCGTATTCGCTAACGCTCTCGCCTTCGGTGCGAACGGTCCCGGGTTCGATCCCGGTGGGGGAACTCGGTCGAAAAAGTATCAAAAGATTTTAAGTCCAGCCATCCTGAATGAGGTTTCCTTGGCTTTTCCTCATTCACAGCAGGCAAATGCCGGAGTGGTACCTAACATATAGGTCCCAAGCCGTTTTCTCCCTTCCGAAATCCAAAAATGAAAATGAAATCTTTGAGTTTTACGTCCCACGGTTATGCCGGTTAGGCTAAAGGAGACGGTGATGATGAGTAATGTATGAAATGGTGGAATGAAGAAAGTGGGAGGAAACGGGAGAACACCGAGAAAACCCACGCACACGGTGTTTGTCCACCACAAAGTTCACTTGGCGGGAGCTGGGATCGAACCCGGGACCCCAAGCACCAGAGGTGAACGCTCTACCACTGAGCCACCGCGGCCCCATTTTTCCCCAATCCATTCTTCCCTTCCTTTCCCCGGATAGTGTGATCACCGAGGGAAGTCATCCCTCATATGCGACGGGCTAACAAGGCCATTGATGCCGAAAGCCCAGAAATCTAAATCCTAAATCTTCACTACACAAGGGAATTTTCGCGCTGAAAACGGTTTATTAGCAATTATGTTAAGCAGCCCTGTAGTAAATCTGCACCAAGTAATAAATCGTCACATATAAAACGGAATGAATAAACACATAACATTCATTTTGCTACCTTGAAATGTAAAATGTTTCAAAACATTAATATTCAAAGATTTCTCAAAATTCAGATTCACCCATTCCATTGTCCTCAATCATTAACGAGTTTTACAATAGTAAGAATTGTATTCGTAAACTACATTACTTACTTAGTACTATATTAAAGCAAGTTACACTAAAAGAATATATAATTAATGGAATATTTAACTAAAGTAATAGTTAACTAGTGTACTTACCCAAGCATTTTTCCTTCCTCTCTTCTTTTCCGTTTGTAAACAACCTCGTTTCGCAAGCAAAAGACGGTAGTTCAATGACGTCAGCCATGGCGAAAGAAAGAGGTGTCTATAGGCGGCCTGGATCTCACACACAGATGGACGTATATAACATATAGCTGAAGTATTTAACATACGTATATGTATGTAAAATACAGAAGATTGTTAGAAGTCAGACATCCTGCAGCGACATGATGTAATATCTAAGCGGGTAAAAGGCAGTACCTGTGTAGCATATGGATAAAGTACGCTCCGTACAGATTTCCTTAGTAAACATAACGAATCCTTGTATTTGTACAATATACCGCTGTCCGGATAATGGATTTTTCTCAGTGCACGTTATGTTATGTTACTAACATCTTCTTTGCCTTAGACTTTCCTGTCTTAAGCGTGGATTGAATTCCTAATTAACCATTTCGGATGTATGAGGATGAGACGTGTTTTTTAAGGCACTATATTTTCCTTTCATGCTTCAAACTGAGTTAATTACCTGAAGCGCACGTCCCGTATTCTGATATCTCCTTCTTTCGTTGTCATTTTAGTATCAACTACAGACCGTGTAAGTGAATAGAAGGGAGGATTATAAAGGAACCGCTAATTTTTGCACTGTAATCTCATTCCCTCGAGTGTATTTCTAGTTTTCCTCCCAGGATATTTTAAAGATCCCTCCACACATTTCTCGTGTGTTAACAATGGAGCAGTGCTTCTTCGAGATTAGGTAGCTAACGCTCATGTTTCCTATGTACAGAGTCAGAAATTCAAGTCTATTAGGGATATAGATACCACTTTAAAGAAACTTAGTGTCTGTTAAGGTACTTAGTTTCGGAAATAAACCTGGATAGTAATCGGATACTACTTTAAACTATAGTCTCATTCGTCTCAGTGGTTTAAAAGGATGTTAAAAATATTGTAACTAGGTAAAATGTTCGTCTTTACATGGAAAGAGTAGGTTTATGGAAAATATTTGAAAGGCATATTTATATTATTTTTAATCTATATATATAAAAGAGAACGTACAAATCCTTTGTTAGCTCATCACGCTAATACGGCTGAACCAATTTCTTTCATTTTTGGGGGGTTATTAAGATTTGGACCCTAGATGGTTTTTATCATATCACTTTAATTTTCAATTACCAGTGTCTTGAGATAATTGACCATTCAAGTGTCCATAACGTACAAATCCTTTGTTAGCTCATCATAGCTAAATCTAACCGTATTTATATGCAACCCACATGACCGTGTCACTCGGCGGGTTAACATAAATGACAGGCGATATAATGTTAACATTTACTCCAATCTTCTATGGTTTTTATCATATCACTTGAAAGCGAAAAAGTAAAAATTATCTAAGTAACAAAGTTTATTGCGTTCCAGGGTGACCGCAGCGAAGCGGGGTGAACGCTGCTAGTATTGAATAAAATATTATAGAAATTGGCTCCTTTTCTTCTTGGAAGCGGAATTTTCTAAAGGCTTGGGCACATGTGTACTTACTTTTAACAAGGAATTTTTGTACCTATTTTTAGCATATATTTTAAAATGTCTTCCTTTCCTCTTGGAATATGCACTTTAATGAAAGTATCATCACAAAAGCTCAACTCGACTCAGGTGTTCTAATGGTTCAATCTTTTTCCTGTGTTATGAGACAGACAACGTAGATTTGAATTAGGAAAATATAGAAATTTTCTCCGTCCATGCATAGAAGCAGAATTTAGAAAAAGAAACATTGGGACACATGTTCACTTGCTTTTAGAGAATTTTATTACTGAGGTTCATCTCCAAATTTGAGGAGCTCATGAGATGCTCTATTTTCGGCATAAATTTTGAACCCTCCTTTTCCCGTTATAATACACATTTGAATCAAACTGACGTAACAAGAAAATGCAGTTCAAGGTAGGTACTAAATATATTCAAAACTGCATTCCACACAATTCAGTCGTTTGCTCATGATGCGATCACAGAGAAATGGAAGATTAAACAATCAATCAACGAACACTACTTGCTTACCCTTTTTCTTTCTTTTCTTTACTAAAGTAATATTTATTAGTAGATTGTATCTATATTCCTATTGTCACAATTGTCAGAGACTTAAAATCATAAAATGATGTTTCCGCATTAGATACCGTAGTTAATTCGTTGATTACATTTTAACGTCACTTTTTTGGGAACGAAAAAGCCGAGAAAGAAAAGTGCAACTTGGGAACTTCTAAGTTTTACCATTTAGTTTTGGAGGCAGAGGAGAACATTCTGTTACAGCAACGCAATTTCAGATTTTGCTTAAGGGAATAAGACCCCCGATAGAAGCAGATTTTCACGTCTTTTATTCGTATATTGGCTACTATCCTGTTGACTAAAATGTATATAAATCCTACACTCAGGGAGAATTGTCCCCTCTCGAACTCCAAATGACGCCCCTGTTCTACTAGTTTTGTACCTTATTCACTTTTTCCCCCCACTGAGATACTTTAAATAGAAGTGGTGACACTTTTTGAAATTATTTGTTGAAGAAGAGAGAGAATAATATCTTCAATAAGAGCTTTAGTTTGTTTATAGTTATACAGAGTGTTTCCGTGATGCTGTGCAAAACTCAGAAGAATCAAAGATGATGCCAAAAGAAGCAATTTAAGGATAGGAACGAGAACGAGTGTCCAGAAATGCGTCGTTTTGAAGATAGGGGCCGCCGACAATTTGTCGCAACGGTACAAACATCGCCATAACTCGAGAAGGAAATGTCGAATTAAGGTCCAGTCAAAGGCAGTGTGCATTATTTTTATCTGCAGATTTCATTAATGTGGGAATGGATTGAAAGCAGGGGCGGTGCAAGTGTAGCCCCTAAAGAAATATGGAATATTTCGAACATCTGCAACAAACATGCGACGAAAAGTTGGTAACTGTGTTCATTTCAGATGTTTCGGGTAGTCATGATACCACTAGCTTAATTATGAGCTGCACATAGAAGTATGCTGCGAAAGAAAGAGGCACGTACGTGATTGTGACTGTGCGCGTCGGAAAGATGGAAAGGGAGGGTGGGCAAACACGAAAGAAGGAAACCGAGGTGAGGAACACTACTAGCGCATGCGACAGTGTAATAGAATAGAATAGAATAGAATAGAATACTTTATTAGTCATTAGACAACATAGTTGCAATAGACTTCGTCCAGAATAGTATTTAAATTGTAAAAATTATTGAAATGTAACAAAAAAGAAACTATGACTATTACTGACAGTTATTAACTAATTGAAACTATTACTAACAGTTAAAACACAATTTGCAATTTATACTTCATATTTACATTTTTGGCACTACCACATAACAATAAACAAAAAGCCCATTATTACCATTATTAGGGTTAAGCCTTCTATTGAATTACATCTTTCAAATTTGGGTGAAGATCCGTAGTAGCAATAGCAATGGTAACAGTAGCGATAGTAGTAGTAGATTAGGTATTGGCAGGTTTAGTTGAGTACTGCTACCATGTTTGAATCCTTTAAGGAGGTATGTCGTCTACGGAACTTTACCCTCAAATTTTTACCAGCTATTTACATTTTATTGATTACAAATGCATTCCTCAAATTCCTTAATACTATATATACAATACTCTATTAACATATTACTAATGTGTTTAACAAACTGCTTGTTTTCCAAATTACGTACATGTAAAGGTAACAAGTTGAACAGTTTTATTGCATTATATTTAAAATTTTGCTGCGTCTTGCATAATCTGACAGATGGCGTATTATCTTTGTACCTTGTATTATAATCGTGCACGTTAGATCGCAAATTATAACTAGTTTGGTTTTCCTTAATATAAATTAAAGTATAATAAATATTTATTGAGGGAACTGTCATGATTCGGTATTCTTTGAAAATATTCCTACAGGACTCAGTATCAGGTACACTCTTAATACAACGTAATGCCTTCTTTTGCCATTTGAATACGTCCTTTGCACCTGCAGACGATAGGAGCGCCGTGCAATAGTTACACGGTAAGAGTGTGAAAGAAAGCGTAGCAGAACGACCCACGCAGACGAACACAAATGATTCTTGGAAGCTGGTTAGATGCAGAACGTCAAATGTATGCAGGAAACGTAAAATGAGACGGCAAAGAAAGATAGCTGCAAAATCCCTTGGGTATCGCACAGAAAGAAGGCGAATACGTTTGGCATGCCAACACAGCACAGCACAGAACAAAGCCATGCTCACTGCTCGTAAGACAAAGTCAAATAAACTCTACCATGTAAACATCGAAAATGTGCTGTACATAAAACATAGAGACTGTACTTACTATGTGCAGTTTCACAGTAGATGTTCAAAATGACGTCCCCTGGTGTCGATGCATTCATAACAGCGACGGAGAAAAATTTGTCGTACACGCGCAAATATCTCTGGAGTAGAGACCTGCACGGGCCGACTCTGTTATTTCTTTGGGCCGGGCCGAGCTTGGGCGGGCCGACACTGATTTCTCTTCAGGTCGGGCCGGGTTGGGGCCGATTAATTGCAATAATTATAGACTTTCGTTAAACGATAATTAGAATAAAGGCAAACGTTGAAGAAGTGTGTCCATGAAAAATGTTACAAAATGAAACTTTTAAAATTTATCGGGTCCGGGCCGGGCTTGTACCGAGAATTTTTTTAAAAAAAACTTTTCGGACCGGCTCGGGCTCGGGCCGAAAATCTTCAAAACTTTGAACCCTTCGGGCTGGGCCGGGCTTAGGCACATTCGGACTGGATTGGGCTCGGGCCGAAAAATTCGGCCCGTGCAGGTCTCTACTCTGGAGTGGTTCGGATGATGTCACTGGCAGCGAGGATGCGTGACAGGAGGTCCTCTTCGCTCTCTGCAGGAGTTTCGTAGACAAGGCTTTTCAAGTAGCCCCACAAGAAAAAATCAGGTTGGGTAAGGTCCAGCGAAAGAGTGAGCTATACAAGAGGATCCTCCCACCCGATCCACCTAAATAGGAATATTTCATCGAGTTAAGCACGAGCAGCAGCAGCAAAGTGGGCTGGTGCTCCGTCATGCTGAAATCACATCTGCTGTCGAACAACAAGCGGGACAGTTTCTAATAGTTCTGGATGCGTATGCTGCAGAAACACCACATACACTTGTGTAGTTAAGCGTGGAGGAAGGAGATAAGGGTCTGGTAAGTAGTCAGCAACGATGCCTGCCTACATGTTCACTGTAAATTTCTCTTGATGGCTCCGTACAATTGTTGCGTGAGGGTTTTTGACGGCTCACACGTGACTATTACGACTATTAAACACATCGTCTCTGGTAAAATAGGCTTCATCGGTGAACAATACCGAGACATGAAACTGAGGTTTTGTGCATGTTGATGGCCGACCAGAATGGTTGTCGTCTTCCACAGATTTTCGGCCTTCTTTGAAACACTTAAACCACTCAAATGTTCTTGCTTGATTCAGTGCTCTCTCACCAAATGACTGTTCCAGCGTGCGGTGTTTTTCGGTTGCAATTTTCTTCAACTTGACATAGAACTTGATGCAAATCCGTTGCTCCTTAACGTCAACCATTTGACAAATCGCAGAAGCACTGAAACACGTCCTGGCACGCACAACTACAACTCACAACTGAATGTGCCAAAGATAACGCAACTTTGTGTTGCAATAGATAATACATGTACCTCGACACATCTAGCGGCATAATATCGTACTGCTGCTAGTTTGCCAGGTAAAAATAATTCTCGTATATTTTGGGTAGCTCCTCGTATATGCAAAACAGCAATTGACTCTGCACAGTTAGTTATAAAAGAAAACCCCTTCTAATAATTCGCCAGGAGATAATGCACCTAAAATGGAAGCGGCATTACTTCGTTAAACTGCTTTGCTATACGTTGCATAAGAAAACGTTAAACAGATTCTACTTGACACACTCCACAATAACATTGGCAGGATGGAAAGAACACCGAGAAAACCATGGATAACGGAAGCAATGCTTAAGAAGATGGAAGAACGCAGAAGGCGAAAAACACGGACATCAAGGAATACAGAAGGCTGAATAATGAATTTAGAAGAGAGACAGACAAAGCCAAAGAAAAGTACATGGAACAGATATGTGAAGAAATAATGGAACTTAACGGCGCGGCAGATGTGATCTGATGTACCAGAAAGCACAAGAATTAGGAGGGAGAGCTAACAAAAGTATACGAACGTTCGGCATCGAAGATCAAGAAGGTAATGTAAGCACTGACCATCAAATAATCCTTAGAATTTGGGAGGAATACATAAAAGATCTGTATGATCAGAAGAACCACCCCAAAGATATTGCAATCGAAAAAGACGAAGAGGTGAATGATGATGAAAAAGGGCCCAGTATATTGAATAGTGAAGTAGTACAAGCAATCAAAGACATGCGAAAGAGAAAGGCCACTGGAGAAGACGACATACCAGTAGATTTGCTCAAGGGATTAGGAGACAACGCAATGAAAGTACTGACTTCACTTATTAACAAGATCTATCTGAGTGGAGAATGGCCAAAGGATTTTCTTGATATTACAATGATTGCATTACCCAAGAAAAACCAAGCAAAGAAGTGCAGCGATCACAGAACCATTAGCCTGATTTCCCATACTGGAAAGATCATTGCACGCATACTGAATAGGTGGCTGGAAAAGTAAAATAGATGAGAGGTTAGAAGAAGATCAATTTGGATTCCGGAAAGGAAAAGGCACCAGAGATGCTATTGCATGAGAATTATATCAGAAAGAATTCTTGATGTAAAGGAAGAGTTGTATTTGTGCTTCATCGACTGGCGAAAAGCTTTCAACCGAGTCAATTGGACGAAACTTCTGAAAATACTTTTAAAAAATCGGAATCAACTGGAGAGATCGACGACTCATTCAAAACCTGTACATAGGACAACGAGTGAAGTTGCGCTTGGGTGAAGGAGAAACCAATAGTGTGGAGATTTGAAGAGGAGTCAGACAAGGATGTAGTTTGTCGCCCCACTTATTCAACATTTACAGTGAATGTTTAATGAACGAAGCATTAATGGTAACTGGAGATTTCAAGATTGAAGGGCAGATCATTAACAAGATCAGGTATCCAGATGATCCGGTTATAATAGCTAAAACCGACGGAGGACTACAGGAGATGATTGACAAAATAGTTGACACTGGAAAACTGTATGGAATGGAAATTAACATCGAAAAGTCGAAAGTCATGATAATATCCCGTGAAAACACACCCTTACGGATCAGAGTAGAACAAAGAGAACTTGAAGAGGTCGATAATTTCAAGTATCTGGGAAGTATTTTGACGAGGGGCGTTTACTGCACCAAAGAGATCAGGTCAAGAATTGCCATAGCTAAAGAAGCATTCAACAAGAAAAAATCACTCTTAACTAGCAGGCTCAACATTGGACTTAAAAAGAAGTTGGTCAAGTGCTGTATATGGAGCATTGGAATGTATGGTTCAGAGAACATTACCGAAGTTAGAGAGGAAATATTTGGAGAGCTTTGAAATGTGGTGTTGGAGGAAGATGGAGAAGATAAAATGGACAGAGAGAGAGAGCAAAAAACGATGTTTTAAAACGGATAGAAGAAAAGAGGACACTTCTAGCCACCATCCTTCGTAGAATGGCCTATTGGATTGGACACATCTTGCGAAGAAATTGTCTTCTTCACACCGCCAAAGAAGGAAAGATGGAAGGGAAGCGAGGAATAGGAAGAAGAAGAACACAGCTGATCGATGATTTGAAAGATAGGAGAAACTATTGGGAGTTAAAAGAGGAAGCTGAAGATAGACAAAAGTGGAAGAAACATTTCCAGGCCAAAATCTAAAATTGAAAAAATTCTCATTAGTCCCAGGACCTGCCGAAAGGCAGAATACTTAATAATAATAATAATAATAATAATAATAATAATAATAATAATAATAATAATAATAATAATAATAATAATAATAATAATAATAATAATGGAATTATAAAATATGAAAAATACGCAGAAACAGTATTTATCAACAACAAATGCTATTAAACTTTGAATAGAGCTTGCGAGTCCCAGTACTAGAAGTGATCATCTTATTAAGAAGCTTTGGCGTCATATTGCCCATTAAAATATTGCACTTGCTTTTTCTTTCTCAAGAGAAGTCTGATTTAATTTATTAGTAGAAATAACGTAAAAAGAAATCAAAGGAAAAAATAATAAAAAAAGTTTTCATTTAAAATATTGTAGTATACATGTAACTAAGAGCAAAAGGTATTTAAAAATAGCTCAATGCTTCCAAGAAACCAGTTGCAATTAGTAAACTGTATCAACTCACGATCCAATATACATGCTATCTGGTTTTTCACTCTTTTGTATATATATAAAGGCCTGCTGGGTAATGAATTGTTCGTTTCTTGTGCTGGAAAGTGTGCGTGCTGCCTTTTACATACTAGAAGGTGTATAATACATGTATACATATATTTTTCTCATTTTTTCCTGGTTAATTGTCGGAAGGTGGTATTTCCAACCTCTTAACCCTGAGACGGGATCTCTCAGTTGCTAATTCGTAGCAAGGTTCATTTCCCAAGAAGAATCGTGCGCCATCAAAAGATCGTGTTAACCTAAGATCAGTTTCTAAGAAACTCACCGCCTGATAACATCCATATACTCAAATGGCGAAATGCCTATAGTATCCCAGAATTATACATATAACAAAAATATGAGAACTCTGTATCATTTTAAAATATTTCTAAACAGGAAGTAGGTAAAGTGGGCGTGTACTAAAAATAGATATTAACCAATAGATAGCAAGGCAAAAAGATTTCGTAGTGAGAAAACATCTAATTTTTTTGTTAATTCGACTCTGTAATTGAAATAAAAATAAGACATGACAAAACCTAATTACCTTGTTAGTAACAGTTTTGTTAAAAAGCATGTCTTTTTTTTTTTTTTTTTTTTTTTTTTTGAGTGCGAATGAGAACCTCTGTATTCTGTTTTGTTTCCGAGAAGAAAGAGGTAAAATATAATGGCGGCGACAAAACAGATAAAGTGAAAATTCATCACGATTCACGTGATTTCTTCTCAGATCATTACTTTTCTTTACTTGTTAAAAGCATTTATTTTATTTGTTATTAGGAAACTTCATTTCAAAAGTCACTTACAGCTATAATTCTAATTCGTGAGTCAAATTAAGTGACCAACTGACGAAGAGGAGGCGAGAGGTCATTATTATTTGGCACGATTTTTTTTTATTATTTCTTGCTACTCAGTAAAAAGAATGCTAAATGGCAGTTTAGTTGGTTTTCATATAATTTTTCTGGAGCAAAGTCATAATGTACATCTACGTACTTTGCTTGTTCTACATAAATAAATTCTGGAAAAATAAATTCTATGATATTAATAGCGTTTTACAGAAAATATTTGTCCGAAGATGAGATACATACCAATTGATAGATCTTATTGACAAGAATAAAACCATAAGTGTGAGTGTAAAAGCTCATGTGTAGTTAAATTGTAAATAAATAAATAAATAAAATAAATAGGAATAAAAATAAAAAATAACACTGCTCTACAATGAATTTGCTGTTTGGAAACTATTAATGTTTTCTTAATGTTTTTGACCCGAGAAATCCAAAAATGTAGTTAGTTTTGCCCTATCACATACAGTTTTCTTAAAATAGAGGGGAGGAGGAGAAGAAAATACCCGTATATATGTATATTTCGGAAGAAGTACTGATCATAATTACAAATATAAAAAGATACTTTCTATGCCATATCCTTCTGATTATCTTTGAATTTGTAATAAAAGACGTGCAGTTACTTATTCTGCTAACATTAAAAAAATATGAACTCTATATGGTAGCACTGAATGATATCACAATGCGTTACGTTTGGAACGCAATAACAGCGCCGTGTAAGCTGTGACTGCGACAACTATAATGCAGAGGAATGGAGGCTTTTCATTAATTTCAACAAGAGAAGTTTGAACGGTCTGCTTCTTCACAGGAGCAACCAACAACCCTCTCTATACCCATTATTCATTCGGTGCATTTAAAGGAGACTTACGAAAATATGGAAATGTTAAAAACAATAAAATTCAAGGATCATCAGTGGTTATTGTGCGGCAATCTGAAGGTGGTATGTATGCTTCTCGGACAGCAGTAAGGGTACACCAAATATCCATGCCACATTTTGCGAATGAAACAGAGGAGAGCGCGATAAACACTGGACTCAAATTGATTGGCCTGTCAGGGAAAGCCGCAACATAGGAAGTAAAAATGTGAAAAACATCTGCCTCGTAGACCCTTCGAAAGTCATATTACTACCTTGCATATTAAACTGTGCCTAATGAAACAATTTGTCAAAGGTCTGAATAAAGATGGGCAGTGCTTGCAGCGTCTAGTGACTAAATTTCCAGAACTT
Organism: Thermobia domestica; assembly: GCF_964235325.1. NCBI lineage: Eukaryota > Metazoa > Arthropoda > Insecta > Zygentoma > Lepismatidae > Thermobia > Thermobia domestica. The sequence goes on from NC_137471.1 coordinate 98,942,780, forward strand.
TCAAATACTAACTTAAAGAAACGAATATTCATTGATCCTCAGATCAGAAAGTCTCAGATCAGTTAGACATTGAAGATTGTATGACAAGTGTTGAAAAGGAAGCATGAAGTGCATTCAAAGACGTGTGTCATAATTTTCTCGGGAACAGAGACGAAAATTACAAGTATATTGTGTCTAATATGCTCCAGAAGTTTAAAACATTAGGGTACAAAATAAGCCTTAAGATTTATTTTCTGTATTCACATTTATGTATCTTTTCTTCTAACTTCGGTGATGAAAGTGAAGAACATTATGAAAGATTTCACCAGGACATCAAAGTAATTGAATTCCACTATCAGAGACGTTGGAGAACAACAATGTTGGTGGGTTATTGTTGGACGTTGGTACGTGAAGATTCTCATACTACTCACAAAAGGAAGTCTAGTTTTAGAAGCTTCCAAGTGAAAATGCAGAGACAAAAATGAGGTCAGTTGTTTATCAATGACCTTCAGCGACGTAAATACGCTAGTTGTCCCCTGGGGGCATGAACGCGCCTTAGCGCCCCCCTGACCAACTAAACCAAAACGCTGCTCCAAATATTTGCCCAATTTGGGCCCTCCCAATCCGCCGCCCGGGTCACAAGCCTCGTTTGCCCCCTAGTTACGTCACTGATGACCTTAATTATTTAGAATATCATTGTTCAGATTAGTGTTCTGACGCAAAATAAATATATATATATATATATATATATATATATATATATATATATATATATATATATATATATATATATATATATATATATATATATATTTAAAGGAATATATTGTCAATGTTTCTCTATATTAGCAGCGTTGCTGTGTAAATAGCACAATTTACGCAATCATGTTTTCCGATTTGTGAAAAAACTGACGTGATGGGGGAAAACTAATTTCATTTTCGTAATTAGCAACCTCAAATTATATAAAATCAGGTGTCAAATCAAAAACAGCTTTCAAAAAGTTTAATTTTGTTGAGCAGTGTAATTAGCAAATTTAAGAACGATGATGTATGAAAACCATCTCATTTACTGAGGTAAAACGTATATTGAAATATAACCTTATTAAGCTCTTAATTATGATAGTAGCAAGAAGACAACTGGTAGCGTGATTAACCCTTCCGTACCAGTGACACTCATGTGGATATCATAAAGTACTTCGTTGCAAAATATCAGTGATATCCATGGGGATGTCATGAAAACGTACACTTTATTAACACTGGAGATGTTAAATTTTTTTAGTGGGTGCAAGATACAAATTAGTTGTACTATTTCTTCTTAGGTGACAGTTACTTACTGACAGAAAAGCAAAAAGAAAATATATTGTCTCAGTAGATGACAAACCTAAGGGAGCATTCAATTACGACATACATGCGTTTGTTTCGAAGACATTTAACAAATTCGAGATCATAATTTGAGATCGAAAAAATGAAAACAACTTTATCCTTGATCTCTGGTCAGCCTTGCCACCCTTTAAGCAGCATCAAATCCCTTCAGAACATCAAAATTTCCCTTTTTCAGTCGAAATGTTCCACAATGCAAATATTTTAAATCGGTAATATGAATGCTCTCCTCTGGCGTGCACAATAACTATGCCCTATATAGTAGTCTAGACAGTATTTTAACAGTAAACGAAAATCTAGTATTACGGCACGCGCATAGGGAAATGCCACCTTGGAGCGCAGGAGGTTAATGAAATATAGTCTAAATTTTAATTTATGTTGTCGTAAAATAAGATACATATCAGTTGAATAGATCACATTGATTGAACAAGATAACATGCTTGATTTGAGGGTAAATTTTCATGTGTAGTTTTCGAGAAAATAAAATAAAAGAACTTTTTGACGGTAAAAAGTGTGTCGGTTCATTGATAAGAATAATAGACAAGGTTTAGTTTGCTGGAGAAGTTATTTATGTACGGTATGCAACAGAATACTATGTTAACAAGCAGAATGTTGTTTTATTCTAATGGTAACACATATACTCTTTACGCACAGTATTCGCAAATATTTTCTCAGTGGTAGAGCGTTCACCTCTGGTGAATGGGGTGCCGGGTTCAAACCCTGCTCCCGCCAAGTAAACCTTATGATGGACAAACACTGTGTGCGTGGGTATCCTTGGGGTTCTTCTGTTTTCTCCCCTTTCTTCATTCCACCATTTAATTCATTCCTCATCATCACCGTCTACTTTACCGTAGCCGGCATAAGTGTGGGACGTAAAACTCAAATATTTCATTTTTTCACTATTGCTGGATATAAACTCAAATCAAAATCAACCATTACTGGATGCTTGCGGACAAAATTACAGTGAATTTGACGGAGTTCAACAGTGTACTCGCTCATACTGAGTATCGTCAAACGACGATCAAAATCTCTGACAATATTTACGAAATAATTAGTTAACAGTTGGAAATTGAATATTTATGAAAGTTAGGCACAACAACCATTACTTAACAATGTTTAAAACAAATGATTAAAACTTATTTTAAACAATTGATTTTGTTTAAAACAAATTTTGTATTTGGGCTAGAGGTGAATCCATCGAAATGTGAACTCTATTACACATGGGCTAAAATAGACACAGACGTAGAAACCCAATTTAAAGAGCTGTTGCCAGGCATACGTATTTTACAACCAGATGAATTATCGTTATTATGGTCTCCGCTCCACGAAGAAGGATATGATCTCCATTTCGAGAAACATATGAATAGTTTCAAAGTAATAACTGAAAGACTAAAAAAAATTACTAAATGACATAGCTTATTTTCTTCTCAAAAACTGCTTCGGAATTCCAAAGCTAACATACTTTTTAAGAACTGTTCCAACATGGAAAAGACCATTTAAAGTTAATAATTTTTTGAAAAAGGCATAACAGCTAATAATCAACTATTCCCTAAACGAAACCCAATGGACACAAGCAAGCCTTCCACTCCGCCTAGGAGGTCTAAACATACGGAAAGCATCGGACTTGAGCCTACCAGTCTTCCTTTCCTCTTGCCATGGTGTGCGTCCACCTGTCTCCAATATTTTAAATAGTTCAGTTGACAACGTGGATATACATCACATGGATGAGGCTTTGGAAATTTGGAAGGGGATCTACAACAGTAAAATTCCTGAGACAAAAGAATTACAAAAAAGTTGGGATGCAATATTATTACAGGAAGTAATAGATAATGAAGTAATTCCTGAAAGTATAATTGACACTGTGCGTATGAAAGCTTTACAGAAAAAAGAGACCGGTGCTTGGTTGCAAGCCACGCCATCTAAAACAATTGGAACCTTTTTAGATAACAAAGTTTTTCAAATATGTGTAGCTTTGCGTCTGGGGGTAAATATCTGCCATACATTTACTTGTACATGCCAAAGCAGAATGGATGAAAAAGGGTTACACGCACTAAGTTGTACTAAAAGTGGAGGAAGATTAGTACGCCATGGTGAATTGAACAACATAATAAAACGAACACTGACGAGCATTGATTTTCCAAGCACTTTGGAACCAAGAGGAATGTTTCGAGAAGATGGAAAGCGGCCAGATGGAATTATCCTAACTCCATGCAAAATGGATCAACGGTTGATATGGGATGTCACATGCGTGGATACCTTTGCACCATCTTATTTGCCATCAACACAAAACGAAGCAGGTAGTGCAGCTGAAGTGGCCTGCAAGAGAAAACACTCCAAATATTCTAAACTGAAAGAAAAGCATCTTTTCGTTGCTTTTGAAACTGAAACTATGGGGGCTTTCAGCAAAGAAGCTCACAAATTTTTGAAAGAACTGGGTTCCAATTTGATTACTAAATCAGGCGACGCCAGAAGCCAACAATTTTTAGTACAACGCATTAGCCTACCTATACAAAGAGGAAATGCGATTAGTATCTTAAGCTCCTTCCCTTCACACAAGTTAGAAGAAATCTTAATTAAACATAAATTTTCCCTTATAAATTTTCAAAAATAATTCATTTTAGCGGCTCATTCTTGAAAAATATTTGATGTATAGAATATCCATTATTTAACGGATTCATATCATAATGCATAAATAGCTTATATTTTTCATATCTGTAATTTCTTGCTCTCTATCTTGATAATATCATTGTGGCATTGGGGTTTTATATTTCCATCTAAATGTACTAAAAGTTTTCCACCTATACTCTAAAACTCTTTCTGTGATAGAAATAATTTTCATGTTATTTCGTAAGCTTTGCTATTTTGTAAATCATATAATTCAACAGGTATAAAAATAGGACTACATAAATATATATATATATATATATATATATATATATATATATATATATATATACGTTTTGAACATTTTGTTTTAAACACATGTATTTTCAAGGCTTGTTTTAAACATATGTTTATTTTTATTTTATTTTATTTTTGTAAAAATATCTGCCAGAGAAAGAAAATTACCAAAAAGTGATCCCGTTCAGTGGGCTATTTTCTTCTCGTACAGTGGTGCCACACTTGGTACACTCCGCATCAAAAAATTGAGACACCTAACGCCGTGCAGCTAGGCCACCCAATATACACATTCTTATCCCATAATCGTGTCTGGTAAAGAGACCCCCTCTCTCTCCTCCTTTCTTCTCTCCCATAAAAAAATTAGCTAACAACATGAACGTAATTCTAATTTGAAACTAAACATGTATTATTATCGATAAAATGAAATAACAAAACCGAGACTAAAAAGATCCATAAGTTGATTTAGGTAGAAACTGAAATACACACAATGAAAAATTGACACTAACGGATGTATATTACACAGAGGTTCAGAAATGAGGCAGAGAGAGAGAAAGAGAGAGAAGAAGAAAAAGAACACGGAGAACATAAAAATGTGGAATTCTAAACAGTAAGAAAAGAACCTAACATTATAAAGTTCCGTTACCAGAAATCCAACAGTAATATAGATATAACGTTTGTTTTATATATTTGTTTCAGGACTATTAAAATATATAGAGGATGCTTGAAACATTCATTAAGTCACTTTCATAAAGGATAGCATACTCAATTTCCAGTAGAACTGTAGATCTCACAGACACATCTAAGATAATGTCAAAAGTTTAACACACACGATTTGTTTCTGCGTGGTTCGATTGTAAATTCAGTAATGTTCATTGGACGTACTGATGCAAACTACATTCTAATAAACACAGTAGGTAGCGTAGGTCATATCTTCCATTCCAGACTACTAATGCAAAGTGAACAAAAAAAGAAAAAAAACGAAAAGAAACAGGAAGAAAGAAAGATAATAGTGAATGAATGTTATTTCACTACTAATTTTTTATCAGAAATATCCTATATTAAAAGTCCAAACCGTATCATAATGAAAAGTTGCAAATGTTCAAATGGAAAATTGGATGTTCCTTATAGATGTGGCCGACCTTGCATATTTCCAATTTTAACGTGAATAAATACATTGAATTATAGAATGGAAACAAATTTGTGTCGAACTAATATATATAAAATTTTGTTTTAAAATAACCAAAGAAGTTGCCATTTAGATAGACTTTTCACAAGATTTATCTGTTCAGAACATCCAGCATCACTTTCATCTCTTGCGAATATAACGTTGTAATTTGCACAGATAGAATGAACACGCTAGACCTCAAATGGATCATAGTGTCAGTCGGATGATGTTGGTTAGCTTTGGGATCACCACTGAGACGAGGATTCAGACCCCTAGTGACCGGGTAATTCAACTGAGACTCGGTAACCCAGATGATAAAAAAGATATTTTGTTTATTCCGTTGCATTTAAACAGTATTTCTTTTAGAGATGACCAGGATTGGAGATGTTATCCCCAGAGCACGAAAAACTTGACGCTGAAGTTGCCAGTTAATTACATTTTCCAGACCAGGTCTATCGGTCTCTTGCTCCGTTTTAACTTCGGAACACGCACACGCACATGAAGTGCGTGTGTAAGTGAGAGAGAGGGGAGAGAATTGAAAGATGCAACGACAGGATAGGTAAACGTCAAGAAAGAAAGAGAGAGGGACGAATATGAATATGAATATGAATATGAATATACCACTACATCACCAATTGCTTTAGACAACCTTTCTCCAACAAATGCTGTAATATTGCTTTCTGAGAACGATAACACGAAAAGTGTTTACTTGAGATCAATGAATTGTTTCCAAGGTCCTGGTAAATCCCTTGTCTTTTCCCAACGAACTTTCGTAAAACCTCTATCATGATAAAGGTGCTTGCTTCCACCTTCTTAAGCATTGCACGTCTAATATGAAAGATCGATTCTTTACTATCACTTTGTAAAAAAATTCAACTTTGGCGCGAACAGGATTCGACGCTACGCTGGACAGCCGTATTAGTCGTAACTTCTTTACGTTACCGCTACACTATCACGCCACGTAAAACTAGAAGCGAAATATTACTTACTTGAGTGTTGATCATTGGAACGATCAAGCTTCTTCCTGTAAGGTTATTTGCACCTAAGTGCACAACGAAATTCATTTATTCGACGACCTAAAGAGAAATTAATGGCCACTAATAAAGGAAACCACATTCCATCCAGGAAAAAATACAGAAATAAAAACATTTATGCAGTAGTTTCGCAACGCAAATTCGAAAGTACGCGAATAATAATAATAATAATAATAATAATAATAATAATAATAATAAATATTATTATTATTATTATTATTATTATTATTATTATTATTATTATTATTATTATTATTATTATTATTATTATTATTTGCATCAATTACCCGCTTCACTGTGTTAAATTGAGAAAAAATAGTAATATGTTCCGTTATTCAGTCACTTTTTACTATTACTAAAGCGCTCTTTGATATCGATCATTTTCGATGAGTTTTATATATCCCCTTTCTTTCCCATGTTGCGGAACACGGCATCTTCAGTGTCATTGCTGATCTCAGCCACCTGGAAAACTATGAATTCCACAGTGATATTGGTTATTTTGATCATTTTTATGTCTCCCCCTCCTCCATGTTGCGTACTGAATTTGGATTTAAACGGCATCAGATGTGTCACTGTTCATCTCAGTGACTCCAAAAATTATAGATTCGATACTAATATCGGTCATTTTTCGTTCTCTTTTAAATGTTGCTATCTTTCCCCCTTCCTTTAGTTACACCATCAAATGATATGAGGAAATCCATCTCGGGTTCGAACTTCATCTAGTTCGAAAATTTTATCGAGATTGGTACGGTGGTTCAAGACTTATTAAATTTTATTTATGTTTATGTATCTCCCTTTCCCATTCCCCTTCTCTAAGTTCTAGCTGTAAAATGAAATAATAAAAAAAACATATCAGGCCCGAACCTCATCTATGTTAGAAATTTGATGGACATACGCGTAGGTCGCGTGGTTCAAGAGTTATTAAGTTTTACTTATTTTTATATATTTTTCCCCTCCCTTCCCCTCCCCTAAGTTTTACCGTCAAAGCGATATGATGAAAACCACTCCAGGCTCGAACTTCATCCATGTTGATTTGATGCAGATCAGTCCGGTAGTTAAAGACTTATTAACTCATTAACAGAGTCACTTCTATTTTTATTTACATTGATTTTTGTATATCTCCCCGTCCTCCCCATTCTCTGCCTTCCACCATCAAAGTGAAATGATTAAAAGCATTCCATACACAAACGTAATCTATGTTGAAAATTTCATCCAGATTGGCCGTTTCATTCAAGACTTATTAAGTTTTCTTTATTTTTTATATTTTTCCATCCTCCCCCTCCCCTAAGTAACACCATCAAAACGAATAGATAAAAATACTTCCAGGTTCGAACATTAGCAATGTTGAATATTTGACCGAGATCGATCGGGTAGTTCAAGCGACTATAAGTCACAATCACTTTCAATTTTATAATAGTGGTTATTATTATTATTATTATTATTATTATTATTATTATTATTATTATTATTATTATTATTATTATTATTATTATTATTATTATTATTATTATTATTATTATTATTATTCGCGTACTTTCGAATTTGCGTTGCGAAACTACTGCATAATATGTTTTTATTTCTGTATTTTTTCCTGGATAGAATGTGGTTTCCTTTATTAGTGGCCATTAATTTCTCTTTAGGTCGTCGAATAAATGAATTTCGTTGTGCACTTAGGTGCAAATAACCTTACAGGAAGAAGCTTGATCGTTCCAATGATCAACACTCAAGTAAGTAATATTTCGCTTCTAGTTTTACGTGGCGTGATAGTGTAGCGGTAACGTAAAGAAGTTACGACTAATACAGCTGTCCAGCGTAGCGTCGAATCCTGTTCGCGCCAAAGTTGAATTTTTTTACAAAGTGATAGTAAAGAATCGATCTTTCATATTAGACGTGCAATGCTTAAGAAGGTGGAAGCAAGCACCTTTATCATGATAGAGGTTTTACGAAAGTTCGTTGGGAAAAGACAAGGGATTTACCAGGACCTTGGAAACAATTCATTGATCTCAAGTAAACACTTTTCGTGTTATCGTTCTCAGAAAGCAATATTACAGCATTTGTTGGAGAAAGGTTGTCTAAAGCAATTGGTGATGTAGTGGTATATTCATATTCATATTCATATTCATATTCATATTCGTCCCTCTCTCTTTCTTTCTTGACGTTTACCTATCCTGTCGTTGCATCTTTCAATTCTCTCCCCTCTCTCTCACTTACACACGCACTTCATGTGCGTGTGCGTGTTCCGAAGTTAAAACGGAGCAAGAGACCGATAGACCTGGTCTGGAAAATGTAATTAACTGGCAACTTCAGCGTCAAGTTTTTCGTGCTCTGGGGATAACATCTCCAATCCTGGTCATCTCTAAAAGAAATACTGTTTAAATGCAACGGAATAAACAAAATATCTTTTTTATCATCTGGGTTACCGAGTCTCAGTTGAATTACCCGGTCACTAGAGGTCTGAATCCTCGTCTCAGTGGTGATCCCAAAGCTAACCAACATCATCCGACTGACACTATGATCCATTTGAGGTCTAGCGTGTTCATTCTATCTGTGCAAATTACAACGTTATATTCGCAAGAGATGAAAGTGATGCTGGATGTTCTGAACAGATAAATCTTGTGAAAAGTCTATCTAAATGGCAACTTCTTTGGTTATTTTAAAACAAAATTTTATATATATTAGTTCGACACAAATTTGTTTCCATTCTATAATTCAATGTATTTATTCACGTTAAAATTGGAAATATGCAAGGTCGGCCACATCTATAAGGAACATCCAATTTTCCATTTGAACATTTGTAACTTTTCATTATGATACGGTTTGGACTTTTAATATAGCATATTTCTCATAAACATTTAGCAGTAAAATAGCACTCATTCAATTTTATTTTTCTTTCTTCCTGTTTCTTTTCGTTTTTTTTTTATTTTTTTGTTCACTTTGCATTAGTAGTCTGGAATGGAAGATATGACCTACGCTACATACTGTGTTTATTAGAATGTAGTTTGCATCAGTACGTCCAATGAACATTACTGAATTTACAATCGAACCACGCAGAAACAAATCGTGTGTGTTAAACTTTTGACATTATCTTAGATGTGTCTGTGAGATCTACAGTTCTACTGGAAATTGAGTATGCTATCCTTTATGAAAGTGACTTAATGAATGTTTCAAGCGTCTTCTATATATTTTAATAGTCCTGAAACAAATATATAAAAACAAACGTTATATCTATATTACTGTTGGATTTCTGGTAACGGAACTTTATAATGTTAGGTTCTTTTCTTACTGTTTAGAATTCCACATTTTTATGTTCTCCGTGTTCTTTTTCTTCTTCTCTCTCTTTCTCTCTCTCTGCCTCATTTCTGAACCAGTGTGGAATATTCATCCATTAGTTTCAATTTTTTATTGTGTGTGTTTCAGTTGCTCCCTAAATCAACTTATGAATCTTGTTTCGTCTCGGCTTTGTTATTTCATTTTATCGATACTAATACATGTGTAGTTTGAAATTAGAATTACGTTCATGTTGTTAGCTAATTTTTTTATGGGAGAGAAGAAAGGAGGAGAGAGAGGGGGTCTCTTTACCAGACACGATTATGGGATAAGAATGTGTATATTGGGTGGCCTAGCTGCACGGCGTTAGGTGTCGCAATTTTTTTGATGCGGAGTATACAATTATCAAATTCAACCCTTTTTGTCATTCATCCGGTCGTTGGTACCGCTACCATTTTCAACCCCTTTTGTGAAAAAAGTTGGTACAATTCTATCCAATTCAGCACCATTTAACAGATACGTGGCACGTTTTCAAAAGTGTCAGTAAGACTTTTCCTACATCTCATTATTGATTGATTGATTTGTTCCCCGTTTTATATATATTTTTTTCATATATGGCCACAATCCGTTTTGGTCTATTGATCACTTTGAAATAGAGGCGCGTGTGATTTCCTTACAATACATATCGAAGATGATAACTGTTTTCCCTTTTAATTTGTGGCCTTTATTATAGTGTGAGAAAAGTTTCATCTACTTCCACAATTGTTCGGGTCTTCCTATTTGGATGTTTTTAAAAAGTAATTTTTAAAACGAGCAATTTCTTGTTTTGGACTCTTGGAAAAAGGGGGCGAAGTTTTCTAGAACTTTACTTCTTTTAGTTTCGTATTATAGAGCCATGTATTAAACTGAAATAAAATAATGAATTTAGCGCTTTTTGTTTTAATTTGGTACTATTTTTCAGCCCATTCCAGAGCTAGGACTGTGACAACACTGTTCCCGTGTGAATGTTTTGATTTCTCGTGGCTACTGCAGGTCTATGTGGTGATCCACAATTTATTTCGTCTCTTTTTCCCTTGTTTTTTCTTTATCATCTACTAGCAGCGTTCACCCCGCTTCGCTGCGGTCACCCTGGAACGCAATAAACTTTGTTACTTAGATAATTTTTACTTTTTCGCTTTCAAGTGATATGATAAAAACCATAGAAGAATGTTAACATTATATCGCCTGTCATTTATGTTAACCCGCCGAGTGACACGGTCATGTGGGTTGCATATAAATACGGTTAGATTTAGCTATGATGAGCTAACAAAGGATTTGTACGTTATGGACACTTGAATGGTCAATTATCTCAAGACACTGGTAATTAAAAATTAAAGTGATATGATAAAAACCATCTAGGGTCCAAATCCTAATAACCCCCCAAAAATAAAAGAAATTGGTTCAGCCGTATTAGCGTGATGAGGTAACAAAGGATTTGTGCGTTCTCTTTTATATCTTATATATAAAAGAGAACGTACAAAATCCTTTGTTCCCTCATCACGCTAATACGGCTGAACCAATTTCTTTCTTTTTTGGGGGGTTATTAGGATTTGGACCCTAGATGGTTTTTATCATATCACTTTAATTTTTAATTACCAGTGTCTTGAGATAATTGACCATTCAAGTGTCCATAACGTACTTGCATATAAATACGGTTAGATTTAGCTATGATGAGCTAACAAAGGATTTGTACGTTATGGACACTTGAATGGTCAATTATCTCAAGACACTGGTAATTAAAAATTAAAGTGATATGATAAAAACCATCTAGGGTCCAAATCCTAATAAGCCCCCAAAAATAAAAGAAATTGGTTCAGCCGTATTAGCGTGATGAGGTAACAAAGGATTTGTGCGTTCTCTTTTATATATATATATATAAGATTTTCTCTATCGTCGATTGCTTAAATGCTTATCAGTTAACTTGTAAGAAAGTGTTGTAGTCGAAGGTTGGACTACTTGTAGAAATGATATTAAACATAAATAAAAGAATTATCATTGAAACAAGCTTTTGTGTTGTATTCAGAAAACAAAGGGCTCTTTACTAAATTGCGGTTCTGAAATTAAAATATCGCAGGCATTCGTTTATACATACAGTACATGTTGGTTCTCAGTCCTCGTACAACTTGGAATCGTTTAACATGAGTTTTACGGGAATTAAAAAGACACCATTTCGAGTAAACCGAAGAAACTAATTTTATACGTTTCGAACAAACTTGAGTTGCAGGATAAATTTGGCTCCCACTTAGAATTTTTTTTTTTTTTTAAATATTTTTAGACATGGATCGTTCAGAGCACAAGAATCCAAGTCCATTTTCAAAAAGGTTCATTTTTGCTCAGCAAACGTAGTATCTTCGTAGCGAAGAGTCCGAAATAAATGAACCAAAAACCACGTGAAAAGGTGTAGTGTGGACTAGAGTTTCAGGACAACCGACAGACAAGGGCGCTTCTGGAACGGGGGAACAGGAGGAATAATTTCCCTCTCCCTGCTCATAAATTTAAGATATTGTGTATGCTGCAACGTGAGAAAGATTAACAAGTCAAGCTCCAAGTGTCATTGTCAATTATGCGTAATTACATTAAATAAATGCAGGGTGTGTCAAAAAGAATACACCGACGGAAAACGTCATATATTCGCAACCACGAATCCGAAAAGAAAGAAAGAAAACTACGTGGCAAGGTGCAATCTAGAGTTTTATATGATTACCGCTAGATAGTGCATGGAGTTAGTGTCAGAAACCACCAAAATATTTCACTTCCGGCTACCAGTCTGCAATTTCACACAGTTCTTATATATATACCAAAGGAAAAGAATCCGCCGGGAGACACTTGATCTGACGTCCGGAACTCATGTGATGACGTCATCAAAATGGCGGACAGCTTGATTCAAAAAATAAGCCATATCTCCGTTATTTATAGACCGATTTTCTTCAAACTCGGCTCATTTTAAAGGAAATTAAATTTACAATAAAACATGTTACCAAAATATTTCCTCTAAAATTAACCGTTTCGGAGTTATTTAAGAATTTAATAAATTAATGAGTATTTATTGAAGAAAAATACATAATAACTCCAAAACCCTTAGTTTTAGACGAAACACTTAGGTAACGTGTTATATTGTTAATTTCATTACCTTTAAAATGAGCTATTAATGAAGAAAATCGGTCCATAAATAACTGAGATATCACATATAACGTGTTAATTACATTATTAAAATGGCGGTCACAACTTCTTACAGATAGCGACAAATTCAGCCAAAGTAATTCACTTCCATATACCAGTCCCAAATTTTACACAGTATTTATATACATAATAAATAATTTTAAAATACCTGGAATACACTTGATTTAACACGCTGAACTCATATGTTGACGTCATTAAAATGGCCGCCGGGATTAAAAACATAGGTTTGCTTAAATACAACTATATCCGTTGCCGATCACTTTTTTGAGTCTTCCAATTGTTCCATTTGAAAGAGCATGAAATAAGCTACAAAAATGTTGTTCGATTTAGTTTATAGGTAAATGGTTTATGAATTATACATGGCGATGACAACTTGGAAGTGGATGAAAAGAACATCCGTACATTTTCTTCTAGTAGATGGCAGAAGTTTCTACTTGAAGAAAACGCAAAACCATTTCTTTTGTTTTTGCTAGTGGTGATTTCTGACACCGAATTTTTAGAAAAGAAACAAATATTCTATCACACAATGTACTGGCAGACCACCATGGTGCTAGAATGTTTCCTTTTAGATTAGGTCCACAGCATTCGACAGGGCAGTTTGATAGACTTTATTTCTACTCTGGAAAAAATTTATCCATGGATGTTTGCTCTCGATCATACTATGCGCGATGGCTGTGTTTTTGTACAACTTAAAGCAACTGCCAGAGATGCATCCAACAATGTTTCGTGAGTTCCAAAACGGAAATATATCTGGCTGCAAAACTAAAAGAAAATTTTCCAGGATGGCACCAGTTACATCAGCAGAACAACAAACTAATTAAAAATTCTTCAATTAACCTATCCCGTCTAAGTCAAGGGGAGGGGCTATTGCAATGGATGGTTGCAGAACCCGAAGTTGTCCGCATGATTGGAGAGTTCGAAAAGGATCGGAATCTGAAATCGTAACATCACTTCTGAGGAGCATCATGAAAATACTCCGTTTTCATAAGAAATTCGAAAACCATGTTTCTGCCCTTGTTGAAGTGTTTGAATCACACGGCAACCCATTCAAAGATGACGAGTTAACTACAGTCAACAGCAGTAGAATCATTCTCCCAGAAGAAAATGCGACGAGCGTCATGTCGGCAAATGCTACAGGGAAAAGCCAATTTGATACGTTTGTCGAAGATCGGTTGATCCTTAGAAAAGTTTCCATCCATGAAGTCATCAAAAGAAACAACCTTCCCGTGATGAGTGATAAGAAAGTTACAATTAAGTCCAAAGACAAGCAGAAAATAGTAGACCTGAGAAAAGACAGTATTCTTTTTGCCAAGTTGTACGTTGCTAGTCAATCAAGGGGAATTGACGTCAAAAAGTTCTTTACCCATGAAAATAGCTCATGTCCACCTTTCTTATCCGACCGCGGTAAGCTCGGAAAACCAATAAAAAAATCCGACGTGGTGTCTTGTATCGTCGAGTCAAGTGGAGTTCGGGTGACCACTGCTCATGAGCCCGAAGTTCCTTCACTCATAATCGATGCAGTAGCCTTGATCCATATGCTTGTCCCTAAATCCAGCCGGACATTTTAAGAGTATTGCAACCAGATTGTTAAACCATACATTCTAATGAGATTAAGATCTATGGAAAGAGTTGACCTAGTTTTTGACTGCTACCTAGAAGGAAGCCTAGAAAGTGACGTAAGACAGTCGAGAGGGTTTGGGCTCAGAATAAATGTAAAATCTAATGTTGCCATTCCCAAATCTTTCAGTAAGTTCCTTGCTCACTAAAAACAAAGAAGAACTCTTTGAGTTTTTAGCTGAAACCTGGTCAAAATGGATCTCTCAGCCGGGAAAAAAGTCATTTGCACCTAGAGACACGGTAATTGGATCGCAAATGGAGGCGACATTTGAAGCTATATCTTCCGAATTCCATGAAGAAGCCGATGCCTGTCTCCTACTTCATGTATGGCATGCCATGGAATACTCGGGTTGTTCTTAGGTCATGGTGAAAACTGTTGATAGTGACGTGGTAGTAATTGCTATATATGCCTTTTCTAGACTCTATACACTGAAAGAATTTTGGATTGAATACGGCAGTGGAAAGCACCTCCAATACCTTCCGATCCACGGGTTGCACAACAATGTTCCACGAGGAGTTCCAGATCTTTTGCCTTTCTTCCATGCCTTTACGGGGGCTGACACTGTGTCAAGTTTTGTAAGTATTGGTAAAACCACTGCATGGAAAACGTGGATGACTTTCCGACATGTAGACAAAGCTTTTTCGGCATATTCTCAAGTTCTGGACATCTCTGAACGTTTTTACTCATTCAACGCTTTGTAGTTCTTATGTACCATTCATCAAGTTCTGCAGAGACCGTCAATGAGGCCAGGCGGATTCTCTTTACCCAGCAAAACAGACCTATTGAAAATATTCCACCAACCAGCAACGCTCTGTTGCAACACTTGAAGAGGGCCATCCTACAATGTTCTTTGTGGACAAACTGTCTTCAACGGAACAGTCAATGCTTGGATCCTTGTGAGTGGGGATGGAAGAAGACCGCAGATGACTACGAGCCCTTCTGGTCGACAAGCCCAAACTTTACCATGGAAAAGCTAAAAGAGATTATAGCATGCAAGTGCAAACAGATTTGCACGCGCTGTCGATGTGTAAAAGTATACGAACTTTGCACTTTACTTTGTAGTTGTGAGGGTCACTGCAGAAATTAAGTTTAATCTTACAAACTTGTCACTTTGTTTAAAGTTTACATTGTTTTCAATAGTTGTGGCTTCCACGTTAATAATCCATATGGACTGTACATGTTTTCATTGTGAGAAACTGTTGTAAATATCTGTTACTGTTCCTAAAAAAGAAAAGGATTCTTTTTTCATTTTTGCCAATCAGTATAAAGAGGGCATTGGATCCACTAAAATATGTAAATAACTATTTTTATTTTCATGTTCACTCTTTTGTGGTATAATTTATAATCAAAGATGAATCACTCTTAAAAAAAATATATACAAGCATGCAACATTGCAATGGATGTAATGTATTTACTTGAGTTAACGCCTCTTATAATAACAGAAATGTCATTGCAAAATATATTAAGCCAACAGCAATCATTTTGAAACATTGTTTTTTATTCCTTTCCACGTTGTCATCGTCATAAACCATTTAAAATCGAATAAAATTTTGTAGCTTATTTCATGCTCTTTCAAATGGAACAATTGGAAGACTCAATAAAATGATTGGTAACGGAGTTAAGTGTATTTAAGCAAACCTATGTTTTTAATCCCGGCGGCCATTTTGATGACGTCAACATATGAGTTCAGCGTGTTAAATCAAGTGTATCCCAGGTATTTTAAAATTATTTATTATGTATATAAACACTGTGCAAAATTTGAAACTGGTATATGGAAGTGAAGTATTTTGGCTGAATTTGCCGCTATGTGTAAGAAGTTGTGACCGCCATTTTAATAATGTAATTAACACGTTATATGTGGTATCTCAGTTATTTATGGACCGATTTTCTTCATTAATAGCTCATTTTAAAGGCAATGAAATTAACAATATAACACGTTACCTAAGTGTTTCGTCTAAAACTAAGGGATTTGGAGTTATTATGTATTGTTCTTCAATAAATACTCATTAATTTATTAAATTCTTAAATAACTCCGAAACGGTTAATTTTAGAGGAAATATTTTAGTAACATGTTTTATTGCAAATTTAATTTCCTTTAAAATGAGCCGAGTTTGGAGAAAATTGGTCCATAAATAACGGAGATGTGGCTTATTTTTTGGAACAAGCTGTCCGCCATTTTGATGACGTCATCACACGAGTTGTGGACATTGGATCGAGTGTCTCCCGGCGGTTTTCTGTTCTTTGGTATACATATAAGAACTGTGTAAAATTGCAGACTGGTAGCCGGAAGTGAAATATTTTTACGCTAACTCCACGCACTAAGAGAGGTGCGTACATTTAAAGGTCATCCGCCTTCCTACCGCCTACCCTGAATTTCAAACTTTGGGACAGTAATGCAGATTTAGAAACCTTTTGCTGAGCAAAGTCCAACAGAAAAACATGAAGTCCTTACACCGAATAAATACGGAGTTTGATCAGTTAAAATCCACTTCCATTGGCCACAAGGAGCTATAGACTTATAATGCTCTTTTGCATTTTTTTTTTCTTTTTCTTTTTGACCCAAGGATTCCAAAGGTGACTCTACTTTCGAGTTTCGGGCCTGCTTAAAGTTCTGGAAATTGTGCCTAAACAACTTTCCAGTATTGATCATTTATATTTCCTCCGTATTTATTCGGTGTAAGGACTTCAAACGTGTTCTGTTGGACTTCGCTTATCAAAAAGTTTCTAAATCAGCCTTACTGCCCCCAAAATCTGAAATTCAGAGTGGGAGTGGGCGCGGCTGCCCTCCTGCACCCACTGACGCCCTTGTCTAGCGGCTGTCATTGAAACTAGCCCACGCCCTTTCACGTGATTTTAGTTAGCGGCTGTCATTTATTTCGTACTCTTAACTGCGAAGATATTACGTTTTGAAATAGTATTCATTTGCTGAGCAAAACGGAACATTATTGAAAACGTACTTGACTTGGATCTATTGTGCTCTGAATGTCCCAGATATAGTTTTTTTCTTCAATACAATTATTGAGTTAAACAACAACCAATACACAGGCTTGCAGAAAATATTCTAAAGTTAGCACAACATGAAATGTGCTTGAAACATCACTTTTGGAAAATTTATTATTTTAAAATAATTTTATTAGCATTAGTATTCCGAAATAGCAATCAAATTTTTGCAACTAAAATTCCACCCACCTCCAGGCATCGGCGCAAATATGTCTTCAACTTTGGGGGCGGGGGACGGGTAAGACAGTTCCCATATTATATATATATATATATATATATATATATATATATATATATATATATATATATATATATATATATATATATATATATATATAAGCGATGTTAAAATATTTATGAAGTTGAAAAATAATGGTGTGGGGGATCAGGAGAGTAGAATTGTCTTCAGTGGCGTACGTAGGAGGATATCGGACTTAAGCTTTCCCCGAAATAAATTTGTTAGAGTTTCGCATTCCACGTACAACAATAATCCTTCTTACCATTTCTAAGAATGTCATTGACTTTCCATTTCCTTATGCTCTTTGTTTAGAAATAATATTGTATTTGTCAAATTTCATTCAATGTAAGAACTGCGTCCTTTTGTTCTTTCTTTCGTCCTTTCTACTTTTCTGTTTCTTTTTCTTGATGTTACTTTCTTTCGTTTCGCCTATCATACTTTATCGACCATTCTCAGTTGTGATTTAATTCGGCCGTCATCAGTAACACCAAAACTAAGAGGAGTTGATAAGCGAAACTGGTGTTCCACACCAACTTGCGCGGATATCAACATGACGGGACTTTAGTTATTATAACAAAGGAAAAATTATATCGTTTAGTTATTTTTGAAAGAAATGTTTGAATTAGATAAAAGCAAAACGAGGGAATAATTAGCCCGGGAAGTTAGGTAGGGCAAGAGGATGCTTCATTTTTCTTGTATGAATAGAATAAAGGGTTAGATTCACTCCTAAATTTTTGTATCATATCATATATGATTTATCGGTCTACAATTCTTGCAATTATAACTTCAATTTATGCATAAATTAAAATATATTTAATTATCAAACTCAGGTGGGAAATTGCCCACTTCTTTCCCTGTGTTGGGCACAGCCCCTCGAAACAAAATCCTAAATACACCATTAGTTGTCTTCAACATTGCGAGGTGGGCAGATCTGAGGCTTATTCTAGGAAAGGGAGATAAAACTCATATTATAGTAGATGAATGTGATTTCTGAGGTGAACTTGTAGAGTATATTATATATTAGGCGAAAATGAAGTAGTAGTAATACATATCAGTATTAAAAATCACTGACATGAATACATTCTGAAATCTGAATACATACGTATTTATAATTGGTATGTTCTAATTAGGCATCCACAAAGATCCACGTTAAAATTGTTTTATAATAATATAATAATATAAATAATGACTTCCCCAAAACTATAAAGAAAGAATATCAATTAGGTATGACGCAACAATACTCTTATTTGATGATGATGATTATCTCAATAGCATTACAGGAATCGTTACAGAGATCTGACGCATGTCATATAGGGTCTACTCTTTAGTTAATAGATGTAACCTTAAGATTATGGAGACAAATATTCCAGCAATTGAATTCTCTTCTTTGCTTACGAAGTATCCTCTCTCAAAAGAAAAAATGGGACACGTGAAAATACGTAGGAACAAACCATGGATCGACCAGGAATGCGTTCAACTAGCAGAGAAGAGAGAAAAGGCAAAATTACGCTGGCTACAAAATCCGAATGAAAGAACTACACAAAATTTCGTAGACATCAGACGGGAAACTTCCAAAGCTTTTAGAACAAAGAAACACTATTTTTTGAAAGCTAAAATTAAGGAACTTGAAGATAATAGTAAAAAGAAAAACATTCGGGATATGTATAAAGGGATCAATGAATTTCAGAAAGGCTATCAACCTCGTGCTTATATTTGAAGAAAACTGACAGAACAGTTCTCACTGATACAAATAGCATTTTAAATAGATGGAAAGATTTCATTGACGATTTGCTTAACACGCAACCAAAAACTAATGTGCGTGGAGAGAGGGAGATACACACCGCATAACCGTATATTCCAGAAACCAGCCGAATAGAAGTAGAAATCGCTATAAAGAAATTAAAGAAACACAAATCTGTGGGTGTAGACGAAATTCCGGCTGAGTTAATTTTAGCTGGAGGCGAAAAATTGTGGAACAAGATACACAAACTCATTCTCCTTATCTGGAACAAGGAAGAATTGCCACAAGAGTGGAAAGAATCAATCATTGTTCCAATCCACAAGAAAGGCGACAAAACTGACTGTAATAATTATCGAGGCATATCTCTTCTGTCAATACCCTATAAAATCGTTTCAAACATTCTATTAGCAAGATTGACCCGATACGTAGATGAAATTATTGGGGATTATCAGTGCGGATTTAGACGAAATCGATCAACTATCGACCAAATATTTACCATTCGCCAAATACTCGAAAAAAAGTTGGAACACAATACCCCGGTACGCCAACTATTTATTGATTTTAGAAAGGCTTACGACTCTTTTAGGAGAGAAACATTGTACAACGTTCTTACAGAATTTTGAATACCGAGAAAGCGAATTAGATTAATTAAGGTATGTTTAAATGAATCCCAAAGTAAAGTCCGGCTAGGAAAATTTTTGTTCACGAGCTTTCAAGTCGAAAATGTCCCGAAACAAGAAGATGTGTTGTCGCCATTATTATTCAACTTTGTCCTGGAGTACGCTATAAAGAAAATCAAAGATAGCAATCAGGGTCTACACTGAGAAAAAAATTGTAGGTGGCGTACTAAGAAAGATAGGTTAGACTTACATGCGTAATTCCTGTAGTTTTTGGACTTAACGTACAGTAGACGTATAACTGAAAACGAATGTTTTATAATACTTTCTGTATAAGTGTTCCATCTATACGTACTTTCCGTATGAAACAATGTAGGCGGTCAGGATCTCACATACAAATGGACGTATATAACATATAGCTGACGAAGGTAACATAAGTATATGCATGTGCTATACGAAAAACTGTTAGATGTCAGACATCCTGCAACGGCATGATGTAACGTCTAAGGGCAGTGCGTATGTAGCATACGGATAACGTATGCTCCGTACTGATTTCTATAGTAAGCAAGAGGATGCCGTATATTTGTACAATATACCGCTGTCCGGAGAACGGATTTTTCTCTGTGTAGAGTTGAACGATGTTCACCAGGTTATGGCATATGCTGATTGTGCAAATTTAATAGGTGATGATAGCAGAACAATAGAAAGAAATGCAGAGGTCTTATTAAACGCTTGCAAGGACATGGGTTGAGAAGTAAATACAGAGAAAACTAAATGCATGGAAGTTCGTCGGGACCGTAATACGGCAAATTATGAATGCGTTAAAATATTAAATAATACTTTTGATAAAGTGGATACTTTCAAATATCTAGGATAAATATTAACAAACGAAAATCATTTTCACGAAGAAATTAAATGTCGACTAAAAACAGGGAATCTGTTGTTATTCAGCTCAAAATCTCCTGTCGTCGCGAATTCTGTCGAGAAATTTGAAGCTTAAAATATATAAAATTATAATCATGTCTATTGTTCTGTATGATTTCGAAACATGTTCGCTTACTCTGAGGGAAGAAAATAGGCTGAAAGTATTTGAGAACAAGATCCTGAGACAAATATTCGGACCCAAGAGGCTGAATGGGGAATGGCGGAAACTTCATAACGAGGAACTACAATTTATACGGATTACCAAACATTGTTAGGGTCATCAAATCTAGGAGACTTAGGTGGGCAGGTCATGTAGCTAGGATGGAAGAAAGCAGAAACTTTTCAAAGTCTTGACTGGAAGACCAATCAGAAAACAATCATTAGGAAGACCAAGGCTCAAATGGGAGGACAATATTAAGATGGATCTCGCAGAAATAGGAATACAAAGTAGAAACTGGATCCAGTTTGCTAAAGATAGAAGTCAGTGGAGAGCTTTTGTGAACGCGGCATTGAACATCCGGGTTCCATAGGCCATAGATTTACCTTACGAAGCATGAGTAGATGCCTAGGCTTATACTACAAATAGACTAAATGTGCATTTACTGAAAAGATGGGTTCTACTGACATTGGGTACTCTATATGCTCTTCGTGTGCTAGGGCTAGGGGAGAGGAAGAGATAAGATTTTACATCACGTTACGTCACGCACAGTCGCACGCCTTCATTTCCATTAAAAATGGAAAAGCCAAGAGAAACAAATTTCATCTCACTTTCCTTTGTGGCAGTCGGACACAAATCATCACACTTATCTGCAAAAACCAGTTTTTAAATCGGATTATTGGGAGAGCCTCCAATTCCAATGTTGGGGGGACATATCCCTCCATTTCCCCGGAATTTGTGCCCGTACCTACAGCTGAGACAACTTTCCAGCATGAGGAGAGAGGCATATCCTCCTCTGGTATTTATTGCAATTTGTGCACAAGTAGCGGAAGTGGAATTAATACATATTGATAAGACTACTAAACGTACTACAGCACAAAGTTCAGTTTGAAATACTACAGAATACGATTCTTTTTTAAAAAAATTGAAAAGCCAAGAGAAATCAATTTCATCTTACATTCCTTTGTGGCAGTCGGACACAAATCATCACAATTTTCCCAAAAAGCACTTTTCACGTCAGATTATGGGGGGGCACAGTCCCCCCAGATCCAAGACAGCCCCAGGACATGTCCCCCTCGTTCCCCCGGGATTTGCGCCAGTGCGTCCAGGTGATCAATTGGGTAAAATTATGTACAATTATTTGAGCCAAATACCATAAAAAAATGTCATATTAAATCCGATGGTCATTCGAAGTCATTTTGCAAACCACTGGTGTTACACAAATTAAATTAGGTAAAAAAAAAAAAGAAAAAGAAAAAGAAAGAAAGAAAGAAAGAAAGAAAGAAAGAAAGAAAGAAAGAAAAAAGAAAAAAGGGTGCGTTATCCGTGACACTCAAAAGTCATTTACAAAACCGCTGGTGCTACAAAAACGAAATTTGGTATATTAAGGTGCATTATCACCAGTGTACTACGAAAATATTTAATCTTTTTTTCGAAAATAATCTTGAACAACAAGCGGCCAATAAAAATTCATTAAAAATATATAAAAGCCATTTTTAGTCAAACGATTTTATTTCTGTTATCAATGTTGCACTAATCAATATATACAGGATGAATGTGTAATACTGGTTGCAAGTAAAGACTAAAAAGTCTTAGAAATAAGTTATTACACGATTTTAAAATACGTTTTAAACTGTTCAAAATGTTTAAAACATTTTTTTCGATCGTGTTTTAAAACATGTTTAAAACATTTTGAACATCTTTTTCATATTTTAAACACGTTTTGTTCTTCTTTTTTAAGAAAAAAAAACTGTATTTTTTTCAACGCTGCTACTTAATTAACTATGAATATTTATCTAAAATACAGTATAATGTATATCCACAATATAGTATACATGCTTGTCACAATATAATTCTTGTATTTTAACAAATATAATCCATATACAAATAGACGAATACATATAAATTATGACATATAACTTACAAATAAGATCTGTTCATTCTAGAGCAAAGATATAACCACTGCGTGTTCTTCTTCTAGACCGTAACCAGCATAGACATGATCCAATCTCTGGAGCTTGTGTCCCTGTTTAGATCCCCGGCCAAGTAAACAACACCGTGTCTTCTCGGGGTACTGCTGTTTCCTTCCACTTTCCTATTCTACTGATTCTTCCATCATCATTCACTTGCCTCAATCATCTCTCCCTCAGCCTAAAGGATATAATTGTGGGACGTTTAACTGAATATTTAATTTTCAAAGATATGACCCTTGTTTGCGAAACATTTCTCATCGACAAACTATTTGAAGGGTAAGGGGAAAAAACAAGGAATGTCCATGTATGTGCATTTTCGGGTGCTTTGTCCTACCTGTTGGTGACTCTTGGTACTATTTGACTGTATATGCCATGCATATGTAAATGTAGAAATATCCATGTAAAAAGGGGAAAAAGATTTAACTAATCCTATTCTTTTTACGCGATTTTCAATATTAAAACGCCGTTTTCTCAAAAATGTAGTTTTGTGACATTGCTTGTTTTTTCGCCTTACCCTTCATTTATTACTTTTCATTCCAAACAAGCCACAGTGGTGACCTTTTTTGTTTGCGTACAAATAATATTTTAAGAAGTGTAAATCTCGCAACTTTTTTGAGACTCTCATTGCTGATTTTTGTAAATATTTTAAGTTCATACCAGAAAGCTGCATTGAATGTGTGATGTACAATATCCTCTGCAAATAATAGTTGGAAACCAAAATGGTAACTGTTATTCTTTGAGCTTTCACGACTTTACGAAAAAGTAAAAATAACTGCCATGAGAGCATTTATTGGCAACTTTTCCTTGCAACTTTCGGTTCATTAAAGGAATCTACTTACTAAATATGTACAGTTATTTCAGTATACAGTTTAACTGATGAAGTCATATTCTTTCCCGAATTAGCACTAAGTTGACATAATAAAAATGCAAATCTCAATATCCTTGTAAAATAAGAAAACTGTAATGATAAGGTAGCCTATATTAATTTTGCCATTTCACACTAGGAAATAATTCTTTCTTTTTATCTGTGCCCAAGAACTTCCATTAATCAAAGGATCTCCGTTCATTACCTGTGAACTTATCGGGCATAGACATGAACACGCGCAAAATAGAAATTATGAATTAGAATGAAAATTTCTTTTCTGACTGCACTGAATCAAAATAACGTAATTCTGTTCAAAGAAATTGGGAACGCATCACAGGACAGAAGTAAATATTGCATTTCTGATTTCCAACTGAAATCCTATAATTACGCGGTGCTTCACCTTCTCATTCGAATCCTGTTTATCTGACATTGAATTAAGTAAGCATGACAAGCCACAATTGATAAAAAATGCTAAATTATAAAATTAATTATAGAACTGACAAGATTATAGTACAATTCAGGTTTGGCCCTAATATCCAAACCAAGAACAGGTGCGTTACCTTCACTGATTTCGTTTGTGTCAATGAAAAAATTGTTTAAGTAAGCTGCAGGAAAATTGACATCCCTGAAAAAGGATGTTAAGTTAAGAGCGGCAATTGACCTTCCCTGGATTTTCGGAGATATATGAATTTTAAATGTATGTCAAAACAGATAGTATATTTAATGTAATTAATAAAGTGATGCAATGTGAGTAAATAATTGAACTTTTACATGAAGTGTTATATGCACGTGTGTTCGCGATTGCGCTGGTGTGTCAGTATTTTGCCTACCTGAAAAAAAAATCCTGCAAGCATCCCTGGGCTGATACTTTGCATTCATTCCTTGCATGAGAGTAAACAACAATTGTTGTTATTGGTGAACTTATTGGGATATTTTGAGCATAACTGCACATACGTAGAAGAAACAAACAGCAAAAATTAATTAGTTGTTTTATTAGTTTTTGATTTTTAAAATATCAGAAGTCCACAGCATGTTAATTTATTAACAAAATTAAATCACTACGGTTAAAGCCATTTTCTACTGAAAACGTTAACAAGCAAACATAAAAGGTAAGTTTCCAAGTCGAAAACATTAAAGCTGTCATACGCTAAAACAAAATTTGCTCAATAGCAGCAGCGACAGAAAAATCTTGGAGAATCCTTCTGAGGATGACGGCCGTTGTCGGTTACGAAGTGCGGATGCTAATCTTCACGTTCGTCTATAAGAAATAATGTATTTTTTCTTAGGCTGTTTATACAGAAAATGTGACGAAAATTACATTCATTTTTAAGGGAAACTACAGCAAAATGTTTCTCACGAAAGTAGGAGAAAAAGCGATACTTTTAGCTTCGTCATCTCCTAGTAAACCTAAGAAAATTTTTTGAAACCATTTCGTTTTGCAATCAAATTAGTAAATCATAACGGACAACGTAACAAGCGATTTCCGGTCTACTTTTCCCTGTAATCCTTCCTTTCACCAAGGCATTTTTGCTCTGGAAAACAATAAAGTGAAAATTTAGAAATAAAAGCTCATTAGCAATATTGTTTCTTTGATTCAAAGCCCGAAAACTGTCAAAACATCTATATATATATTTTTTGTCTATAGCACAGTAACTATTAATAATATATTTGTCCCATCTTTCTTTCTTAGTTTTATTATTACCATCATCAATCATTTATATCATTTCCAACGCTTTTTTCGTAATGTTACAACACTATCATTACCAGCATACAGAAAATAAGGATAGATGTAAAAAAGTTGTAAATTCTGCTAACCTGTTTCTTTGTACTTTCAAGAGTGAAACTGACATTTTCTTTCGTTAGTTTTGCTTCTAGTCTTCACCGAATCTTTAAGTTAGAAACAAGTATATTAATAATAATTTGTAGGACAATTTCTTTTATTTTTTAAACAATATAAACGATAAAAATTAAATTCTAATCTTTCCGTCCATAGTGACATAAGTTTGCTTTTTTCTTTGTTTGTTTGTTTAGACACATGATTTTGCTTTTCTGATTTACAGTACGTATAATTTCATTATTTCAGTTTTCAAAGTGAGAGACAAGTTTCATACAGAAAGCATCATAAAGAATACGTCAAGATATCGCAAATCAAATCATTACATTTGTTTACAATTAAATATCAGCTCATGTTTTACGCAAACTTTAGTTCCTCACTTCATTTCACATCAGCACGCAAATTTCAACTTCTCAGCCCAACCGTCTCATACAAAATTTAGTCTCTCATTCTCACTTATGATGATCATAAGTTTGTATGAGAGATAGGTTGAAGAGTTGAAGTTTACGTGAGGAATGAAATATAGTAAGGAGAAAATAAAAAATTAAAGTTTGCAAGAAGAAGTGAGGCGAGAGTAGCAGAATTTTGTGTGAGGTATGAAGTGAGATGAAAGAGTGAAATATTATGAGGGTGAGTTAAGATAACGGACAGATCTCTGTGCAAGAGATGAGAGTTGAAGTTTGAATGAGGATGAAGTGAAGTTAGGATGAAGTTTTCATTAGAGTTTTGAGGTGAAAAGCAAGTTTCCGTGAAAGATAAGATAACGTTAAAGGCTTGAAATTTGAATGATTGTAAGGTAAGTTGAAAAAATGGACAAATTATTGCATACGTCTTGTTTTCCTATTCCATCATGTCTTTATTTTTATACCAACGTTCAAGCATTGTTGAACACAAGATGATATTGTTTGATAAAGTTGAAGCCAATGAGAACATAGTTTCTCATAATGAAATCCATCTTGGCTGAACTCAGAGTATCTGGAATACAGAAGTACGCACATGTCACCGTAGCAGTCATATCTATATTTTGCTCCTTTTTCTTCCCTTATTTCATTCTTTTCTGTATGACTCTGGTTAAGTTCTAAAAAGTGAATGATAAATACATGTTCTTTTATGCAAAACTGCCTCGAATATATCAAATTTTATGCAATTGCGTCCAGCGGTTAAAAGGAATTTTTTCGTGATATTGAATTTGTGCTAAATGAGAAAATTATATACGTCGTAACTTTCAAGAAAATGTTCGAGAAAAAAAGATTACAATAGTAAATATTTTCAGTTTTCTTCGCTTAGGGACGAAACTTTTAAAAATTGGTTGTGGAAAGAATCTCCAACATGTTAATGACCTGTCACGGTATGTACCAAAAATCGTTGGAATTAATCCGATTTGAATAGAAGATTATCGTAAGGTTTGGGTCCTTTTCTTGGTACACTGAATAGATTACAATAAAAAGAAATCAGCTTCTCGGTATCTAGTACCGTTTTTGCTCTATGGAAACCAATACTGGAACTGGAAGTACTAGTAAATCACAATCACTTCCGGTTTCGGAAGAGCGTTCCAGGCAGGATGGTATGATCTCTTACGATGATTAATCTATTACAAAAATGTTTGTCGCTATCTATTACCATTTCAGTTCTACAGTGATGAACGTTGAAATCGGAAATGGTTAATTTATAATTTCCGTCTGAATATTTGGTCAACGGAGGAGATGGAACCTATTCTTAGGATATTGAATCGATTGCAGCAAACTGTTTCCAGATATCTCTTACTTACTCTTGCTTTTTGGAAATCAGCGTTAAAACTGATAGTACTAGTAAATTTCAACCACTTCTGTTTTCGATAGAGTGCTGCATGAACTGATTACAAAGCAGGTTGTCGCTATTGTATAGCTGTACTGATTTTTGTTCTATGGCGATTAATGTTGAAATCAGAAATGGTTGATTTCTGCCACTTCAGATTTAAATAGAGAGTTACGCTAGGCTGTGAAATCTATTTTTGGGACTCTGAAATGAAATGAAATCTTTGAGTTTTACGTCCCACGGTTATGCCGGTTAGGCTAAAGGAGACGGTGATTATGAAAGATGAGTGAAATGGTGGAATGAAGAAAGTGGGAGGAAACGGGAGAACCCCGAGAAAACCCACGAGCACGGTGTTTGTCCACCACAAAGTTCACTTGGCGGGGGCTGGGATCGAACCCGGGACCCCAAGCACCAGAGGTGAACGCTCTACCACTGAGCCACCGCGCCTCCCTTTTGGGACTCTGAGTTGACTGCAGAAAAAAGGCTTCTTAATATCTTTTACCGTTTTTGCTCTGCAGAAACCAGTATTGAAACAGGAAGTAATAGTACATTTGAACCACTTTCGGTCTTAGCAGAGTATTGCGGATGGTGACATGTTTCCTTAAAACGTTGAATCGACTGCAGGTTACAATTTGTCGCTCTCTATTACAGTTTTTGATCTTCGTCGAAAAACGTTGAAACCGGAAATTGGTAACATCAAACACTTCCAGTTTGAAGAACAGGTTAATGGAGGAGATGAAAGAGAGATGGTAATCGATTGCAAGGTTATTTCTTGATACTTATAGCCATTTTTGCTTTGATACATGTCGTCAGATAGACAGACGGAATACGGGCGAAGGGACGGATGGACTTAGCCAGTCTATAAAACTTCCTACACTTATGCATATAATAGTGTAGGTTAGAAGTCTTAAAAAGGAAATAATGAATATGTGTATATGTATGTACGAAATAGTTGTAGAAGTTAACCTTAAATATATATCTCAATTGGGGATGGCCAATTCCGGAATTTTTACTTTCCGGAATCCGGAAAGTAAAATCGGAAAAATCTGTAATTCGGAAAAATTCCGGAAGTTTTTCCGAAATACGGAAAGTGAAATTTCCAGAATCCAGATTCCGGAAAATTTTGGCCATTCCGAAGCTCAACCCTTTCTGAAGAACAACACGATTTTATTTAGTTATATTTTTCACTTATAACTCTCATTTAATACATTCAGCCGAAGAAGAAATTAAAGAAAGTAACTTCTTAAAACAAAAATAATTGTAAAGCTTAGGATTATAAAGTAAAATTATTATTGAACACGTCTTTTCTTATGGTGTGCAAACATGCCTTCTGATTTAGCGTGTTTCTCGTTCGATATTTAGCAACTCTCTTGCACATGATTGAACTACCTTCAGATGTTCAATAATCTTGCTCGCGGGACTACCAAAGCAACGCTAAACAGTTCAAACAGAGAAAACTGCTTAGAGTGATGGTGTCTACCCTAGAAGACACCTACAGTTTAAAACAGTGTACAGTGTATTTTTACTACAAATTAACAGTGTATTTTTTTTACACATATAGCAACTAAGTAAACAACATGTTTCAAGAGAATAAAACTATTAATTTATTACAGACGACAAGAAATGACACTTTTTAGTGCATTCAAATTAGTTTTTCCTCTATTTTCTCGAAAATTTCCCATGATGATTTTATCCTCAAGTGTGTCATTTTGTTCAACTTGATGTTATCTATTCATTGATATATGTCTCACCCTGGTACCTTTTGTATTTAAGCAAAATATGATGTTTTAATGTCAGTCATGATTTTAGTTATATTTCATTAATCATATTGTGTACTATTGTCTTGCTGATATCATAGTGAAGAGCTTGACGGGAGTATGCTTCAGTCAGTGCCAGATTTACGTATAAGCTAAACAAGCTATAGCTTAGGGTCCCACTCACTTGGGGGCCCAAAATATTAAAAGAAAAAAAACATTGTAATGAAATTTCCAAATAACAAGAAAAAGCAAATAAGATAAAACGCACATACAGCAATGATATTTTGTATTGCTATATACTAGGCTTTTATGAAGGAAGAAATAGGGCTCTATTTTCAGCCTCACTCCTAATGGGGCCCCTGTTATCCAGCCCCGCTTATAATAGAGCCCTCGTTTCCCAGCCCTGCTTGCAATTGGCCCTTGTTTCTATTTAGATATCCATTAGGTTCATAAATTAGCTCATATTATATATTCAAATCTAAAAAACGGCGACATTTTGTCGCTGAAAAAGAAGACTTGACATATAAGGGGCTCCTTTCAATAGATTAGGGCCCCATCAGACCTAAATCCGGCACTGGCTTCAATATAAGTTTGATTTTAATAGTGGAATCATTATTGTACAGTACCAAATTTTAGAGATAAGACGAATCAACAGGACAAAAGTGTTTATATGATTAAGATAGTGGCATTGATTTAAAAAGGGAAATAACGTGTTGAATGTCCCACGTTTATTCCCTGTATGCTAAAGGTGTAGTTACTTAGATTTGAATTTTGTGTCCCATTCAGCACTGTCCGAACCACATAAGCTCCCACCCGGAATTGAAGCTCGAACCGAAGCTGCATGCGCTCATCTTTGTAATTAATTGTATTCTATGCCCTATCGGCAAACTAACGAACACAAAACTATTTTCGAACAATTACTTTTTGTTTTGTTTAACCAGACTTTATAAACACCTTCACTCTTCACTAGAATTTGCACCCACGATAGATTGCGTTTTGCGATCCGAAGTCGAACATCTGTGGTCACTCGGCTATTGCTACCGATACCCATATAGTCACGAGAGAGTTGTTAAAATGGGGTATAATTATTCCATTCGTTATGTTGTGATTTTTACAACGAATGATAATACAGCAATATTCTAGTTGTTTGCCTATTTGTTTCTCCAATTTAATTTACTACAGAATACACTATTTTATATTGCATTAAGATCGATTCACCACACTTCTTTACTGTAAAGATTTATAATGATCTAATAACCTCAATAGACAAGTAAGTCTAAATCAAGTTAATTATTATATTTATTTTTAATAATTACATGACATGATTATTTGACCAAAAGAAATCAGCTGCTTTCTCCTTCCCTCTATGAACGACGCCTCTGACCAATAGCAAGAAAAAAAATAAGCACATCATTTAAAACCCACCGAACAAATTTTATTAGCACAATGGAGTTTTAAATTAATCCACTGAAAAGATTCCCCCCTTTTTTAGTCCATAATTGAAAATGAAGAATTTTAGTTTTACGTCCCATGGTTATGCCGGCTAGACTAACGGAGAGGGTGATGATGAGAAATGAATGAAATGGTGGAATGAAGAAAGTGGAAGGAAACGGGAGAATCCCGAGAAAATCCACGTACACGGTGTTTGTCCAACACAAAGTTCACTTGATGTGAAATGGGATCGAACCAAAGACCCCATGCACCAGAGGTGAAAGCCCTACCATTGTCCATAATTCATCTTTTAACTTGGTTCTCATATAATCACACGATACAGAATACACAAAATTGTCTTAGTACAAGCAAAATAAGCCATCCCAGACCAGTTCCCTTCTGTGTCAGTATTGGCCAAAAGAAGGAACCAAGTCTTTGCGGGTTACATGCGTAGGATCGACACTGCGTAGCATCGACACTGCGTACGATCGAAACTGCGTAGCGTCGAAACTGCGTACGATCGAAACTAAAACCGGCGTAGGATCGAAAACAGATAAGGTCATATGATCGAACAATAAAAAAACAATTATTTTATAATCACAGAATATTAAGTAATAGTATTTTTTTGAAGTTATATAGGAAAAAACCGGAGTAGGATCAAAACTGTATACGACCGAAACTGCGTAGGATCGAAACAGGTTTTGAGCTGAAGTTTTCGATCGTACGCAGTGTCGATGCTACGCAGTGTCGATCCTACGCCGCATTCCCGTCTTTGCATCCCCTGTATTCCTGAAATGATCCAAGCGGATTTCATGCTCTTCTCTGAGCTCAACTCTGCCTTCTAGGGGGAAAATATTGAGGATGTTGCATCAATTCAAGTTAAAGTGGCGGCAATACTGAACAGCATTTCAGTGGATGATTTCTCTAGGGCGTTCTAGAGCCTGTGCTATCGGTCCCGCGAGTGTACGGCACGGGAATGAATATATGTAGAAAATTAACAAAATATTTTTTTTCTGACATCGTTAAATATTTTATTTCGAGGTAGTCCCTGAATTTATTGAATGCAGTGTGTAGTCTTTGAGACTTACCTCCTATAGTTTGCATTGCAATTAGCCAGACATAAGGGAGTGAATTCATCGTATCTTAAGTGTTTATTGTTTAGAAATTATCAAATTTTTAATGAAACTTTTGTTTCCAAAACATATATGCATATGACATATTCTATTTTTTAAGTTATCCTATCTTTACAACTATTTGAAATTGAAATCAATCAAGGACGAGGTGATAAATTTATCTCTCATCAAATTTTAAAGCTCTTCTTCCATATTAAATTTAGAAAATTCTCAATTTTTTGTGAAATATAGGGCGTGCATTGTTTGAGACTTAATACTTATCCTTATCGTTTGTGGTTGAAATTAATCGAACGCAAAGGAGTGAGTTAACCTTATCTTGGAAAGGAAAACATGTTTAACTATTTCTTTTGTAGAAATCATCAGATTTCCATGAATCATGGTGTGTACCTTTTCCCTGGCTTCTCAATGCAACCTATTACTTGGGATTGACATCATTCAAGGATAAGGGAGTGAATTCGCCTGTTGATTGGGATTGAAATCGTGCAAGAGTGATGAAATTTACCTTGCCATTTTAAACGAAACATTTTACTATAAATTTCGTAAAGTTTCTCCAGCTTCTATGAAATACAATGTGTCTTTCGTTCCGGGTTTATGACTTACCACTATAGTTGAGGTTGAAAGTAGTAAGAGGAAAAATGGTATATTCACCTCCTAGACATTACCAGATTTTCATGAAACATAGCAGTTGCTTTCTTTGAGGCATCTTAATTATGCCTATCGTTTAGGATTCACATCAATCAGGGACAATCAACTTTAAACTTTAAGGACGTATTCTAAAGAAACTTTTGTAATATAGAATTTCATGAAAATAGTGTACATTTCTTTGGAGTTCAAAATAATTTTTATAATTGGTTAGTAATTAGGATTTTCAAGGATAGGTAAGGTATTGAATGAACGTATCATGGAATATGGAACCCAGAAAATGACAACATATCGTGCTGTGCTTACTGAAGCAAACAGAAAGTTATGTTAGACGACTATTACAATCTTGAGTTTCAATCGGTGCTACTGTACACGTATTATTATTGACACTAACCGCATTGCCGATCATTATGACGGTTCCAACTACACAGACATTCAAAGCACTTTGTAGTGTTGTCGCAAGATTTATTTGTTGATGTAAGAACTTGTTGATTATTGGTCATAGCTTTTATTTGGAACAATTCTGAAGTATCACAAATTTTTAATTTATCTCGGTAATATTTAAATATTAGAGCGTATGAAGTTTATTGCTAATGGAATTCTGGGTAATATAATGTTAGGTCATTCTTAGAGAATACTGTCCTGAAGAACACAACATATTATTTATATTTTTTTTATAACACCTGGTACAAAACATTTGAATATCGGTCACAGGAAAAAAGAGAAATTATTTACATTTCCTAATGTGTTGCTATTGTTCTTGATGGAAAAGTCTGTCATCTGGTTAAACTTGACGCCTCTCTCATTACAATATGGAAGAAGAGTCTCTTGTTAAGAAAAGGGGAGCATAAAAAATACTTCCAGACTGCAACCTAGAAAAGTCTTCTTTGATACAGAAAGAGTAAATGTGTAGGACACCCAAGTGTACAAAGAAAAAAGAATTATACTAAGAATCCATTGTTCAAAGAATTTGTTTACACAATACATTGCATTGTGCTTACTACATAGAATCAGAAGTCATCAAACGGCAGTAATTGGCTCAAGAGGGTTGACCAACTGACAGTTCGAAAGGTTTTTTAACCTCTTCCGTCTGCTGTCAGTTGTCGCTTGAAGCACTGGGCAGGGCTTCAGCATAGCCACTGTGCAAACACATCCACGCCCAGAAATAGAACTCAACGAGCATTCCAGGACAACCTGAAGAGGTATCTTCAACACTGAAGAGGATACCACGCCAAAAACCAGATTTTTCACCTCCAATCAGAAT
This sequence comes from Thermobia domestica, assembly GCF_964235325.1. Lineage (NCBI taxonomy): Eukaryota > Metazoa > Arthropoda > Insecta > Zygentoma > Lepismatidae > Thermobia > Thermobia domestica. The sequence goes on from NC_137471.1 coordinate 98,976,713, forward strand.
GTTTTTCTCAAATTTATGTCTCAAATCTAAATTAAATATTTTTAACCACTTTTGTGGAATACTTTCTAGAACAAAAGAGTACCACGCAGATGTATGAGTACCAATTACCATCTACTGCTTTCAAACCACGTCACATGATCACGATTGTCCAGTTTTGTCGCAACTTTTTCGTTTGTCTCTTTGCTTCTCCCGCTCTTTCCAAACGATTGTCTGTTGTTGATTTAAGGCAATTATCCAATCCCTGTCCCCAATGCGATTTTAACTTGTCTCAGCACACAAGAGAGTGTGTGTCTGGTTCTTAGTCATATATTTACGTTATGAAAGAATTTCCTTTCGTGTCTTGTACATAAAGCCCATTTGATTGGTGTTCGCTGAGTTTTGCGTGTCTAAGGAGCACGGTTTCAGTTGTCGTCTTTGTTGCTGCTAGTGGCCAAAAGCAACAAAGATGAATATATTATGTTTTGCTGCAGGTTGTTTCTTAAACAGATCTCTCCTCATCAACAATAACAACAAAAAAAGTACTAAACTACGTTGCTCTTGGACTTTTGACAATTTGCTTCGAATTACCTCCGCATTTTACAATGAGTGAAGCAAAAAATTTTAGAATAGTAAATACAGTATAGTATTTGTGAATTTTCTTTCACTTTTCTTCATTCTTGTATCCATTAAAATTTAAAAACGTTCCGTTACATTTGTTACATTCTGTTGCAGTTAAAACATTTGACTTAATATTTATTTTTTCTTCAACTAAATATTAAATAAAGAAGTTCTTTCGATGCCTACATTTTATGCACCTAAGAAATACTGAAACACTTTGCAAAATTTAACACAAGCACTGCCCGCGCAACCAATTGCTTTTGCAGTGGAAACCATGGTAATGTTTCCATTACTACCAGCAACACTTGTGTATATACTATATAAAAATAAAGATGTGTATACGAGGTTCAATACAAATTAGATAATAGTGCTAGTAGCTAGTTTTTACAGGAACATGTTTAAATTATAATATGAAATTTTTACCACTTAATGTCTTGGTTGAGAATTGTACACTCATGTCCAAAATTATTGTCGCATGTCTATAAATATGTTGTTCTAGGAACATAATTTGATAACGAATTCGCCCGGTATTTCTGATAACGTTAGTACTTGTATAATTGGTAAAAACATGTATGTGGTAAATTTCATGTCAAAAGAGTAGTAAATAAGAACAATAAAACGAAAATAAAACTTTCTTGTCCATTAGCAACATTTTGTTTTACTCATTCTAATTTTCGTATTTATAATTCTTTTGCTATGAAATTTACTACAAACATACATTTCCCGATTATATACATAGTATCGGTATTAAAAGTGCCCTGCAAAATCATGAAATTATATTCTTACAAGAAGACAGTTATAGATATGCGACAATAATTTTGGACACGAGTGTACTTGAGCTTATATGATATTGGATGATCAGGGTACTATGTGACAAAAACGTTTTGAATGGCTAAAGTTAGTGGTTGGAATAAACGGTCACTTTTCTCCACAATTCCATTACTATGACTTTTTTGCAGTCATATCACAATAAATAAATAAAAAAATATTAAATAAAACTTTTTACTTTAACGTCTCACAATTATGTCCTTTAAGCTAAAGAAGACAGATGATTAATGAAAGTGAACTACTTTTGTGAAATATTTTTTTTCTGTTCTCTTCAGGAATCGAGCACAGGACCCAATGTTTCTTGCAGAAAATCTCTCTGCGGGGTATTTCTAATGTGTGGGGAGAATGGTCAGAATTGTTCAGAAGCTTATTTACAAAGGTTTATAGTTTTTGAGATTCTCCCCCCAAAAGAACTTACGGCAACTATTTTTTCCATTCGATACGTAATACATAATATTATGTGATAGTAAAGCCAGGTTTATTATTATTTTGAATTTAACCCCTGTCTCCGAAGCGAAATCCTAAATACGCAAATTGAGTATTACTGTTTTAAAATAATGAAATTGATAGGAGAGTCATGGGTCTTCCATAAAATAATAAAGATAAAACAAATCGTTACATTTTTAATGTTATTTCTTCCTATTTTAAAAACAGAACGAAGAAGGTGTGTTCAAAGTGATTAAATTTGTAAGTAATAAATTATAAAGTTTATTTCATTGCATAATATAAGTATACTTAACTCAATCCTATATCTATCACGATTTTAAAACAGGACTCATTTTTTTTAATTAGCTCGGGATTTCTCTAAATGAATAGTAGACATCAAAGAATATTTAGTTTGAACTAGGACTTTTCAACTACTAAAACTTTTCAAAGTAGCGCTTCCTTACAGTAATCCAAATTGGAGTAATCAGTCACAATACCATTTGCAACTTATTACATATAGAATCTACATGGTTATCTACATTTTATTGTAAATGTTTAATCGTATTAAATATAATATCAGACGTTTATATACCAAATAATTAAATGTAGTAAAAACCACTTACTTATCTACTTATAATACAGATTAAATCAGATTGTAACATTTCTTGCAAAAGCGTTCCTTATTTACATCAAACGAATTCTTCTTTATCTTTCGGATGCATACTGCTCAAGAACCTCAAGTAAAAATTCTTCACTTAAAATATCTTCTCCTTCAACATAAGTTCTCGTGCAGTAGTCTAATAAAAAATCTCCGAATCGATTTCTTAGTGTGTCATTATTCGATTCATTGTGCTGAAAAACCTTTCAATGGTAGCCGTTAACATAGGCACAGTAAAAATTTTCACATGTGCGCTTTGTAGTGTATCATAATCTAGAGTTAACTCAGAATATTATATTTTAATGATAATACACTGTTATTCAGATTCTTGCCAAGAATTTGAAGGATTTTATATCTGCTTCATCTATACCATGAGTAAACTGACAAATTTTTTGACATTTGATTCTTTTTTCAGCTGAATGCGATCAAAAGTTTTAACTGGCCCCCTGGAACCAATGTTTTCCTCCTACCTCCAATTTATAGATACGAGATACTACCAACAGTAGAATCGAGGCGTGTAAAGAATTAATTAATGTTATGGCATACTTTTAATTACAATCGTACAATACAGTCAAAAATGTAAAAGAACGTACTTTGTATCGAACATTAACAAAGTTAAGTAATGTTAAAGTAGAGTGCCAAACATTTCCGCTAGTCTCGGAGGATAAACTTCGCCCTGCCTTGTTAGTTGCAGTTTCATCCAACCTTTGATCATGTAAAAATAACGAGAAAATTAATGTCCGAAATTAAAACTTTAGTAAGGCTATTTCTGAACTAATTTTTAGAACCTTATCTGACGTTGACTGGGGAATTCTCACCAGCATTAATGATGTAAATGATGCACTTAATACGTTTTTCACAATATCGTACAAAATACCGGTACTTGATAAGTGTGTTCCGCAGAAAACGTCTAGTACCAATAAATATCTTTGCTGGTTCCCTCTATAATTAATACTATAAAATTAAAATATTTTAAGAAGTGGAAACGAGCTCATGAAAATTCAGATTATCATTCATCTGAGTTTCTTAGACCTCGTAAGAAATCCTAACAAGACATAGCAACTGTTTATGGTGATTTTGTTAGGACAGCTGAGAACAACATAATGACAAACTCTAGTAGTTTCTGGAATTTTATTAAAAGTAAAACAAAACATCTTTCTACTCCAAGAATTTGAAACGAAAAAGTTTAAGGTTGGTTTAAAGAGACAAGTTTTGCCGATAGATACCACTACAGTCTTCGTATCTCTCCCATGTATTTTTTACCTTTCACGAAAATACACGATTTCTCTTACAAATTTCAACCTACAGACTTCAAATTTTTAGAAAAGGAACTTCATAATCTATCTAAGGCAATAATCCGTGCCGATTTTTTATTTAAACTTTTCTTCATTGTTGAAATGGCTTGATTGTTGAAATGGATATCCAAACATTTAACAATGGAACTGTTTCAACAATGAAGAAAATTCTAAATAAAAAATCGGCACAGTTTGTTCCCTTTAATAGGTTATGAAGTTCCTTCTCCAAAAATTTGAAGTCTCTAGGTTGAATTTTGTAAGAGAAATTGTAAATTTTCTTGAAAGATAAAAAATAAAAATTCGAAAGGTACGAAGACTGTAGTGACATCTATTTGCAAAACTTGTCCCTTTACACTAACCTTAATTTTCTTTTTTTAAATCTTCAGGTCAAAAATGTATTTAAATCTGGCAGGAGCCAGGAAGAAAGAAACAGAAAAAAATATAATAATTAATATGGATTTGCTTTTCTTTTTATGATATAGGCCTAAACTAGATTGCTGTTGTTTACTAATCACTTGGACAACGAGTGTGTTTTGTTCATCATGGTTGCTATAGTGATGGATTTGTTATAATTGATTGGTAAAGATATAAAAATATATAACGAATGAAGATGCAGAAATATAGTGACATAGAATTTGTAGAAGCCAAAAATCTTCAAAAAATACAAAGATTTTAAAGTTATTTTATTCTGTGTGGTATTATTTGAATCTTTATTGTGTGAATTACGTTTTAAGTACCGGTAATTCAATAATACTATTTGAACGAACTTAGGGCAAATATGTAACCGACCACAAAAATTTGTTATATATTTTATGGTGCCGAAATTCAGGGAAACTTCGAGACTACTTGGAAGTTAAGCACGCAAGTCTCACATATGTAATTAAAAACATAGTATATGAAACTGCGAAATACTGTTAAAAGTAGGGATGGTCAAAATTTTCCGGAATCCGGATTCCGTAAAATTTATTTTCCGGAATCGGAAATTTTATTTCCCTGATCTCGGAAAAATTCTGGAATTAAGAAAAATCCGGAATTTTAAAAAATCCGGAATTCGGAAAATTCCGGATTTTTCCGAAATCCGGATTTTTTCCGAAATCAGAGTTTCTCCGAATTCCGGAAATTAAAAATTCTGAAGTTGGCCATCCCTAGCTAGTAGCTGTTAAAATAAATTAAAAATGAAACACCATAAGGAATATACAAGGGTCGTTCAAGGTTGACCGGGACTTTTAGTTCTTCAGAGAAAACAGATAGCGCAAGAAGCACCAAGCTATATCATCAGCTTTTCAAAGTATTCTCTGTGCGCGCCGAGGCACTGTTGCCACCGTTGTGGCAGCCCCCTGATTTCTTTGGCGTAGAAAGAACTTGGTTGTTGTCGTAGCCACTGGAGGACATCGTTCCGCAGTGCTTTATCTGTCGTGAATTTCTTCCCTCCCAGATGGTCTTTAAGGGGTGCAAACAAATGATAATCACTGGGGAATTGCTACAATTCATCACCTTCGGCTCGAAACCGATTAAGAAGCTGTTCACAGACCGTCATGCGTGTCCACTTCTGATCAAATGTCAGCTGGCGGGGAACCCACCTTGCACAGATTTTGCGGAAGCGTAAGTGGTTGTGAATGATTGTGTCAACACTCCCCACACTGATATTCACCTCGGCAGCAATATCCCGCACTGTTACTCGCCGGTTCTCAAGAATTATTTGCTCAACACGTGCGATATTCACTGATGTGAATGCAGTCGGACGAATGTGTCCATGTGCTTCATTTGTCACCACTTTCCGACCTTCGCGAAACTGTTCACACCATTACACTCTTATCCGTGACATTGTTTGTTGACCGGGGGCCGCGGTGGCTCAGTGCTAGAGCGTTCACCTCCGGTGCTTGGGGTCCCGGGTTCGATCCCAGCCCCCACCAAGTGAACTTTGTGGTGGACAAACACCGTGTGCGTGGGTTTTCTCGGGGTTCTCCCGTTTCCTCCCACTTTATTCATTCCGCCATTTCATTCATTACTCATCATCACCGTCTCCTTTATCCTCACCGGCATAACCGTGGGACGTAAAACTCAAAGATTTCATTTCATTTTCATTGTTTGTTCACCATACGGTGCTTGCAATCTTCTGAAAATCTCAGCTGATTTAACTTTCTCTTTCACAAGAAATTTGACTACACACCGCTGCTCCTCAGCCATAGACATACTGCTTGCCGCCATGTTCGCTGCAATTGCTGTGCATGCGCCAAATACGTCATGCCGGGCGTTAGTTACTCGAGAAGGAATACATTACGTCATCCGCAAGTGTCATCATGATCCGGTTATTCATCGATTATTTACGTACGAAAATCCCGGTCAACCGTGAACGACCCTTGTATACCGTAACTTGTATTAGTTTCTTATAGTCGGAGATGTCTTATTACTTACCAGGGAAGGATCCGAATGGGGCACTCGAGTTGCTGAACGACATGTATCAGATATGAAAGAGGGTATGAAACTATGTACATGTGCAAATTTATACCGGCTGAGGGCAACATGGAAAAGCAGAAGAGCCGGAAGAAATATGTCCGACAGTACGGTCCAGCAACAGAGAAACCTACGGAATCACTTGTTTCGCGCGTGAATGACAACAGAAACGAAGCTAAATCTTTAATAGTAGATGCATAAGATCTGCTAAATGTAATGATCATCATGGCCGCCATATTGAAAGTTCCCTGGTGAATGTAATATTCAAACCGGAAGTGGTTTACTTCAACCATTTCCGGTTTTAACGTTATTCACTGTACAGTAAATATGGTAATGGATAGCGAAAAGAGGTTTTCTGTAATCGACATAATATTCATGTAGAAGAATGGTACCCTATTTGTACATCTGCTGAAAATTGTGAACTTAGGTATTTAGGGAGCATTTTCGGCTTTAGAAAATGTATGCTTGGTAGAAGCAAATAAGAAAGTGTTAGAAATAGTAGGAAAGAAAATAACAATTACAAAAAGGAAAATAATTTTCCAAATTCCGTAATTTTTCCGACATCGAAATTTTTCCAAAATCCGGAATTTTCCGAATTCCGGAAGTTTTCCGAAATCAGAATTTTCCGAATACCGGAATTCTTCCAAATCGGAATTTTTCCGAAATCTGGAATTTTCCGAATTACTTATTTTTCGGTTTTACTTTCCGAATTGCGGAAAGTAAAATTTCCGGAATCCCTACTAAAAAGGTGTACGAATCTATAATGATGAATGTTCAAAATACTGGTAATAATTCTTGTGATAGATTGGAGGAAAACAGCATGTCGTCCACAGAATCAATATCAAGTGTGGCCGATATGATTCGACAACTAGGGCAACAATTGAACTCGATGACACAAAGTTAGAACATAATGATGCTCAGATTGAACACATGACTCAGCAAGTAACGGAACAGATAATCCAGAAAGTAACAGAACGAGTGGATGCCCAAATCGAAAAAATGACTCATCATATGACAGAACAGTTAATACGAAATTAGAGCAAATAGATACCAAAATGGAGCTGATCCTTCAAAAATTTGAGGTTATGTAAGGTTCAGTCAACATAGTGCAAATTCAAGCTAATGACAATTCAAATCAAGTCAGGAAGGTCCAAGAAGATGTGCAAATAATTAAAGAAAAACTTGGAACAACTGCTGGTCCAGGTAGGCCTATCCCCCTTGTTAACGCAGCAGATTTGCGACCTCACGTGACTGAGATGCGAGAAGAGTGTAACCCAGGATACATACATACAACTGAGGAATCTGTTTCCAATTCTGAGAGTGTGGGAGAAGAAAGAAGATTTATACAAAATATGAATACTCATCTTCATGTGCAGAAGGATATCCCAACTCATGTAAAACATAGTAAAATAAGGTATTCTAAATTTCATTTTAAATTTACTGAAGTTCGATCTAGGGATGCGCACGAGTCGAGTCGAGCCGAGATTTAAGCCTGTCTCTACTCGAAAATCGAGTCTAGATAAAATATACGAGTTAAAATATAAGCACACATCAGTCAGAACATTATGAGTACCTACCTAATTATCAGTATGTCCACCTTTGGCAAGGGTAACAACGGCGACACGTCTTGGCATGGACGCAATGATGCTTTGTAGGTCGTTGGAGAGAGTTGGCACCACATGTGCACACACAGGTCACCTAATTCCCGTAAATTCCGGGGAGAGGGCGATGCGTTCTGACGTCACGTTCAATAACATCCCAGATGTGTTTGATTGGGTTCAGATCCGGCGAGTTGAGGGGCAACACATCACTTTGAACTCGCTCCTGTGTTTCTCGAACCACTCCATCACACTCCTGGCCTTGTGACATTGTGACATGGTGCCACTACCGTTGGGAAACATCGTCGTCATGAAGAGGTGTACGTAGTCTGCAAGCAGTGTGCGATACGCCTCGGCCGTCATGGTGCCTTGCTCGAGCTCTACTAGACACATGGATGCATAGGCGTAACCTTGGTTCATATGGTTAAGGGAGGAGCAAACATTCGTGCACACACACACACACACACATACATATGTAGGGGTGAACATGAAATCTAAAAACACTCCATACAGGACACGTAAGTTTGGCCCTTCACTGTACAACGCGTGTTGCTGTTACCGATCGTTTTCTGTTTTTAATGTGACGTGTGGACCCTCCTCTTCCGTCAGCAGTAACCCGTTCACCTCTGAGTGTCGTCGTGTGAAAGTGGTACGGTAAAATGGGCGACCTGACAGACTTCCAAAGAGGCATGATCGTTGGTTCCCGTCTGGTTGCAGCTTCAGTGGCAACAGTGGCGAACATTGTCGGGGTATCGAAAACCACTGTGTCCAATGTCACGAGCGCATACACAATTCATGGGCAAACGACGTCTGCAAAGCACAACAGTGGTCGAAAGACAATCCTGTCAGATAGGGACCGGAGGGCATTAAAACGGCGAAAACAGTATGGCGGGACCTTCATAATATGAAAATTCATGGCAGAGCCGCTATCGCCAAACCGCTGGTCACAGCAGTAAATGCGAAGAGGGTATCCAGTGGTGCAAGGATCACAAGGCGTGGACTCATGAGCAGTGGAAACACGTAATGTGGTCCGATGAATCGACCTTCACCTTGTTTCCAACAACCGGTCGTGTTTACGTATGAAGAACACCGTTGCAGGCCTATGGTACAGACTGTCTGCTCCCAACTGTAAAGCATGGGGGTGGTTCTGTTACAGTATGGGCAGTGATATCGTGGTTTTCCGCAGGTCCCATCACAGCCCTACATGGAATGATGAATGCTAAGGCTTATGAGGCCATTTTTGGGGACCAGGTTCTACCCATGGCCAAAATATTGTTCCCTGATGATGATGGCATCTACCAAGATTATTTGGCACCCTGTCACGCTGCAAAAACGGCCAAATCATGGTTTGAGGAGCATTACCAGGAGCTATCACACCTCCCCTGGGTCTCACAATCACCAGATCTGAAGATCATTGAGCCATTGTGGTCTGAGTTAGAAAGGCGTGCTCGGTCTCATTACCCTCCACCAGCATCCTTAAGGAACTGGAGCATGTTTTGGAGAAACAATGGTACAAAATTCTACACACCACGGTTCAGGAGCTGTATACGTCCATTCCACGTCGGATTCAAGCTGTTTTGGACACAAAAGGAGGCCCCACACCATACTAGATATGATTTTCACACTTTTGCAAACGTTTTAGATTTTTGTCCAACCCTTATATATATTCTCATATTCTCAACCTTTGTCGACCCACTACTGGATGAAGGTCTCTCCAATTCTTTTTCACACGCATCTATTTTCCGCAGTTCGTTTCCACATTACTCCACATTGCTTCCTAATTTCATCACACCATATTGTATTACAACGTTTTCTGGATCGTTTTCGTTCCTTTAGGATCCAGTCAAGGATTGCTTTTGTTCACCTATCGTCAGTTCTTCTTGCAATATGACCAGCTTCCTGACACTTGAGTCCTTTTATTTTCGCGATGATATCGGTCATTCCTGAGATCTTCCTGATCCATGTATTGCTTTTTCTATCTCTCTGGGTTATTCCAAGAATACATCTCTCCATGCTTCTTTGAGTTGTATATGGTCTCTCCCTATGGAAGTTTAAGAAAGAGCATTATACATTAACAACTGATCACAGAAAGTTGTGAATTCAACCAAGCATAGATTTTAATTTCTACTTTAGATTGGGAGCAGAACATATTTTAAATTATTGCCTTTGGTATAAAAATCGATTATAAGGTTTGAATTTGCGGTGGCAGCTAATGGCATGAGCGTGAACTGCGATTCTTCTTTTCTTTCATTATTAAGAGACAACAAGTTTTATTTATTGACTAAAATATTCACAAGCTGTAATTAGAAGTATTAAATATACATTGCTCTCTTGTGCATGTGTAAACTTTTCTTTGTTTTGACAAAAGCATATTCACAAATTTCCACTTGGGCAGGTAGTTTTTGACCTTGAATTGTCAGTTTTAGAAACAACCACACATTTGCTTCTAATGTTTTAACCAAATATTTAGCACCGTAGTTTCGAGGAACCCTTTCTGATTTTGGATCACCATTTAGTAGTTGGGGTGTGGGAATGATATAAATACAACTCAGGCAGATATCCAGCTTAACTCTACGTCAATTTTTGCAGGTGTAACCTAAAATTAAACCTTTGCCTTTGTGTTAAAAATTGTTTTAGTCAATAGCCGGAAGGCCTTTCCCTAGGATTATTTGGCGGAACACAATGACGCAGAACGAAAAGTTCTAAATTAGTTCTAATATCGTGCTTTAATAGGATATTAATCTGCTTAAAATATGACAATAATAAACTGAAAAGACTACAAAATTGGAGCGAGACAAGTACAGCACAGGAACTGAATTCGGACACCACAATGACTTACTGGAACGCAGAACTGGCGCGTTCCGGACCATTTTAAGCCCCGTTTAGCCAATCTTTCCCTGATCTTTGCCCAATCCCTCATATTGACCTGAGCCTTAAGTGTTGTTAAGGAATTACCTGGAACAGCCTATCAGCACAATACCCACATATTCGTTAACCCAGCTCATTACTAATGTTTCTTTCAGATAAAATCTCCAAAGAGAGTATTTTAAAAGTAAAGAGGGGTATTATAGTTAAATATATGTTTCTTGATATCCTGATTTTCTCTGAAAATTTGCCTGAAGGGTATTTTGCACTTGAGTGTGTGTATGGAGGGGGAAGCCCGGCTCACCTTCTGAAAGAAATACTGCTTATCAATAATACAAGGAAATCACAATAATAGGAAATCCAAACATTAGCCAGTAAATATCACATTTATAATTTTGATTTAATGAGTTAATATTTCACTTACCGTTAAATGTAATGATATGGAAACTGGACTTAAACTATTAATGGAGCTACAGCCGTCTTCCTCGAAGTGTTGCTTCTGAATTAAATTTGTCCATAATCTGAGAAACGTTAATGCCGTACGACCTTTCTATGCACAACACAGCTAAAGTACGAAGTCTTTCTTGACTCATTGTGCTACGAATATATGTTTTTAGCCGTCTCAGGCACGAAAAGGAACGTTCACTGGTTGCGAAACTGACATGTGCGGTTAGAAAAATCTTATAAACTTGGTTCAGGTTTGGGAAGCATTCCTAAAGGTTCAATTTTGAAAACAAATTTGACACGATGAAAAATCATTTTCAGTCTGTCTCTGCACACAAATTGGAGAAAACTGTTAACTCTGATGTCAGCTCAAGTTTGGGGATTTTGTAGGTGTTGCTGACAATTGTGATACTTTCTGCTGATGGTTTGTGTTGTTTCAACACGTCAGGGATTGAATGAAGAACCTGCATATCATTTTCTTTGAACTGATTGCTAATATTTGCCATCACAAGAATGTCAATAACGGGATAATACACTTCGCGTCTGTAATATTCAGCTGCTTTCTCACACTCGGAAGAAGTTTCATCACCATACAATGCTTCTGGGATTCATCCTCTTCGTGGAAGTTCGATGCACTGCTCCCCATGGTTTCTACAATTTATTCTGTTTCTGTCCACAGCGTATTGAAACTTTTTCACTTCGGAAGGACTAAATGCTGTAGATAGTGGCTTGCGACAAATTTTTCACAGTAGAAAAAATGGCACATGTATTCTGTAAGTGCATGGACAGTTGATTCGTGTAGTCAAGAACACGTCTCACAGGCACGTAGCCAGGGGGGTCCTGGGGGTCCGGACTTCCCCTTCGAGACCATAAATAAAAAAATAAGAAAGAAAGAAAATGAAATGAGAAAAAGAAGGATCGCGTTAAAAAAAAAGTTCAGGAGGCTTTTGGTTACTCTTTCTTATGAGGAGATTTCTATTGCTTGCACTAATACATGGTAGGGAGCTAAGTGAGAATTCCTGGAAGAGTCAGGGAATTTGAAATTTCTAGAAAAATTACGGAATTCTCAGAATTTCTATTAGCCAGGGAGATTTCAAGCTTCCGAAAGTATAGTACCATTGTGTAACAGCGTGGACATTTTTTATCATAATTTTTCGTTATCGCATCCTTGCAGTATAAAACATGTTACTTCAAAAACAATTTTCTACTGCTCCTTTAACCCAGTGGTGCCCACCCCCCTTATGTCTATGACGTACCCCCCCATTGTCTATTCGTAGGTGTTCTTCCATGAAAAAAAATCTTCTTTTCGATTAATTTTACCCCCCCTCATCAAACATATTTATATAGATTTTACCCCCCCCCAAATATTTCAATGACGCAGTTTGCGTCATAGCCCCCCCTTGTGGGCACCCCTGTTTAACCTGTTATTTGGAACAGACAGTAGTTGACGGTATAATAAAAACAAAAATGTATGTGGAAAGAAAGTTCTGTTAACATTTGATTCAACAGAGAAATGAACACAGATATTGTAAAATATTTTACAAGACATTATTGAGTATGTACATTTTATAATAGTGAATATGTACTTTTTATAATAGTTGAGGTCATAATGAAAGGAAAATTGTTATATTTGAATGAACAGAGTAAGGACGTAAATGTTGTAAAAATTTTTTCAACACTTTTTTTTATTATTTTACTGGAGATTTCTTCATAGTTTGTTATTAAAATACTTACCAACATATCTTCATTTTATCGTCCTAACAAATCAAAATGTGTTGATAGTAAAGTAGTTTAGATTGATCGAGCTCCTGGGCATTCAGAATTTCATGTCCCCCTCCGTTACGAAATCTTGGCTAAACGAACCAATATATGTTCCAGTAAAATAGTTTAGAATGATCGAGCCCCTGGTGTGATTACCACAGTATTTCATGTCACGGACCCCCCCCCCCTTCCTCTTCACGAAATCCTGGCTACGTGCCTGCGGCAAAACAGAAATAAAAAGTCATGAACATTTTTTAACAGGGAATACGCGTCTGGGCCGTAAATTTGATCGTGATCTGCTACTTCCTCTAAAGTTTCAACTACAGGTCCAAAATGTTCTAAAACTGCACGAATAGCTTCAATTTATAGTTCCATCTAGTGTCGTTCAAAGATTTTAATGTTACGAAATGCTTTAAGCCAGGAATGCAAATAAGCAACAAAATGTTACCAGCCCAACCAAAAAAGCTACTAGCCCTCATTCCACAATAGAAATCATTTAGAAAATATACTTACATTCGGTATGATATTAAATACTCGCCCGCACCGAAGAACCACTCGCCCCGAGCGAGTAGGCGAGTGATTATTTGCATCCCTGCTTTAAGTTTTCTTCTTTACGTTGAATATTTTCACAAATAGGGACCGTCTACATATTACTTAAAACTATTTTTGACCAATTTTTACCCTCTCACTCCCCCTTGTCACACTTACTCCCTCCCCCTTCGTTACTTAACACTTTTTGATTTTTGTTTTTTCACCAATTTTGCTTATTTTGGGAGTTATTATGATACAAAAAAAAAAGCTATTTTTAATGGTAGAACTTTTTATTACAAAATGCTTGTATTCTAATGTATATTTGCAGTGTTTTTCGCCAATAAATCAAAGTAGGGGGACCGGGGACAATTGTAACAAATTTTACATTTTATTTTTTTCTCACATGTTTATGCTCCAATAAGTCTGAAAATTATACAATATCCTTGCTTAAAGCTTTGTTGCTCCATTCAATTTTTCTCATACATGACAATTTCTAATATAGAAAGTTACGAAGCATTTTATGACAACACCTGTCTTGTTACAAACGTCCCCGTGCCCGGGTCAATTGTAACATGATGCTTTTAATCAAAAGTACAATATATATCGCATGGCAAAAAATAATACTAATACTAACAATAATGTCTAATAGGTTTAACAACGTATGGGGACAATAAAGTAAGAAATGAAACCTTGAGTTTTATGTCCTACGGTTATGCCGGCTAGGCTAAAGGAGACGGTGATGATGAGAAATGAATGAAATGGTGTAATGAAGAAAGTGGGAGGAAACGGGAAACCCCGAGGAAACCCACGCACACGGTATTTGTCCACCACAAAGTTCACTTGGCGAGAGCTGTGATCGAACCAGGAACCCCAAGCACCAGATGTGAACGTTCTACCACTGAGCCACCGCGGCCCCAATAAACTAAAAGTGTAGACTACATCCTCAAATTTAAAAGTAAACCTAATTAAAAATATACAATTTCCACGCGTCAACTAGATACATGAATGATGAGTTACTTGCTACCGATACCGTGTCATATTAGCTCGAAATAACTTTTCTTCGGCCTAACTTAAACATTGACAAGCAAGCTAAGCTAAGATTAATATATGACATAACATAAAAATTCAAGTCAGTGACGTAATAATGCGTTTACCGTCCCTAGCAAAATCCGTAGTGGCACTCCCTCATCCCCCTAATATACCCAAGCGCACTGCGCCCCTATTCAATACCCACCCTGCCTACCCTATTGTTATGCCACTGATTCAAGTCTTAATGATATTGTACTAATAGACACCCCACACTGCATTTGTAACCCCTATACACATCCCTCACACAACAACAAGAACAGAGTATGTGCTACTCTGCGAAAGAGATTAAGTAAAACAAAGGAAAAGTTACATTGTTGATTGTTTCTGATGAACCAGAAAGGGTGCCTGTTTCACAAATGAGTCTTTAAAAACTTATAGGCTATTTAAAGACATCACAAGGAAGGAGCACATTGAAACATTAGTCTATTCTAATACAACATCGAAAAGCAGTGATCCACAGCCAGCCACTAACGTTTGTGAGGGTACAAGAAGTTAGGAGAGGCCCCATAATAAAATATGAGTTGAAAGTCTTTTCTTTCCCTGTAGTAATCATCCCCCTACGTATCTGTGGCCTCGGGAAAGCATACATTGTTTTATTAATTACATCAATTGTATTATCTTCGGTTATATCTAGTTTATTTTCATAATGGTTCAGCAAAACTCTGTCTGGGACGATTGTAACGTGTTACAATCGTCCCCGATCGCCATGTTACATTTGTACCCGTTCAATAGTCAGTGATAAATACCAAGATTTCGCATAATTATATTGAGTTAAAGCTTCAAACATAATATCCACGCACGTTGTCAAGGATAGAACATAGATTACACACGCACAGGTATTAGTTTACCGCAAATCTATGAAGAGAAAATAAAAACCAGTCATTTAAAACTTTACTTACCTCTCTCAAAATCACGTTTTTGCTTGTCCAGTCTTCCACACTTTACTAACGACGCTCTTTTCTTCTTCCCACATACAACTTGCATGAGTGACCCCAATGACATGTACAAACGATATTTCGAAACTCACTTCTACAAGTAATGGCCAATGTTACAATTGATCAGCGTTACAATTGTGCCCGGTCTCCCCTACGCATTAGAAAATAGTAGAACCGTAATAATATTTTAACCCCATAAGGTTTTTACCAGTTGTAATTCTTCAAAACTGCATACTGTTATTTTCCCAAGAAGATCGCACCCATTAGATCGCCAATGATGACAAGGAGGAGATATTGCCCTAAGATGCAGGTGAAACAGGATCTAACGAACCGAGAGGTCTAGACATCGACCTTTTTTTCAGGGATCCAGGATGCTTCGTGCGTTTGAAATTCGCCAGTGTCGACGATGCAAAGTTCTCTTCCTCGTCGACCATGGATTCGAAGTGACTGCACACGTGAATAAGCAAAGACGTCTCGTTTGTGAACATACATTTTTTCTCAGTGCATAGTATACGAAATCTGAGGCAAGAATGCTCTATGCAATGGAATATAATCCCGCAATTCTGTAACAATACCGAATAGTTGATGAAGACAGGGGCGGATCTAGGGGGCGATCTGGGCTGTTCCTCCCTCCCCCCCCCCCCCCGAGAAGAGGAAATTTTCTTATTTTATATATAAATAAAACCCATCCCAAAGTTTGGAGCTCTTAAAAGTAGCTCTAAGTAGCAGTATTACAACCCAACGCCCCTCCAGAAGTCCGTCTTGGATCCGCCCCTGGATGTAGCTGGCGTGGAAAGGATAAAATACGCGTCCATAACCTATTCCTATGGTTACAAGTATAATTGTATATTTATTTTTATTTATTATATATAATATAATTGTATATTTATTTTTTATAATTAGGGATGGTATCGAGACGAGACGAGACGAGACTTTGCACAGTCTCAGTCTCGTCTCGGTTTTAAAATAACTGTCTCGGTCTCGGTCTCGTCTCGGTCAATAAATGCTTGTCTCGATCTCGGTCTCGGTCTCGAGGGCCACATCTCGGTCTCGTCTCGGTCTCGTCTCGAAAGTCTCGAAATAAATAGGTGAAATTAAAATTGTAAAAGTATTATTATTGTAAAGTCTGTCGTTTCTGCTTCTTATTTTTGGCCTTATTCTTGACTTAGAATTATAGTATGGTGTACTTCTTCAGAGCTAATTTGCTAACGCTGATGTCTTCCATGCGTGTGTTCCAGTTTCAATCATCAGTGGGTATATCATATCTGGGATAAAATTCTAATAGTAACCCATATTTCACTTTCAGCAAAAGACTTTCTCATATGGCCTCAGTACTGCCTATACAATTAAATTCTATTAAATTAACTTCAGTATTATACAGTAGTTTATTTCCTTCCTTAGAATAAGAATTGAAATTTTACAATTTCTCATTTATTATCCAATACATTCTGTTTTGACTGTCATTTTAAAAACATAATATAACGTTCATTATCTGAACAAATAGGGTAAATTATTACAACAATATATTTTGTTTAAAATTGATCAAATGCTTTATTACCGTTTCATATCTACGTGTTTAATTGACACCTTATAACACGAAATTCCTGAACTTTGTGGTGGGAGCTACGGCACTCATCTTTGCTATGTGTGACCTCGGGTTGCATCACAATTTAGATTCAAAGTCAGATGTTTCGCATAGTTCGCGTCTAAATTTAAGTACATTCTGTTTCTTATACAAGTTCCTAAAGTTGTAATGCATTACATACGCATACGTATATCCACTGCCGTAACATAGATTAAACTTATTCCTGAGCTCTTAGCGGTGCATGTGATCTTTATTCGAGAAAACCAATCGTGCGTTCATTATGTTGAAATTTTATATTGATTGAAAATTACTTGTGAAACATGAACATACATATTATATAAGTATGTAGGTAATTCGAGCTAGCTGTATCTATTTTCTCTCTCTCGCCAAAACAAGTGATTTTTAACTTTCTAGTTTTCTTTTGTATTAATTTTCGTAGTTTTGCAGCAACATGAAGTATTAAACAGTCAAAAATATTTTTTTTTCGCTGTATGACTTTCGTTAAATTTTGGATCCAATTTTACCCTACTTTACCTAGTAAATTTATACACTATATATATATATATATATATATATATATATATATATATATATATATATATCTGAACATTAGTGGTAGACTATGTTAAGTCACTTTTTGGTCATATTAAGTTAGAATACTTTTTTTAATAGACTATGTTCTTTCTAGTGATGTAATAATGTAAGTCTAAAGCCATCTTACTACTTTGTAACTACTTAGTATAGTTTGAAATACAGTATTATAGATCTTAGTTAAGGAACCGGTTTTTCGCTTCGCCTGTAAAATTACGAAATTATGACTTGGTTTAGTTTACCTCTGAGGTCTCAATATAAAATCATCACCATCATCATAATCAAGCATTATCAATCCACTGCTGGATGAAGTCTCCCCAAGTTTTCTCTACAACTATCTATCTTGGGTAATTCTTTTCCAGGTTACTCCCAGTGGTTCCTGATTTTGTCACAATTTCTTGTATGCGAACATTTCCTAGGCTGTTTTTGTCACGTGGTATCCAATCTAAAATTGTTTTCGTCTATCGATCATAATTTCGTCTTGCAATATGTCCATCACATTTTCCGGTCTATTTTAAACATTATTTCATTAGTACCAGTCCTTAGTTGCCAAATAATTCATTTCTATATATTTGGGCTACAAATAGTTCATATCCTCTACTTTTGGAGCACAGACACGCTACTTTTTGATCTTCGGATCTGGCAACACTGATTCAATTATTTAAATCAACACAATTTAAGAACTCCCATTTGCTGTAATGGCTAGTACGCTTGATTTTGGTTCGCATGGTCCCGAGTTCGATTCCCGGTGGCGGTAATATTCAACGACCGAAGTTTTTCGGATTCCACTATGATTAGTAACTCCACGTCTCCTTTAGCCGCCCTAGCATAATCGCGAGAAGTTAAACTAAAACAAAACAAACCAAAAATCAACACAATGTGTATTACTAACTGTAAGTCTTTGAATAATTGCATATAGCTATATGGTATGGATCGAGTTTGAGATGGTCGGTGGTCAAACTATAACAAATGAAATGCAGTTAGGGTGTAATTAAAATTTTAATAAAGCAGTGTTTTAATCTAAAAAATAGTTACACCAGGCCTATGGCTTAGGGAGAACAACTAGTGCTACTGAAAAGTTTTCAGTTACGTTTAATTTCAGTTACAATTTGCTTTTACATGTATTGCTGGAACGAAAACTTTGACATTAACATTATAAGTAGCCCAAAGACTATCAAAAACATCGTGTTTTGAAAACATTCTTGCACCATAAAATATTACGAGTAATTTTAAAATATTTTGCACTTTAGCTACGCTATTTGCACTATATTTATAATAATATTTAGCAATTTATTTAAGTTCGCAACACTGCTTAAAATAATGTAACTGCGACTTGCTGTAATTAAAACTACTAATGTTATGATGTTCCTGCCATTTGAGTTATTAGAAATCTCCAAAATGTTGATGTTAGTGATATGTATTGTCCTTTGTTACACTGAATAATATATGTGCTTTTGTGGTTTAATTTAATATCTAAATTAGATATATGTAGAGCTCTTTCGTGGCTAAGCAGTTAGCCTATGGAGTGAGAGACCCGGGTTAGATTCCTGGCGGGAGCTCATGTGATTTAGATTCAACGTTAATCAGTAGGTTCAGTCTCATATAACCTCGCTGCTGAAAGATGCGTTAAACTCAATTAAAAAATGAAATGAAATTTTTGAGTTTTACGTCCCACGTTTATGCCGGTTAGGTTAAAGGAGACTGTGATGATGAGAGATGAATGAAATGGTGGAATGAAGAAAGTGGGAGGAAACGGGAGAACCCCGAGAAAACCCACGCACTAAACTAAATTAACTGAACAGAAATATGTAATATCAAACGTAGTGCAATTTGAGAAATTACAACTTTATGTTGCGTTGGCAACATTGTTTATCTAGTGGTATTGCAGAGTATCTAGAAGAATTTCCCCTTCTCAGTGGTAGAGCGTTCACCTCTGGTGCTTGGGGTCCCGGGTTCGATCCCAGCCCCCGCCAAGTGAACTTTGTGGTGGACAAACACCGTGCTCGTGGGTTTTCTCGGGGTTCTTACGTTTCCTCCCACTTTCTTCATTCCACCATTTCACTCATCTTTCATTATCACCGTCTCCTTTAGCCTAACCGGCATAACCGTGGGACGTAAAACTTAAAGATTTCATTTCATTTCATTTCGAATTTCCCCTTCCATATTTCATACAGCATGTTAAAAAAATTCAGCATTTTTATTATATATGACTATTATATACAGGGTGGGTCAAAATAAGTGTTACAAGCCAATATCTCGCGAACTATACATCATATAAGAAAAATATTAAGAGACAATGTACAATATAGAGGGGCCTAAGAAATGAGTCAAACATTAGGTTTCCCCCGCTCCCCATTTTGGGGGGAGGGGGGTGAACGTGAAATTTTCAAATGGGAACATAGGTCGAGTGATACCTCGTTCGAAAGAGCTCGAAAAATTGAACAATTTTTGTAGGAAACAATTTTTGATATGGGGCACCGTTTTCAAGATGGGCCCCAAAAATGGTCCGGTATCCGATAAAATTTCCAGTACTTATAAATAAGTGTTACAATCCAATATCTTGCGAACTATATATCACATAAGAAAAATACTAAGAGACAATGTACAATACAGAGGGGTCTAAGAAATGAGTCAAACATTAGGTTTCTCCCGCCCCCCATTTTGGGGGGAGGGAGGTAAACGTGAAATTTTCAAATGAGAACATAGGTCGAGTGATACCTCGTTCGAAAGAGCTTGAAAAATTGAACATTTTTTGTAGGAAACAATTTTTGATATGGGGCACCGTTTTCAAGATGGGCCCCAAAAATGGTCCGGTATCCGATAAAATTTCCAGTACTTATAAATCGGATACGTATGAGTAGGAAACGATTAAACAAAAAATGAAAAACGGAAACATCATAGGCAATGTGGAATGATGTTGTCGTGGTGTCCGCAGGGCCCTAATAATGGGGCTCCGGGACCAATTTCAAAATTATTAATGGGAATATACCTGTAGGTTGAGTGATACCTTGTTTGATAGATCGTGGAAAGCCAAACAGCTTCGTACGAAATTTGTTTTCATTTTGGGCAAGCCTGTTTCAAAATGGCCGCCAAAAATGGTTTCACATTCAGATAGAAAGTGCAGTGTTCAATTTGAGTATTACACGCCAATATCAACGCAACGAACTACGCATCAAATAAGAAAAGTGTTAAGAGTCAATGTACAATACAGAAAGCCTGAAATTTGTGTTAAAGAAGTTCCCTCGTCCGCTTTTGTATGGAGGGGTGTACATGGAATTTTCAAATCGCAACATAGGGCGAGTGATACCTCTTTGATAGATCGTGAAATACCAAACAGCTTACTACAAAAGTTGTTTTGATTTCAGACAAGCCTGTCACAACAGCATTACCACAACCTAATATCCTGTAAAGTAGTAGGGATAACGTTTAGTAATTCTACGGGTATGTGCGATGTTAAAAATTGTAATTTCAATCACTGTAAAGCAAATAATTTCAACACTTACCATGTTACAAATGATGCTCGATATGTCCTCCATCCTGCTCCACACACCTCCGTAAGCGGCGGCATAGGGATGTTCGTACATCATGTAGCATCTCTGGAGTGATAGATGCACACACACCTTGGATACGCGCCTTCATATCATCAGTAGTTGTCGGTACGTTGGACATTACCCGATCCTTAACATAACCCCAGAGGAAAAAATCAAGTGGGGTTAGGTCAGGAGATCGTGGAGGCCAGTGAATAGGACCTCGACGCCCAATCCATTTATTCGCCATACGGTGGTCCAATAAGGCTCTGACCTGACGTGCGTTGTGTGCTGGAGCACCATCATGTTGATACCACATTCTTATACGTTCAGCGAAAGGAATATTCTCTAACAACTCCGGGTATAGTACATCACTGATAAATGCGGCATAGGTATCACCAGTAAGACGTCCATCAAAAAAATATGGCCCAATGATATGGTTACCAAGGATGCCACACCATACATTAAGAGACCACCGATGCTGATGAGCAACTTCTCTCTGCCATAGTGGATTTTCCCTAGCCCAATAATGCATATTATGTCGATTTACGTGTCCTGTGTTTGTAAATGTAGCTTCATCGCTAAACAAGATGGTGGATATGAAGTTGCGCTGTCTGTTTTCCATACCTTCCAACTATAGACAAAATTGCAATCTGGCATGAAAATCATTGCCAGATAGTTCCTGATGTAAGATGATATGATACGGATGAAACATGTACTCGTGCAAAATACGCACTACAGATCTTTGGCTAACTCCACTGGCCTGAGCGAGATATCTCGTGGTAACATGTGGGTCTACATGCACTGCTGCCAATATTCCTGTTGCACGTTCTTCATTGGTTGCAGAGCGGTAACGACCCCTACCTCGTCCCCGGACAAGACTACCATGTTGCCGCAAACGTCTCTCCAATCGCAGAAATGCCATGTGAGATGTTTGTTGGCGTTGGGGATAGCGCATTGCATACATTCGTGCCGCGCTACGATAGTTTCTTCTACATTCCCCCAACACCAGCAACATATCTACACAATGATCAAACACCGCCATTGCTCTATTCAAACGCTACCCAAACTAATAATATCAATACGATAGTGTTCGTTTACTTATACGGAAAACTTATCACCAAAGTTTATATCCCGTTCTTTCTACGTCTGCACACTTACACTTACATTTATTACGTTTCCATAGCGATTACATTAATAGTTGACGATCAAAAATAATCTAAAGATATTTCTTTGCAACTTTCTTTTCTTTGTATAAAACGGCTCAAATAATTCGCCTCTGATCCTTCTTTTTATAAGATGGTACAGATTGTTAATGCAATATACAACGTTATCGTTGTACTATGTTCCGAAGGCCATCGGTTCCATTCCCCAGGCAATGACATTGACGGGCTTTCCTTACTCTAACTGGGCACATGCTGAGATGTTGCCTACAAGTAGGGCCTAATAGGTACCTTCCTATCCCTTTCTCATAGGATTGTAGTGATTGAGGAACGACGTCTTTTTGCGCATACGTATTAGTATTAATCATTGTCTTATTATTTTCATTCATATTATTATTATTATTACTAGTTTTATTATTCTTTTTCGTATTCTTTTTCTTCTTCTTCTTCTTCTTCTTCTTCTTCTTATTATTATTATTATTATTATTATTATTATTATTATTATTATTATTATTATTATTACGTTATAGGTCGATTTTGCCTCCGAAAATTTTACTTGTTATTCACTTACAGTATGATGATGGAACCTCGTGTTCGACATATTTTTAGGCCTGTTTGTATTGTACATGGACTCTTAACACTTTTTATTTGATGCAATAATTCGCGTGATATTGGCTTGTAACACTCAGTTTGAACACTGCACTTTCTATCTGAATGTGGAACCATTTCCGGCGGCCATTTTGTAACAGGCTTGCCCGAAATCAAAACATTTTTTTTTTCTAAGCTGTTTGGTTTACCATAATCTATCAAACAAGGTATCACTCGACCTATATTCAGATTTGAAATTTTAAAATTGTTCCCGGGGCCCCATGATGGGGTCCTGGGGCACCACGACAACACCATTCCACGTTGCCTATGGCGTTTACCTTTTTCATTTTTTGTTTCATGTTTTTCTACTTAGCCGTTTCCGATTTATAAGTACTGGAAATTTTATCTCTTACAGGACCAATTTTGGGGTCTATCTTGAAAACGGTGCCCATTTTCAAAAATTGTTTCCTACAAAAATTGTTCAATTTTTCAAGCTCTTTAGAACGAGGTATCACTTGACCTACAATATGTTCCCATTTGAAAATTTCACGTTCACCCCCTCCCCCCCAAAAAAATGGGGGGCGGGGGAAACCTAGTGTTTGACTCATTTCTTAGGCCCCTCTGTATTGTACATTGTCTCTTAATATTTTTCGTATATGATGTATAGTTCGCGAGATATTGGCTTGTAACACTTATTTATAAGTACTGGAAATTTTATCGGATACAGTACCATTTTTGGGGCCCATCTTGAAAACGGTGCCCCATATCAAAAATTGTTTCCTACAAAAAATGTTCAATTTTTCAAGCTCTTTCGAACGAGGTATCACTCGACCTACGTTCCCATTTGAAAATTTCACGTTCACCCCCCTCCTCCCAAAATGGGGGGCGGGGGAAACCTAATGTTTGACTCATTTCTTAGGCCCCTCTATATTGTACATTGTCTCTTAATATTTTTCTTATATGATGTATAGTTCGCGAGATATTGGCTTGTAACACTTATTTATAAGTACTGGAAATTTTATCGGATACAGTACCATTTTAGGGGCCCATCTTGAAAACGGTGCCCCATATCAAAAATTGTTTCCTACAAAAAATGTTCAATTTTTCAAGCTCTTTCGAACGAGGTATCACTCGACCTATGTTCTCATTTGAAAATTTCACGTTTACCTCCCTCCCCCCAAAATGGGGGGCGGGAGAAACCTAATGTTTGACTCATTTCTTAGACCCCTCTGTATTGTACATTGTCTCTTAGTATTTTTCTTATGTGATGTATAGTTCGCAAGATATTGGATTGTAACACTTATTTATAAGTACTGGAAATTTTATCGGATACCGGACCATTTTTGGGGCCCATCTTGAAAACGGTGCCCCATATCAAAAATTGTTTCGTACAAAAATTGTTCAATTTTTCAAGCTCTTTCGAACGAGGTATCACTCGACCTATGTTCCCATTTGAAAATTTCACGTTCACCCCCCTCCTCCCAAAATGGGGGGCGGGGGAAACCTAATGTTTGACTCATTTCTTAGGCCCCTCTATATTGTACATTGTCTCTTAATATTTTTCTTATATGATGTATAGTTCGCGAGATATTGGCTTGTAACACTTATTTTGACTCACCCTGTATAACTAGATGAAATACCCATTTTTCGCGTGGGACCAGTATTTGGAAGTCAAGGCCTGTGGGAGTATCACTATCTCAGCAACCGCGAAAACTATGTATTTGACACTAATATCGATCATTTTGGATTATTTTTACATGTCTCGGTACCCCCTACCCAGCAGGTGAACCCCGGCCCGCATGCAATGGTAGCTGAATTTGAAAGTCATCGCTAATGGAAGTGACACCATTGATCTCAGCGACCGCAAAAACTATACATTTCACACTAATATCTGCCATTTTGGATTACTTTTACATGTCTCGGTATCCTTCCTGTGAACTCCGGCCTGCAGCTGAATGGGGTGAATTTGGAGGTTAATGCGATCGGAGTTTCACCATTGATCTCAGAAAACGCGAAAACTATTTGACACTAATATCGGTCATTTTGTATTATTTTTACGTCTCGGTACTCCCCTCCCCCGCAAGTGAACCACGGCCCGCATGCACTGGTAGTTGACTTTGAAAGTCATCGCTAATGGAAGTATCATCATTAATCTCAGCGACTGCGAAAACTATGTATTCGACACTAATATCGGTCATTTTCTACTACTTTTACATGTCCCGGTAAACGCCCCTTCTGATTCAAAAAAAAAAAAAATAAATAAATAAATAAATAAAAACGCTTCTTCTCGGTCTGAGGCCTGGGACATGATACTTGTCACCCAAATTTCGTAACTCTTGGACTCTCGTCTGGTCCCCAGGCCGCACACAGGCAATCAGAAAGACAGGCACACAGACACACAGACAAACAAACTCTTCCTTTTACTTATATTAGATATGATATACAGGCGAGGATCCAAGGGGAGTGTTAAAGGGGTTATACCTCTCCTTGACGCTCAGCTATACACTGTATAAAATGGGCTTCAATCCTACTTCTTTCTTTACACTGGATAAAATGTCAAACTACGGTTTAGCCCCTCCCTCGATCATATCCTGGATCCGCTGGTATATATATATATTGAGAGAGGGAGATGACTATACACATCAGCAGTGGATTTTGTTTCGGGAGTGGCTTGAGAACGAGTAAGAAATATTTGTGTTGTACGTGCAATGCGAAAAAATGATCACAAATCTATTTCCGGAGGGGCTTCAGTCCGATAGCCATCCCCTAAATACGCCACTGAACATTAGCCAACTGTTCCCATATTACCTAATACAGCAACGAAATAAATTTTGAGTAAAGGTCAGTCTTAATAGTTGTCTATATCAATATTCGAGACGAGACCGAGACTTTCGAGACTGACCTAAGTCTCGTCTCGGTCTCGTCTCGATTTATAGAGCTCCGTCTCGGTCTCGGTCTCGTCTCGGTAGATAAAAGGCCGTCTCGGTCTCGTCTCGGTATATAAAAGGCCGTCTCGGTCTCTGTCTCGTCTCGATAATTATTTATAATAGTCAATACCTTAAAACTTTTAATTGACTATTTTGAAACTGAAACCATTTCTGAAGTTTTTACGCATGATATTACATTTCAATTCATAGTTATTATTTTATGTTACATGATTTTCTTGGTAAATAGATCTTTCATTTTTGAGTTTAACATTTCGAACTAATGCATATAATTCAAATATTGAATTGTTTGCTGTCAAATAATAATATAGGAAATACTTGTTTATATGAAAATAATTTCGTTTCTAGGTTATATGCTTAATGCGCCTGCACGAAAATATCCACCAATATAAATTGGCTACTACATAGAACTATTACAAATCTATTAACTAAGAGAGGAAATATAATAATGGACCAATTAATGTTTGCAATGTTTAACGCTATTTAGTAATGTGCCTTTATGTGTATGAATAATCTATATATATAAAAGAGAACGTACAATTCTTTGTCCGCAATCACGCTAATACGGCTGAACCAATTTCTTTCATTTTTGGGGGGTTATTAGTATTTGGACCCTAGATGGTTTTTATCATATCACTTTAATTTTTAATTACCAGTGTCTTGAGATAATTGACCATTCAAGTGTCCATAACGTACAAATCCTTTGTTATTAGTTCATCATAGGTAAAAATAAACGTATTTATATGCAACCCGCATGACCGTGTCACTCGGCGGGTTAACATAAATGACAGGCGATATACAGCGGAAAATAGCTTGAATCTTCTGTTTAAAATTTTTTAATTGATTTGCTTATTTTTACAGACACTTTTACAATATGCCAGCACCGGGATGACCGCAGCGAAGCGGGGCGGGTTAACATAAATGACAGGCGATATAATGTTAAGATTTACTGCAATCTTCTATGGTTTTTATCATATCACTTGAAAGCGAAAAAGTAAAAATTATCTAAGTAACAAAGTTTATTGCGTTCCGGGGTGACCGCAGCGAAGCGGGGTGAACGCTGCTAGTTAAAATATAATTTAAAATATGAATATGAATAATAATATAAAATAATAATTGTAAAATATAAATAAAAATAGAATTGAGAAAGGCATGGAAAATTTAATAAAAATAATGTAGCTTGAACTGTGTACAATACAAAATCATGTATACCCAGAATTTAAAAAAAAAAAAATTAAAAAATAAAAATGAAATGTGAATGTTCTTTAATTATTTATTTTATGAGAGTAATTCGGAAAAGAAGCGCACTTTATATCAAATTGTATTATCAATCTTATTTCGGTGCAGGGTCCTTTGTTAATTTGTACGTAGTCAACCAAATTAACAATTCCCGATAGTTTAAGAGCCATTTATGAAACAATAAAGTTTTTTTAATCTTCAGGGCAAAAATGTTTTTAAATCTTGTAGGAGCCAGGAAGAAAGAGAAAGAAGAAGAAAATATAATAATTAACAGAGGATCTGCCCATATGTATCTTCATCCTATTAAATCAATGAAGCCAAAAAACAACCGAGAATCGGCACGTCTGATTGGCTACTCTCGTTTATGCCATCGTATGATTGGCTACTTTCGTTTCTGCCATGATTGTTGGCTCAAAACATTGCGATCCAATTGGGCGGAATGGGCAGAGAGGGGTGGCGAAACTGCGACGTATGGCTTCAAGATTTTGTTGTAAGGGCAGATCCTCTATTTTATAATATCCTTGATAAGTATATTGTTATATTATATTATATTGATAATATATTGTTCTTTATGGTTGCTATAGTGATGATATCCGAAATAAAACTACCTACAAACTGATCTATGGTTCAATCCCAACCATTTCACCTAATAATTAAATTTCACGGGAAGGGGCATTTACCATTATGTTCATTTGAGCAGTCGCAATGTCTTACATACAGAATGTGATATTAGCTTCATCTTGACGTGTTTCGTCCGCGTCTCGAAATTCGTTCTATACGCGTTCCACTTGTATATATATATATATATATATATATATATATATATATATATATATATATATATATATATATATATATATATATATATATATAAAAGCCTCACCTTCATAAAAGGCTTACGTATTATGAAAAAATGCTAGCAAACGTAAATTACAAATCATAGTTATATCTGCAATTCGTAATATTAATATTTATGAAATTTTCATAAAATAAAAAATTTACACTTTACCAACAAAGAATTCAAGTTATTCAAGAAGTGAGAAGCAGTTCATGTTGTCAATACTACTCAACCTAAGCAGAGGTAGCTCAGTGATAAAGCGTGGGGTTCCTGGTTCGATTCCGGCTCGTGTCAAGTGGATTTTATGGCGGACAAACACTGTACGTGGATTTTCTAGGGATTCTACCGTTTCTTCCCATTTTATTCATTCCACCATTAAATTCGTTTCTCAGCATCACTGTCTCCTTTAGCCTAGCCGCATAATCGTGGGACGTAAATCTGAAAGGCTTTTTGCTACTCAATCTACTTCTTCAATTAAATTTTCTCAATCAATTCTGTAAATGAAATGAAATGAGAAAACCCACGTCCACCACAAAGTTCACTTAGATCGAGCGGGGATCGAACCAGGGATCAACGCACCAGAGGTGCACGCTCTATCACTAAGAACGGCGGCCCCGTAAATGAAATGAAATTTTTGGTTTTAGGTACCATTGTACTATTCTTTATTTTACAGAAGACGGATGAAATAATGAAGCTGCATTATGAAAAATTGGTGTAATGAGAATGTGAGAGGAAACTGGTGAAGTTGGAGAAAAACTACAGACACGATATTGTCCAATCACGCAGCGTGAACAGGGATTAAACCAGGGACTTTTCACACGAAAGATGAGCGCTTTATCACTGAGCCACCGGGCCTTTACTCGATCGATTCTGTAATTATATTGCTCTCCTATAATCCCCCATTATACTATATTTACATAATCAACATGCACCATACCTGGTGAATACCATTCAGCTTTAGGCCTTGATTGCCGTCTTTGCTTTTCCTTATAGCATACTTCATAACGCAACTCCTTGTTTCAGGCCATTCTCGACGTAAAAGCTCGTGGACAAGAATTTTCCTAATTGGACATCATTTTGGAATTCATTGAAACACAATTAATCTAGCTAAATTTTCCGATATTCCAAGTTCTGTAAGAATGTTGTACAACGTCTTCCTCCTAACCGAGTTGTAGGCTTTTTTTAACTTAATAATTAACGGTAATCAATAAATAATTGATGTACCAGAGTATCGTATTTTCATTTCTTTTTGCGTATTTGTCGAATGGTAAATATTTGGTCGATAGTTGATCGATTCCGACTAAATATTCAATGATGATCTCCAATACTTTCATCTGCGAATGGAGTCAATTTTGCTAATAGAATGTTTGAAAGGATTTTATAAGATGTTGATACAAGAGAAATTAGCCAATGATTATTAGAATCAGTTGTCGCCTTTCTTGTGAATTGGAATAGTGATTGATTCTTTCCACGCTTGTGGAAATTCTTCTTTGTTCCAGATAAGGGGAATAAGTTTGCATGTTTTGTTCTATAATTTTTCCCTTCCAGCTAAGATGAACTCAGCTGGAATTTTATCTACACCAGAAGATTTGTGTTTCTTTAATTTCTTAGTGATTCCTGCTTCTGTTCGGTCAGGCTCTGCAATACACGGCTATGCTGTGTGTATTTCACCTTCTCCACAAACATTAGTTTTCAGCTGCGTGTTACGTAAATCGTCAAAGAAATGTTTCCATCTGTTTAAGATGTTATCTGTATCACTGAGAGTAGATCGATCGGCTTTCTTTAATACAGAAGCACGAGGTTGATAGTTGATGCTCTTATACTTATTGCAAATGTTTTATTTCTTTTAGTAAATGTGTTTAGAGTATACACTGTATTTTATTCAGTATGGTAGACTTAATCATATCTTCTTCAGTTTTATATTTTTTTTCTTTCATCAATATACGACACCGTAAATAAGTGTGTGATAGTCTACTGTGATTTCGTTCAACTGAGTGTCACTGGACCTTGTGACCGTAACTTCTGATTTTGATAACTTAAATAAATTGAATTATAACACAGTAAGTAAGCATTTTTAACCATTATAGAGAATTTGGAGACTTTGAAATATAACCAACTTTTTCGATGTTCAGTGGAAAGGTCCAGGGTCCAATCAAAAGTGATCTTTTAGCAGTGAGTCTACTGTAATTCCTTTTATAACAGGTTCTTTAGACCATTACTTATTTTAGAAGCATTGTACAAGCACGATCACAAGCAAATTTTGCAAGAACATTAAGCAAAAATCTTCCGACGTTAAGTACATTTGTTTATTTACTTATTAACAGATGTAGTGTTATTATATGCCAAAACATTTTGAACAGATATCTTATTTTAATATTTCGAACAGCTAACTCGCAGATAAGAAACGGATTTCATTATTTCATAAACATCGTTTGACCTGTTTCCAGGTTAAAATTTAGCGTCTTCATAATGAAATGCTTAAAATGCCGCCAAGTTTCTTTTTTAAGTTGAAACTAAGCCAAACCGCAATTTTGTAGACGAAGAAGGCATTTTTACATAATTTCATGATAATTGTAAGAGCTTCTTTAGTAAAAATTTCGATATCTCTAATTGAAGTGACTAAAATTGCCGCTAAACCAATTTCCGATAGCTAAGCTATAGTCAAATCATTTTCTTGTTCGCAGAAACCCATTTGCACAAAATCTCGTGAAGATCTTTTTTTTTTTTTTTTTTTTTTTGAATTATAATTGAGGCGCTCGCAAAATGAAGTACCCAAAAATACCACTAACAAATTTTCCAAAAATTGAGACATGCTAATTCCTAATATTCTTTCACATATATAAACATTTTTTCACCAATTTTCTGAAAATCATTAAAGCTGGTTTCAAAATAATGGGCTTTCAATATTCTCCCCACTATAATACGAAAACTATTGATGATAACGTCACTGGCGTCTCTGGCATGGAAAATTTGGGAGGGGGGGGAGACATCAAAGAAAGTGTTTTAAATGGTATTACCTAGCCCAAACTGTTTATTATCTTCGATTCCATTTGTTACCTTTTTGCTTACCATCACGGACCCCCTGAGGAATTCTGTTGTAATCGTTTCACAGCCTGAATATTATATTCCAAATATATATAATTATTATTTATATGTTATTCTGTCGTTAGTAAATAAAGCAAATTAAAATAAAATATTGAATATTTTGTACTTCAAAATATTGGAGGGGATGCGTCCCCAACCAGAGACGCCCGTGTCCACGGGCCTTGCGTATTGATGGCTACGACAACAATCAAAAATGCAGATTTTATACGATTATTTTCAAATGTTCGTAGCTCAGGAGCTAATTAACCTAAATTATGGAACAGAAAGCAGGATACGAAGAATACAACAAAGGTTCATGAAATACCTGACTTACATTCAGCGAACCTCAGCCTTAGGAAAGAGAAGGTAAAAAATGTGGAAAATGGCCCTCAGCTTTGGTTATCAAGAGATTTTGTTCTGGCTTGCGATGAGTTACAAATTGGTCATCACTTGACTAAAGCAATAGTACAAAACATAGCAAATCGTGGATTCGATTCCCGGATAGAATATGAAGTATTAACTCCATATTTTCTTCATTTATTTACAACTATATTTCATTTTCCATTTTTTGCTTTGGTTTGTAGGACGCAGTTGCAAGATATGAAAATTCAAAAGCAAATAACCGATTATTATGAAATGTATTAAAATTGCTAGTTGTAATCGAGATGTAAGTAAATAAGTAAATAAAATATTTTCCCCCTGTCAATTCACCAAATATACGAGTCTAAAAACGCTTATAAATTCTACATGCTAAACAACTGCTGCTATTCCTTTGAGTTGCCAACAACCATTGTACGTAAAAGTTTTTTAACAGCTTACAACGAGATCGAGGGTGGAGTAAATGATGTATATATTTTGACACGTTCTGACACTAAAATTACACCCTAAACTAGTTCTTCCGTTAAGATTCTCATGAGTCGATTGTTGGAACATGATTCGTGCTGAGCTTAACGACAAAGCGTTTTAGTAATAGAATGCAAGCGTCATCTTGCTTGTTAAAAAGGGCAAAAACAAGTGACTGGTAATGACAAGCGATATAGTTCGTGAAAGACGTTCTTCGGAAGAGAAAAACAAGCAATATATGAAACAAAGGCATGCGCACACCATGTAATATTATGACAGAAAAGTCATTCAATCGGAAAACATGGCAATCGTGAAGCATTCCGACCTCACATCTTGTTAAATTGTGACGGTTTTGCTGTCCAAATCTTCAATAAGTTTAGACAAAGTTAACAAGCTTAATAATATTAATATGCGCCGACAGTCACTGAAATTTCTTGACATCATCGTGGCAAATATGTTTCATAACATACAATTTAGTTGAGGTCAATTTAAAAGTTTAAATCTTTCATCACGTTTCCATTGTGTATTTACCGAACAGACACGTTTATAACATTTCGTCTACTAGTCAATATTGATTCTATCTACAATGTATCTGATTCTTTTGTCATATTTAAGGGTCTGTATGTTACAACCCGCTATATTTAATTTTCATTTAATTCAAACGGAAACTCATTCTCGCCCTTCTTTCGTTGTCCACATCTATTTTCCAAAAGTCAAATCCTGTATATCCGACCAAGTCTTTCATCATGTGAATTCAAAAATATATAGGAGCTTATACATTACGACTAAGTAATTTGTTTACCTTTGCAATATATTATCTCTTTTTAAACCAAGGCTATCTGAAAGTTGATCCAGAATACTACTTAACACGGATTCTGAATCACATGTACACTAATAGAACATCGAAGCAATATTTCAGAGAAAGCCAAACATATAGTTACGCAATACTCACGGTTCTAGTTTCCTAGGTAAGTACGTGATATACAATATCCGTAATAAATGAAATTTTACATGTCAAAACTGAAAAAATTACATTGTCAAAGACATAGGGTGGATAAAAAGTAGTGGCACCGTCGTTCTCACGTCACAGAATTGTGTATCAGCATTGTAAGAGTTCTGTAGATGGTAAGAAAATGTGAGGTGATGAAATGTGGCGAATGGAAACGAGTGTGTGTTATTCAGTTAAAAGCAGCAGTGCCGTAAAGTAGACAAGGAAAGTGGAAGCCATTGCAATATGTTTCGGAAAGACGAACAAGTGAATGGATCAAAATTCAAATGGCACATGGGTGATAAGCATAACAGTGTTTTCAGGGACTTCGCGACGTCCTCCTCGCC
This sequence comes from Thermobia domestica, assembly GCF_964235325.1. Taxonomy (NCBI): domain Eukaryota; kingdom Metazoa; phylum Arthropoda; class Insecta; order Zygentoma; family Lepismatidae; genus Thermobia; species Thermobia domestica. Next base: position 99,009,932 of record NC_137471.1, read on the forward strand.
AAAATGAAGGAACCATTTCGCGGAAAGCACTGTGATACAAGAGAAGCCACCATCCGTATCATATGGCGGTCCCTGCTGGATATCGCCTAAGATTGATGCACTGACTGTACATGACGCCTTCCATACATGCGGCAGAAGGTGATGGAGATAGGAGGCGATTATGTTGAAGGAATGTGAAAGATGTTTTTCTGTGTATACTACCAGGTATGAATTATTACAATGTTGCCACTAGTTTTTATACAGTCACTGTACACAAACGTCGTGAAGTAATTCCTGACACCGAGATAAGCAGAAAAGGTCCTATAACCATATAACATATTGGAGATATTGGCAGATTTAGCTAGAGCGAAAAGCATGGGAACAGTAAGTTCGAAGCGGTAGATCTCGACGTGGAGCGAGACACAAACATACGTACAGGAGATGTTTAAAGTGCCAGCCATGACAACGCCGATCATTGGATTAGCAAACTAGTTAGAATATATCTGGGTCATGGCGAACAGGTGCACAGGGGTTATGGACAAGTTGTTCCAAGTTGTTGACAGGAGTAGCATACACTACACTTCCATGTATCCTCACAGAAAAAATCCAATGGATTCAGGTCCGGAAACTGGGCAGGCTAATGCACTGGAACACCACGCCCGAAGTTTTGGAAAGTTATTGTTCAACCACCGGCGCGTCGAATGTTCACACTGAAGTGCAGGGGATTTCCATCATGCATTCACATGTTGCGTCAAGTCGCTAGGGGAATATTTTCCAGTAATTCGGGTGGTGTATGTGGAGGGAGGTCAAATACTGTGCTCCATTCAATCTACGGAGTAGTATGTATAGGCCAATCAGTTGATTATGGACAATACTACACAACACATTGAATCCAAATTCGTGTTGATGTACCATAAGGATGTGCTTCTGAATACGTGTCTGTGTTATATCATCACTTTTCTGACAGAAACTGTCATACAGATTTCTTTTTCTTCTATTATCATATTTCTTCTTTGTACTGAATCCAGGTGTTTCCTATGTCATGTATCAACAGCTCAATGCTTAAGTGCTACCGAAATATGAAAGTGCTTCTCCGGAGGAACAATGATTAACGCAATAAAAGCTACCAGATCAATGTTGAATTCATATTTTGCAAGCGTGCACCAAGAAAATTTAATGGGTCTGGGCGTTGACAAAGTTCACACTCACCAAAATTAATATAAATAAAATTGTCATTTTTCTCGGGGCGAGAAAGTGCACGAAGGCAAAAACATAAGAGTATCAAATTCATGAAGTGAGCGTAAAAGAAACCATATATTCGTCCATATATCATTCTCACACGTACAATCAAAAATGTTTAACTAGACAAATTTCACTGTTAAAATTTCGCATATTACACTCTTCAATTTTGGCTTTAGAATTGCTTTTACTAACCACTTTTACGTAAATGAAAGAATTACAATATATTACATAAGAAACAAAGAACATACGGCGAACGGACCCGATGAGCTAAATCTCGCTTCATCGAAATAAAATCCGTTCTGGATGGCTGTAATTCATCAATGTTGTACTTCTACTAAGGCAGAGGTGTACATAGGGAGTGCATCGTGAGGATCTGGACCCCCAAAATTCTAACTTAGTCTAATTTTAGGGGTGATTTTACAAAATTTAATATAATTTATCCTCATACTGAATTTGGATCTCCCAAAAGCATTGGACTCCTCCCGAAATAAATTTCTGTGTATGCCTGCACTGAGGTACTTAAAGACCATCGAATCCATGGTCAACTCCATGAATAATGTTTCTTTTGTTGTGTTGTGTATTGCGACATCAAATATTCGTTAGTGTTCGTTTTGTATCATATAACTTAGCGATACATAGAAATTTTCTATGGATAAACTTGTTTCAAAATAAAGATAACTTACACAAGGAAGTTTATGTTGGTTAATTTGTCAAGGAACAACGAATTTTTCCCTAGAATATTTGAATAGATTTCAACGTTCTCAACAGTATCTATTTTCATTACTAGACTACAAACATACATTTTCGGAAATTTAGAGGTGTCGTGAAGAAACTTAAGGATACTTTGCTTCCTCTTGAAAGTACACTCCGCATGAAAAAAATTGCGACAGCTAACCCCGTGCAGTTAGGCCACCCAATATACACTTTCTTATCTCATAATCGTGTTAGGTAAAGAGACCCCCTCTCTCTCCTCCTTTCTTCTCTCCTATACTAAAATTAGCTAACAACATGAACGCAATCCCAATTTCAAATTATACATGTATTAGCTTAGATAAAATGAAATAACAAAACCGAGACGAAAGAAGATTCATAAGTTGATGTAGAGAGAAACAGAAACACACACAATGAAAAGTTGAAACCTATTACACAGAGATTCAAAAATGAAGCAGAGAGAGAGAGAGAGAGAGAGAAAAGAAGAAAAAGAAAAGGAGAACAGATAAACCTGTGTAATTCAAACGTAGTAAGAAAAGAACCTAACATTATAAATTCCATTTCCAGAAATCCAACAGTAATATAAAAATAACGTTTGCTTTTACATATTTTTCAGAACTATTCGAATATATAGATGATAATTCAAACATTCATTATGTCACTTTCATAATGGATAACATACTCAATTTCCAGCAGAACTGTATAACTCCGAGACACATATAGGATAACGTTAAAAGTTTAACACACATGCTTTGTTTCCGCGTGGTTCAATTGCAAATTCGGTAGTGTTCATTGGACGTACTGATCCAAAAACACATTCTAATATACCCAGTAGATAGCTTTCGTGATATCCTCCATTTCAGACTACTAATTCAAACTGAACAAAAAAAAAACGAAAAGATAAAGAAAGAAAGAAAGAAAGAAAGCGAAAATTGAAGAATGCTATTTTACTGCTAAATTTCTATCAGAAATACCCTATATTAAATGTAGAAACTGTATCGTAATGAAACGTTACAATTGTTCGAAAGCAAAAGTTTATGTTCCGCTTAGATGTAGTATGTTTCAAATTTCAACGTGAATAAAACACATTGAATTATAAGATGGAAATAAATTTTGTCGAACTAGTATAAATAAAATTATGTTTTCAAATAACCAAAGAGGTTATCATTTTCTAGTCTTTTCCGAAGATTTATCTGTTCCGAACATCCAGATGATGAGATAATTCGCACAGATAAAATGAAGACGTTAAGAGCTCAAACGTATCATCATGTCAGTCGGATGATGTAGACGACCACTGGGTCGAGGATTCAAATCCGTAGTGACGCGGTAATTGGACTGAGACTCCGGAACCCAGAGGATAAAGAGAGACTTTACTTATTTTCGTACGTTTAAACAGTATTTCTGTCAGAGATGACAAGGACTGGAGATCTTATCCCAAGAGCACGAAAAACACGACACCGAAGTTCCTAGTTAATTAGATTCTCCAGACCAGGCATTAATTAGATTCTCCAGGCCAGACAACCACCCAACCGATCTCGATCAAATTTTCACGGGCCTCGAAAGTAGGGTTGATATATAAAAATGAATAAAACGTAATAACTCTTGAACCACCAGTCCGATCTCTATCAAACTTTCAACATAGATAAGATTTGGCTCTGGGACGACTTTTATCGTTTTCAGTTTGACGGTGCAACGTAGTGACCGGAGAGAGAGAAATATATGTAAAAAAAAAAGAAAAGAAAAGAAAAGAAAAGAAAAGAAAGAAAAATCAAAGTGCCTGTCTTTGTGACTTCATCCCTCTTGAACCACCCGACCGATCTCGATCAAATTTTCAACATAGATGAGGTTTGGGCCTAAGATAGTATTTATCTATTTACTTTGACGATATAACTTAGGGGTTAAAGGAAAGGGAGGAGTTAAAAAGAATAAATAAAACTTGATAACTCTTGAACGAAACGATCAATCTCGATCAAATTTTTAACATAGATGAAGTTCGAGCCTGAGATGATTTTTTTATCATGTAACTTTCACGAGAGAACTTGGGGAGGAGAATGGGGAAGGGGGATATATATATATATATAAACAAATAAAACTTAATGACTCTTGAACCACCAAACTAATCTCGATCAACTATTCAACCTAGATGAAGTCCGAACCTTATACTGAGATGGTTTCTGTCATATCACTTTGACGGTGTAACTTAAGGGAGGGAGACCTATATTTAAAAAAGGACGAAAGATAACCGGTATTGGTGGCGAATCTAGGAGTCGCTGAGATTAAAAGTGTCACATCTGATGCTGTTTAAATCCAAATTCAGCTCCGCAACTTGGAGCAGGTGGAGACATATAAAAATGATCAAAATAACCAACATCAGCGTCGAATTCATAGTTTTCCGGCTCGCTGAGATGAACAATGACACTGCAGATGCTGTGCCCCACAACATAGGGTAGGGAGGGGATATATAAAACTCATCGAAAATAAACGATATCAAAGAGTGCTTTAGTAATAGTAAAAAGTGACTGAGTAACGGAACTTATTACTATTTTTCTCAATTTAACCCAGCAAAGCGGGTAATTGATGCTAATAATAATAATAATAATAATAACTGACAACTGTACTGTGAATGTGAAGATTTATTATTATCATTATTATTGTACTCACGTACTTTTAAACTTGTACGACGAAAATACTACAAAATATGTTTTATTTCTGTATTTTTTCGTGGATTGTATGTTTTCTCTTTATTAGTGGGCACTAATTTCTGTCTAGGTCGTCGAATAAATTAATTTCGTTGTGCACTTTGGTGCAAATAACCTTACAGGAAGAAGTCGGTTCGTTCCAAAGATAAGGGCAAAAGTAAGTAATATTTGGTTTGTAGTTTCAGGTGATATGATAGTGAAGGAGTAACATAATGGCCTACTCAATAATTCAGCTATCTAACATAGGTTCAAATCCTGTTCACGCCAAAGTTCAAGTTTTATAAAGTGATTGTGAGGACTCGATTTAACATACTGAACAAGCAATACGTAAGAATGTGGATGCAAACACGTGTATCATGATAGGGACGATTTATGAATATTGGTTGGGAAAGGGTAAGGGAATTACCAGGACATTACAAACACACAATTGATCTGCAGTATACACTTTTCGTGTTATCGTTCTCAGAAAGAAACACTACACAATTTGTTAAACAAAGTTTCGATAAAGCAATCGGTGGTGTAGTGGTAAAGTGCGAGACTTTCAAATGGAAAATCTTGGTTCTATTCCCGATCAGATAGTAAGATTTTTTTCGCATAAAATAATGGCTGCACACGGAGATACATCTTTTGTTAGAGAAGTTACAAGGCATCACTGGCGATATTTTGAGTAAACAGTGTGTGCTTTCTACATCATACACTGCAATGATAAGTATGTTTCATATTTATATTCGTCCACCCTCTCTCTTTCTTGACGTTTCCCTATTCTGTCTTTGCATCTTTCACTTATACCCCATCTCTCTCATGTGCGTGTTCCAAAGTTAAAACTGAGCAATAGCTCGATATACCAGGTGTGAAAAATCTAATTAACTGTGAACTTCGGCGTCGTGTTTTTCGTCTTCTGGGGATAACATCTCCAGTTCAAGTCATCTATGACAGAAATACTGTTTAAACGCAAGGAAGTAAGTGAAACTCTTTTTGTATCTTCTGGGTTACCGAGTCTCAGTCGAATTACCGGTTCACTACGGGTTTGAATCCTCGACACAATTGTTGTGGTCTATAACCTAACCAACATCACCCGACTGACGCGATGGCCCGTTTGAGCTCTAACTTGTTCATTGTATCTGTGCGAATTACGTTGTATCCGCAAGAGATGAAATCGATGCTGGATGTTCGGAACAGATAAATCTTCGGAAAAGAATAAAAATGGTAAACCCTTTGGTTATTTGAAAACAAAATTTTATTTATACTAGTTCGACACAAAAAATTTTCCTATGGTATAATTCAACGTGTTTTATTCACATTGAAATTTGAAACATGCTACATCTATAAGGAATATCCAATTTTCCTTTTGAACATTTGTAACTTTTCACTACTACACAGTATGGACTTTTAATATAGGATATTTCTTATAGAAAATTTAGGAGTAAAATAGCACTCATTGAATTTTCTCTTTTTTCATTTCTTTTTGTTTCTTTTCTTTTTTTTTGTTCAGTTTGCATTAGTAGTCTGAAATGGACCAGTAGTCTGTATGGCCAACGCTACCTACTGGGCTTATAAGAATATATTTTGGATTAGTACTACCAATGATCACTACCAAATTTGCAAACGAACCACGCGGAAACAAAGCATGTGTCAAACTTATGACATTATCCTAGATGTGTCTCGGAGATCCACAGTTCTACTGGAAGTTAAGTATGTTATCCTTTATGAAAGTGACTTAATGAATGTTTAAAGTATCCTCTATATATTCGAATGGTTCTGAAAAAATATGTACAAACAATAGGTTCTTTTCTTACCACGTTTGAATTCAATATTTTTATCTGTTTTCCCTTTTCGTTTCCTTCTTCTCTCCTCTTCTGTTCTCTCTTTCTCTCTCTCTCTCTCTCTCTCTCTCTCTCTCTCTGCCTCATTTCTAAATCTCTGTGTAATAGACATCTATTAGTTTCAATTTTTCATTGTGTGGTTTTCAGTTTCTCCCTAAATCAACTTATGAATCTTGTTTCGTCTCGGTTTTCTTATTCCGTTTTATCGAAACTAATACATGTGTAGTTTGAAATTAAAATTGCGCTCTTGTTGTAAGCTAGTTTTAGTATGGGAGAGAGTAAAAGACGAGAGAGAAAGGGTCTCTTTACTTGACTCAGTTATGGGATAAGAAAGTGTATATTGGGTGGCCTAGCTGCACGGTGTTAGCTGTCGTAATTTTTTTGATGCGGAGTGTACAAAGAGTAATACTCCTACTGGATACTTGAGAAGTTACCTATAATGGCATTCCATTTATTACAATATGATGTATGCAGTTTAACGTTTAAGCAGCGTAATGCAGCTATTACTCTTTTTTAATCATCATTTTTAGATTTGTAATGTAAATCTATGGGAAATCTTTACTAACCATGAATATATAGTTTACTGGAAGATTTCAAGAGAACCAAAAAGCTCAAATTCAAGTATACTTGGGAAGTAAATAAAACATGTAAATAATTTAACTGGAATATTATTATATATTTACTAGTAAGTTGTTACTTTTCGATTTCGAGTAAAATTCCATGTCAATTTCAGAATGTAATGTATCCTCATTGACAGGATTAAGTGATAGAAATCAGCATGTATATAACACACAAATGAAAATCAAGTAATAGTTATTCTCGTACAGGTAAAGTGATGTTACGCACTATAGAGATTGTATGTTATTGTATGTTCATACGATAAGGCATTGAACCACTAGAAGAATGTGGTCTTTCTGTGTTATAAGAATATACCTCCCACACATACAAAGCCCGATGTTGAAAATAGGGAACTAAAAGAAAAAAAAGTGCCATCCTGTTAATGATGATATGTTGCACGGAGATGAAGGAAAAAGAACAATTGTTACCCACACACACAACCACATATTCAATACACAAAACAGGCTGAAATTTCCTAATGTAATGGTAACATGGTGTGTTGTTGAAATTGCCTTTATGTTCCAAAGCCTCTTTCTTTATTGCTTGTATTCGTTCACACGTGTTGATGAGATGAGGCGGAAAAAAGCGACTTCGTCAAAGGGTATTTTGTTCACGATCTGGGGCATCGAATGCACGACAACAAGCATGTTTGGGAAGATGTTGTTACGATGAGGGCGGCTGGTTTCGTTGTACAGGGTGCTAATTACGAGTTCCTCTTTCGATCTATGCTCCAATAGACCTCTATGACATGAGAAGATAATACTATGTGTACTGTAGGTGCACTACAGGAATGAATAGATTTCTTCCTTTTTTTATTTCTTTATTTATGTGAGATCTTTCTTTCCTGAGAAAGTAATTGAACACGTGTCCTAAGTAACGACAATGAACCAACATGCTCGTATGTTTTGAAGGAGATGTGATAAGTGTTAAAGATTTTTAACAGCTGTTATACTTTGTGTTTGTTGGTGGTATAATGTGAGTGTCAATAGGGAGGGTGAGAGTACAGTACTAATTTTGTTTAATTAATTTACATCGCGAAACATCGTTGCAATTTTCAACAACTTCACAGCTTAGTGCTAATATGTGTACACTATATTAATGGTAGTAAACACCTTAGCTTATGTATTGTATGTTAGGAGAAAAGCGCACGACTTATTGAATACGTATCTATAAATTCAGACGAAAAGGCCTGATACATGGAGAAAGCTATTTAAACTTTTATTACTAAGATTGGGCGATCCCGTGCGATATGACTCCTTGATACAAGTACCTTCGTGTTTGTAAAAGCGGGAATGAAAGTACCGCTTAAATTTATTTAAGGTCAGGTCGAAAGGTTAAACAATGTTTTGGGGTCTCCAAATGAGACATTCATAATCAAAATATATTAAAAATATAAAATAACATAATTAACAATTGTATAATTTCAAGTCATAATTTATCGTTAGGAGCTGCTGTTTTATAAAAATTGTATTACAGATAAAGTGATCATATAATAGATTTAAATTTCAGTGTGATACAAAGTGGCTTACCCTATGTTCCCAGAGCTTTCTGATGAGATAATGGATCATGGTAAGTTTATATATACTGGTTTAAAATGTCATGATCTAGATAAATGTACTATCAATGAATATAGTAGCATATTCAGACTGTTCTGGAACATTGATTTTATTTTGTTACTGTTGTGATAATCGAGTAAAGCTTGTTTCCGGAATAAAATAAGCTGAGTATAACAGAAAGATGTTAAGTAGTTACTAAAAATGACAAAGTAATTAATTCCGATATTACTTTTGTCACTAGGGATGCAGAATAGGTTAGAAGAAAGAGAACATTACATCCCCTAAATTTTAATAATAAAAAAAAAATAGTGAGCACAATCCTTTCTACTATAGTTTCTTAAAATTTTCCTTATATGGTATTTCTCCCAAATGAGCAGCGTTCCCGTGTCTCTGTCCCTTACAATCTGAGAGGTTTACATACCCAATTACATTTTCTACCCTATTTTTCCTAATGTCCTTCACTGTTTTATGTTCCAGCCGGACACTCCATTTCTCATAACATACAGATTTCAGAATATAATTCTTGTTCGTCAAAATATCCATGTGTCTGTTTCTCGCAGTACAATATTTAATACTTGATGTGTCTTCTTTGTAACTCTTCATTCAGCAACCCATATAAAACGTTTTCTCCTTAAAGATTTTATGCTGTTTCTATCTTTGCTTGCTTTCTCACAGTAAGTAGAACTTCATCAATAATAGTACTTAGGTAAAGGAAATTTCTCATCTGTTCTACTTTCTCCCTTTTAATTTCAATAGTTGTCATAGCTCACTTCATTATGACTCCAGTTGTGTTCGTCTTTTGTGTATATATTTTTATATTACTTTCTATTCGCTGTTTCCCTCGTATTTTCTAAAACTATTTTAACTTTTTGATATGGATTTAGCAACAACAGTTCTATCGCTTTCAAATCAATTTTAAATTCTAATTTCTCAACAACAGCTCTATCTCTGAACAGCAAACACTAACTTTTCTGTTTCCTGGAAATAATCTTTTCCCTATGTGAACACTTTCATTATTTTCGTGAACCTATATAGAATTACATCAGTAGCAGGTAATGTCCATGTCAAATACATCTCCCACTACCGTCTTTTTTTCTTTTATATACTCGTATTCTATAACTCTTAATTGTTGGTTCGTATATAAGTTTATTCTGAATCCTCAATCTTTTCAACCTGTTCCAAGATTCTGTAGTATCTCCGACGAACAATTCAGTACACGCCTTTTCTGATTACATACACTTTCTTCCCTTTGTTTAAAAATGTTTTAAAAACTACGCGATGCAATTTAGTTACAACTCGAATGGTCTTTCTCTGTTTCTTTTACCTTAAAGGGCGAAACTCTTTTAATTTATGTCAAAACTGTTCTCTAAATTACTCTCGGGAGTACAATTGCTCAAATTCACCCTCATACTTTATTCAAGTTCCTCTTTGTCATTATTTTATGTTTATCGTGTTTTTCTGGGTTTGTCTGTTTCTATTCTTAATTTTCTGTTCAACTTTCTATACGTTCAGTGTAGGTTATTTAGTTTTGACATTTTTATCCCGCTCAATATTGCTTTTATGATCTAGGATTTTCAACTGCTCTTCCCATTTCCCTACTGTAAACGTTTCAATATCAAATATTGTTGTTTGCTGATTACATTTCTCAGCAGCATTTCTTAGGCAGCATTTTGTCTCAGAAAATATCGACCGCAAAGAAACGTAGAGGTAAACGTGTTCAAGGTACCGTCCTAGTATTTGCACAAGGTGGCTGAGGATAAATCATGGAAAATCGCAGATTCGGTCGCAAAACCTTCCGATTGAGAGGCTAACGTTTTATCACATTATTGTTGTTATTATTATTATTATTATTATTATTATTATTATTATTATTATTATTATTATTATTATTATTATTATTATTATTATTATTATTATTATTACTATTATGCGAGAAAATTTGGGTTATCTATTCTCATGCTAAAACTCGACATTTTGTTGGTAAAGTTGAATGTTGGAGTACAAGAATATACAGGAACTTCTCATTTTCCATTTCGATCACTGTATAGGAAAGGAGATAGGATTGGAAGTGATTATGTGGAACAAGTAAATAGATATGAAGAGCAAATTAATATTACAGCTGTTGTAAGTAGCAATATATGTTATTGAAAAGAGCGTTAACGAAGCTTCTCTCATCAACTAGATTGTCATTTTTGTATTTGTACGTCTGCCCACCTGTTCCAAGGTAACTCCCGCAAAACTTATCGAATTATAATGGAGTTCGGCATATATCTTCCTCCCACTTGCGAAAATGACCCTTTTTTGGGGGAGGGGAGATTGGAATCTATCAATAATAAGGGGACAAAAGCGGATAAATTTTCCCATATTGCAAGTTTGGACATGTTGTTGTAATCTTAAAAACGATTTTTTTTTTTTACTTTAACGTCCCACAATTACGGTCCGAGGCTAAGGGACGGTGATACTGAGATGAATGATAGTAGTGGAATGAAGGAAGTAAATGAAAACGGAAGAACCCCGCGAAAACCCAAGCATACTGTGTTTATGCCACAAAGCCAATTTGGTGATAATAATTCAGTTAAGTTTATTTATTTTGTTAATTAATAATTGTTTAATAATTGTTAAATGTTTCTATGTTGTTATTTGTCATATTTAGGTTAGTTTTCAACCATTCAAATTAATTTATTAAAGATTTTATTTATATTTAACTTAGAGCAGCAGAATAAAACTTTAAAACTAGGACGTAGTACTTAATTAGGTGTTCATAACTCACGACACTGAAATTAGGTTTAGGGCTACAATCCACGGTGTAGAGGGTTGTGTGGATTTAGTATTGTATATTTTTTTTTAACAATTTCACTTAATCCTTTTTCTTATTATTTATTCATTTGATTTCATTATAATTTATATAACCATAAATAGTGTTTTTAAAAATTAAATCTTTGAGTTTTACGGTCATGCCGGTTAGGCTAAAGGAGACGGTGAGTGAGAGGAAACGGGAGAACGCCGAGAAATCCCATGCACACGGTGTTTGTCCACCACAAAGTTCACTTGGTGGGGGCTGGGAACGAACCCGGGACCCCAAGCACCAGAGACCACGCTCTACCACTGAGCCACCACGGCGCCTAAATAGTGTTTAGTATAATAATGAAAAATATTATCATATACAGTACAATCTCGAATTACCTGAAAACAAAAGAAAAAAACATCTAAACAAAAAAGTGGAAGAATAAAAATATTTTAAAGAACTAAGGAATATGATTAACAAACAAAATCAAGATATGTGAAAACCTTACTATTCTAATATTTTCTACATTTTACAACTATAATAATAAAAAAGCATAATTAACTACACATTAACAAGTATATAAATAATTTACTCATGATCAACATTGATTTTTTAAAAATCCTGTTTGCAAATGGTTAATAGAATCAACTATAACATTATGTAATTTCAGACATTGAGCTCATAGTAATTGAACAAAGTTCGCATATGAGACATTTAGATAATTAGTGATTAGGAAGTTAAATAAAAAATATCTTCCGCCACAAGAAGAAAGTACAATATAATATTATTTAATTTAATCCAATACATCGTGTGTGTGCTAACTACTAAACCAGCAGAGAGAGCCTTACGAATGATGCTGCGAATATATATGATTTTTAATGCTGTAATGCACAGATGTGTGGGTGTGTGTTCCATCATAAGTCTGGAACTCCTGGAGCAATATTAAGCAAATTTGATACAAATACTGCGAGAATAAGACATCCTTAAGGGAAGAGAAGAAACGATATAAAATAAGGCAAAACGATTGTTATTAGTGTCAAACTCACAGTTTTCGGTGTAGCAGAGAAGAAATTGATACTCCTGATATCGTTTAGGCCTTAGTTTAGCCCCATTAGCATGACGAGTAATGAGAAGAGGTGAAAAATAAAACCTCCAGGTTAATTGAAATATATATATATATATATATATATATATATATATATATATATATATATATATATATATATATATATATATATATATATATAGTTTTTGGGCTAAACTGATTCAGATGAAGTTTAAGCCCAAGTTTAGTCGAATGGAACTAATAAAACTCTGTGGAACCTTCTAGTAACTCTAAACATGCTATATTCAACAACAGACTTAGAACAGCAGAGGGAGAGGAAAACACACGAAAGGCATTAGACAACATGGGCGACACGTGAACATACTTCGCACTTGGGTCAAGCTAAGTTCCAAACACTCCATTTAAATTAAAATACCCATCCTAAGAAGAAAAAGAGGTTCACACACTTGAGCATTTGTAATTTAGCACGAGATCAAAATTGTCCATATGTAGTATCTTCATTAGCTTCTAGATTCTACAACAAAAGTGTAAAAGGAGAACTTTCGCTAGCTTCAAATACTACAATTTTGTGATGAAGACATGTACGTTTAGCACCACTTTAATAAACTAAATTGACAAAAAAATTAACAGTAAGAGTTCATAGTTTTTAGCATTGTATAACTTAGAGGTAATGAATATTGGCAAATGTTGAACTTTACCGTTTCCACAAAAGAGAAGAATAGAAGAATATTTGTTTGTGAGAACAACAAATGAAAACGCATAAGGTTCATGTTCTGTTAGCTCTTCTTAAACTTAACCTGAAGTGAGGAAGCGTTCGATGTTGTATTATAAAGTGATGTGTGACCTGTATACATAAGTAAAAAATGTATTGCAATGATTCTCGAAACATTGACTAACTTAGGGTTAACATGACAACATTATTCAGCGTCACTTTCAGAACACATTTTAAAAAGTGTTAAAAAGAGCAGGCTGGGAAGGCTATATTCAACACCTGTAGTGAGACTGCACTTACACTTATCATAATGCACTGTGATACATACATTTCCACGTTATATAATTTATACTTAACATATAAATAAGTAAAAGCAGTGTTGTACTGAATTTTGACCATGGAATGAATACTTCCATTTGGGACACCTTGCGTTTAAGTAAGTTATTGAATTCCTCTTCCTTGATTGACACGAAGAACATTAAACATAAACTTCTTACGGGTATAAACAATAGCGTGAAACCTTCCCCCTGCTGTGATTATAATTCTCTTCCATTGTTCAATTTGTTAAAAGTTCCTTCAAAGAAATCACTTTTTAACCTAAAGCCCCTTTTTCATTGTCATTAACACATGAGATGTTGATTTACAGTTTAGCGTAAGATCCAAATCATATGAAATCATATCAGGGATCGAACCTTGTTTTACAATGTTAAAGATGAGAAATCTGACCATCTTCAACCACCAGGAAACTCTCTGTGCTACATTCGCATACAAACCGAAATTTGATTTTGAATCTAAGTGAACATTATTTTTATTTATTTATATTTACTGATTTCTTTTGCGCAAATTTGCAGCTCGACTTGTATTTGTCTATTTATTTTGTTGCAGCCTTTTGCTTATCAAGGACACGATAGATGAGAAGAGTCGTACACGTGTTGGAACGTAATTCCATGATTCGTTTCTCACACATATCAAACGTTAAGCAATGTGTTTCCTAATAAACGTTTTTGCAATTCTAATCAGTTTCATCTTGTCGTTTCGCCTTCATTTAGTCCTAATTAATCATGACACCATTTGCGGCATGAATAAAAAGGATGGTAAAAACGTGTTTCATCTGATTCACGAAATGACAACGACTCCACCTCCTTATCATTTTTCTTTTTTTTTATCGATAATAAACGCTCTTTCTTTTCGCAGTCACAATATTATTATCACTGTGACAGGTTCAATATAAGTTACATCACCTAAACTGTACCTGTGACATGCCTGTTCCTAAAGTTGTTCCATAATTCCAACTAGGTAGCTTTACGTACGTTAAAAGACAGCATTATAATCTCGAATTACATAACGGTTTTTAGTTACTTTTAACTAGAAGAACGAATTCGTTCCTCCTGTAAAGGCATCAATATATGAGACTATTTGTGTGTGTGTGTGTGTGTAAATTATATTTTTATTGTTGCTTAATTACTGATGAGCTGAGATAAATTAAAACTACATAACTAGCTTCTCATTACCTGGCACTGATGATCACTCAAACAGCGTTGATCTTTGTGCTATGGCAGTGGTTCTTAAAATTAATACTAACTTCCATTTTGCCGACTCCTTGTAATGAACAATTGAAACAGAAAGTACAGATATACAGTAATAAGAACAGTAATTGTCGTTAATAAAAATAGTTTTCGGTTAAGGAAAATCAGTTGATGTTTTAGTATATTCAGTTGGTTTTCTTCGTTCTAAAATATTTACAATTATGTACCGGGGCAATCATATTCAAGAATACCCAGTAGAAATTCAGGGATGTGGTCCAAAGCTGGTACACACATACACAAGATTATGTTAGGTGGTTGTTGTTCCACAATGACACCCTGGGACATTCCGAAGAAAGTACAGAATGTAGGCTGTAGGTAAACACATAGAGACTCATTTTGATATGTCTAATTGCTCCAAACGGTTCCTCAAGCAGTTATCCGAGCATGTACACGCTGGTAAAGATTATATATATATACAGGGTTTGTCCGGGAAGTAATAGGACTAATTTTATTCCGCCATGACTGTACTTCGGAGCGTGCGCGCACCGACTGGATCCGGTAGAGGGCGTTCCTAGCTAACGAACGAGCGGCTGGTCAGTTCTCTCCGAGCACACGGAGAGTCAGGACAGGCTTTTTCGCGCGACGTGTTTCTGTGCAAGCCGAAAATGCAGCGTTCGTTAGAGCAGAGGTACGCGATTAAATTCCGTGTTAAACTCGGTAAGTCTGCGACAGAGACGTTTGATATGATCAAGCAGGCTTACCCAGATGATGCTTTAGTAAGAAGTGGTGTGTTTCGGTGGCACAAGGCCTTTTCGGAGGGCCGGAAAGAGGTCGCCGAGGAAGACCGTGCTGGAAGACCTTCGACTTGGACAAACACCGACAATGTGACTCGTGTGCGCGAAGTTTTGAACTGAGACCGTCGACTAAGTATTTGTTTAATTGCCCAGATGTTAAATTTACCAAAAACTGTGGTTCATGAAATTGTGACGGAGCATTTGAACATGCGCAAGGTGTGCGCGAAGATTGTCCCAAAAGTGCTCACTGACGACCAGAAATTGCGGCGAGTGGAATTGTGCCAAGAAAATTTGAACATGTGCGAAAGTGACCCCCAATTTTTGAATAACGTAATCACAGGTGACGAATCATGGATCTTTGAGTATGATCCCGAGACAAAGAGGCAATCTTCCGAGTGGCACACGTCTGCGTCTCCTCGCCCATAAAAGGGAAGAATGAGCAAATCCAAAGTGAAAACGATGCTCATTGTCTTTTTTGACATCAAAGGCATCGTCCACCATGAATTTGTTCCTCCTGGACAAACCGTCATCGCCAAGTTTTACGTGGAAGTGCTCAAGAGACTCAAACGAAGGGTCAATCGTGTCCGACCAGACATCGGAGCCGACTGGATGCTGCACCACGACAACGCCCCGGCTTACACCGCCTTTCTTGTGAACAGCTACTTGACCAAGGCCGGCATCCCAACGCTTCCGCAGCCGTCCTACAGCCCAGATGTGCCCCCCCGGACTTCCTTTTGTTTCCTCGCCTGAAACGCCTGATGAAAGGCAAGCATTTTGAGACGACAGAGGGGATCCAAGCAGCTTGCACCGCGGCTCTCAAGGCTATTCCGGAGAATGATTTCCATGACGCCTTCAATGCTTGAAAATCGCGCTGGCAACGCTGCATCGACGCAGAAGGAGCCTATTTTGAAAGTTTTTAAAGAATTGTAACGATTGGCTCAATAATTTTTTAAAAATCGACTTAGTCCTATTACTTTCCGGACAAACCCTGTATATATATCGCATTCTTTGGTTGCTGTAAATGTTGGCATACCTAGGCAAGGCTTGGAGCTCATCTAGAGGTCAGTCTCGAATTTGCCATTTCTCACGCGTTTGAAAGGGTTTGGATCCGCAAACCTAGTTGGTCAGAGTATAAGGATTATATCAAGTACAGCATACTGGATTACCCTGGATGTATGGGAACTCAGACCTACTCTGCTAGAAGACTGGATTCCTTAAAGTATCCAGATAAGAGTGTAGATGATACACGACATCATAAATTTACGACGCACTATCATACTTTCAGAATGAAAAACCGTAGGTAAGACAGATGCGTAGCTTATCCTCCCACATACCAAAATGACAAGCTGTGACTCCTATGTGCAAGCACGAGTTGGATTTTCTCGCTCACCCGCATATCTACGGAGGCAAACATAATTTTCACCATGTTCAAAAAGAGATGACTATCACCGTCCGCATTCGCCCCACTACTGCATTCCTACCTAACACTACCGAAGACGTTCCAGGCATTAATCAGGTATTTGAGATAGTCGCGTCAGAGGGCCGAGGAAATGTAGACCTCCCTCCAATAATAGAATGTTTAATATTTGCAGGTCCGTATTTAGGTAGGGGAGACCGGGGCTCTTTGAGTATAGTAAAGGAAAACTCAAAATTTCCGAAAAATGACGAACTTTAGAGTTTAAATAATTAAGCCATAAACTACGTACATTACTATAGTACAACATATTAAAGAACAAAGAACCTGTTAAATCATGGAAATTCAGGAAACGAATTTAACATAAAAATGGCAGAATTCGAGACGTAAAAATCAGGGGCTATTTGGGTATTTTACTGTAACAACGTTGTTTACATTAATTACGTTAGTGTTCATGTATATTCTTAAATTATACCCCTTTTTGTATAATTTGTAAAAATATATATATAACTTCATAGTTAAAGAAAATAAGTGGAGCAATTCTTTAGGAAAGGGTGTTCAGGATAAGCTAAAACTCCTTCAGCGTTGTAATAATACAAGACTATTAATTTTATTATACCTAGGTATGTTACATAATATCTTACACGTATAGGTTCATCTTAAAGTGGTTTGATTTATTCTCTTTGAAATAAACACTTGTAATAGCAAACGAGAAAAAAAAAAAAGATAACTCCTAATAGAATAACATAGAAAGAAACTTCGGATATTTTTACATTTTCTACATTAATTTTCAGGAAATAAAAAGAATACACAAATATGAAAGCTGTAGTTCAAATTAAACTTTTAAAATTAAAAAATGAACTCACAATACGATTTATGTTCAAAATCAATTTAACGAGTAGTCTTGTCAATCAAAATTAAATGTATAGTAAGAATCAAAATTAAATGTATAATAAAAATCAAAACGTACGGGAGAAAGCAAAGTGCATGATTTTTTAAAAATACAAACTTATGAGAAATCACTAACTTCTCGAATTTCTGAAGTACGAAACAATGAAAGTTATCAAGAAATGCTTAACCTAGAGGCTCTTGTTGCAAACAAACTGTTTGCTCTCATAAGGTCCAACACATATCTCATGGTACCACTGTTTAAAATGTTGACAGCGAATCCAATCTTTTATCATTATCATTATTATTATTATTATTATTATTATTATTATTATTATTATTATTATTATTATTATTATTATTATTATTATTATTATTATTAATAATAATAATAATAATATTTATTTATTTATTTATTTATTTATTTATTTATTTTTTTGCTCACTGATTCTTTAGAGTAATATTTCTCTTATAGAATCCGCATGCTACATTATTCTCGGATTCATTCTAATCATTATCATCATCACGTGTAGCATAGGTAATACTTGAAGGCATCGGGCTATTTATTTTTGTCTTCTTGATGCTTTCCGTCTTCTAGCACCCTTTGCCAGATCCCTCCGTTGATAACTGCCGTTTCGCGCGAAGCTGTTTGACATTTTCGGGAGAAGTAAGTAGGCCTGTGCTTTGTACCGTAAGATGGGGTGACTTGAGCCCTGCGAAGTGTCATGAACCCAAAATGGGAAAAAAGTTTCAATTAAAGTTTTTGGAAAAACTATTTGAAATACTGCCTTGATGTTAGTCTAGTAATCTTGGCTATTATCGCCAGTATTTGCATTAAGTACAAATAATTTGATGGGTAACTGTTTCCGTTTTTATCGTTGGACCTGTGCGTGTCTAGTTTTGAGAGTCTGCAAATTTAATCTACATTGGCTATAGTTTGAGAGCGAAAAATTTTAAAATCGTACTAGTGGCTAATCAATCTTTCGTAAACACATAAACACAGTTGCCAAGTTCGTAATTTATTTTGGATGGGAATGTGACCTGGGACCATCTCACCCCTATGAATTTTGGTTATGTGGGGGGTGACTTGACACCATGATAATTAGATCTGTTTTCCAGTGCATGTAGGAATATAAACATGTAAATATATATTTCATGTTCCAGTAAACCAAATTACGGTATATTTTAAGGTCGTACTTGTGTTAACAGAACTGTACAATAAAACAAAGATGCCAAGAACGTATAAAAGGAAGCCGGGTTGCCGCACTTACGCAGACTTTACACCAGAAAAATTAACTGAGATGTTAAATAAAATACAAAGAAATGAACTGACACAACGCACTGCTGAGCAACTATATGGAACACTCAGAAGTGCACTGAGAAGAATGGAATAGAATGAGTAAGGTTTAATGGGGATGTCAGCATCGTGGCTATTAGTCCCCGTCTCGATCAACTCAACTGCATCAAACACGGGCTGCCGCCAAATATAAAAAAAGACAATAATAAATAAAAGAGAATGTCGAAAAGGGAAGTAAATGTCACGCGTTTCTGTGTAAGTACGTCAGATTTTGTGAACAAACCTACAACACAAACTTCTACGACCAACACCATAAATTAAGGCTAGTTCGCAGAGATATGATAGCACGGGTAGTAAATCAGATTCTGAGTTCTCGGTTTGCAGTGAATTCGAAGAGGAAGATTTTGACTAGGATTTGGTATAAGAAATCCAACAAAAGAGAAAGAAAGTTGAAGGTGGCAAGAGAGACGGCAAGGAGGAAACTTCACGGGCATAAGATCAATCGAAAAGATATGAAGTGGGAAACTTTTGTAATTGTGGAGTACGAAGGAGAATTCTTCCCTGGCGTAATAGAGGATGTTTCTTACAAAGAATACATGATAAGAACTATGACTATGAGTGGTTCGTCTCACTAGATGTGGCCCACAAACACAGATCAGTGTTGCTATGATGTCAGTGATATTAAAAAACAAATTCAACCTCCAAGTTTCGTGAATGCCAGACGGAAATGTTCTGTTCTGGAGCTCAATAAATGGCGCTTCAAAGAGCAGCACATTTCGTAATTATGTGATGCAACGTGTCAATAGTGTGCATATGATCACTTTCATTAACAGCATTTATTAATTACAATATTCGCAACTTTTTATTTTCTTCACATTCAGTTCGGTTTAGTACTATTAGTGGCATATACTGAAAACAGTAATTTGCAAATAGGGGGAAAATACCGCAAACCTGGATTGAAGACATAGTCAATATTTTTTTACGAAGAGGATAACTTCTAGTTTTATTTAAGGTAGATTGGAGCTCTTTTCATTATTTTCTTCATTTACTAGATTTTTTAAAAAGTTTTGTGAACTATTTTACATTTGGCAACATATATTCACCAACAACTCCATCAAATATTGAGTTTTTTAATGCAAATTTTATCACAATAATCTTTAAACGTTGGTGTTTCATCTCCTCTCATTAGACCGGGTTTCACTGCATAGTACATTGAATCGGCATTAAATTATATGCCCTGGTAGCAAGAGACCCTTACCCATGAGGTGACTTGGCCCGGCAACATTTATATTTTTTAACAACATAAGTTCTTTGTATAAAAAAGTGATTGGCTGCATGAACTAGAAAGTATAGGCTAAGACTCAAAAAACTGCATTAAAACAGACCATGCAAAAAAATTATTTGCTGAGATACAATTACATTTACCTCAAAAGTCGTGTCAAGTAACCCCAGTTTACGGTGCTCTTAAGTATCCTTTTCAAACTGGATTTTTAAAATTCGATTATCACTTGAACTTCCGGGCTCTGATGGGCTGATGTCATGAAAATACACTGTTCCATCCATTGGTTTTAATATTGAAATACATGAGTGATGTGAGATGTTACGCACAAAAGCTCAATGCCATGTTGCTCACAAAATTTCAGAGCTTGTAGCGAACAGTGAGAAATATGTCCGCCAAAAATTAACAAAAAATTTCCCTCAGATCTGTTTGTTTGAAAAAAATTTGAGCCAGAGAACAGAGCTCTTCGTTAACGTAACTACTATCTGATAAGAAAACTTGAGAAGCCATGGTATAGATTGTTTATAAATTCTTCATTCATATGCTGACCTTTAATATAAACCGTGGGGTGTGTTGACCAACTGCTTTCCAAGCGACTATCCCAGTGACTTTTTCGCCTCTCTCAACGTAAGTACCACCCATTTTCCCACCTTCTTGGCAATTACTTTGCTTCATCCACATTGTATACACGCTGCTGCTTTTGTGTTGAGATCAATCGTTGAAGTAACGTATTTCAAGAATTGAAAATATCGGACTCACTGCTTCCTTATTAACGCCCTCAGCACGAGCTCTTGAAGTCCCTCATTCTTTTGTAATGATACATTCGGATGTCTTTTCATGAAACTTGAAAACCAATCTTCATCAGCTAGTTTCTCACAGGTTGCAGAATTTTCTTTATTGTTACATATTGTTACATGCACAGCTTTACAACTCATTTCACACTGAGAAAAAATATATATAGGTTGCATACTTAAAAAGGTAGGTTACATGCGTAATTCCTGTAGTTTTTGGACTTAACGTACAGCAGACGTATAGCTGAAAACGCATGTTTTATAATACTTTCCGTATAAGTGTTCCATCTATACGTACTTTCCGTATGAAACAACATAGGCGGTCAGGATCTCACATACAAATGGACGTATATAACATATAGCTGGGGAATGTAACATAAGTATATGCATGTGATATACCGAAAACTGTTAGATTCAGATATCCTGCAACGGCATGATGTAACATCTAAAGGCAGTGCATATGTAGCATATGGATAACGCATGCTCCGTACTCATTTCTGTAGTAAGCAAGCGGATTCCGTATATTTGTACAATATACCGCTATCCGGAGAATGCATTTTTCTCAGTGCGTGGTGCAACTTAGTCCTTTTTCCGTGAGAGTCATAATTCAAGACACCAACTTCCTCCTGTTCTTCTGTCAGTATTGTGGAGTGTCTATGACTTTCGGTTTTGTACTTTGAACTGTTCTATTATTATCACCAAAGCTAGTCTCACCCTTTCGAACTGCACTTTCCTTCGCAAAATTGGAAAAGGAAAATTTCAGAGCTGTGAAGCTCCATGTAAACTCAAATAACTTTTTGTTACACTTTGCATAACCTTCTCCATGTCTTCATTACTCCACTAGCTGCATTTATGTTTTGATTTTATGTTCGTACCATATAAAAAGAAAATGAAGTGTTTTGTTTTACATACATGCATTACATAGGATGCTGAACCATAAATACAAAACTAAAATTCATAAATTAAAGATATTCACGTCAGTTTATACCTGACTCAAATAGCCCCCTTTAACTCAAATAGCCCCAATTTTTCGACTCAAATAACCCCGTTTTGCGCATGTTTACGTAGGAAATTACTATTTTTACACCAGACAGAGGAGAGTAGGCCTACCAAAAATGGCGGTTATAACATGCGGACGGTCTGTTTTACGAGTACGGTAATAATTTTACAAATATATGCATTGCACAGGTTCAGCACCTTATGTTATACAGACATTATTTTATATCAGACTAAAATATGAAGTATTGCAAAGCACCTTGCTCAGAATAGTCTTATATTTACAAGAACTGATAAGAAAACAGCAGAACAACGACACATATAACCTTTCCTTTATCAACGAACTCACACATGAATGCGAATTCAGCGTACTGATGCGCATATTAAGTGCGTAATGACATTTTTTCTTAAGTTTGACCTAAATAGCCCCTTAACTCAAATAGCCCCGGTCTCCCCTAAATGCTATTCTGTGCTCGAGCACAGGACGGCAGAATATAGGGACGGCAAAGTTTTGGATTTTTTAAAAAGATTCACAAGAAAGTAATGTTTAAACTTTGCAACCCGCAGAGTCCCGCACAAGCACGAGAAAATAATATTGTGTTTAATTCGCTCTAATTACAATAGTTACTATAATTAGCTAGCTTATCTGATTATTTTTAAAAAGTCACCCTCTCATCCCTACCCCAAGGAATGAGGAACTTGAACATCATGAAAACTGAGACCGTTAAACTCAGCGACCTTGAAAAACTATGAATTCAACACTAGTATATATCGTTTTCGATTACTTTTACAATCTCACACCCTCCATGCGAAGTGGAGTATGACTTTGAAATTGAATTGGGTTAAAACTGTCATTATTTATCTGAGCGACCCCAAAACTATGAATTCAACTCGAATATTGGTCGTTTTCGAGGGGGGCGGTAAAGTTTGTACAGGGGACGGCAAATTATTTAGAGCACAGGAGTGCACAATATATCAATACGGGCCTGAATATTTGCGTACTGACATGGGGGTTTCGGTGGCTTAGTTGTACTGGTGATCCCAGTCCTGTCAGAACGACTCGAACGAATATTCTGTCAAAGTGTTTTCCAGTCACTGGGGTTTATTCTGTTGTAGCAACTCTCTCTTTTCCATTGTGTACGCCAACGTTAGACCATTGACACATGATGACTGACGCGAGAGATAATTCTGCGGGACGATCAACCATAATTTCCCATCAACAGCATACGGCTGCGTTCGAAGTAATTTCATTCTACAATGAGCTGGCATCTTCCTGGCATTGCAGATACAGACTGTGATCCCCACACAACTAAATTCATCGTTTTGTCCAACGACCTTCAAACTACTAGCAATATGCCTTTTTTGAGACACTTCGATAAATCTGCTCTCTATGGTAGCCAATAAAGATTAGCACGTACTCTACAGACACATTTGTTTGTATTAGACTATGTTTTTAAACACGTTTCCACCAAAATATACAGCAAATACAGATTAGCAAAACATGTAGATGTCGTTAAGGCGTCTACCTAATTGTCATTTGGTTATTCTTCGGAGAGAGATTTCAAATAATCATGATTTTCAAAAATGATGAAGACGGTACTTATGATGGAACTACTACTGATTATGATACAGTGTAAATATAAAGTAGCGTCATTTTCCTGTTCTGAGAAGAATGAGATATTGAATATACTAAACGTTTGATGATAATGGCAAGGGAAGAGTATCGTTTGGAAAAGAAGCCTGAAGCGGGAGTAGAGAAAACAGTATTAACGAGACATGCACGAAAGATATGGATTTTATTTTACAAACCATTTTATATCATACCTAAGTAAATGGGAAATGTTGTTTCAGATCACCTAGATTTGACCTGTGGCTGTAACTTTGAGAACGATTATAGTAGAATATAAAATTGTGTATTTCAATAAAATGCTCGAGTGATGTTAATATTTCATATTGGAAACAACGATTACAGTAGGAAGCAAACTGTAGAAGAAAATCAATCAATGTTTTCGTCAATTAATCGATAATTGGTCAAAGGAAAAATAACAACCATCTTTATTTCCAGTTCCGGAAAGGATATAGTGGGGCATGTGCTCTAAGATATCAACACCAAGAATAAGTCATGTGACCTCACAGATGTCACACAGCCAAGAAGACACAAGCACTTCAATGAGCTCATGAACTGTCATTTATGTTGCTGTCTAGTGAAATAGTGCTAACTTTCTAGTGAACTCTAGGAGGCTTCATGACTTCTGCCGAAGATTTGCTTAAGAGAAGCCAATGTGTTGTGATACCGTATATCAGTGGTTGTCAACATGTTGTAATTTTAACCATGATCTCAATCGCACAGTTCATCTGAATAAACTCAAAATAAGTATATAATACTGAAATATATCCATGTCAAACGCACAATCAACTCACTCAAATTAGCAACTCCTTGAAATCAAGATCTCACCTATTCCCATTTGAAAAACCGAATGCTGAATCCAATATGGCGGATCCAACATGTGGGTAACGCGTGTCGTGTCAGAGAAGCAGAACTTGATCTAATTTGTTCTGCATATGCCCACATTCATGTCCAGTTACCTCTAAAGAAACTAAATCACTTTTGTGTCCGACGTTATACTAGTGTATGATTGAATTCAAGATATCTGAAGGCCCATAAATATGTAAATTACATGTATGGGCAGCTAACATTAGCACAATACACATTGGGCCGCGGATAAGTTGGCATTTGAATCAATTTTACACGAATAATTTACACGAGGAATTTACACGAATTTACACGAACACTTCGTGAATATACCTTGTAGGGTAAGGTGGTAAGATCTTTTATGGGGATAACTTTGACTTTACCTAACATTCTTGAGTGTTTATTCTTTATAGAGTTTGACTTACCAAAAAAAAAATCATATATTTATTGTCTGTCCATGTGTCCGCCCAGGAGACATAAAGTTTCAAGAATCATCTACTTGATTAATCACCATTAATTTTGTTCGGGATGTACAATTGAGTTTGTTAATGGAGGTGATACATCCATCGGAAGTAGTGAAAAGCAACAATTTCAGTTTTAATATCGAGCACTACAAAGCAAAAACGGTAATATATACCGTTTTCTGAATTGATAAAGAGACCGAAGAATACATTTTATCTCCATCCGTAACTCTCTACTAAAACTAGAATTAAGAAGTGATAGAAATTGACTACAGTTTGTGGTTTCAACATTGATCTACATAAAGCAAAAACGATAAGAGATATAGGTACCATATTCTCTCTTAACCTCTACTTGCAGAATTCAACCACAAAAGGTTCCGTGATAGATAACTTTAAACTGCACTAGTAAGTTTTCCCATTCTAAAGAATCAATAGTCAGGTAATCAAGTATAATCATCTTCTTTCATAGATCTCAAATTATAAAGGTAATCAAGAAAGTTCCGTTGCTTTTTCACCCACTATCCTCGAACACCGATATGTCACCTAAGACGTGCCTGAAAGATCAAAACAGTAGCATCGACGACCTTTTTCCAACGTTCTGGAAGGCCATGGATTCTATAGCGGTAGAACTTGGTGGGCCGTGAAGCGAAAAAAAATATCAAGTGCATTTTGCACCTCTGCTAGAGATTTGAACTGGCGTCCTCTAAGTTGATTGTCCAAGGAGTGGAACAGGTGATAATCTGACGGTGCAATGTCCGGGGAGTATGGCGGATGCAATAGTGTTTCCCACCGAAAAAGTCGAATAGTGTCTCGGGTCATCCTGGCCACATGGGGCTTAGCGTTGTCCTGTAACAGGAAGATCCCATTGCGATTCAAAAATGCTGGTTCCAGAGTTTCGAGTTTTTCTTGAACACGGCTCAACTGCTGACAGTACACAGTTGTATTGATGCCCTGACCAGCTGGTAGCAGTTCCCGATGCACGATGCGCGAGCAGCCCATCAAATACACAGGAGGATCTTCTTCTCTTGCAGTGCTGATTTCGACTGTTTTGGAACTGGTTCATGGGATGCTAACTAATGATAACGGCACCGTGGAGCATCGTTCAGGACCCCTTGTCATCATACGTTAACACCGTGTGCAGAAATGACTCCTTCCTCAGACGAGACGGCAAAGAAACTTAGGGTCTACTCGCGTTTGGCCCGGAGGCAAATCATGTAGGATCCATCGACTAAACTTGTAATAGTTCGCAAGTTAATGGAGGTGCTGCCGAATGGTTTCTCCACTCACACTTTATTGTAGTCCAGGTTCCTCACATGTCTGGCCACTGCCAAAAAGTAAAGCATCATATCCTATGAGCTATGCATTCCAACACGACATTATTGTATACAGAGGTTGTATATCTCTGAGGCGTTTGTTTTATGGTCAAATGATAATGGAAAACGAAGGGTAACCATTTCTCCAAATTAAGACGAATTATTATTGTTTGGAGTGCTTTGCCCAATGTACAACATATATCATTGACATTATACAGTAATAAATTGTGTATGTAATGTATATTTGCTTATTACTATCGCATACAAGAAGAAAGAAAACACTTGATCACACATGAATTAGAAACTCCAACCGAAAGTAGGCTCAAATCTAGCAAATGGTGGGAGATCTTGAAAAAATAATCGAAAAAATCTCCCCTTTATGATACTCCTTGCCAATTTTTATTAAGACGTCTTTCACTTGTGTCTGTAAAGAGACATGTTCAGATGTTGTGAGAAACGACAAGGATATTCATGCTCATATGTTAATGATGCGCTGTTTAGAGAGCGCTAGTGCATATATTAAAATGCTAGGTTTATATTTTGTCTCCAAAGAAAAATTTATATGTTTATCTCCAATCCTTTCGACAATGAGATCTCGAAAACCACAGGTGTTAGAAACGTGCCGTGTTCTCTGGTCTATTCCAAATTTTGTATAGATTGTTCAGTTCTAATTTAATATTCAAAGAAAACATGGACGTTATTTCTTTATTACATTTTAAGGGGTTCACTGGAAGCATTGAAATTTTAAAAATGTAAAGAATCATATCCTATCCTTATACATTCCAACACAACATAGTTGTATATAGGAGTTGTATATCGGTCAGGCCTTTATTTCATGGCCAATTGATAGTGAAAAACGAAGGATAACAATTTCTCCAGGCTAAGACGAATTTTTATTGTTTGGAGTGTTTTGCCCAATGAACACCATATATCATTGACATTATAATTAATTAATTGTGTATGTAATGTATTTGCTTGTTACATACTGCATGCAAGAAGGAAGAAAACACTGATCATACATGAACTAGAAACTCCAACCTTAAACAGGTTCAAATCTTGAAAACGGTACGAGATATTTAAAAACAAATAATCGAAAAAGTCTCCCCTTTATGGTACCCCTTACTGATTTTTATCAAGTCGTCTTTCACTTGTGTCTGTAAAGGGACATGTACAGATGTTATGAGGAAGACAAGGAGATTCTTGCCCATATGTGAATGATGCGCTGTGCAGAGAGCGCCAAGTTCAGCTAGTTAGTATAATAAGTATTTGTAAGCATGCAAATTATTCAGAATTGTAAAATTGATGTAATTAATATGATTCCTTCCTGAAAAATTAAGAGCAGTCAAATTTACATGTGTTTCTTGGTAACAGTGAATAAATCACAGTTCCCGTGATAACTGATCAGTGTTTCGTTGAATATTCGTTCTCTGAGGACCAGTTGTCAACATTTTATCTTTTCTCTTTCTATAATTTTCTTTCTCTTTCCTTAGTTCAGGACTGATGATCACGATCCGTATGTGTGCACAATATCACACTAATGGAAAATATCAGACTTTAAAAGGTACCGCTGAAGATGTAATTTTCAGATACGGACTTTTATCGGTAGATGGCATGCCAATTAGTACAGATGCAATAATGTTCTAAATGTAATTTAAAGCTCATTTCATTTCTTATATCTTTTTTTTTCTTTTAACTAATTTACAACATTAAATAGAACATATATACATAGACTGTTTTAAAATTCCTATATAAATTTCATAATAGCATATCTGCATAACCTTCAATCCGAAACAGTGTTGTAATGAGGAATGTGTTGAACTGGTACATTTGATCCGTAGAAGGCCACTCATGACCTTTGATGTAATAAGCCCTGATTTCAATACGTTGTTGCAAAAAATTAATTCAACTGCATAAAACGTAATTCAATGTACAAATGAAGGATTTATTAAAAAAAATAGCCTAAGCTTAAGAATAAGGTCACCTATTTCAAAAGAGGTTAAAGGTCACGAAATGCCGGGACTTTTTTCAGGTGCAGGAGTATACCAACGTACTCGATGATGGAGCAATAAATTGGTTGTATACGAAGATTGAACTAGAAAGTAAAACACTTCAATTAGAGGTATTGAAAATCAGTTTATTACTCCATTAGTAGTCTTGACATTTTACTGTAATAGAAATGTAATAAGCTCAGTGATCTTTGATCTCTTTTAATATGGGTGACCTTACTCAAAACTAAACTTTGAATAGATTCTTTGTCTCTGTGTTGAATTACATGTCTCTCGATTGCATTATTTTTATACGGTAAGTTTTAAAATTTAGTCACTCCAAATTAAGAATCAGTTTCAGCTTACCTAATTGACGTATTACTTTGTAGTTCGATCTTCATACAAAATCAATTTATTGCACGATTAGTCGAGAGTTAGCGCCAGATACTCGACACACTGCTTTGGTGTCACACAAACCTTAGATCCTTTGACTATAATCCCATCAAATTTCAGTTTCCTAAGACTTAATTTTGCATAAGTATCTAAAGTCTTATTCCACAGGAATTGCTGGACTTCCACAGGGCACCTTCCCATGTGGCGGATAGAGAAATGCTCACCACATATGGCGGGTACCTGAAATTGCCGGACCAGCAGGGGCGGACCAAGGCAACATTTTCACCCGGGGAAAGTGGCTTTTTGGCGCCCGCTTGTCCTAGCCTATATTTTACATTTTATTACAGTGATTTTAACATTTTGAACCCATTTTTCAAAAAGAAAAATTAATACTCAAATACATGATATATGTAGATATATTTAGTACTTAAAAATAAACATATAGTATCAAGTACATTGTTTTTAATTATTATTTATGTACCGATGTGTATAAATATAAACCATATCGGACAGTGTTTATTGAATACTATTAATGGTGACATGATTACTGGTATATTATAAATTGTATTGTTACATCAATAACATCGGAAGGAAAATAGCCGACTACGTAACAATCTATTCTATCTATAACGTGAAATACCAACAATTACATTTCACATATATTGAACGTGTTTTACGCAGAGTAATATAAACAACCCTTTTTATGTAGTTCCTAGTAGTCGAAGTCCAAAGCAATCATAAAACGTATTTCATGAATTTGTACAAAATCTGAACACTCTTACAAGATTAAAGCTTAGTAACAGGTTTTATGAAGTTTTAGAAATTCTCTAACTTTCGTAAGTTTGATAAATAAACCATGTCAAAGTCAATTAGGGAACATTATGAGAAAGCGCCCATATCTTTTTCTTCCATAAAAACAGTGCCTTAAAATCAAGAATAATTGGCCTCAGGCGTGATAATTCATAGCATAACAAAACTTAAGAAAAACTAAATAAAAAGTTAAATTCCACTATTACTGTAAATTAGCAACAAATTAATCAATTTTAAATACTTGTTCTCAGCAATCACAACAATTACAATATGATCTTCCAAGCTTTTTTGTTTGCAAAATCTCTGACAATGACATCTATGTCAATGTCTTGAACAATGTCGAGCTCAATCGACATCGTGTTCATGCACAAAAATATTAGGTGCCATGGATAACGGAGTAAGTCCTTGGAGCCCATTAACCCTGTTACTATAAAGAAAATCGTAGACTCGTAGTGAAATAGTCAACACTGTTCATTGGAAAGTCATGGTTTATAGTTCATTCTTTTCAGTACGAAACAAGCTTTCCAGAAGTGCTATGTATTAGCGTCTATAACGTACTTAAACAGGGAAAATTGGGAGAATGTCGCGAAAATTTCCTCTGGAAATCCCTCCCATCAATTTTGGA
This sequence comes from Thermobia domestica, assembly GCF_964235325.1. NCBI lineage: Eukaryota > Metazoa > Arthropoda > Insecta > Zygentoma > Lepismatidae > Thermobia > Thermobia domestica. The sequence continues at coordinate 99,040,168 of NC_137471.1, forward strand.
CCCCTCTGGAGTGGCACCGGGTAAAAGCACCCAATCCAAATGTATCTCGAAAAATACTTTATGGGATAAGAAATGTATGTACCATGTTTTATATTGATAGATGGAATAAATATGAGGGAAAAACTTCTATACCAATACACGCTTTCCTCTCATACCTACAGTATTTTGTCTATCAATACAAAATTTAATACACTCATTCCTTATTTTATTTGATTTATTGACATATAACACAACAGGCACAGGCCTAATTACAGTGTTACATAGTATATACATTATATAGAGGTTAATAAAACTATTGGTAAAATTACATTCGGTTTACAGAATTAATAGACTTCTTAAAACTACTTACATCCATTACCAGTACATCAAGGTTGAAATTTTCTTTCACTAACCTGTTGTAGGTTGCACTAACTCCCCATATAGATCTGTTTAAGACGTTTGTATTCGCTGTCATATAAAAAAAATGTATTTTTCGAAGCAGTGTGCAATTTAGTGGATGGTACTTGGATACATATTTGTTCGTTAAGATCAGGACAGTCTATTTTGCCACGAAAGAGTTTGTGTAAAAATAATAAATCAATATTTCGTCTCCTGAGTTCTAATGTTTGAAATTTAAAATTTTCAAGAAGGTTAATGTAGCTTTCAAATTTTGGATAGAATTTTGTTTTCTTAACCCTATATTGCGCAATTTATTAATAGTTTCGAGAAAAACAATATTTAGATGTTTTTCTTACTGCATTCGCGTATCTAAAACGAACTAATAACAAATTTTGACTCACACATTTACCATATGACATCAGGAGGATTGTGTATTTGAATTAACGTTGCGCAACTATGAACCTTATTTGTTTAATTTTTCATTGATAAGCAATACAGAATTTCTTTTAGACGTTACAAACTTTCTTAGCACATAGTATTGTGCAGATTTTCATAAATGCTTTAGTAAACAATGTGTATTTTAAGGTATGCTGAAACACAGTACATTTAGTCTGAAATTACTAACATATCTTTCATGGATACAATGAAGTCACATATATTGTGTATGGAATAACAGTAAACAATTTTTCTTTGAAGTGAAATACAATGCCGTAAGACATGATATTAGCAACTTGGCGAATTCTATAGGACGAACTCCAATACAATCTTGTCCTTCGTATACGAATAATGGATATGAACATTACGGTTCCTATAAATATTTCTAATTATAACTTAGTTAGTTCCGAAGGTTTATTGGGGTCCATCTAGTTAGAATATAAAATGCTTTCACAAACGATCAACTCCAGATCAGCACTGCAAACATCCGAAAGTATTCAATTGGAGTTCTGACTTCATTTGGAAAAGGCAAACACGATTCCCTATTGTCCTGAAGAGGTGGATCATTTCTTGTTATTCTTTCCGATTGGGGCTGACGACTGGCAACAGTTGTAGTCTGACTGAATTGGCATTTACTGTTTCATCTGTTAAAAAAAAAAATACAAACGATTCAATCAATTTACTAACCTGAAAGTATCGATTTCAATGAAATCAATGCAAAATGCTCGAGTACAATAGTTTTGAACATATCTTCTGATCCATTGAAGTTTCAGATTTAGAATGCTATTCTTCATCATCTGAGTCCAGAACTACTCCTAAATCATCATCGCTTACCTCGAGCTGCTCATTATCACTGTCATCAGGTGTTTAGGTATGGCTCGACGAGTCGTTTTTTCGAAAATATATTCTTGCTCATCTTTTAAAGTAATATAAGCATTTACAGTCTTCAAGAATCTTTATCGGGCAATAAATCGGTAAATAATACAAAAGTGTAACAGAAAGGAAAGAGAGAGAAAGAGTGACAGAGGTTTTCAAAATAACACAAAATCGAAATCAATAGAGGAAGATATCGGAAATGACGTTACGTTTAGTAATTTTTTTCCGTGTTCAACTTCGGATTTTCATTATTCATAAATTAGCAACACTGAAAGCATACACTGCACGCAAAAGTGCTTTTTATGAGCAAACACAAATTCCTACAAAATTCAAAGAAAAGAAGTTAAGAAACCAACATTTCAAACTTTCCATTAGGCCTATCGAAGAAATGTTTGATTCTTAGTAAAAGAGGTTCGTAGTTGCTCAATGTTAATCAGAATATACAAACACATTTCGGACGATCAAATACAAAACGAAATTAGTTTTATAAGTTACAAGCACTCAAAATAAACAACAGACACCTACTTAATAGAAAAAATTTTTTTCAAACAAAAATTTCCCTGTTTTCGACTTCTCTTGGTTCAAAAATAAGCAAAGCAATGCGTTCTACGCACGCTGTATCCGCGCTCGCAACAAAAACTGCTGGAAAACCTCTCCTTCCGAAAGAGACGCAATTATGAATGTTTATAACAGATGGCACGGCATAAAGGATACCACCTGAAACAAGAGTGGCACCATCTATGGCATGTCCTTCAAAGTATCACCCTCAACATGGTTTGTTAATTTGGATTAACACGGCGCAATATAGGGTTAAGTGTAAGAAGCTTTAAAAACTTATTTTGAGTACTCTCAATCAAGAATGAGTATTTCTGTATATTAGGGTTCCATATATTACTACAATATTCTAATTTCGACCTGACGTATGCATAATACAGCACAATTAAAATTTGGTCATTTTGGAAATCTTTACTAACTCGATAAATATATCCAAGATTTTTGTAGGCTTCTTTGCAAATAGTTTAAATATATTGAATAAAGGATAATTTTGAATAAAAAATAACTCCCAAATCCCTTATAAAATCAAGCTTTTTCAGTTTTTCCCCTAATATTGAATAATTATATTGAATGTATTTTTATTTTCTAGTGAATGTTAAATAACTGCATTTACGAACATTTAACTTAAATTTATTGTTTTTACACCAAATTTCAAAATTTTGTAAGTCACTCTAAAGTTCTAAACAGTCCTGAATTGTTTTAATTCGTCGAATATTTCAAGGTCATCAGCAAAGAGTAGATTTCTAGAAAATTGAAAGCACTCAGGAAGATCATTTACCGCCAAAATGAAAAGTAGAAGTCTCAGATTCGAGCCTTGAGGGACTCCAGATGTTGCATGAAAGATTTGAGATTTATGGTTACGAATCTTACGATACAATACAGTTAGTTTGTTTACGATTTTGAAGGTAAGAAGCAAAGTATTGCAGAGTTGATTTCGAGAAGTTAAAGGATGCCAGTTTGTTTAAGAGAATGTCATAGTCAATAACGTCAAATGCTTTAGAAAAATCAGTATATATGACATCTACTTGTCCTTGCTTGTCAAGTTCCTCCGAAATGTAGTCTGCTATTAGTGCTAGATTTGATACAGTAAATCTGCCCTTCAGAAATCCATGTTGACTGACAGATAATGCATGTTTAATATGATCCATTATTCGCTTATGCAGTATATATTCATACACCTTGGCAAACGCAGATAAGATGGAAATTGGTCGGAACTATTCAATGTTACTAGCTGAGTTCGTTTTGGGTATTGGACACACAACTGACTCTTTCCATTTTTCAGGAAAGGTACATGTTCTTATAGATAAATTAAATATAATATTCAGAGGTTGTAAGAATATATCTGAACAGCCTTTCACAATGTACGGTGGGACCCTATCTGGGCTACTTGCTGTTTTTGATTTAAACTTCCTCATTGCTTTTTTTTTATTTCTTTTTCGGATATGAGAGGCAGTGAAAATATATCAAGAAGAGCACTGGAACGATCATTTAGAGACATGCTCGGTACGTCATAGTCCGCTCTTAAGGAGCCACAGACTGAACTAAAATGTTGCCCGAATGCTTTAGCTATGTCCCTATCATCAGTAAGGTCGTGACCACTGTACTGTATGCGATCAGAAGACAAGTGACGCGATTTATTTTCAATGAAGGACCATAATAATTTCGGATCATTCTTTAATTTATCTTCTGTGCTGCTTAAAAACTCTTTATAAGCAGCAGTTATTTCTGTTTTAATTTCCCTACGCAGTTGACGGAATTGCTCTTCATGGTACTTAGTGTTGCCTACACTGAGACGACTTTCTTTTTTTTTTTTTTTTTTTTTACGATGATACGTTTTACAATTAATTTTATTGATAATATTCGGGGTAAACCATGCAGCGTAGATTTTATTAGTTGCTCTTTACGGGGAATGCAATCATCAAATATTTGATACAATACTTCATAAAATAGATCCACAGTTGATTGACATCCTTAATATTCTGCAGCATCCCCCAATCCATAGCTAATAGGTTTCGGTAAAGTTTTTCAAAATCTGCTTTCCGAAAATTATAACCTACTGTGTTAGGTACTGTTTTAAGTTCGGTTGAATACAATGCTGTAAACTGAATAAGAAGGGGAGGATGATGTTTATCTTCTATTACCAGTAGATCGCATTCTCTTTGAACTGTTACTTTTGAGAGATTTGTGAGAACAAGATCTAAGGTTCGGCCATTGCTATTAGGAATATTATTAATTGAAATCAAATTAAAGACGGACATAAAATTGTCAAGACTTGTACATTTAGCTAATGACGTCATTAAATCGAAATTTGAACTAGTTATTTGTCGTAGATTCAGATCCCCTATACAAAGAATTGTGCAACCCACAGGACAATTTAATTCTACAAATTCAAAAAAACTGTTCATATATGAAGTGGTGAATCAGGCTCTATGTAAACAGTACAAATATACACGGTAATTGAGTTCAAAACCAGTTCGACAATTACACTTTCAAAGTTAGTTTCCCAGCTATTTACTTTTTGAATATTATATTTTTTAAGCGCAGCAAACAATACGCCCCCACCTTTTTTTTTTTTTTCTTTTGTAGTTCTATCTTGCCTCCAGACCACATACCTATCATCAAAGAATTCTGAGTCAGAATAATTTGTCGTTAAAGAAATTTCTGCCAAACTAATAAAGTCATAAGAGTTAGATAAAACAGCATTATGAAAACAACTGGCTTTAGTACGCAGGCCATTGACATTTTGAAAGCACAAAGAAAATGTTTGGTTTTGATGTTTTCATTTTGATGGGTCACTGATTCTACCAAAAGAATAGTTACTTACTGGAAATGTTGGCTTCTGTTGTCTCTGATAGCAGTTTTTCCAGCCATTTATTTTGGCGCTTGAGCTGCACTCCTAGTGCGAGGGTTCTGTTGTTTTCCTGCCCCGCCGTAGCACCAAAATGCTAGATATGGCTTCACTGTTTTGTACTTGAGGGGTCGTCCACCTTCCGTGCTTTCCGCCTTTGGATTTCTCTTGAAAGCTGTTTTCAGTGTTGCTAACCACACGCACTTTTTCTCAATCCACACTCTCGCCTTTATCTTCGTTACTGGTACACACCACAGAATTATTACAAGCACTAGCACTAAATTCACTTCTCTAGTTATTTTCACCACTGCTACGACTTTCGCGGAAAATTTTAAACACTGTTACTTGTTGTGTCAGCTCGATAGATATCCCCTTCAATCTTCAGTTTATTAAACACTAACACTGCGTACCTTCCTTCCTTCCTTGCCTCTTGTAGTTTTTCAGACAATAATCGTCTTTCAGCAAGCACTTTTTCTGAAAACTGCTCATGGATATACACATGGGATCCCTGGAACTTGGATTTCGCCTCCAAAATTTCTGCTTTCTTTTTGTATCGCAAAAATTTCACGACTATATCCGACTGGTTACGCCCCCTACCTAAGAAATGTGCACGTTCTATGTCATCATGTTCTATGTTAATGCCCAACTTTTTTTTCAATAATATCTTTCACAGCCGCTTCATAGTCTTTCCATGATGGTCGCAAGCCTTCACTTTTGACCTGCACATTTCGGAAGATAAGATTGTTTCTCTTGCTCTGATTTTCGTTATACTTACACTTCATTTAAAATTCATCAATTTTCTGTCGCAAATCACTGTTCTCGTCCTGCAAATGAGCCACTTTTGCTTCTAGATCTTTCACTTTCTTTGAAAGGTCATCAAACTTCGACTGTAATTTGTCTATTTTTGCATCAATTAATCCAATCTTGTTCACGTTCTGTTCCATGCTGTTTAACTTTCGAAGGATGTCTTCTATTTTTTGTTCACTAGCCCTGGATTTGTTTCAGTGTTACCTATCAACAGCGCTATCAGCACAATTACTAGGTAGATTGCCTTCCCTTTTTCCGTTGTTACAAGTTCTTCCTTCGAAACTTTCATTTCGAATGCTGCGCTGAACCTGCCTATAGCAGAGCGCCACTGCTGAGTTGTAATGCCCATTGAGATGGAAACACTGATCACTCAGAGCTAATCCAAGACACGTCTGTTCTCTTCGACGTTCCGTGCTGATTATTTAATATATTATTTTTCGAGATACATGTGGATTGTGAGCTTTTACCCGGTGCCACTCCAGAGGGATCCAAAGTTAATGGGAGGGATTTCTGGAAGGAATTTTCCCGACATTCTCCCAATTTTCAATCGTGTTCTTCTAAGTTTTTAACAACCGGTTCTCTCTCTCTCTCTCTCTCTCTATATATATATATATATATATATATATATATATATATATATATATATATATATATATGTATATATATATATATATATATATATATATATATATATATATATATATATATATATATATATATATATATATATATATATATATATATAGAGAGAGAGAGAGAGAGAGAGATGGATAGATAGATATAAAACTCTTAAGAAACAAACCATACACAGTAGAGAAAAGCAAAAATTTGTACTGGATACCACAAGTGACAAGTCGTCGAGATCTACAGAGCACCCTAATATAAGGTGCTGTGACGAAATTAGGTAGCATTGCGAACATCTTGGAAACGAATTATCCAAGGTAGATGGTTGTGAGAAAGTATTTCAAACACCTTAATCCAGCAATGGATCAACAATTATTGATAATGATATGTGTCCCTTTCAAATATAAATGACCCTCACCACTACACTCATGTGATTCAGTTCTCATTGTAGATATCTGAGTAGTTGAGATTAAGAAATAAATGCTTATTATACCTTGTTCTTAGAAATCATTAGGTTTAACCCCGCAACTGTAAGAATTTCTAAAAACAAAGATAGTTAAACTAAAATTTACTGTTCCTGGGTATAACTGGGTAAAATTTACTGTTGCCCGGGTATAACAAACTGTGTTGTATAATTAAAAAGAACTAATTATTTCATTTAGTTGGAATATTAAAATTTTTACCATGTATGTGAATCCGAACCTTTTCTTGAGTGTGTACTCAGGTAGAAAAATAAGTTTATTTTAAAAAGTGAACGGAAAATCCAAGGACACAAACACTCTACAAAATAACACTAACGTAGTTAAGCTCTTGGATTTTATCAAGACAAACATGTTATTTACAAAAAGTAAAATCATATAAATAGTCTGGAAAATATACATTTTGTATCACTCAATCTCATTCTCTTCAATCGTCGTCTTAAAAAACTACGACTCAAGTGGACTCATACATGGACGTTTCTCTCTTAATAAGTTTCACTGGACTTTAATATTCAGAGACATGAGAGAGACTTAAGAAACCGTTTTTTGCATTGTAAGTTTTTTTTAACCTTTGCTTTATTAATATGTCTTTTTGAGAATTGTATCTCAATTGGTGGTTTCCTAAGGCTTACCTTAATATGTATTTAAATTGCTTTGAAACTTTGAAGTAACTATTAATCATGCAGACCAATTTAAAGTGCACTTTACAATTTGTCTTGTTAAGCATATTTCCTTTACTATCAGAAGTCTGCATCTTGTCACATTAAATTACTTGTAATAAATAATGAGCAATGAATATCATCTTTCTTTCCAAATCTCTAATAAGGTAAAGGGATACCAACACTATTACTACCGCAAGATATGCTTTCACTAAAAGGTATTTTTAAAAGCATATCACAAAACTGTTCTGCAAACTCGAAATCCTGTAACAATCGGTTCTAGCGAACCGGTGCAAACCTGCTGAACAGCACCACTGCCAATTTTCCCTGTTAAGGTACGTTATGGGCCCCAATACATAGCACCACTGGAAAACTTGTTTCATGATGAAGAGAGTGAACTATAAACCATGACTTTCCAATGAATAGCTATTTCACTGCGAGTCTACAATTTTCTTTATACTAACAGGGTTAATGGGCCTCAGGGACTTACTCCATTGTCCATGGCACTAATTTTTTTGTACATGAACATATGTTTGTTATGTTTATCGAATGGACTAGGTTTGATTTGAATGTCCGGATGACACATTCATGTCCGCTCCTTGTTAGGAATTTCAATAACTATGCGCTATATTACATTGTTTTAACTTTAAGACATACACAATGCAAGGAGGGGGCATTAAGTGGTGAAGGGGCAACTGTTAATATATAGATCCTATTAATCAATTGCATATCAATACACTAATGAAAGACGGAACTTCATTTATATCGTTGGAGAAACCTCTCCTTTCTAAGCAAAACCTGATATTCTACCGATACAAATAAGATTTAAGATATGTAAAATGAAACATGTAGAATCATAAACTACTGAAGAATTGAAGCACGGGATTTGACTTCTTACTGACCAGACAAACTGAAACTCTCTGTTAACGCAACCCAAAAGACCGAGAAAATATTAGTATAATGTCAAAAGAGCTCTGGTAGCAGTTTCGAATATTATCATATACTAGCAGAATACCCGTGATTCGCACGAAAATACGTTTAATTTTGGACATAACTATATGTTGATTTCAAGCTACTCCAGGCGCACACCCAGAAATTTTTGCTGGGAGGGGTCCAATACCACAAACCACTGCTTCAGGCATTATTCTGCACCCGAAAAGACCATAAGTATTTGTAAAATACTTCCACCTATATTTTCAGGAAGAAAACTGTAGAACTAGATTATTTTCGTAAGAGTACAGATGAAGTGTAGATGAAATTTTCATGCTACATCAATCATTTTCCTGTTAAACAAGTATAAGTTTATTGAGAATAGGTACAAATGTATGTTGAGTTTGGAAGTTTTTTGGAGGGACCCGGTTTACCCCCCATGGGTGCGCCCCTGAGCAACTCTAATATACCTAACTATCTGTGCCCAATGTGTGTTTTGTTTACAAAAAATATTGAGTATCTTCTTCTTCTTCTTAAAAATAATAATAGTCTTTGTTTATGTTTTCTGAAACCTCATTTTCTGTAACAGTCTTGCTTTTCCTTGAAACTAGAATGTCACCTATCCATCTAAGAGAAAAAGAAAAAAAGGAAAAGGAAAAAAACAGGCGGCAATATCTTACGTTCCCATGATAGCTTGAGAGCACACACTTTTTCACTCTTTTTTGCCTTCCCTTTTACTGGGAAAAAGAAGAAACAGACAATATGCTAAGACAGTTATCCAAACAATTGTTGGCGAAGGAATATTTAAAACATGATTTGCAACTTCAAAGTGTTAATGCATTAGTTTAACAAAAGACTTTTTTTTTGTCGTTTGTTTTCTCTTTTCTGTCTTCCTTTATGGAGTTTGATTGACGTTTTAGAATTTACAGTTCCTGTATTTTTTCCAGAAAACTTCATACTTAAAAAAAAACTATGAGCTTGGGATTTTTTTTGGGTCGAATCATCGCAGTGACTAGTTTCTTTTGTCTTTCATTTTCCATGTATTTTTTTTCTATTAAAACAGTGTTTGAATATTTGAGGGATGTGCTCGAAAAAGTTGATAAGTCATAAGAACCAAATTGTTGGATAAAAGCGGTTGCCATTATAAATTAGTGTGAAAATCGCATCTTACAACTACTTGCTCGAATTTCAGTTTTTAATTTATCTTTACGCAATTACTTTCTATCTTGAATTGTAAATAATCTTGAATTACATTGCTTACATTATTTTCAAGAAAGTATAAATTATACATAAGATTACAATGCGGGATATCATTTTTTTTTTCGAATACAGCTCTCATTTCTTCTGATTATTATAGGAGAACAGTAGTATTGGCTACACTTTGCCGAACTTTTTGGCCCCTGGGTCCCTGCCTCAGGACCCATGGTCCCTGGCCGGGGTCAATGACCTAGGGGTACATAGGACCACCCCCTCTAAATTTTGGCAGGGGTACCATGGCCCACCCCCTAAATTTTGGCAGGGGTACATAGGACCACCCCCTTAAATTTTGGAAATTGCCAAATCTAAAAATTTGGTATGGTAGGGTAGGACCATAGTATGTACCTCTATCAGTATTGGGGGTCTATGTCGTTCCCTTTCATGGGTAAAAAATTGCCAAAAATTCAAATTTCGGGGGTTTTTGACCTAATTTATCCCCTTGGATGAGGTGTTATTACCCTATATGGTTATATGGGCGTATACAGGGGTCCATTCCCTTTCATAAGACATGGGTATATTAATGCACCCCTTGAAAAATTTGGGAGGGGTACCTTGGCCCACCCCTTAAATTTTGGAAATTGCCAAATCTAAAAATTTGGTATGGTAGCCTAGGACCACAGTATGTACGTCTATCAGTATTGGGGGTCAATGTCGTTCCCTTTCATGGGTAAAAAATTGCCAAAAATTCACATTTCGGAGGTTTTTGACCTAATTTATCCCCTTGGATGAGGTGTTATTACCCTATATAGTTATATGGGCGTATACAGGGGTCCATTACCTTTCATAAGACATGGGTATATTAATACACCCATTGAAAAATTTGGGAGGGGTACCTTGGCCCACCCCTTAAATTTTGGAAATTGCCCAATTTAAATATTTGGTATTATAGTATAGGACCCTAATATGTATTATGATAAATTTGGATGGTCCACCTCGTTCCCTTTTAGGGGTACCAAATTGCCAAAATATAAACGTAAGCAATACGTAGTACCACGTGTTTGGTTTTGACCTAATTTATCCCCTTGGATGAGGTCCTATTACCTTATATGTTTATATGAGCGTATACAGGAGTCTATTACCTTTCATAAGACATGGGTATATTGGTGCACCCCGGGAGGGGTACCTTGGCCCACCCCTTAAATTTCGGAAATTGCCCAATTTAAACATTTGGTATAATAGTATAGAACCCTATTATGTATCACTATAAATTTGGGTGGTCCACCTTGTTCCCTTTCATGGGTACACAATTGCCAAATTTTAGTACAACTACGTGTTTGGTCTTTTGACCTAATTTATCACCTTTGATGAGGTGTTATTATCTTATATCGTTATATGGGCGTATACAGGGGCTCATTACCTTTCATAAGACATGGATATATTAATGCACCCCCAGGAGGGGTACCTTGGACCACCCTTTAATTTTGGAAAATGCCCAATTTAAACATTTGGTATAATAGTATAGGACCCTAATATATATTAATGTAATTTCGTTCCCTTTTAGGGGTACAAAATTGCCAAAATATAAATGTAAGCAATACGTTGTACCACGTGTTTCGTTTTTTTACCTAATTTATTCCATTGGATGAGGTCCTATTACCTTATACGTTATATGGTCACGTATGGGGATTCATTTCCTATCATAAGACATAGGTACATTTGTGCACCGGGAGGGGTACTTTGACCCACACCTTTAATTTTGGAAATTGTCCCTTTTATATGTTTGGTATTATAGTATAGGACCCTAATATAAATTACTATAAATTTTGATGGTCCACCTCGTTCCCTTTCATGGGTACACAATTGCCAAATTTTAGTACAACCACGTGTTTGGTTTTGGCTCAATTTATCCCCTTGGATGAGGTCCTATTACCTTATATGGTTATATGGTCATGTATATATTGGTCCATTTCCTATTATAAGACATGGGTACATTGATGCACCCTTTACATTTTTGGAAGGGGTACCATGGCCAACCCCTTAAATTTTGGAAATTTTCCAATTTGAGCATTCGGTATCATAGTACATGCCTCAACATGTATCATGATAAATTTGGGTGGTCCATCTTGTTCCCTTTCATGGGTAAAAATTGCTAAATATAAACATAAGCAATATGTTGTACCATGTGTTTGGTTTTTGGCCCAATTTCTCCCCTTTGATGAGGTTCTATTACCTTATATGGTTATATGGTCATGTATATGGGTTCATTTCCTATCATAAGACATGGGTACATTGATGCACCCTTTAAAATTTTGGGAGGGGTATCTTGGCTCATCCACTCGGTTTAGAAATTGTTTAATATAAGCATTTGGTATCATAGTACAGGACTTCAATATGTACCACTATAAATTTGGATGGTCCACATCGTTCCCTTTCATGGGTAAAGAACTACCAAAAAATCAAATTTCGGAGGTTATTGACACCTATTTAGCACGTTATATGGGTATGTACAGAGGTTTATTACCTTTATATGTTTGTTCCCTTTTAAATTTGGGAATTATCAAATAACAAAATTCGGTAAACGTTTTCTAGGAGCCATTGGTGTTCCTCTTATGACCAAATATTCAAAATTTAAAGGTTATTGACCGACTTTATTATTGAATAAGTACAGGATTTATTATTTTTTCATAAGACACAGGTGTATTTGTGTACCAATCTTAAATTCGGGAGGGGTACATTTCTTATTGTCATATCAATAATTGGTAATTGGATAGTATCTCATTCATTGGGTAAATCAGTATGATCACGTGATCAGTTATTGACATATGATGGGATTAGGAGTCCAGAACATTGGTACATTGAAACTTTGTAGGATAATTTGAGAATGCGTCATTGGTATTGATTATTCCCGCCAAATATAAACGTAAGCAATACGATGTACCACGTGATTGTCCTTGATGAGGTAGTGTACAGGGATACATAGCTAACCTTATTGAATCTTATGACTCATAGTCTTAAGGGAATACATGCTACAACACTGGCAAAGTTATGGTTGATGCAATTTGATTGGTTGATCACTATCTTTCGTGCAATCTGATTGGCTGATCACTATCTTTCGTGCAATCTGATTGGCTGATCACTATCTTTTCGTGCAATCTGATTGGCTGATCACTATCTTTCGTGCAATCTGATTGGTTGCTAATTTTCAAATCTTTGCTGCATTCAGTTTTAAGTTTTGTTTAACATTTAAAAATCTTGGTTTCGTTCAACATTTTGGACTCACTGATAAATATGATCAAAACCGTTTATTTGTTAATCGAATAGTTAAAAACCGGATAAAGTTTGACGGTTAACCGTGAAACGTAAAATTTTTTTAGTTTGAAAATTTTTTGTTTGAAAGTTTTTGTTTGAAAACTCTTGTTTCAAATTTGTGTTTGAATTTTTTTGTTTCAGAATTTTGTTTGAAATTTATGTTTCAAAATTTTTTGTTTGAAAATTTTTTTGTTTGAAATTTTTTGTTGCAAAATTTTGTTTGAAATGTTTTTTGTTTAAAATTTTTTGTTTGAAATTTTTGTTTTGAAATTTTTCGTTTCCAAATTTTTTTGTTTAAAATTTTTTTGTTTCGAATTTTTTTCGTTTCAAAATTTTGTTTGAATTTTTCGTTTCCAAACTTTTTGTTTAAAATTTTTTGTTTCAAGATTTTTGTTTGAAAAAATTTTTCGTTTCAAAATTTTGTTTCAAAGTTTTTTGTTCGAAATTTTTGTTTGAAATTTTTGTTTCAAAGTTTGGTTTGACATTTTTAAAAGTTTGTGCACTCATTAGTAAAGAACCTGAACTGTTTAGAACAAAAACTTCTGGCAACATTGTGGTGCAATAGTACACGTCAGAACATGATGTTGCAACGTCATCAGTTTTGCATCATATATAAGTATCGTTCGAGTTAGTATTCATGCTAACATCATCATGGCTACTTGTCTGCAGTTTCTAAACACACGTGATGTGATGAAATCATTTACCAAGATTACTGATTTACAACAGAATGTACCTTATAGAATCTTAGCTAGCCAAATGATCCCTACAAAGTTTGGATTAAGAATCGTAGTGAAGCTTGAAAATGATAAGAATATAATTTTACCAGCAAGATATTTACCCATGGAAGCATCAAAACAAGAAGAAGTGCTGCGTTTCTTAAATACTGGATCTGTATCTTTATGTTATAAAAGACTCTTGGGTCGAAGTCATCAATTTGAATTTAGTACATAGCCGGATTCGTCAGCAATTGTGATGAAATCATGAATTCAAACGTCAGCACATTAGACATAGTTGTATGAATTTGGTTGGTCAGCATGACGTCAGCAACTGTGATGAAACCATGAATTCAAATGTCAGCACATTCCTTTCCTATGACGTCAGCCGTAGTTCTATAAACCAGCAAATACAGTGTCATCCCACGAAATCATTTGAGCAAGTGCTTTTCAGGAGGAAAGATGTGTACTTCTAACGATAAAGAGTTCATCTTCGCAAGCTATTATCCAATAAATATATTTCAAACAAAACATGTGATGATTGGTATCAGTGCTAGAACATTTGAACCTGTGATTCGATTGGGCAAAGCAGAACAATTTGGTGTACAACTGACCTGTGAACAATGGCACGAATCGACCAAATGAACGATTATTTTCATGATGAGCTAAATGTGACCATAGTCAAATCATTAGGCTCAAATCATGAAGTGGTGCTGCGTACAGTCCTCGAAGAGAAGATGGTGCTGTTACGTAAAAAGAGTACATTGCATGTCCCTCGCAACATGGTGTATCTAACCCAAACGGAATGGAACAAATTCATCAGCGTATTTCAGTGTGCGAAACATGCAGTGTAGGTGTGCAACAAAACTAGTATATTCCTGAAAAAGTACTATTTTGAAAAATGTGTTATGCATATTGTACAACATGTATCTAGATATTGTGATGGTTGTCAACATCGTTCGCGGGTGCATACCTGTATTGATAAACAGTTTATTTGTGATCAAATGGACATTGAGTTTCCACCAATTGATATTGCAATAGACCTTAAAAGACTTCAACTGGAATTAAAATTATATGCTAAAGACAAACTAGTGCAAGAAGTTCAAAATACATTGTATCGACAATATCCAGAACCACTATCTGGTATGGATGTATGTGGAGTGTAATAAAATGATCCATTTCAATGAATTGTGTTTTTTCATTTCAAGTACAACCCCAGGTTCTGACGTGTACTATTGCACCACAATGTTGCCAGAAGTTTTTGTTCTAAACAGTTCAGGTTCTTTACTAATGAGTGCACAAACTTTTAAAAATGTCAAACCAAACTTTGAAACAAAAATTTCAAACAAAAATTTCGAACAAAAAACTTTGAAACAAAATTTTGAAACGAAAAATTTTTTCAAACAAAAATCTTGAAACAAAAAATTTTAAACAAAAAGTTTGGAAACGAAAAATTCAAACAAAATTTTGAAACGAAAAAAATTCGAAACAAAAAAATTTTAAACAAAAAAATTTGGAAACGAAAAATTTCAAAACAAAAATTTCAAACAAAAAATTTTAAACAAAAAACATTTCAAACAAAATTTTGCAACAAAAAATTTCAAACAAAAAAATTTTCAAACAAAAAATTTTGAAACATAAATTTCAAACAAAATTCTGAAACAAAAAAATTCAAACACAAATTTGAAACAAGAGTTTTCAAACAAAAACTTTCAAACAAAAAATTTTCAAACTAAAAAAATTTTACGTTTCACGGTTAACCGTCAAACTTTATCCGGTTTTTAACTATTCGATTAACAAATAAACGGTTTTGATCATATTTATCAGTGAGTCCAAAATGTTGAACGAAACCAAGATTTTTAAATGTTAAACAAAACTTAAAACTGAATGCAGCAAAGATTTGAAAATTAGCAACCAATCAGATTGCACGAAAGATAGTGATCAGCCAATCAGATTGCACGAAAAGATAGTGATCAGCCAATCAGATTGCACGAAAGATAGTGATCAGCCAATCAGATTGCACGAAAGATAGTGATCAACCAATCAAATTGCATCAACCATAACTTTGCCAGTGTTGTAGCATGTATTCCCTTAAGACTATGAGTCATAAGATTCAATAAGGTTAGCTATGTATCCCTGTACACTACCTCATCAAGGACAATCACGTGGTACATCGTATTGCTTACGTTTATATTTGGCGGGAATAATCAATACCAATGACGCATTCTCAAATTATCCTACAAAGTTTCAATGTACCAATGTTCTGGACTCCTAATCCCATCATATGTCAATAACTGATCACGTGATCATACTGATTTACCCAATGAATGAGATACTATCCAATTACCAATTATTGATATGACAATAAGAAATGTACCCCTCCCGAATTTAAGATTGGTACACAAATACACCTGTGTCTTATGAAAAAATAATAAATCCTGTACTTATTCAATAATAAAGTCGGTCAATAACCTTTAAATTTTGAATATTTGGTCATAAGAGGAACACCAATGGCTCCTAGAAAACGTTTACCGAATTTTGTTATTTGATAATTCCCAAATTTAAAAGGGAACAAACATATAAAGGTAATAAACCTCTGTACATACCCATATAACGTGCTAAATAGGTGTCAATAACCTCCGAAATTTGATTTTTTGGTAGTTCTTTACCCATGAAAGGGAACGATGTGGACCATCCAAATTTATAGTGGTACATATTGAAGTCCTGTACTATGATACCAAATGCTTATATTAAACAATTTCTAAACCGAGTGGATGAGCCAAGATACCCCTCCCAAAATTTTAAAGGGTGCATCAATGTACCCATGTCTTATGATAGGAAATGAACCCATATACATGACCATATAACCATATAAGGTAATAGAACCTCATCAAAGGGGAGAAATTGGGCCAAAAACCAAACACATGGTACAACATATTGCTTATGTTTATATTTAGCAATTTTTACCCATGAAAGGGAACAAGATGGACCACCCAAATTTATCATGATACATGTTGAGGCATGTACTATGATACCGAATGCTCAAATTGGAAAATTTCCAAAATTTAAGGGGTTGGCCATGGTACCCCTTCCAAAAATGTAAAGGGTGCATCAATGTACCCATGTCTTATAATAGGAAATGGACCAATATATACATGACCATATAACCATATAAGGTAATAGGACCTCATCCAAGGGGATAAAATGAGCCAAAACCAAACACGTGGTTGTACTAAAATTTGGCAATTGTGTACCCATGAAAGGGAACGAGGTGGACCATCAAAATTTATAGTAATTTATATTAGGGTCCTATACTATAATACCAAACATATAAAAGGGACAATTTCCAAAATTAAAGGTGTGGGTCAAAGTACCCCTCCCGGTGCACAAATGTACCTATGTCTTATGATAGGAAATGAATCCCCATACGTGACCATATAACGTATAAGGTAATAGGACCTCATCCAATGGAATAAATTAGGTAAAAAAACGAAACACGTGGTACAACGTATTGCTTACATTTATATTTTGGCAATTTTGTACCCCTAAAAGGGAACGAAATTACATTAATATATATTAGGGTCCTATACTATTATACCAAATGTTTAAATTGGGCAATTTCCAAAATTAAAGGGTGGTCCAAGGTACCCCTCCTGGGGGTGCATTAATATATCCATGTCTTATGAAAGGTAATGAGCCCCTGTATACGCCCATATAACGATATAAGATAATAACACCTCATCAAAGGTGATAAATTAGGTCAAAAGACCAAACACGTGGTTGTACTAAAATTTGGCAATTGTGTACCCATGAAAGGGAACAAGGTGGACCACCCAAATTTATAGTGATACATAATAGGGTTCTATACTATTATACCAAATGTTTAAATTGGGCAATTTCCGAAATTTAAGGGGTGGGCCAAGGTACCCCTCCCGGGGTGCACCAATATACCCATGTCTTATGAAAGGTAATAGACTCCTGTATACGCTCATATAAACATATAAGGTAATAGGACCTCATCCAAGGGGATAAATTAGGTCAAAACCAAACACGTGGTACTACGTATTGCTTACGTTTATATTTTGGCAATTTGGTACCCCTAAAAGGGAACGAGGTGGACCATCCAAATTTATCATAATACATATTAGGGTCCTATACTATAATACCAAATATTTAAATTGGGCAATTTCCAAAATTTAAGGGGTGGGCCAAGGTACCCCTCCCAAATTTTTCAATGGGTGCATTAATATACCCATGTCTTATGAAAGGTAATGGACCCCTGTATACGCCCATATAACTATATAGGGTAATAACACCTCATCCAAGGGGATAAATTAGGTCAAAAACCTCCGAAATGTGAATTTTTGGCAATTTTTTACCCATGAAAGGGAACGACATTGACCCCCAATACTGATAGACGTACATACTGTGGTCCTAGGCTACCATACCAAATTTTTAGATTTGGCAATTTCCAAAATTTAAGGGGTGGGCCAAGGTACCCCTCCCAAATTTTTCAAGGGGTGCATTAATATACCCATGTCTTATGAAAGGGAATGGACCCCTGTATACGCCCATATAACCATATAGGGTAATAACACCTCATCCAAGGGGATAAATTAGGTCAAAAACCCCCGAAATTTGAATTTTTGGCAATTTTTTACCCATGAAAGGGAACGACATAGACCCCCAATACTGATAGAGGTACATACTATGGTTCTACCCTACCATACCAAATTTTTAGATTTGGCAATTTCCAAAATTTAAGGGGGTGGTCCTATGTACCCCTGCCAAAATTTAGGGGTGGGCCATGGTACCCCTGCCAAAATTTAGAGGGGGTGGTCCTATGTACCCCTAGGTCATTGACCCCGGCCAGGGACCATGGGTCCTGAGGCAGGGACCCAGGGGCCAAAAAGTTCGGCAAAGTGCCGCGATTACTACTAGAACGTTTTAAGAAATAAGCATAAATCATCAGTTTCCCCGACAAGGAAAGAATCCAAATTATTTGATTTGGCCCTCTAAAATTTTGATATTCTTCTTTTCTTGATTATGTCAGCTTATTATACGAGGACTATTCAGAAAGTAATTGACGTTTTGATATAGAAACAAGATAAATGAAAGTAGATATTTTTTATCATATACATTTTAAAGTGACACTCTTACACTACTTTTCGACATAGTCGGCATACAAGTTTAGGCAATTTACAATGCTTACAAAGTCCACTGCCATATAGATCCCTAATGTTGCCTGTAACTTCAACCATTCCTGCATATCAATCTGAATGTCTGCGTCATCACCAAAGCGCTGCTTTGCTATCGTTTTATGTGGGGAAACAAGTGGTGATCACTGGTACGAAATCCGGACTATATGGTAGATGGTCAAATACTTCTCATTGAAAGGCTTGTAAAAGTTTCTGAGTCCGCTTGGTCGAGTATGGGTGGGCGTTGTCATGAAACAGCAGGGCTTTTACACTCAGTTTTCTTCAGTACGTGACGGGTTAAATGGCCATAGATGCCGAAAGCCCAGCAATCCTAATCCTAATTTTATTTCAAACATCTGGCAATTCTGTTTGTAACATACACAAAGATAGACGTCGTTTAAAATGAGTGCGGCTAATTGATTTATAACTCTAGTGATAATACTACTTCTAATCAATGGGGTTATTACATTAGTGAAATCACTCTTCAATGGTACTCCTAGAATGTGCCTTGTATGCTGTAGCTTTGAGCAGACACTGTCAGAAAAATTTCACGGAGTAGATAAAGATAAATTTAATTTTTATGCACTAAAAATTACTGCAATGTTATAATGCACATATGTTTTAATATTCTATTTTCAGCTAACTGCGTTACAATATTTGGAGTTTCATGCTAAAATTTATCGATAGCACTTTCTTTGCATAGACAAATAATAAAATATTTCCATTATTTGGACTACGAAAATATATTGCACTTCAAACAACAGCTTTCACACAAATTATGTATAAGAACATCCATTTTTCAGAATCATTACACTCTCACTACAATTGTTTACGATACTCCACTTGTGACTTTTGTTGTTTGACTACAACACATAATCTTGTTACTACGTAACGCCTACCTGCAGTTATAGTTATGCAACCCCACATAGCGAATGTAAATTCCTGCGTCATATTGACAATGTTGGCGATATGACATTTCCAACAACAAATCATTGCTTTCTGTTGGTCTAGCCGTCGAACCATGCAAATTGGGACCCACATTTCGAAATCGAAAAATAAAGTGGCTCTGCGACCAGAATACAAATTTCTACACATTTGAATCTTTTTCTGTACGAATCGTTTGTACTGTGTTTGTAAGGGATTGTGCCGTAAAAAGTTTAGTTTGTACCGACTTCGGATTCGAGAAAATCGAAAAATTAAGTGGTTCTGTTAAGTTCACGTGAACGCCATAACAGAATTTCTACAAATCTGGAAATTTTTCTGTACGAATCGTTTGTACTGCGTTTATACCGAATTATACCGTAGAAATTTTCGTTTGTACCGGTTTCAAATTCGGAAAAATCGAATAATAAAATTCCTGCTAAGTTCAACTGAGCATAGCAGGGCTATTGTCTAATTTCTTCAAATTTGAAGAATATATGTATTCCAATAATAATTGCACAAAAATTCAACGGACACAGAACACAAAACGAACTTTATTTACATTGTATAAGTAAGACTTGTTTTTACATCGACTATGCTTAAATAGGGTATCTTACTTAAAGTGCAAACAATATCCATAAATTAAAGTGAACAATAAATAAGAGAAATAAATTAACATCTAACGCTCGATATACGTAGCAAGAAAATAAACACTAAGATAGGTCCTTTACAAAGCGGTATGGAATGTCGTCTCATTAAGATTGGAAATAAAAAATATGCACTAAAAATACATGTGCTACTGACTTTGTATTGCATGCATTTAGTGCTCTCTACTGTGACAGTGAGAAGTTCAGGGAAGAAGTTGACACTGTAACTTCAGATATAAATTCGGTTTCTATTATAAAACTAATGTCAAGTAAGGTGTTTGTAGGAACATGTATAGATTATGAACAATGATTGCTAAAGAATATTTTGATATGGAAATTTTACAAGGCGGCATTTGCCTTATCAATTGTGAAAGTACTGTTTTGAATGTATTGAAACGATTTTTTTTTTTTTTTTTTATGGCTTTCCATCCTGGACAGAAACAACTTGCAATTCTCCCACTTTTCCGGCACTAATAATTACACTGTTCAACAAATTTTGATCGAAAGTATGTAAATTCTTTGAAATTGCGATTTTTACATTTGTTTAAGCATAATATGAAAGGAAATGATAATAGAAGAATTTTCTTAGCTCAGGTTGTGAAAAAACGTCATTGTACAACAGTAGCTGTATATATACAAATGTATTAATATTTATAGAACATTTAAGCAAAATCCTTGTAAAAACCTACATTTTACTTTTTTTTTTTTAATCTATTTCACTGTGATGTGATAAGCTGGGGAGTTAAGAAGTACCCTAACCTATAGCTTTCTATACCCTTGTACTTCCTTTTTCAAAATTGCGCAAATACCAGTTTCACAGCGATACAGAAAATAAAGTAACCGTGGTCAAGTTAAACATTAACAATTCCGTAATAAAAATCAGTATTAACATCAAAACATGAAAAATATGTACAAATACCTTTTTGTGCAAGAACTACACTGCAATGTAGACAAAAGTTTCAAGTGATCTCTTGTACAGGATTATGTTTATTTTATTTTGAGCGTCTTCGCTTGGCTTGCCTTTTGTAGGTTACATCTTGAGCACTCCTTGCAATAGTCCAACAGTAGTCGGCCAATATGTTAGAACTCCACTTTCCCTCATATCTCTTCTCCATGGCTGCAATATCTTGATGGAAACGCTCACCATGTTCGTCACTTACTGCTCCACAATCTTCGGGAAAGAAGTCTAGATGTGAATGAAGAAAGTGGAGTTTCAGAGACATATTGCAACCAAGATTTTCGTAGCACTATAACAACTTTGCTACCAGTTGTTTGTAATTTGTTGCTCGGTGTCTTCCCAAGAACTGTGAACAAACACTCTTCAAGCTTTCCCACGCAGCTTTCTCCTCACCTTGGAGAATTTCGTCGAACTTGTGATCTTTGAATAGTTGCCTAATATGTGGCCCTATGAAAACACCCTCTTTAACTTTGTTATCAATTAATCGAGAGAATTGTCGTCTTAGGTACTTATAGGCCTTATCCTCTTGGTTCATGCTCTTAACAAAACTTTTCATAAGACCTAATTTAATATGTAGAGGGGGAAGCAAAATTCGGTTACGATCTACAAGTGGTTCATGCTGCACATTTTTCACTCCCGGCTGAAGAGTTTCTCTGGTACTCCAATCACTTTTGCGGTAATGAGATCCACGATCTCTACTGTCCCATTCACATATAAAGCAACAATACTTTGTATACCCTAACTGCATACCTAGCAACAGTGCTATTACTTTAAGGTCACCACAAATGAGCCACTGAAAATCGTAATATTTAATGGCTTAAAGTAAACGTTTCAAGTTTTCATAAGATTCCTTCATATGAACTGCGTAACCTACAGGAACTGAAGGAAGTTCATTTCCAATATGTAAAAGCACTGCCTTTAAACTCACCTTGGACGAATCTATAAAGAGCCTCCACTCCGTAGGTTCGTAATTAATTTTAAGTGCCCTCATGAGACCATTTACATCTGTACATGCCACAAGTGTGTCTTCCATAGTAAAAAATGAAGTGAACATCTTCTCCCTATTTCGATACACTGAAATATTTACTTTTTCCTGCAATAAATTTCATTGCTTTAAGCGTGACGCTAAAATTTCGGCTTTGCTTTTCGAGAGGTCTAAGTCTCTGATTAGATCACTTAGTTCCTCTTGAGTAAGTCTATGTGGTTCACATGGAGGTTCTTCTACAACAAACGTAGGGTCCTTCGAAGTACTTGATTCAGGAGCTTCAACTTCTTGATCATCAGAAAAAAGATCGTAGGCCTATTCTTTAGGTGGGTCAGGAACAGGTAGTCCTTCTCCATGTGGAACAGGGCGCATTGCAGAAGGAATGTTAGGATAGATCAAGGCCCGCTTCTTCGTGGAAATTTCCTTCTTGACGGAAGGAACCATACAAAAATAACAGTCTCTGATGTGGTCGCTTGGCTCCCTTCAAATCATGGACACTGCAAAGGGCATTGAGCGCCCCTTCCCATTAATCCAATTTCTTAGATAGCTGGCACAAGTGTTACACACAATGTGGGGTGCCCAAGATTTATCTCGGTCTCCAATTTTACAACCAAAGTAATATTGATAGGCTTTTCTTATTAGTGGTGTTATAGTCTGCTTTTGTGAGGAAAATGTCCCTTCCCCACACACGTAGCAGAAGCTGTCCGCACTGTTTACACAATTTCGCGGCATTTTTGTTTATCGAAATCCTCAAAATGTCACTTGAAATAGTTCCGACAACTATTTAAAAATATACATTCGAAATACCAGTATTTTTTCGTACTTGTAGTTGTATTTTCATGTCCTGCACTACACAAACGTCACGCCCAAAATGCTGATAACTGCACTAAACATGTCTTTTCTAACAATAGCAGAACACTACTGAGATAAGGAACACAATGAAACCAAGCGTTGATATAGTTTCTCCAGTGTTGCCGGATCAGTGTAACATTTTACCCCAAAAGAAGCGAATATATTTATTTTTAAAGCGTTATTATTAGACATGCCTATAAAACGAAAAGTAGAGCTAATATCACTAGTTAACAAAGGTTTTGTTACATAAAAGGAAATACCTGTTCTTAAAGGAACTTTTTGCGCTGAATTCGAATATGCACTCGGTTTTTCTCCATCACGTACGATTTTCCCGTAACAGAGGGATTTTCGGGAAAATCCCTCAAAAATTTCCCTTTTCGTTTATTTTACACCCCAAGATCTTGTCCCCTTGCATATACTAACATAGAAATTAGCCTAAGTATACTTTGATTCATATTTAACAAACCCTCCAAGTTTCGTAATAATCGCTTTATTCTTTCTAGAGAAATAAATATGTTTATATGTATACTGTGTGTACTGTTTATTGCACCTTATAGTAATGCTTTCAGATCTCTTAAGTTGAGGTAAAACGTTTTGCTTTATTACCACAAACACATATATAAAATATAATGCAATATAATTTACAAGTGTGACAATTTACAATAAACAATAATACAAATATACCAAAAGGTCATGAAAAGACAATCAAAACTATCACAATATATGAAACTTTCATTGGGTTACAAAAACGTACACTACTTCCTTCTTTTGTAAGAAATGTTGCATTTTCTAACAAGACCCCAACAATAGTCCCCCATCATTGAAGGATCCCATCGTCCCTGGTACCTTTTCTCCATTGCCATTATATCTTGGTGGAATCTTTCCCCCTGTTCGTCGCTGAGAGCACCTAGGTTAGCAGGAAAGAAGCTGAGGTGGGAGTGCAAAAAGTGGATTTTTAAAGACATCCTACAATTCAACTCTTTGTATTTCTGTATCATGTCCTGTACGATTTCTGTGTAACTCTCAGCTTTGTTATTGCCCAGAAAGTTGCGCACAACACACTTAAATGCTGTCCAGGCAGCTAGCTCAGCACTGTTTAACTTGCTGTCAAAGCTATCATCAAGCATTAATTTCCTAATTTGGGGACCAATAAACACTCCCGCTGAAATCTTAGCATCACTCAGGTTAGGGAACTTATCTCGCAAATACTTGAAACCTTCACCAGATGTGTCCATGGCTTTGACAAAGTTTTTCATAAGTCCTAACTTGATATGAAGTGGCAGTAGTAATATCTTATTAGGATCTACCAAAGGAGCGTATTTGACGTTGCATTCTCCAGGTACGTAATTCACTCTAGGTTCCCATTCCTTCACTTCATAATGTTTGTCATCAGCTCGGCTATCCCATAAACATAAAAAAACATTGGTACTTCGTGTAACCGCACTGCAGTCCTAATAAAATACCAACTACCTTGAGATCACAACATATTTGCCAACAATGGTCCTTGTAATTTATAAGATTTAGCAAAGTTGACATGGTGTCATAGGATTCCTTAATCTTCACTGAGTGCGCAAGTGGTATAGAAGGTTTTTTATTTCAATTATGTAAAAGGACAGCTTTAAGGCTGACCTTTGACGCGTCGATAAATAACCTCCATTCTTCTGGAACGTAAGGAATTCCTAGCTCCGCCATCAACCCATTTATATCCGTACATACGCACACATTATCTTGCATTGAGAAATAGCTTGAAAATTGAACATGCTTTTTCCTGTACACTGATATGTTCGTTTTTGCATCCAATAAGTTCCACTGCTGGAGCCTTGATCCCAGAAGTTCCGCCTCTTGTTTTGTCAGGTGCAAATCACGGACTAGGTCATTAAGTTCACATTGCCGGATGAAATGTGGCTCGCGAACACAGTCAGGGATGAACGTTGGATCCTTGGATGTACATGTTGATGTCGATGGTTCATCAAGGTCATGATCATCATCAGAGTCTTTTGGCCATATCTCTTCCCAGTTGGTAGGGGGCTCGGGAAGTGGAAGTTCTTTTGCATTCTGTTACATTTGATAACAAATATTGATAACCATTTCATGAACAAAACGAAAAAACTTGGAGAGTTGTGTATATATATGTATTAAGATATACATATACTGTACGTTTAAAAATAATATACGTTGGAAGTACATTCTATTTTTATACACGTTTCTAATTTACAGAGAGCAATACAAGTATGTTGTTGACTATTATAAATATTAATTTTTATGTCTGTGTTTGTAGTAAAGCAAATCGTTTTTACCCCAACTCAGGAGATCTGAAAGCATTACTATCAGGTGCAATAAACAGTGCACACAGTATACATACAAATATATTTATTTCTCCAGAAAGAACAAAGCGATTTTTACGAAACTTTTAGGGTTTATTAAATATAAATCAAGGTATACTTAGGTATAATTTCTATGTTACTATATGTAAGGGGACAGGAGCTAGGGGAATAAAATATCTGAAAAAGGGAAATTTTTGAGGGAATTTCCCGAAAATCCCTCTGTTACGGGAAAACTGTACGTGATGGAGAGAAACCGAGTGCATATTCGAATTCAGCGCAAAAAGTTCCTTTAAGATCAGGTGATTTTTCTCATGTAACAAACAAAAAGTTTAAATTTGTTAACTAGTGTATTCGAAAATAACTTTCAAATTCGTGATCAGCACCACAAAATCAATAAGAATTAGCTGATTTTGTTCAATTTACATTTTCGTTGTTGAACAGTGTTATCAAATCTCATGTTTTAGTGCCAATAAGTACAATTTAAATCAATTAAATATACAGAGATTAGAGCAGTATGTAAATGAGGAACTGATAATTGAACCAACCCTGTGCCAAAATAGTTAACAAAAGATTTTGAGGAGTCATTTTGCGATGGAATGTGCACATGTACGTCCAAATTATCAGAGGTATTATTTTCATTGAGTTATTGTTTTATGACTGCTGATAATGTTGCACCTTCTGATAGGTTTGTAGGGCATACGATAGAACGTTTGAGGGCATTTCAGGTCCGTAACCAGCCCAAAGATGTAGAGCGGCCGGTAGAAGTTAGGGGACCCCGATCCAACCATATTATACTTCATCACCATACTATAGTTCATTTACAAGCCTACTCGTGAAAATTTTAGGAGGCCAGTAAAAATTTATGGGGGAGCCGTACCCCCGTGGCTCACCGTGGATATGGGCCTGAAACTTCCCTATAGTTATAATCCTTCAAGATAAGATGTACTCTCTCAAAAGTATAATAGAGTTTATATCACCTGAAAATGATCTTAACATAGGACACTATGTATGTTATAATTAGGATTTTATAGTTGTTGGGAGCATCAGGACTTACAAGGCATGAAAAGTGCTTCATTTGAAACAAGTGTTCGTGCTCAATTATTAATTTACTGTTGCGCATAATTGACGAATCAATATTGTCTTGTTCAGATTAAACAAGAAGACTTCCAAATGTGCTTCTTCAAATGAAAGAAAAAAATAATTAGTGAAGAAAAATATTGTTGAATATTACAAGAATTATAAGCATGGTTATCGAAATTTTAGAATATAGGCCTATCTTGTCCGTAATCCCAGATTCATGAAAATGTTTTTACGGCAATTCAAAAATGTGTCTCATTTGAATCCACAGCAGGTTAAGAGGTTAGACAGAGTGCTCAGTTCTATCCTAATTGAATCGAAACATATCACATTATCGAGGGTATTCAATAGTGTCCCATAAGTCATTAAAAAAAAGCGATCACTGCATTACTCTACTAGAAAAGCAGTCTCTTGACCGTTTCTAAAAATAATAAATGTTAATAATGTTTTAAATTGTCACAGAATTTTATTGTGAAATTGCAATTACGACTTTATATAATTACTGTAATAAAGCATTTGACGTTAGTGTGGTAGGAATAGCAATACGAAGTAAACAAATTATTTTAGAATGTACTCGTTAAATAGCCTCTTTAATAAATTCCATGCTCATATCGTTAAGAAAAAAATAGTTCAACATTTGTTTGAGAACATTACTATATTCATATGAACAATCCACCCCATAGCACCTTTATTTGTCGAAAACTACTTTACACTTCTATCTATTTATCTACAACAAGAAAAAACTGCTTTTGAAAGAATGGTTTATAATAAAAATAAGAAGAGTGTCGCCTTGCTAAAGTCAAGTCCATATTTAAAATAACGATATTCATTCATCAATGTGTTAGCAGAGATTCTAAAGTAAAGATTTTTTATGGTTTAAAAAATAGTGAGGTCAAAGATAAATAAATTCGGAAAAAATGAAAGTATTTATGTACAGAACACTTGAAATTAGTGTCTCAAGAACGTTCTGGCGCCTGAGGTCTGTCAAGGACTCCGTCGAAATGAGCGTGTACTCTCATCTTTAGAAAACAACCCAACAATGGTCTTTCTGTTCTTCCACCTGTCTCCATTCTCAGTTAATTGTTAGAAGAAATATTACAGTAAATGGCTTCATAAAGATTCCATTATTGTAACAGAATACTCTGTTAATAATGCAGACCAGCAACAACATTCCCTGCTTATAACCTTTCAAGCTAGTTATAGCATGTCTGAAGTTTTAATGGTTTTAAACAAGATAGGCTAATAGCTTACAGGCAATAGCTATCAGCCTAAAGAACTAGGTAATAAAAATAATAATTTTATAACACTAAGATTCATCGCAGCAAGAACAAAATTTCATAAATAGGTGCAAATTTATTAAGTGCCATTGTTAAAAAAAATCCACCTTTATGTTACGTTTCCTCCTAAATTGGTTCATCCTAAATTCTATCTCCAACAGACTCTTCAATTAAAGCTCACTAACTTCTTTGCCATAGACCCTATACTTCGTGCTTATTACCTGTTGAGCGGCTTTTCACGCTATCTTAGGTGTATCGACTTTATTAACCGAGTGGGACTTGCAGTGGCATGACCAACAATCCCGCAATGCGGGTGTACCCAGTGCAAAAGACGGCCATCTTGAGTTTTGAAGATAACCTTTATGTGTTAGGATGTTAAAAATCATGTGATGTTGTACTATATCTCATCTTTTGCCTGTGACGACCGTAACACTTGAGTGATTATTCAGTAAACTAAAGGACAAGAAAACACACTGACCAGCCAAAGTATTATAATCACCCGCTACTTTTGGAACTAAATCGTTGGACTGACGTAAGAGCTACGGGACACAGCAGAACCGCCCGCCAGACGATGGCAGGGATCTGACTCGATCAACCAATGTAATGCTCGTGCGTCGAGTGGAGTAGGTCGGCGATATATCGGAGTTTGATAGGGTGGCCAGACGACTGGGAACGGCATTTCAGAAACATCGCGACTTTTTGTGTGTTCACAATCTGCCGTCCTTAGTGTCTTCCAAAGGTTGGAAAAGGCCGGAGAAACCATAACCAAGTCAAACCACAAAAGTTGCGGCCACACCTCATTAAAAGGTCGGATATTGTAGAATCAAAATTGGTCCAGCAGAATAGAGCAAAACCTGTGACACAGTTAACAGCAGACTTTAACAGACTTCAGCAGTGGACAAAGCACGAATGTCTCTGAGCACGCAGTTTAACGTACACTGTTAGACATGAGCCTCCGCACCTGATGCCCCATACGTATCAAAGTTAACCACATGGCATCATCGATAACGACTAAAAAGGGCACGTTTAAATCGTCATTGAACGGTGGAGTATTGATACAACATTGCATGGTTCGATGAATCACAACACTGCCTTCATCACATCGACTGCCAAGTCAGAATCCATTCTCTTCTAGGAAAATAGTAGCTCGAAACGTGTAAAGTAAGATGATGACAAGCTGGTGGTGGCTTCATTATGATATAGGAAACCTTCACATGGCCATCCATGAACCCACTGATGTGTGAAGGTATCATGACGGCTCCTAGCTATCAACAGGTCATTGTTGATCACATACATCCATTTAGTGATGAGCAAATGCAAGACCAAGACCAAGACCGGGGTGGTCTTGGTCTTGGTCTTGGTCTTGCACATCCAGTCTTGGTCTGGTCCGAACCTCATCTATGTTGAAAATTTGATTGAGATCGATCGACTGGTTCAAGAGTGATGAAGTCACAAAGACAGGTACTTATTTGTTTATTTTTTTTACATATATATCCCTCCCACTTCCCCCTCCTGTACGTTGCATCGTCAAAGTAAAATGATAAAAATCGCTCCAGGCTTGAACTTCATCTATGTTGAAAATTTGATCAAGATCGGTCGGGTGTTTCAAAAGTTATTAAGTTTGATTTATTTTACACACACACACACATATATATATATATATCCCTAAAACTCTAGGTTCTACCATCAAAGAGAAACAAAATCTAAAAGACTTTCCAGGACCGAACCTCATACATGTTAAAAATTTGATTGAGATCGGTTAAGAGTTATTAAGTCACAAACTTAGTCACATTTATTTTTATTTATATTGATTTTTGTACATCTTCTCCTCCGCCTCCTCCTCCCCTACGTTGTCCCGTCAAAGTGAACATTCCATGCTTGAACCTCATCAATGTCAAAAATTTGATCGAGATTGGTCGTTTGGTTCAAGAGTTATTAAGTTTTATTTATTATTTTATAATTCTCCCCTTCTCTCCTCCCCTAAGTTTTACCGTCAATGTGAAATGATGAAAACATCCCAGGCCCAAACCTCATTTATGTTGAAAATTTGATCGAGATCGGTCGGGTGGTTCAAGAGATTAAGAGTCACAAAAATAGTTCCTTTCAATTTTATAATGTATATTTATTTTTGTAGTATAATGTTATATCGCTCAATCCTCGATGTGCCTATACCTAAGGAGACTAAAAGTTATATTAATAAACAATTATTCAATGTATAAGCATCCGTCCATGAAATCAAACTTGCGGTCGCATGCACTAAGTTTTTGTCAATGTCATGAAAATTTTATTTCGATATTAATTTTATGAGCACACATTAAAAATTTCGAACAGATTCTTGAGTCTCGGAGCAAGGCCATACCCATGTAGTCGACACCTACGCTGTACGGTATTACCGATGTTCAATACTACATTTCTCTTTAGTTTTGGAAGAAGAAAACCACCAATATGTTTTGAAATAAAATGAAGTATCTAGTTTAACGCCCCACGATTATGAACCAAGGCTAAGGGATACGGTAATGATGAGAAATGACTGAAATGGTGGAATGAAGAAAGAAGGAGGAAACGGAAAACGCCGCGAAAATCCACGCACATAGTGTTTGTCTACCAAAAAAAGCTCACATGGCGCAAGATGACACCTGTGTGGTTTGAAAACGAGCAATATCTACAGAAAACGCGAACAACCAAGTCAGAAAACGACATATTGTAGCTATATGCTACAAGGGCAGATCGACTCACACGGATTGCATATACCACTGGGAACACATTCACTGCAGCAGCATTTTTAGTGAAGCCAAGAAATCCATCTCCTGCTTTTTTACATTCTATAAAAAATTCAAGTAATGCCGGTACTTGTGCAAGACTCTTGTGCAAGAGTCTTGGTCTTGGTCTTGGTCTTGCATCGGGATTCCTTGTCTTGGTCTTGGTCTTGCATGAAAGACTCTTGCAAAAACTGCAAGACCAAGATTTGCGCTCATCACTACATCCATTCATGTCGGCCATATTTTGAGATGGGAATGACGTCTTTTAGCCTTTGTCATAAGGCTAACGTTGTGCTGCACTGGTTAGAACTGCATAGTGGTGAATTTCAATTGCTGTAATGTGGCTCAAAAGTACTCGATCTTAATCCAGTTGAACACCTGTGTGATGTCATTGAACGTCAGATCCGAGCTCAACGACTCCTTCCACGGAAATTACAGTATCTAAGTGACTTGACTCGGCAGATGTGGTATGCTATGCCAAGATTGTTTCCATGCCAAACCTCATTGCTGCTGACCTGCTAGCCAGAGATAAACAGACCATATAGGGTCATAATGTTCTGGCTGATCAACATATATTCGTAGCATTATGTCGCAGATGGTTGAGTTCTTGCTCAATCCTGAAAATTGAAAGCCAAGAAGAAAGTCACCATGTTAATATAAACAAAGTAGTCAACGAATTCTTCTTTCAAAAGGTTCACCGGTTTGGAAAGTTGTGAGCAGGATCCAGAAGTTTTGGTGAGTTTTCATACATTAGTTGTAAACATTTTATGTGTTAATTTATTTAAGAAGAAGCCATTTCAGTTAAGATTTTTTTTAGTTCGGTGAAATTGGTTAATAATAATAATAATAATAATAATAATAATAATAATAATAATAATAATAATAATAATAATAATAATAATAATAATAATAATAATAATAGAAATAAGGTAACACACTTAGTAAGAAAAGTTAAAATATAGTATTATAGAAAGAAAGTTTCTGAATGTAAAAATAATTCAAGTAAACTGTGGAGAGTTATTTTGATATTATTAATAAGAATGAAAAGAAAGAAATAATAAGCGAGTTACATACAGAAAAAGGATTTGACAAATTGTGAACAAAACCCCATGCTATTAGTAAATACGCTCAATGAACACTTTTCAAGTGTAGATGAAAAATTAAATGGGCAAAACGCTAGAAAAACAAATCCAGAGTTAAAACTAAAATAAAGGTAACCCATGCATGGTGCTTTTTTTTATCCCTATTACTGAACAAGAAATTGAGATCATTAACACTTAAAATCAAAAACAGCATCCGGAATTGATGAAATAAAAGTAAATCTATTACAGAAAAGTAAACAACATATCCTTAAACCACTCCAATACATATTTAACCTATGTATAGAAAAGGGAACGTTTCCGGACGAATTCAAAATTTCAGTCATAAAACCTACTATACATATAAAAAATATCAAAAATTGATGTAAATAGCTATAGACTAATTTCATTACTCAAAAATTGTACCAAACCTTTGGAAAAACGTATAAGAAATAGAATAATTGGTTTTATCGTACAAAAAAGTATTTTTTTTTTTCAACGAATCAATATGGTTTACGAAGTGGTAGAAATACATCAGATTCTATATATAAGTGACGGCATTAACAGAATTTATTAGTAAAAATATAGATAATAATAAAAATGCAATTACAGTATTTTTACACCTAATTAAAACATTTGATACAATATCACACAAAATTACGCTATGCAAGCTTGAAAAATGTGAAACAGCGTTATCTTGGTTTAGTATCTATTTAAGTAAGAGAAAACAGGCTGCAAATTGGAAACTTTCGAAGTGAATGTAGAACAATACAATATGACGTACCACAAGTAACAGTCCTTGGTGCACTTCTATTTTTAGTATATATTAACTATTTATGTGACCTAGGAAAAATGGGCATATGCAATCTTTCGTTGATGATACTTCCCTTACTGTTGCTGGCAAGATATGGGATGAAATATTCTCAAAAAGCGAATGAGAACTGAAAAGAATATGCTTATGGCTCAGTAATAATCTGTTAGTACAAAATGCGACTAGATATTTGACATTCTCGCCTACTTATATTGAACAGCTTACGAACAAATCACTTAAATTGCATAATTGTAAAAGTTACTACAAGGTATCAATGTAAAATCCTTATTAGAGAAGAAAACATAATATACAAGGATCATCCAGAAAATAAAGACAGCTTAGTTATACAAAATGAAAAACACAATATTTATTGGAAAGAATAATTCTCTTACATACCTGAAGCTTCCTTCTCTTCTCTACATAATTATAACCTTCATTTAAACATTTGTCGTATCTGTTCACGACCTTTAGAATTCCCATGTTATACTCTTTCTACTGCCAGTTTACTAAGCTAGGTGGTCATTGCATTCAAACAACCACTCACGCATTTACGCCGGACAGCTCCCTCATCTCTCTCTCTCTATCTATCTTTTTTTTTTCAAGGATCAATTGGTTTCCGTAAGCGTGTTTGCACACGATACCGACAAAATCGGCGGAAACCCCGATAATATCGGTATTCGGTGTCGGCGCACTTTGCACATGTCGCCGACAATGTCGGTGGGAGCCCCGACAATATCGTTGCCGGTGATGAGGAAAGTAATCGACACACACAATATATATTCTGCACTGTGTTTCTGAAAATCTTCTCCATATATGTAAACAAATAAAAGTTAATAATAATCGGGAAAATTATTTTTTAAAACAGGGACTACAAAAACTGTTCTAAAGAGGTGTGGAGGACGATACAAAACTTTGAAAAAATAGGCCAGTGCCTAAACATGTTTAGATTTAACAGTGCCGTTTTAAATAGATTTTGTAAAATATTATTTTCGTTTCGACGGGAATTGATGCTGCGGTACATTGCAAACTATATTAGTTTTAACTTTTGTTGAAACACTGTTACATATCTTAGGGTGCGGCACGTAAAACCGGCCCGTCGTAATATTCTGGTATATTGTGTTTTTGGCAACACTTAAATCATCTACCTTCCTACCAAGAGATGGCGTGTCGAGGTCGGGTCGACTTACGTGACCTGCAGCAGTCACGTGCAGCCGCAGCCAGTGAAACTTGTCGAAACCAGTTGAGAAAAAGGCCTCGTTGTGCTAAGCCGGGTGAGTGCCAGTGTGTGATAATGCCGTATTCGATACCCGAGCGTGTTGCCATTGTTGAAGGGTTCATTCTCACTGGATCTTTTGTGAAAACAAAGAATTTGTTTCGGGAGAAATTTCCAGGACGTTCTGTGCCAGCAAAAAGCACCATTCAGGAATTGATTGAAAAATGGCGGCGTATAGGATCGGATCAAAATGCTCCCAGGAACAGACGACCATCTGTCTGCACACCTGAATTAAAAATGCAGGTGGAGGAGATAATGACAAGAAGTCCTCGAAAGTCAACCAGGAGATTGAGTCAACAGGTTCATGCGAGTGAGAGAAGTTGCAGACGTGTTTTAAGGGGACTGAAGTTCATTTTATGTGTTCACTTTACGGGCCGGTTTTACGTGCCGCACCCTGTATATATATTATTTTGTTTTCCATGCAATTAACACTAATGTCATAGTAGATTAAATAAGATTCGAATTAGTAATTTTGTTTTACATTGCTCCATACACACCTGTCGTTTCTCGTTTCTTTTTGTCCATGAACTCAAAATCCTCGGCAAGGCTTGCATAAACTTCTCGCCATGCTTTTTGCTTTCCAATTCTGTCCTTGAAAGAGTCTGTTATCTTATCCCATATGCAAGGTCTACATTCCACAAGTTCAATAAGGGTTAAAATATCGTATGGAAAAATTCTCGCCATCTCTAAAATTCTAAGTAAAACTAGAAAGGTAAGAATGCAATAATACACAACCTTTTCATCCAGTCACTGTACCTAAACTGCATAACTCTATCAGGGGTCAATCCCGGTACAAAGAGGAGAGGGAATACTGGAATACATTTTTAAAAATGGGGATGGGGATAGTTTTGGAAGTGAGAGAAAAGATCTGCAACAATTGAAGCGTGGAGTCACATCCCTGTTGTTGAGATCACAATCAAGAAAATACCAAATGAGTCACTTGTCCTTGGGAGCTTTGCAAAGAGTGTTTGATTGTGCTGGTTTCGTTTCAAAATAACAATAATGCTACTTTAACTTGTCAACAAATACTCTACTCAATCGTTCTGCTTATTGAGTGGGGCCGGGAAAAGTGATTGAAAATAAAATGAAATGATAATAATCAGGATTTTTTTCCATATGCTTATGTTCACAGTGTATCAAACTTTAAAAATTACGCTTAAATTAATTTCCAGAATGTAATAAAAT
The DNA here is from genome assembly GCF_964235325.1 of Thermobia domestica. Classification (NCBI taxonomy): domain Eukaryota; kingdom Metazoa; phylum Arthropoda; class Insecta; order Zygentoma; family Lepismatidae; genus Thermobia; species Thermobia domestica. Next base: position 99,075,324 of record NC_137471.1, read on the forward strand.
TTAAATACATTAGTACATTAAAAAAGATACATTCAAAGAGAGAGAGAACAAAAATAAAAAGGGAGTAGAAAATAATCAAGGGAAATTGGTTATCTAAAATTCTAAATGTCTATATTTTATTTGACAATAGCTATTTAGAGGGAAACCAATACTCTTGAGATTTCCCACATTTTATATTTTATTTAATACAAGGAATTAGCTACTCCAAAACAGAGACTATAAAAAAAATAAGTTGTTCCGAAGTTGTTTGTAGGACAATATAGTAATAATAATAATAATAATAATAATAATAATAATAATATACAATTGCAATAGAAAAATGGAAACAACAAAATTCCAAAAAACAAGAATACACAGCGCCTTGTCACTCACTCTCTTCACCTAAACCACTGCCGGCCGATATTATCGGCAGCATGTGCATCCAATCATAAGAAAACATTACCCCCGACAAAACCGGTTCGGCGATATCTCCGGCAACATCGGGGGCTTGGCCGACAGCATTTGCTGTCGGAGGATCAGCCGATAATGTCGGTGGCGTGTGCAAGCTACGATTTGAGTACATTGAAGTCAATTCCACCGCCGACATTATCGGCGCTTCTACCGATATTATCGTTGCCGTGTGCAAACGACCTAACAGCTGTGCTCAAAACGCTGCGGGTGGAGGTTGCAATAAGTCGCCCTTGTACAGTTAGGGTTGTCAAAATTAACTGTCTGATAGAAAATCCCGCCGACTGTGAAGTGAAAAGTGTTATTGGATATCTGAACACTCAAAAGGTGAAACGGACGGAAATTACCGGCATATATGGTGGTTAGGTAATAAACGAAAAAAATGTGAGAAAATAGTGTGAAATGGTCATTAATGGACTAACAAATGTGCAGGATGAAATTCTACCTGTACGCCCATCACTTATCACAGAAGACCTGAAGATTGCAGTGAAGAACAATATCTTACAAAATAGGCGCGTAATTGTCGACGAATTGCATATTATGTTTCCAGAATTTCTCGTTCTTTGCTTGGTGAACCTGTGTCGCAAGATCTCGGATAGAACAAAATTTGTGCACGACTGTTTCCGTGGGAACTGAGTGACCAACACAAAACTCAGAGAATGGGCTCAGCATTGACATTCTTGACAGGATATCACAAGATGGAGACGCCTTTCTTGATCGGATTGTGACTGGGGATGAGACCTGGGTGTCTCACATCACCCCAGAGAGCAAGCGCCAATTCTTTGGGTGGAATAATCCCTCATTATCCAAAAACCAGAGGAAATTCATACAGACTCTCTCAACACGAAAGGTTATAGCAACCGTCTTTTAAAATCGTAAATATGTTCTTTTGGTGGATTTCATACCAAAAGGTACTATGATCAATGCAAATCGTTATTGTGAGACTCCTACGAGGAGTCATCCAAAACAGAAGCCGATGAGGGCTTTCTGGAGGAATTGTGCTTCTTCACGACAATGCTCGCCCTCACATTGCTGGTGCAACTCAAGAATTGCTGGGTCAATTCGAATGAGAATTTTTTAATCATCTATCCTGTAGTTCGGATCTTGTTCCTAGCGATTTCCATCTTTTCCCTAAGTAAACGTTTTGGATGTGCTGAAGAGTTGGAGAATGCAACGAACACCTGGCTTAATGAACGGTATATTAATTTCGGATGCTGGGTACTCCTTACTCCACACACTTAAAATCAATAATTGTACAGCAATAATAATATTTCGAGAATATGCCTTAAGAAACTACCAGATGAACAAAGTAAATTTTAAAACTCTATATAAAGAATTTTCAGTTTTATCTATTCATAAATTGTATATGAAATCAGTTTTAATTTACCTGAGAAATAATATAATTGAACGGCAAGCAATTGATCATGTATATATAACTAGAAGTTTAACGTAAAAACGTTTATCTACAATAGAACAACTAGATTTATAACACAATGTCAGACATTATATAGCAACAAAAATTTACAATAAATTACCAATGTGGATAAAAGACGAGTCATCATCATAGGTATTCTGCCTTTATTGGCAGGTCACTTGCCGCAGCTGAGAAGCTTCCATGCTCCACGGTCCTCCGCTAACCTTTTCGTCTTCGCGTATGATCTTTCTGTTTTAATATCATCCATTAATTGTAGTCTCCTTCGCCCCCTCCCTCTCTTTCCCGCCACCATACCCTCTAGAACGTCCCTCATGATACAATCTCTTCTTAGGCAATGTCCCAACCAGTTTCTCTTCCTCTTCCTAATAATATCTAAAAGTGTTCTTTTCTCACCCACCATTTCTAACACTCTCTCATTCGTTTTCCGCTCTACCCAACTAATTCTTTCCATTCTTCTCCACACCCACATTTCGAAGGCTTCCAGTCGATTTTCGTCACCTTTACGTAATGTCCACGTTTCCGCCCCATACAGTACAACACTCCACACGAAGCATTTTATGAGTCTTTTTCTCAACTCTTTATTCAAGGTCCCACAAAACAGACTTTTCTTCCTTCTAAAGGCTTCTTTCGCCATTCCTATCCTTGCTTTTATTTCGCGTTCGCATTTCATGTCATTACTAAGAATACTACCCAGGTATCGAAAACTATTCACTTGTTCTATTTTCTCACCTCCTACTTTTATATTTGACACAGACCCCTTCGTTCCAATCATCATGGCTTTTGTCTTTCTAACATTTATTTTCATCCCATATTCTTCAAAGCCCTTTCTCATTTTTTCTAACATTTTATTGATTTTCTTTTCAGATTCTGCAAGAAGCGCCATATCGTCTGCAAATCTTATGCATCTAACCATTTTACCTCCTACCGAAATGCCATCATCATCATGTAGGCTCTTTTTCACTATCTCTTCTAGATATACATTAAATAGTGTTGGCGAGAGGCAGCATCCTTGTCGAACTCCCCTTCAAATTGCACTCTCTTCCGTCAGTTCTTCCCCTATCCTAACACTTACTCGTTGGTTCATGTATAAGTTTCTTGTGAGTCTTCTATCTTTCCATTCCAACCCAACTTTCTTTCGAACTTCCAACAACAATTTCAAATTCACGCGGTCAAAAGCCTTTTCTAGATCAATAAATACAACATACACCTCTTTCCCTTTTTCTATAAATCTTTCACCGATCGCCCTTAATAATCCAATAGCATCTCTTGTGCCCTTGCCTCTTCTGAATCCGAACTGCTCCTCCTCAACATCTTTATTTGTTCTTCCATATAACCTTCTGTTCAGTATTCGGAGCAGAATTTTAGCTGCATGAGATATGAGACTAATAGTTCTATAATCCTCACATCTCTTTGGGTTCGATTTCTTAGCCATCGGTATAATGATCGTTTTCAGAAAGTCTTTTGGCCATTCTCCTGTTTCATATATTTCATTGCATAGTCGCAACAATTCTTTCTTTCCCTTGTCTCCTATATTTTTAATGAATTCGAATGGTATGTTATCTATTCCGGTTGCCTTTCCATTCCTAATCTCGGATATAGCCTTTTCAAACTCATCCCGGAGAATACTAAATCCTTTATCATCCTCGCCTACTTCATTTTCTACTTCAACATTTAGGCTACACGGTCTATCCGTACTCTCATATAAATCTTCAACGTATTCTTTCCACCTTCCTATGACCTCATTTCTCTCACTGACTACCTTTCCATTCTTGTTTCCTACTGTCATCATAATACCCCCTTGTTTTCATCGAAATTCCATAGATTTCACCTCCTTGTACATTTCCTCATATTTCCCAACTCTTTCTAATTCTTCTATGTCCTCGCATTTTCTTTTGTAACACTCTTCCCTCGCTCTGTATGTTTCTCTTCGTAATTCATTATTTAACTTTCTGTACATCTTTCTGCCCTCTTCTGTATCAACCTGTTTCCACATCTTCCTCTCCCTCATTTTCTGCAACATTTGCTCTGTAACCCATGGTTTTTTCGCAGTTTTGTGCTCGCGGTAACCTACTGCTTCTTCTGCAGCCTGCTGTAAGCAATGTTTAATATGTTCCCACCGTGCGTTACTACCTGCGCCTATCCTTTCCTCGTTTGAACATTTTTCTTCGAATTTTTCAACGAAAAGATTTCTTATTTCCTCGTTTTTCAACTTTTCAGTATTCAACACTTTGTTACCTACTTTTCATCTGCCTACATTTTTCAGTTGAATATCTACTTCGGCCAGCACAAGATTATGATCAGAGAAAATACCAGCCCCGGGAAGGGTCTTCGCGTTCTTTAAACTATTCCGATACCTGTCCTGAATCATAACATAGTCTATCTGATATCTCCCGCCGTCTATTGGTGATTTCCATGTATATCTTCTTGTGCTGATTGAACCAAGTGTTCCCAATTACTAGTGAATTATGTCTACAGAAATTCACCAGTCCCTCTCCTCCTTTCATTCCTTTCGCCTAAACCATATTTGCCTACGATACTACCTTCCTGTTTTTCTCCCACAACTGCATTGAAATCTTTCATTAAAATTATGCATGCACCCTTCTTCTCTCTATCTATAATTTCTTCTATTTTCTCTTAATTTTCCTCTACTTGTTCATTTGCATGCGAAGTCGTCGATGCATATGTCTGTATCACCACTATATCCTTCGTTTTCCCTTTAAGTCTTAACATCATAACTCTATCATCAATAAATTCTACTTTCACTACCTTCTCCTTTAAGCGCTTTCCAAGAATTATTCCTACGCCATTATGACCACCCTTTTCATTACCTGAGTAAAATATTCTATATCCTTCGCAGTTCAATACCCCATTACCTTCCCATCTAACTTCACAAACGCCTACCAAATCTAAATTATTTTGTTTCATTTCTTCTTTAAGATTTTCTAATTTTCCTCCCTGTAACATAGTACGTACGTTCCATGTTCCTATCCTAAACCTTTTGCTCTTCCCTGTCTTTCTTTCTCTGTCTGTCTTCCCTCCATTATTACTTTCTCGTCCAATAGTCCTTCCCAAGCCATCCCCCTCCCGGAGATCCGAATGGGGGGATATTTTACCTCCGGAACTACATTTTGACCTGCGAAAGACCATTGTTCATATGTTCTATTTTTGCTGCCAGCAAACTAGGGAAAATAGAGTGGTGGTTTCCCGTTGCCTTCCACCTCGTAGTATCCCAGCCGTTAAAGTCACTCTGACCACGCCTGGGACTAATTTCCAAGTTGCCGTACCAATCACTATGATTTCCGCCAACTTGGCTACTGGAGAACTGCTGCCTTCTCCCAGAACACGCTTCGTCTGGCTACTCCATTTAGACCAATTCGGTAGGGGTGGCCCTTCTGGTAGTGAACTACCACCGACACAGCTCTAAATTTCACTGTAGCACGCAATCCTCCCCACCCGACACATAAGTGTCTTCGTAAAGGTGGTGTTTATCGGGGAGGTAAAAGACGAGAGTAATATGAAAATCTATCATTGTGAATTGAATTTTCATAATGGGTAGAAAATATGACAAATGAACAAATTGAAACAATATTACAGAAATAACGTCTAACTTATATTTATGTATTAATTAGGTGACAAAGAAACTAGCTCTGGTTATGAGCATCTGGTTATGTGAGCATTCATCTCAAACACAAATACAAATACAGGGTGGTCGTGCATGAATGTCGGAAAATTCGTGAGATGAATCTACAGGTAAAAACAAGCAAAAAATGTCATATGAACATTGGGTGAATGCGGCTTCGTTTGGACGCTAGAGGTGTCTGAAATGTCACCTTCCGAGGCGGCAATTTGCAATATCTCAAGAACGGAGAGAAATACGAATATCGGGTCAAAACATATCAAAGGAAACCCCATCCGAAGAATCCAATTATGCATAAGTGGTGGCGAAACAGTGGCGGCGCTAGATGGAGGCACAAAGAAAGTGAATGAAACATGGAGAAAAGTGAACAATTTACACTGAAAAATTGTAGGAGGGGGTGTTACTTGGAATATGCAACAACAAATGTTAATGAACAAAGGCAACAACGGCTAGTCTGTAGGGACTTTATGGGAGGCAGATTATAGGAATACAGTATCTTTGTAATGGTGAGAAATAGGAATGTCGGGTCAAAAGATGTTAAAGGAAATGCCAATCGAAGAATCCAATTATGTATAAGTGATGGCGAAACAGTGGCGGCGCCAGGGGAAGCACAAAGAAACTGAATGAAACATGGAGAAAAGTTGAAATTGGTGAAAACACAACTATTTGAAAGCAATCAGGAAACAAAGAATACAACTCTAGGTGTACTATATGGTACATGTCCGATGACAGAGGGCGCATAGCTACAGTAGGTGGAACAAGGGGCGTGCAGAGAGCGTCGCGTAGTAGAGTTAGTTATAGGAGTAGTGAAAGCGTGGGTAACGAGAGCGTTCGCATCGAAGGTGCAGAGGACAGCGCACAGTTCATTCGCACTGAATGGGGCAATGACAGTAACAGCACAAGCGTTTTAGTGCTACACTCTACAGGCAAGGCAGTGATCCATGTGTATGTGAATGTGGTTTACTTTGTGTCTTGTGAAACAGTGTTGATGTTGACAAGCGCGGGACGGACAAGTGCTATGTGTAATGCACCACAATGAAAAAGGTAGTATACACTAACGCCGAAATGGCAGATATGCATTTGATGTACGGCTTAGCGGAAGGTAATGCAGAAGAAGCACGTAGGTTATATGCGGAATGCTACCCAGATTGACAAATTCCAGCACCGGGGATGTTTATTCGTATTCATCAGCGATTGCGGGACACTGGGTCATTCCTTCCCAACACAGACATTCCTTCCCAACACAGATGGGGTTTCCTTTGATATGTTTTGACCCGACATTCGTATTTCTCTCCGTTCTTGAGATATTGCAAATTGCCGCCTCGGAAGGTGACATTTCAGACGCCTCTAGCGTCCAAACGAAGCCGCATTCACCCAATGTTCATATGACATTTTTTGCTTGTTTTTACCTGTAGATTCATCTCACGAATTTTCTGACATTCATGCACGACCACCCTGTATTTGAATTAGTGTTTTGAGTCACATTGCCCAAAACTGGAAAATGGGACTCCTGAAAATCCGAAAACCTATCATCCTTTGGATGCCGGGTATATTGAACGGTATAGGAAATCTGGAACTCCAATTTCCTTTTGATAAAGATGAAGAACAATGTAAATAAAGGAAATTTGAATTTATCCAATTTCTATTGAGTAATGTTTTCTTCTTTTCTCTCTTTCTATCTTTTGGTAGTTCACAAAACTATTTTCATGTTATTATAGTGATATACTAGCTGAACCTGCGCTGTCTACTCAGCGCATCGTTCTCTTATGACCATGAATCTACTTTCCACTATGCATATCTCCTTACTCACACAAGTAAGGGATAGAAGACTCACAAAGGAAGTGAATTGCCATGTATAGAGGTTGGAGTGAGTTTGTAGCAAATGTGTAGAAATAACACGATATCAAGTGGAAATATGTTTTTTTTTTCTAATAGATCCATATCCGTCAATGTACGCCTGTTTGCGTTTCTTGAAGCCATAGAAGTTGCCAGTATGGAATAGGTTTTGCCATTTAGATTTAAGCAAAGTCCTGCCTGCAATGTCCTTCAACTCGCCATACATAACTTCTCTACTCGTTACCTAACACCGTAGTTTCGGTCTGCAACAATGTTAATCTTACGGGCTCAAAACAGTCCCTGAAATGTTGAATAGAACAATAACGACAGGGTTTTTGAAAATTTGAATGACAACTGGACAATCTACACAAAATTTGGAATCGACTAGCGAAAACGGCGCGTTTCTAACACATGTAGTTTTCGACATCTTATTGTCGAAAGGATTGGGAACAAACATATAAACCTAGCATTTTAATATATAGGCTGGCTGAACCTGCGCTCTCTACACAGAACATGAATCTCCTTGTTATTCCTCACATCTGTACATGTCCCTTTACAGATACAAGTGAAAGACGTCTTGATTTAAAAAAAAAAAAAAAAAAGCCGGCAAGACATACCATAAAAGGGAGATTTTTTCTATTAACTAACTAACTAACTAACTAACTCTATGGCCTATGGAACCCGGAGGTTCAGTGCCGCGTTCACAAAAGCTCTCCACTCACTTCTATCCTTAGCTAATTGGATCCAGTTTCTACTTTGTATTCCTATCTCTGCGAGATCCATCTTAATATTATCCTCCCATCTGCGCCTAGGTCTTCCTAATGGTCGTTTTCCTATGGGTCTACCAGTCAAGACTTTGAAAGCGTTTCTACTTTCTTCCATTCTAGCTACATGACCTGCCCACCTAAGCCTCCTAGACTTGACGACCCTAACAATGTTGGGTAAACCGTATAAACTATGTAGTTCCTCGTTATGAAGCTTCCGCCATTCCCCATTCTCGTTCCTCTTGGGTCCGAATATTCTTCTCAGGATCCTGTTCTCAAATACTTTCAGTCTATGTTCTTCCCTCAGAGTAAGCGACCATGTTTCGCAACCATATAGAACAACAGGCATGATTATCGTTTTATATATTTTAAGCTTCAAATTCCTCGACAGAATTCGCGACGACAAGAGATTTTGAACCGAATAGTAACACGAATTCCCTGCTTTTAGTCGACATTTAATTTCTTCGTGAATATCATTCTCGTCTGTTAATATTGATCCTAAATATTTGAAAGTATCCACTTTATCAAAAGTATTATTTAATATTTTAACGCCTCCACAATTTGCCGTATTACGGTCCCGACGCACTTCCATGTATTTAGTTTTCTCTGCATTTACTTCTAAACCCATGTCCCTGCAAGCGTTTAATAATATCTCTGCATTTATTTCTACTGTTCTCCTATCATCCCCTATTAAATTTACATCATCAGCATATGCCATAACCTGGTGAATGCCGTTCAACTCTAGGCCCTGGTTGCTATCTTTGATTTTCCTTATGGCGTATTCCAGCACAAAGTTAAATAATAATGGCGACAACGCATCTCCTTGTTTCAGGCCATTTTCGACGTGGAAGCTCGTGGACAAAAATTTTCCTATCCGGACTTTACTTTGGGATTCACTTAAACATATCTTAATTAATCTAATTAGTTTTCTCGGTATTCCAAGCTCTGTAAGAACGTTGTATAATGTTTCTCTCCTAACCGAGTCGTAAGCCTTTCTAAAATCAATAAATAGTTGATGTACCGGGATATTGTATTCCCACTTCTTTTCGAGTATTTGGCGAATGGTAAATATTTGGTCGATAGTTGATCGATTTCGTCTAAATCCGCACTGATAATCTCCAATAATTTCATCTGCGTATGGGGTCAATCTTGCTAACAGAATATTTGAAAGGATCTTATAGGATGTTGACAGAAGAGAAATGCCTCGATAATTATTACAGTCAGTTTTGTCGCCTTTCTTGTGAATTGGAACAATGATTGACTCTTTCCATTCTTGTGGCAATTCTTCCTTGTTCCAGATAAGGAGAATGAGTTTGTGTATCTTGTTCCACAATTTTTCTATTACTTTTTTCTGTGACAATACAATATTGATTTGCAGCAATATGCAATTTATTGGAATAATGTGTGGATGAAATATAAGTAAACAAAACTATGTCCAAAGAAAATAGATACACAACATCTCATATACGTGTTGGTATATTTACAGAATGTTACTTCAATAAAGAAAACATATATTGCGCTTGACAAAATGAAAACAAATATCGTAAAATTCAATGAAAAAAGACCCGTTGCCTTTTGAACATCTCAACCTCGACGACGGTTGCGATTGACAATGTATCCTTTCTCTTCTAGGACAAGAAATCCAATGGTCATGGCCATTCTATGGTCCATTGGTCATTTGATGTCACACTTATACTTGGATAACGTCTTTTGTGCGACTCTGGAAGGAGCAATTTGCTTTACTTCAATACCTTGCACTTTTAAACGTGTTTTTCTGTTTTGTTATTGTCGCAACTTAACGGATTTAGAGGAATTGCCATAGATTTTCTGACCTAGATTGTATTGACATTTTCACCAGTTGCCCGTTAGCACAGGGTTATCGTAGAGAGTTAAGATTTGTTCTAACTAACTAACTAACTAACTCTATGGCCTATGGAACCCGGAGGTTCAATGCCGCGTTCACAAAAGCTGTCCACTGACTTCTATAATTAGCTAATTGCATCTAGTTTCTACTTTGTATTCCTATCTCTGCGAGATCCATCTTAATATTGTCTTCCCATCTGCGCCTAGGTCTTCCTAATGGTCGTTTTCCGATTGGTCTTCCAGTCAAGATTTTGAAAGCGTTTCTACTTTCTTCCATTCTAGCTACATGACCTGCCCACCTAAGCCTCCTAGACTTGACGACCTGATGTTCTTTCTTATTTTATTTAACAATAGCTTTCATGCAATATGCTACTTGACCCCCGGTTTAATTTGCAAATTTTGAGTTGGACCTCGCCTGGGACCCTGCGACTGTCCCGCGAACACACATTTTTCATTCAAAAGGTGCTAGGTTCCCAACATTAATTTGATATATATTCGTTGAGTTTCCTTACCCGACCGTGTCCGAAAAATCTGACCCGGAATCTGACTTTGTAATGTATAGTATGGAGCTCAATTTCTAAATTTTCACGCTTATATCTTAGCAGCGGTTGAGATCGAGGATGTATCCCTTTTCGTGTTGCGTTCTTTTGGGTCAAGGTATCCAACGGCCATAGTCTCGACTCGAAGTCAGAGTTACACTTGGATAGGTTCCCTCGTTAGAATGGAGAAATGGTTATCCTTCGTTTTTCATTATAATTTGGCCATGAAACAAACACTTGAGAGGTATGCAACCCCCGTATACAATTATGTGGTGTTGGAATGTATAATGCATAGGGTATGATGCTGTTTTCTAATTTCAACACTTCCAGTGTACCCGTAAAAATGTAATACAGGAATAATGACCATGTTTCTTTAAATATTCAATTAGAACTGGACAATCTACATAAAATTTGCAATCGATTAGTGAAAACGTCATCTTTCTAGAGCTTGTAGTTTCCGAGATCTCTTTGTCGAAAGGATTGACCACAAACATATAAACGTCCACAACGTATAGTTTAAAAGAACTCCAAAGATGGAAGCACAATTCATTTGTATTGATTTCGGAGAAGGCTTTTTAAAATACAAAGGCTTTGAACAATAATTTTTAAAAAATAGACTTTATAGAAAAAGGTCTATTTAAATAATATATTTAAAGTACACGTATTTTAAAATATTTGTCTTTGTTAAGCATGAAAACACAAATAACCGTAAATCAAAGGTTTGAAATTCAAAGTTATAGTTTGGAGCTCAGGCGCTTTTGTTCATACTGAATCAAGAGGCCTAACCTCTCTTGTGTGAGTTAATGTGCGAGCGAGGATCAAGTTTTGCAATACGCATTTGTGAACAAAGCACACGTATTGCACTCAGAGGATTGACGAAAGTTTTCACTTTCGGAGGGCAGCTTGCTTTTTGAACCTCATCTTATCATGCTTTCTTTCACCTTCATCCTCATTTGGGCTTCGCCCCTAGGATATTTCATCACTATGGCGGACTCTGGCAACTCACTTGGACAATCGAGACCCGGACGACATACTGGCTTACCACAAACTATTCATTCTAATCCAAGTACTTCTCTAACACAACCGGCACACCGCGGGCCATCCACTCTAACCCGCCATTTCTCATGGGGAAACGAGCCTTTGTCGAATACATCTAAAGATCGGTATCCATCTAACGACACTACTCAGTCTGCGAAACGTATACGGTCCCGTTCACCACTATCTTCCATGGATATCGAGGTCGATTCACAACAAAATTCTACTACGGTGTCTCCCAATCTTTCATCAGAACCTAATATCGAACTTCATCACTTCCTTCTCACTGATTACGACGCTAAATACACTAATCCAAAAATGATCTTTCTCCAAATAATGAAGTATGTTCCTCGTGTCCGGGATACCCTAGCTCAAATAGTTAAAACCAAAAATGGATACATACTAAAATCGAAAAATCCAAACTTTGGAATAACTATACGCAATAAAGCTTCTTACGAAATCTTTGGTAAGAACACTAAACTTACTAAGCTAACGAATAAAAGACAGAAACAATCTCCGTCACCTAGAAAGCCACCTTTTCTATCTGTTGTAATTAAAGGTGTTTCACCCGATCTAACAGATGCGGAAATTCAGGAAGAACTTAAACAAGAAGGAATTTCAGTTGATAAATGCATTCGCATTAGAAATAATAATGGTCCGACATATCTAGTACGCGTTCTATCTCAGCGACAGGACACTATTGATTACCTCCTTCGATTTGGTGCACCTATATATAAGCGAATACATCGTGTTGAACCGTCTAATACTAATGGACCATTACCGATTCGCTGCGAAAAGTGTCAGATATACAATGACCACACTACAGCAAACTGTCCTAATCAACCGAAATGTGGCTATTGCTCCGGGCTCCATGACACCAAAACTTGTCCTAATCTATAAGGATCACCTAAATGCAACACATGTGGTAGTGGGCTTCATCCTACGTACAGCTACCGTTGCAAAGCTAAACCAGACCAGCTGAACGTCCGGAATTAACTGTTCCATTAAAAACGACAGACGCTACAGTTCAACCTAATCAATCCATATTACCTCCACTCACAGTAGATTTTCTCCGCTTTACCAGTTTAGTACTTCAAAACATCTTTTCATTCCAGAGAGCCCATATTACCCAACATATCATTTCTGCCGCAAAATCAATTTTTCACATAAATCTTCATGCCACCTATTCCAACAACAGTCATTTCCATGTTGGGTCACTGGAAACTGCAGTATAAACTCATATATATATATATATATATATATATATATATATATATATATATATATATATATATATATATATATATATATATATATATATTTCATTATGGAGATTAATTTCCTCTTTGTTAATATACCATCATTTTTACAACACAAACGTTTGTTAGAAGCTCTGTTACTCGAGGAACATATCACTGTATTTGCTCTCAACGAAACCGCATTAAAACCAAATATATTAGCTTGTATTCCTGGATATCTATTACTACGTCACGATTATCACGACCACATGGCTCGTGGCCAAGGTGGAGTCGCAATAGGACATTCTCCAAAATATCCAATTAGGACATATACCCCACAAGCTTTCGATAATATTCCGGAGTACCTACTTTGTTCCATATACTTCCCATCAATAACTATAAATTTCAGTACAATCTATATTAGACTACGCCAACCTTTACCGTTAGAATATTTCCGATATATAGCGAATACCTTTTCCAATATCGTTATCATGGCAGATATTAACATCTATAGTAGGAGTGCTAGAGAAAAAGATGAATTTCAGGAGTATATAACTGACCATCTTCAGCTCTATATTCATGTTCTTCCTAAGCACACTAGACCTATAAGCCAAACTACACCAGATGTTGTTATTACATCTCTGAATCTCATCAATAAATGCCAGCTTGAAGTGCTCGACTCTGTTGGTAGTGACCATCATTCAGTAAAACTAACATTAACACATGGGCTTCCAACTCGTCCTGTACTTGCGCCTCGCTCTGTCCTGAGATATGATAAGGCTCATTGGCCTGAATTCCGCAGAGAAATTGAGGATACACTTCATAGTGTAACACCACCTACTAATAACACTGACCTCGTTTCTTGTCTCAATACTATCACTACTGCAATACAACGCAGCTCTCAGCATCACATTCCGGAAGATCAAGTACATCCCTATAAACCGAAATTGCCTCCTACCTACCTTGCACTTGCACAGAAAGCGCGACATCATCTTCGCGACTATTATCGAACAGGAAACCGTGAGTCTCTTCAGCGCCACCGTCAGTGGCAACGCACAGTTAGAAACTACCTAGATGCATATAAACGTAGGAATTGGATTAAAACATGAAATAACTTATCTGAGGACGCACATCGTTCTAGATATTGGAAGCGTATCAATCAACTTGCTGGAAAGAACACCAAAACTACCTACCCTCTCATTGACTATGGCACACCTCTCTTTTCGGATCAAGATAAAGCGAACGCCTTTGCTACTCAGTAGCAGACTGTATTTACTCCTTCTGCCGCTTCCACACGTTCGGAACGGATAAACCTATCTAGCATCCCTGCTCTGCAGTTTTTCACAGAGCATGTCATTGATCCGGAGCATCCTCTTACAGCACCTATCACCACTGCTGAACTTCAAACCACACTAAAGAGGAAAAAGAATACAGCACCAGGAATTGATAACGTCTCTTACCGTCATATTCAAGAAGCTCCACAATCGCTGCTGGTCCTCCTTGTCGCAATCTACAATTTCATCCTACAAACTGGTATTTATCCATTGGAATGGAAAGTATCAAAAGTTTGCATGTTTCATAAACCAAATAAGCCTATACATTCTGTCAGCTCTTATAGACCAATCCAACTTACATCAGTGTTCAGTAAGCTACTAGAGAAAATTCTCGTGTGCCGGCTTCATTCATACCTGGAAGCACGTAACATACTACATATTCATCAACCAGACTTCAGAACACGTTTCTCAATAAATGACCAATTGCTTCGCCTTAACACTATAATCACAAACTAGTATAACAAAGCATTCCCCTCATGTCTTATACTCATGGATTTAGAAAAGGCTTTTGATAAGGTTTGGCATTATGGACTAATTCAAAAACTTCAGTCGTTCAACTTCCCATGTGCTATTTAAGGCTCATTCACTCTTTTCTTACAAATGGTATTTTTTATGTCACTGTTGGTAATGTGCTCTCTTGGCTGTATTTCCGTTTACTGGAGTTCCTCAGGGATCAGCACTTAGTCCCTTACTGTATATACTTTATGCTTCCGACATACCTTCAACTCCGCACAATGTATTCACTTTTCAATATGCAGACGATACGGCTTTCCTCGCTCTTGGCAAAACTGTACATCAACTTAATACTGCTCTTCAAACTACACTCAATAATTTCATCACCTGGTGCAAGAAGTGGCATCTAACTATCAACGAAGAAAAAACACAAGCCGTAGTGTTCTTACCGCCTAAAAGACTTTCCTGAGTTCACAGGAACCCAACTCTTCTCCGAGTCACTATCGATGGATATCTTATACATCCTACACCCACTGTCACCTACTTAGGCGTGGTCTTCGATTCTAAGCTCACTTGGAACGCCCACCTGAAGAGACTCACAGCTAAGGCTAAAAATCGATTGAATCTCTTACGCCGACTCACTGGAACAACTTGGGGCTTAAAAACGGATGGCTTGCTTCACACCTATAAGGCGTTCCTCCACCCTATCCTCACTTATGGGCATACTGCCTGGTGTAATGCTTCTGCTTCTTATTACGAAAAGCTCTGCATACTGGAGAGACATGTTATTCGTCTAGCTTATCGCCTTAAGCTACCATATCCCACATGGCTCACCTATGAATATATCTCGTTTCCGAAAATTACAGAACATCTTGTAGAACTCCGTATTAGACAGGTCATCCGCTCTTTTTAGACATTCTACACACCGATGCTCTCACAGACTCCACCTACCGGTCCATACTTTCACCATTAAACATATTTATATCTCTATATATCAACAGCACACACTTGACTCCGGACGAACGAGAAATCTACGACATTTATTTCATTGCCGATCACATTCCTCATCTTTTTCCATTATCGCACGAAGATCCTCACCATTAACAAGGGCTTCCCCCTGTGTTCATTAGTCCCGAGTCGCCCCGGGACAGAAGATATTACCCTTCATCTGTCTGATTAACACATTTATGTTTGTGACGTGCTAGCACTTCATCTCATTAATCATTTTCACTCCTCATAATTTCATTGGCCACATGTTGCACCTATTCTATATTTTTGATTTTGTTGCACTGACTAAACATGTTTAAGTTTTCTTTTCTTCTTTTGAATATGTTTCATCTTTTCTCCTTTTGCACTATATAATTACTCAATCTTACAGTTATTGTTGCACTACGTATTATATATTTCAGCATAAACTAAAATAACTGTAAAACGATAATATAAAATTAAATGACGATGAGTTCATAACCCTTTTAATAGATGTTCCACTTCAGCAGTTAATAAAGAATATCTCCTAGCCCATCACCTACCTTTCCTTGCGTCTATTTTGTGTATAAAAATCTCATGCCAAAGAGAGGGCGTAACCCTCTGAGAGGCAGGAGAATGAAAATTCTTTTATCATAGACTTCAACTCTACTAGTGAACCCATACTGTCTCTTCCTCCTTAACAAAAAAAAAAAAACGCTTTTGTTCATACTCCAGATCGATACTTATTTCGATCTATCAGCTGTGACGTACCAAACGTCAGTACGGCTGTCTTTTGTTCCTGCTCCTCATCCCGGTTTTTTCTCTTGCCTTACTTCTGAGCACTGTACGTCACACTGAAAATGAATTAGGACCATCAATTTTACAGTGCGAATTTAACAATGCTTTGGAGAAAATGCAACAGGATAAAGCCCCAGGAATAAACCAAATACCAACTGAAGTGATTAAGGATCTCTGAATAGCAACAAAGAAGAAACTATTTAATCTTACTAATGAAATGTACACCTCGGGAAAAATACCAAGAGAATTCGAGAAAAATACCAAGGGACTTCATATTGGTTCCTATCCCGAAGAGAAAAGGCGCACGGAATTGCGAAGAACACAGAACGTTAAGTTTGCTTTCCCATGCATCAAAAATACTGTGCAAAATTATCGAACAACGAATAGAAGAGAAATCGAAGAACGGCTATCGAAGGACTAGTTTGGATTCAGGAGAAAAAGGGGAACAAGGGAAGCAATACTGAGCCTACGATTGATGATGGAATAGCACATTAGAATAAACAAACCAATTGTGATAGCGTTGGTAGATATGGAAAAAGTTTTTGACAACGTAGATTGGAATATCATGTTCAGAGCGTTGAAGAATCTGAAAGTGGATTACAGAGACAGAAGAATAATATACCAGCTTTACAGGAACCAGACAGCGGTTAAAGGAAGAGATCAGAAGAAAGGAAGAATAAGTAAAGGAGTAAGGCAAGGATGTGGACTTTCACCTTTCCTGTTCAACATCTATATAGAAGAGACTATGAAAGAATTCTTTGATAAAAACGAGAAAGACGTAAAACATAAATGACCAGGTTTTCCGCACAATAAGGTTTGCCGATGACATAGCACTGATAGCGGAGAACGAAGAGGACTTGCAGGAAGCACTTTCAAACTTGAACAATCAACTGGAAAAAACATGCAAAATGAAGATAAATAAGAAGAAAACCAAAGTGATAAAATGCACAAGAGCAGGACAGGAAGGAGCAAACATGTCTAGATAGAGAGAAAATCGAAGACGTTAAGGCGTTCCCCTATTTAGGAAGTCTAATATCCTTGGACAGAAGAAGTGAGAAAGACGTAAGTTCAAGAATAGCGCAGGCTAAACAAGTATTCAATAGGAAAAGAGGACTGCTAACATCAAGAAATATGTTGTTGGACGTTCGTAAACGACTTATTAAGACACTGGTATGTTGCGTGGCGCTTTACGGATCAGAGACATGGACATTGAAAAAGCTGAAATATCCGAGCTGGAAGCATTTGAAATGTGGTGTTGGCGCGGAATGCTGCGCATATCTATTAACAATTTTTTTCTAATAATTTTAACAATATTACAACATTGACAAAAAATATATTATTCCTATGTCCGATCAAAACTGGAATATGCTGCTGTGATCGGGAACCCATCACAACAGCAATACCGACACCAACTGGAGAAGGTCTCACCTAAACTCCTCAAATACTTGACGCACAAGCAAACTGGAATCTATCCATATTATGAAAATTATCTAACATTAATAGACAACTTCTGTATTCCTACACTTGAACAAAGACGAAATGTGATAGATATGATTTTTCTCCATAAAATAGTACAAAACGAGTTTAATAGTACGGATCTTATAGCAATACTAAATGTTCATGTCCCGACACTTAAAACTCGTCTTGATAACTCTGGCCTGTTCTATTGCAAAAAAAAAGCAAGGACCAATATATTATTGAAATCACCAATCTGGAGAATGTGTTCTACTTATAACAAAATATGTATCGAACACAAAGAAATTGACATCTGTAATATGAACTCTATGTTTAAGAAAACTATTGTAAATGTATTATGTAATACACCAACACTATAATTGGGCTTATGCCTGTTGTGTTGATGGCAAAAAAAAAAATAAAATAATAAATAAATAAATATCATGGACAGAAAGGAAAAGGAATGAAGACGTACTAAAGGAAGCTAATGAAGAACACCAGGTTATGAATATAATAGAAAAAAGAAGAAACAGCATACTTGGCCATTTTATTTGGCACTCTGATTAGATCACCATGCTGATAGAGCGAAAGGCAGAAGGAAAACCAGGAAGAGGAAGACCAAGGATAGAATATCTAGATGTAGTTACATAGAAGAGGCCTTATCAAAGTATAAAACAGCTTTCCCAAGCCAGAGAAAAGTTTTTAAAATTTCCTTGTTGCCCACCAACCTATGTTTGAGGAGAAGAAAAAGACCAGATTTGTCCTTAATGGAACCATATTTTAGTCAATAGTTATTTTGTGATTGTACGGTATTTAGTTTAACTAGTAAGGTGCGCAAAATTTCATCAAGGGGATAACCTCATATCATTTCTGGGCAAACATGATTTATATGTATCTTGCTCAAGGGGGAGGGAGTATCCCGAAACCCTCCTAGCGTAAGCCACTCAATTTAACGACAGTTTGCTACAATTAACCAAGGGTGAAAATGGAATTCCAGAACTAAAGGGAAGGTAGTTAATATATACAGTCTAATCGAATGGGCCCACAAGGAAACTTTTGTGGGCAATCGACTAAAACGATAACGTTTGATGCAGAACAAACAAGAACCAAACCAAATTAAGATGATCATCCAAGTTTCTCACTTTTTACTAATAACCCCTGATATTCTTCCTACTTTTGAACAAATATTTATCTTCTGTCCTTACGTGTCCCCTCTCCATTTCCACCCGTGTTCGAAATACTGTATTAAGTATTTACAAATTAAATAACCATAAGAAACAACGTAATTAAGTTCACATTCTTGGCTCTTCGTAAATCATATGAATTGTTTAAATGTCGCTTTTATAATTTCTTATTATTTCCAACAACATAGATAACCCTTTTGATAATCAGAAAAAGAAATTCAACGCTGTTGTTAACAAAAAGCTTAAAAGGAAGAGTTACGAGTAACGTACAAGGAGGACAGCACATAATAGTCAAATATGTAGAGTCTGTGACGTTTGCTAAAACTAAAATTTAAATGGTTTTCACAAGCAGTGCTTTATTCATAATTTCAAGATTTATTTCCGTCAGTAACCTGCGCCCCATACTTTCCACACCCCCTGGGATAGGCGTGACCTCCAGGTTGAGAACCACTGAACTATAGTGTCGAAAGACTCCAAGTTTCGCTAACAACTAACTCCAGAAAAGCTTCGTGTATCATAATGCAATGTGACCATAGCCACAAAACGGAGGTAATACACACAGGGTTCTTCACCAGTCATGCTGGTGTCTATTAGTGTCTTCGAATTCCTTCTGTGTGATTCATTTTATATAGACTGCATGTTCGCAACTTCGCAAAACAAACTGAATAAAATTATTTGTTTAAATGATTGCATATAAACCTGAGAATAAAAATAAAAATTATAGCAATGCGTTACGTAATGAAAGCATAACCCTCTCCTTCCCCTTGTCACATTTCGTAACGCAAGGCCGAACCCTTCCTTTTCCCTTACCGCGTTACGTAATATGTGAACGACCCCTTAAAAAATAAAAAATAAAATCGTACTTTTAAAAAGTAAAAAATAATTCTGTTTTCAAGAAAATTACTTTTTTAATAACAAATTGTATTAATGACTGACTTAAGAAAGCATTCTTTATATATGAGAGCACTTAACATGCTTTTCTTTTTAGTAATGTCTAAGTAGATTCCTTAAATATAATTTTCTTGAAAATAGAATTATTCTTTACTTTATAGTATGACTTGTTTTATATTATTTTATTTTATTTTTTTGGCATTTTAGTTTTAGTATGATTTGATTATTTTCTTGTTAATTTTTAAGGTAAACTTGTTTTCTTAAAATTATTTTTTTTATTTTTTTCCCGGATGCATAAAATACCAAAAAACGCTTAAACAAGTTTAATTATTGTAAATGAAAGGTTTAAATATCAAATCTCAAATCTCTAAATTTAAGGCATTCCAAGATACGAACATCTTATTTTAATAATTGGAATCCCCCATTTCACACTTTGCACATCAAATTTCCAACACCCGTTTCTTCCTTAATCGTTAAAATATCGAAAAACGTTGAAACTTTAATTAATTATTTTAAGTAAAACATCTAAATAACAAATTTCCTATCTCCAACCTCAAGGAATTAAGAGATCGTGAGATATGGACGTACAGGGCAAGTCGAAATGATGGGCTCGATTTCAGAAACTTATTCTCTGACATCTAATAAGCATATATTATTGTAAGACATGCGTTTCCAAAGGTAGGTTTGAAAGTTCAGTTTCCATGAAGTGTTTCCACTTTCTATCGCTAAGAATCAGAAGCGAGCAGTTAAGGAAAATGGCGTTAACTGTAGAACAGAGATCTTTCTGTGTATTATTATGTAAAAAGTCTGTGATTAGTGTGCAATGGCATTTCCGTACCAAATATCGGTGAGACTTAATTACAGGTAAGGCCACTTGTAAGTGGCATAAACATTGCAGAGTTTCGGGTCATGCATCATAACAGCTATTTCTTATATTGACCGCAACATGCTACTAAAGGTTTGGTAGGAGATAGGCTATCGGCTTGATATGTTCCATATTACGCGAGGTGCTCACATAAAACATTTGTAATATGTTTGAAGAAAACTTTGAAAGTTTATTTTTCTTAGCAAATGTCTCACAATATCATATCTTTATTTGATTTCACAGAATATATTTTTAAAATTGGGTTCATCATTTTGACTTGCTCGTATATTGATTGTAATTCCTATTCCCTCCTTCCAAAACCCTTTCGTAAGTGGTACCGTACGTCACAAATCCCATACACTGTCCAAATTTTACGTTTCTAGCTTAAGGAGTGTAGTATGAGTGGATTTCTTTTACATAGAGATATAGGCCCATAGCCAGGACACTAAGGCAGGGAGGCTGAGAAGATTTTTTAGAAGAGGTCACCTCAGTTCACTTTGCTTTCATATATACAAAACAATAAAGAACTGAAAGTTTTAGGATGGCTGATGGTCATCACAGGGGGTCCACTCTCTAGCTATGATCTTATAGAAAGATTGAAAGCTTTCGATTCAAAGTGATAAATATTTTATTTGGAGATCAACTTAACTGAGTCACTGCGAATTACTTCAGAAGAAAGCGGGTTGTGTCATTTACTTGTAAGAGCACGTAGCAAACTTGTAAGAGAATGGAATAGTTATTTAGAGATTTGGGGTATCATTCAATTGACCCACACATCTGTGGAACCATGTACTTTGAAATATTACTCAGTACCATCACATTTTGCTGCAGACTCTTTTCTATAAATTTACTCACTACTCTGATTTAAAAAGCCATTCCATATTAATAGAAATGAAAGTCATCTTATTTGTGATCTGATGACGGCCGAACGGCTGAAGTGCTTGAAATGAATTGTTGCACACAGTTAGTATCTGCCTCAAACTGGGATTTTATTATGTTACTTTTATTAAAATATGTATAGTAAATAGGTTAGCTGGAGTTCAAAATTTCACGTCACAAAAATGAATGAAGTAATTGTTATTAAAGACTGGAAGTTGTGGCAAAATGCCATTTTTGCTATTTTTACAACAAATCGTGAATTTATTGTTATTATTGCCCATATTTGCCACTTTATGGTTCCTTCTTAGCAGGAGTGCCCAGAAGGAAATACTATAATGCGCAGAGCGTCATAAGTAATTTGGAAGGGGCGAGGGAAATTTAATTAATTTTATTTTCTAAAATTATTTTAAACCATCATACATCTTCTTTAATGGTCGTGATTTTAACTATTCATGGGAGATAGTGTTCGATTTGGGGAAAGGAAAGGTTATAAATTTATCACTTTGAAAATTCGTATTACAGAAGAGAAAAGCATTGATTAAACTTAAAGGTAGCCACTATTTGATTTGGGAGAGCGGGACAAAACAAAAAAATGGTGGTAGGGCATGTCATGGGCCATGGGGTGATGGGCAGCGCTGCTTCTTTAAGTTTGTTTATCTTTCTGCTTAAATTACGTCACATTACTGGCCGTTATCATGTAATGCAGTTTACCTTTGAGACGGAATTTAACGCTTGTCACCGGATAGGACATTCCATTGTTGAGCAACCAAATACATGGAAAGCACGATTGGTATTGCAATTAATTCTAAGCTTCGTGCATGCTCCAAATATGATCCTGTTACACCGGTAGACGTTGAGCAATCGTTTTAAGGCTTCAAACACACCTTTACGGACAGAATGCATAAGTTGTGTGTGGCCAACCTAAAGTAATATTTATATCAAGCAATCTGAAATAAACTGTGTTATATGGTATTACACAACCAGCGAACGAGTGCGGGCGGCCGGTTTTGGAACTAAAATGCAAGCAGCAGTGTTTCTAACCGGACTACTTGTAATCAATCTATCTCAGTTCTGTAATCAATCTATCACAGTTCTGTAACCAATCTATCACAGTTCTTTCTGTCTTGTTCGTAATAAACCACTTCACGCATATGCTTAAGTCAGGGGCGGAGCGATCGGGGTCTTGAGTGAGAAAATTCTTTTGCATTGACATCATATTCGGATGTACTTCAAAAGTTTGGTGAGAGAGAGAACTGATAATCTTTCACCGCCACACTCCTAACGGTCTCCCCAGGGATCCTGGGTCCACCCACTGATTGAGATGGTACATAAAGATAATTTTGTCTAATCTCTGTCATTATTTAGCATGGTTTAGTAATTTAAAAAAAAGATATTTCTGCCACATTTTGAAAACTTTCAAATAAAGTTTTCAAAATGTGGCAGAAATATCGTTTTTTTAAAAACAAAATACTAAGCCATGCTAGATAATGACAGAGATTAGACAAAGTTATTTTTATGTACCATCTCAATCAGGGGTGGACCCAGGACCCCTGGGGAGACGGTTAGAAGTGTTACATTGATGGCGGAGGGAGAGAGATTAAAATGGGGTGCCTGATAATTGAAGGTTCCTTATAACTCCAGTAAAATTCAGACAAAATCTCTGAATTACGTAAAAAAGAAAATATACAAAATACATTTTCAGGGTAACTCTTTCAGCCATTACGTTATTCTAAGATTAATGTTACTTCTGAAATTGATTAGAGCGAATATGTATTTGAATAACAAAATCACTTTCATAAGTTTTTCAAAGTATCAAGTTTGGAAAGAACGAAGTTTGTCTTCCATTTTTATCTCATTGCTCAAAGATACCGGTGATGAAGTAATTGGCTGGAAATCAATCGGCCGTTTCTTACATCAATTTATAAAGAAGATGAGTGCCAATATTAGATATGTCAGTTCAGTATTTTAAAAAAAGCCACCCAACCTCTCGCAACCATGCGTAGCGCATTTTAATACTTACACTTGAAATAAAAATACAAATGAATAAAGACGATTGACTTTGCCTTTGAATTTCATATGTGAATAACAATATAGGACTTTTCAGATAGAGGACAGGGAGGAGCAGGTTTTATTAAAAAGACCGTACATCTGATATGTTTGAACTATAGGCAACTTGTGTTTACGGGCTAAACTCAGTTCTCTGAAGTCAAACGACAAATACCTTTAAGATGTTCAACAGAATAACGTATCAGCATTATTATATACTACAGACACAAATATAACACTAGGCTCCCAAGTTTCAAAATTATATTGTGTGTGAAAACAATTAGTAGATTTAATTCTTTGTGACCTGATAGCTAAAACCTGAGAGAAATTCAGAGTTAGTCCAGATGTAATTTCTTTTCTCATAAATAAAATTTATTGTGTGCTGAAGCAATGATACTTACTCTTACACTACCCATACGCTGATGTTTTATCAATACTTTTATTCGAACTCTACCAAAGGGTTGGATTTCTATAATGATCCTAAAAGAAGGGTGCACTGAACCAAATTGTACAAATCAATCCCTAAAGGCAAGCTATCCAATCCTATAAATCTTTAAAAAATGAAGGAAAAATTTCTTCACCTCCTTTTCCCCCAAAGGGTTCACATTTCTCGAACAAAAAAATGAAATTTCTTTATTTTAACGTCCCATGATTATGTTGTTTATGCTAGAGGAGACAAATGATTAATGAAAGTGAAAGATTGTAAAATTAAATTTTGTTCTCTCAATCGGAATCAAACCCAGAACCACATAGAATAAAAGCACATGCGCTTGTCAATAGACCAGCGGAAAGGACTTTCACAGTTCTCGAGAGGAA
Source organism: Thermobia domestica (assembly GCF_964235325.1). Lineage (NCBI taxonomy): Eukaryota > Metazoa > Arthropoda > Insecta > Zygentoma > Lepismatidae > Thermobia > Thermobia domestica. Next base: position 99,099,805 of record NC_137471.1, read on the forward strand.
ACGTTTCGAGATTCCTCCCTGGCTAAAAACAATTTATTCGAAAAAATAATTTATTTGTCAATCGATAAACATACACTTAAACAGCAGCATCATGAGCCTTAACCTTAACTTGATTTAAACTTACAATTACAAGATATTGCGCTTAGTTAATCAAGTGACAAAGAAGTGTTTATCTAATATGAATTGAGTTTTTTAACGTAGTTTTTGTCACGATATTCATTAGTATATTTTCTCTGTTTTATGTTTATAATATTACGGTATATTTACGATTTGTATTTTTCTCTTTTCTCTTCCATTTATGCTATTAACAATCCTTAATGTAGATTAACGCATTTAATGCGAGTTTTTAGTAAATTAATGGTACAAAAATATAATGAATATATTCATTTTTGCATAAATTCCAAGTTTTGAAATTAATACTATTCATACTTAGCTATTTGAATTACTCGTATTTAACGATTATTGTTTCAGAAGTTGTTCAGATTATTGTTAAAAATTACAATTTTTCCTTTTTTATTTATCTCATTCAGCAACAATTAATTAAACACAACACAAGCATGTAGACAAATTTAACAATGCAAGACAATTTAACAATATATGTGTAGAAACATAGACTATGAGAACAATAATATTGGAAACATTCATTTTGTTTTGCCACAACTATCAGTTATATTTGGTTACATTTAAATATAACATTGTCAATTTTCATTGTTAAGTACACATAATATAATATTTTTCAGTGACACTGCTTCTCATGTAGTCTTTCAGTAAGGAATCAAACTTAGGAAAGAAAAACATGCTTGTAATGTCTAACGATAGACTTAGAAAAAAGAAAGAAGAGGAAACCACAAGGAAATGGTTAGACAATGAAGGATGAGTGAATACATTTAGCACTTGGGTCGAGTTGTCTCCCATTACTCCATTTCAATTGAAACAGGGCCGGCTTTAAGCCGATTGGACCGATTGCTCCCAATAGGGCCCCGCACTAGTCGGCTTTTCCTGGAATACCCTGTATATGAGTACGTAATAATGATATTGCACATAAGTTTGTAATTATGTGTTTGCAATGTTTAGTATGACATACATGTATTTCTTTCATTCAAACTTAGGATTTATTTTCACAAACACTTTTTATTTTATATCTCAAATTACATTTACTCCTGTCAGCAGTTAATCATCATCATTATCCTAGCAGAAAATCTGAGGATGGTACAAAAACAACTGATTGTATTTCGGACGTGCGATTAAGTAAAGATTGCATTGTTTTATCTCTGCACATTTTTGAAAGTTGAAATTTATAGATATGTGTTACCAATGCTACAAAGTTTATTACTGAAGCTATATGTAAAAATGCGATTCTACAGAAGAAGCTGCACATCATACCATCAGCCTTAGATAATTTTTACATTACCCTCAACCAAATCTATGGGTATTTCCACAATAATCGGTAAGAAGTTATGACACCAAGAATTTTTTCAAGTAATCAAGGATGATTAATGAAAGGGAGTGATTATGAAATTAAATTTTGTGTGCTCTTCCACCGGGAATCGGACTTGAGACTATGTACACTACAGGCGCACGCGCTAACCACTAGACCAGCAGGGAGAGTGCAATATATATATATATATATAGGTTCTACAGACCTTAGTGCAAGTTAGTTGTAAACCTGGGGCCCCGCAAAATGTTTTCAATCGGGCCCCGCACCACCTAAGGCCGGCCCTGAATTGAAATATGCATTCTAAGGGGAAAAGAGGTTTTATAAATCCATGCAATATTTCCCATAAACCTATGTCCTCAGTGCACGTGAAGAACGAGCTTTCGTTACTTGTTTATAAATTACGATACAACTGAACAGGGAAAATTTATAGTACTTTGGTATTAATTAAATTGTACTTCTTTAAAGTAAACAAAGTCTTATTATTACTCTGTAATTTAACCACGTTACTAAACTTGTTGAACTTAGACTTTGAGCATAAGCACCAACTAAAATTGTAAGATAGAAACAAATCTTTTGGAATTAACAATTGCTTCATACGTTCTCCAACATAAGCATCTTTGGTGCTTTTTCAGGAGCACGGAGATATAGCTACAGGTGGGCAAATGAGGACCTATCCCAAACTGATTCCTGTCCCACCTGAAACGAGGTTAGCCCTTTACGTGTTTATTAAACTTGTTCAATACTTACGGAAAGTGAATGAAGATTGTTTATAATAGAATAAGAAACTCAGGTACCAACAGGCAGGTTTTAGGGCGTAGGTTGCGTCTGTAAAATTATTTGGAACAACATTAATTTTTACACTGAAAATGGTGCAATCAAATTGGAGAATAGTAAATTCGGAAGAAGAAAGATATATTTTTGGAACTGAGGGGAAATAATAGTAAATTTTAGGGGAAAATTGGTAAATTTGGGGGCAGAGTGGTACATTTGCTGAAGAATGGTAAATTTTAGAGGAATAAGATAAATTTTGAAGAGAAAATGGTAAATTTGGAGGATTGCGCCCAAGGCCTGTGGAGTTGTGAATTTATTATTACGTCTGTAATAAATTGGCAATAACTTTGCATCTCCTTTTTTCACTTATTTCTTATTAACTTGAAAAACGATGTTTCTGAAGTTATGATTTAACATTGTTTTCAGATATAAATGATAAATGTTGATAATAATTACGATATCGAAGGAATACGATCTTAGTACAACTGTAATTTATGGATTACTTGCAGCGCTAATTACTATGAAAATTATTCACTTCAAGAACGTTGCTTTTGGTACAGTTTACAACATGAAGAAGGTATGCGATGCTGATACTCATGTCTTACACAGCAACATAAAACCATAAGGTACGCACGGATCACATTAGTCCGCATGCACCCGAAAAGTCAATAAGCTCCATAGCCAGAGAACTAAACATATCGCATGCAAAGCTTCGCAGGCTGATTGCTGAAGATATGAGATACATAGGTAGTTTAGAAAAATCAAGTTTATAACATAGCAGACAGAGGAAAGGATCTTTGAAAGAACAAAGAAACTTTTAACGTAACTGGAAATTCCTGAAGAAGGTATATCTCTGATTTTGTTTTCCGATGAGAAGAATTTGACAAAGAGAAGATGGATCATTTACGAGGCAGAAGTTAATAAACAATCTATTTCAATAGACAGGGGTTGACTTCAACTTTCGCCTATTTAAGATTCGCCTAATAACCTCAGGCAATGGAATTTATACATGTTAACTCAAGAGAAAGTGTAGCCGAATCTTGAATTCAAGATTCGCCTAATGCAAAGTTATGTTGGTAGTACTGACAAGAAATGACACAAAAAATTGTAGGCTAATTTCTAAATGTTAAAAAATATTGTATTTAAAAAGTACATATTAAAACAGAATAAGCACAATTACAGTATATGACAAGGTATTATATCTTTGACATCTAAATATGAAAATGTTGAAGATAAAAATCGTATTACGGAAAACATAAAATGAAGTAACAAATTCTACGAGAGTTTGCATAAGTCATAAACTAAAATTAAATATAACACCAAAAATCAGTAGAAGCACAATTACGGTATGGATAGGTAATTGTGCTTGACATCGACATTAGAAATGTTAATTTTTAGTTAAGTGAAAACATTTTAGTCCAGTATGTAGGGGCCTGAACCCGGAAGGAGTTAGTAACTTAATAAAAGTTGCAGGACAGCTTCTTTCCATCTAGCAGAGGCATATCCTAAAGTCCCCGAGCCTGCCTTATTAAAAATAATACAAATTTTACCATTTTTCTTTTGTTTGTTTATTCATAAGTGAAAGGAGATAACAAAATGCAACTTACCACAATCATAGATAATGTTATTCTACAACAGAAAATATGAACCTGAAGAATGTTCAGTGTTGCCATCCATAGAAATTACAGTGTTGCCAGAATAGCAGTTCCCCTAAAATCTAAGTTAAGACAGCGACTAGAAGAACGAACTCAACTGCATTTGATTACGTATCATGTTGTTTTGGTTTGCTGTGAACTACTTTTTAAATAGCATTATTATTTAATTTTAATAATTGTATGTTAAAACTATTTTATTTATTACAAAACCAAATACAAGTATTATTTAAAAAGTAGTTCACAGCGAACCAAAACAACATGATACGTAATCAAATGCAGTTGAGTTCGTTCTTCTAGTCGCTGCCTTAACTTAGATTTTAGGGGAACTGTTATTCTGGCAACACTGCAATTTCTATGGATGGCAACACTGAACATTCTTCAGAATTGTATTTTCTGTTGTAGAATAACATTATCTATGATTGTGGTAAGTTGCATTTTGTTATCTCCTTTCACTTATGAATAAACAAGCAAAAGAAAAATGGTAAAATTTGTATTATTTTTAGTAAGGCAGGCTCTAGCTGCCATACTTAATTTGGCCTCCACCGTCTATAAAAGAATCATGTTTTCCTTGATTTCTTACTTTAGGTTCAATTCTACGGTCTTGGAACTTATAACAAAATATTTTCTAAATAAAATATCCTTCCGTTTGACATATAATACGTCTCTGTAGGTTAAGGAGATAAAAAGTTACAAGTAATAGAGTAGGCTTATGTCGCTTAATCTTGAATGTTTCTTTCAAGCGTATTTTTTAAACTCTTTCATAAAGAAGGCAGATTTCATCAACCAACCAAAATGTTTAAGTACATGAAAATGTAAGAGGAAACATGGATGATGTGATACTGTTTTTACATTAATTTTCAGGAAATGACACAACTTTATCTCTATTCCAGAAAGGGAAGAAAACTTGTTAGAAATTACACGGGAGATGGACAGTTAATTACAACAGGTTGTGAGTATATTCAACAAATCTACTACGAATCCTGAAGAACTAGTAAAAGTGGGATAACATTTCCAATTATACTTTTATGCACCGCTTAATTGTAACGTACTGGCTTTCTATCAATATTTCACACCAGTCACTCATCCTGCTCTTGTACCAATAAGACCAAGTGAGAGTAAATAACACGTATTGAAGGTGTACCATCAGAAGCAAACTTGGCCGTAGCAAGATATTCCAGCTATTGATTGGGGATCGGAGGAGAAAATGAAGAACGCTATCAAAGTATTTATTTGGACATACCAGTATCAAACTCTTTTCTGAAGCTGGTGTATGGCAAATATAAAACTTTCATGTACTTAATCCAATTGTTCATCTACGAGATTGTTTTACTCAGATATGTGCAGTAATTGTAGGGAAATCAGATTTTGGGAATCAAAAGACAACAGAATTTTTTATTTGGGAATCAAAAGACAGGTATTTTTATTCATATAATATGTACAGAGCGTTCAAAAAGTCTCCATACACCTGAATTGTCACATATTCAAAGCAACGAGAAAGTTATTTTACTCAAAATTTATTATATTTTATGCCATAAAAGCACTATGTACAGAGCATAGCATATACACACACATTTTCACAGCAAATGTTGGAAATGTCCCCCATGAACCTCCAAATGCCTGCACACGTTTCTTCTTGTTCTCAAATATTCTCACAAGTTGTTCATGTGGAATGCTATGAGCAAAATCTCGAATAGCTGTTTCGAGTTCTTGTAGCGTGTGAAGGTTCCCTTTATAAACAGAATTCTTTGCATAACCCCAGAAGTAAAAATCCGGAGGAGATAAGCCAGGAGACCGAGGTGGCCACAATCCTTTTGAAATTATTCGATCTCCAAAAACCTCTTGCAGTAATCTCATGGATTGGCAAACTGTATGTGCTGTAGCGCCATCTTGTTGTATCCAAGCATTACGAATTTCGTCTTCCGTTAGTTCTCCCATGAACTGGTGAATAATTTCACAATAACGAGTTGAATCTATTGTTTGTCTGAAAAGTATGGGGCCGACTATTCTTCTTCTGGATATTGCAATCCACACCTCCTACCTTCTGGTCATGCAGAGGAACTTCATGCATGACATGTGGGTTTTCTGCACACCACAAACGTGAGTTCTGGGCATTGACGTAACCTGTTAAATGGAACCTCATCAGTTAAAAAAAAATATATCCAAAACATCGTCAGACTTGTCCATAACAAACCGTGTAAACCATTCACAATACTGCACTCGTTTTACACTGTCGGGAGGAAGTAACTGCTGCACCGCTCTCACCTTATACGGGATAAGACGCAGTTTCTTACGAATCGCCTTTTGTGCCGTACCAAGACTTATTGCTTCTTCCTGGGCAAGTTTTCGAAGTGGTTTATGGAGGCTACGTTGCATTTCATCCGATATGTGTAGCATTTTTTCTTCATCGAGCACTGACTGTCTACCACTTTGATCATAGTCCATTACCGTTCTAATGTATCTAAATTTATCGATCAGTGCCCTTACAGTGTGACGATTCGGAACAGGTGTATCCGGAAACCTAGCTGCAAACTTATCTTTGACTGTCTGTTTGTACTCACCTTGTTCACGAAACACATGTTCAACCAGGAATATTCGTTGTTCAAAAAGTTAACACCATTATTTCAGAGACCGCTAACTAGATGCAACAATCACTTCAACGTCACTTTGCCGACTGGAATCTAAGAAAGAAACTTCACGCAAGGCGATAATATAGCAGTGTTGCAAAGCTTCGCATAAAATTTTATTTCATGTGACTTTGAATGCGACTTTGACTTGCCACGATTCAGGTGTATAGAGACTTTTTGAAAGCTCTGTATATAAAACATATATTATATTATAAAAACAAGAAATTAAAAAATGCGCTTGAAAGAAACACAAGTATAAGATTAAGCGATGCAAACCTACTCTATCGTTTGTAACTTTATGTCCACCTCACCTACAGAAATGAATTATATATCAAACTAACGAAATTTTATTTACAAAACATTTTGTTATAAGTTCCAAGGCTGTAGAATTGAACCTATAGTAAGAAATTAGGAAAACATGATTGTTTTATAGACGGTGGCGGCCAAATTGGATGAAACTCAAGAAGGATATTCGAGGACTTTTGGGATATTACTATACTTGATGGAAGAAAACTATCCTGCAAGTTTCATTGAGCTACTAATTTTTGCTGGGTTTGTCAAAATTTTCCCCTATATACTGGACTATTTAATAAGAGCGCAAAAATAGTTTAAGAGGAAATGTTAACTATTAATGAGGTGTAGGGCTACCAACGTATGCTGGCTAAACCAAATGTTAAACAAAATTCAACTTTCACCTAATAAGAAAATTAATTCTGCGTCATTGCTGTGATTGACGTTTGCATAACTAGAAGGTATTAGACGAATCTTGAATAGGCGAAACTTGAAGCCCCGAGACTGGGTGCTATCATGATATACAAGTATGTGCATAATCCATTGATAAAGGAGAGTTAATTAAAGCGTGCTCATGATTCTAGAGTCGAATCGATAACAAATGGAGGTTCTTTTTAAGCAATTTAATAATAATTACAACTACAATAGTAATCAATATGTTTATGTATTTGCATATAAGAATAAACTTGTATCAAATTATAATACTTTTGTGGTATGTGGTTTATTTTACTATATTTTTGCCAATTTATCGTAAGCACCTAGTGCTATTGAATAACAGGATCCGAGTTTGAATTTAAAACTATATATATATCCTTATGAACGCAAAATCAAAGAAATGGATGGACTTCCCTAAACAAATTTTGCTTTCTTATGAGTAGTGTATATTTTATTGGTGTATTTTCTACAACCCGTGATTGTAAGTTCACACGCTGTCAAAACTCATGTTTTAATGAGTTATGTACTGAAAATATGACAATAATATATATGGATGAATGGATGATGAGTTATTAATGCTTTCGAATTCTGAAAGAAGACTGAGTTTGCTGTTATCCTGTAAAAATATCAGCCCTCCTGAAAATGTCTTGGGTTCTCTCTAGAACAACTTCTGGCTACATCCCTGCAGGGATATATCGTCAGTTAGTGTTATTAATCTGTTAACTTTCTCTTCCATATACTAGTATATTATGTTGTGCAAATTTCGTTGCGCGCCGCTTGTAAAACTTTGTGATGTGTGCCCGATCGACGGTTAATAATATAGTAATATCTAACCAGAGTAGTGACATATTATAGACATAGAATAAATATTATTCTTTTACTATTACGTAAAAATATGAGCAAGCGAAGTCGGAAAAATGTAGATATAATCGGTTAGTTTTATTCAGAAGAAATTTTAGACCGCTATCTATAACCGAAAGAAGCTAAGTCTGCAAAAAGTTGTTCCTTTCTACACACTTTAGCGAAAGTATGAACAATATCTGGAAGGATAAACTAATTGACTTATCTTTGGATTTTATGCATCTGTTGCCAAATCGCACAATCTTTGCCTGTTTACCTCTTTTTTTCTCTCCAATCAGCACTAAGATAGAAGTGGTTCAGCGTTGCAACACTCGGAGCTATGCTTCTGGGTTATAAGTGCATACTTAATCAAAGCCAAGTTAAATAATGTAGTAAAGTAAGGCTACATCTTATCCGGTTCTTCGGTGATAGAAACGAATGTTAAACTTCAAATAAATTAACTAACAAGAGTGAATTGCTATATATAAAAAAGATGATAGTTAAAGTACTCTACATAATGAGCACAAATAGGTTTCGTTTATTTAGTGATTATGATTGTAGATTTCTTAAGAACAACTGAATAACTAAAGCAAGTACTAAATTACTATTGGGGCTTTCAAACTTAATTTCGTCCTATTTTTCAAAACCGCATTGCCAACTATAACCCCTCCCTAATCTACGGCCCTTAAGTTCACAATAAAATAATACAGTATCATCTAGAACTTGAGATGACTAACGTTAACGTTCCCATCAGGCACGTATCCACGGGGGGTCTAGGGGGGCCGGGCCCCCTAAATTCTTGTTGGTCCCCTAAAAATTTTTACGGTAGGCTTACAAATGAACTATAATATGGGGATGAACTATAATGTGGTTGGATCAGGCCCGCCTAACTTCAGCCGGACCCCCCCCCCCTACATTTTTGGGCTGGCTACATGCCTGCTTCTCATCTTTGGTGCAAGAGACCAAGGAACGAGGGGCCGCGGTGGCCCAGTGGTAGAGCGTTCACCCCTGGTGCTTGGGGTCCCGGGTTCGATCCCAGTCCCCGCCAAGTGAACTTTGTGGTGAATAAACACCGCGTGCGTGGGTTTCCTCGGGGTTCTCCCGTTTCCTCCCACTTTCTTCATTCCACCATTTCATTCATTACTCATCATCATCGTCTCCTTTAGCCTAACCGGCATATTCGTGGGACGTAAAACTCAAAGACCAAGGAACAATTTATTGTGTGAATAAATATGACTCAGTTTCTATATTAGGTTGAAGGTCTATATATTTCATGTAATATTTGTTCTGACAGGTACAGAGTGGCCCAAACGTAGGTATATAGACCAGCATTGATCAAGTATGACATTTTAATTTATTAGAATAATGAATCTATTTGCTTTGGTTTGTTCCGAGCTTAAGGTATAAGTGAAAATTAATTAACAACTGATAAGGAAGAAACTAAATCAATACCTGTATGAAAAACAATAAGTAAATTATATAAAATGTCATAACCGATCAGTATGGGACTGTATACCTACTTTTGGGCCATTCTGTATTATCTTTAAACTTAAAGCAAACTAAATTGCATTTCAATGTTTGACTATCGTAAAAGCTCTGAATTAACATATAAATGTATCATAATTCAATTAACAATAACTGTGTTCATTGTTACAGACTAAGCTCTTTTATTAGTTTTTCTTTTTTTCCTTTTTTTTTTTTTTTTTTTTGGCGTATGGTACTTTAAATAATCTACGAAAACCGGAAAGAAAAAAAAAAAAGCGGGGGTTGGGAGAAGCAGCAAATTCAGAGCATAGACTAGTTTCCACTGAATAGTAAGTTTGAACGAAGAAAAAGCTTCAAAAAGATAAAAAAAAAGAAACTACATGCTTCGTCACCTGTGTAGCTTTTCTTTCGATGACTATCCAAATAACGTGCAGATGAAAAAATATTTATTCACTCTTTCAATGAGTAGTCTTATGGAAAATAAATATTTGAGGAAAAATAACTTTAAAAAAAAGGAACTTCACTCCACGTGTATGAATACTACTATTTCACATAATATATTTACAAACTATGCAAATGATAATAATTATTATTATACATTCATTTTCCTTGATCTGGTTTCAGCTTAATTCTGACTGGATACATTCTACGTATATGCTAGGAAGAGCTACGTACATGTATTTGGGAAATACTATATGCATTTCTTTTTCTTGTCTTTTCTTTTTTTTAAAATTTTAACCATTCTACGATTATGAACCTAAGGAAGACGGTGATGATTAGATGGATGATAATAGTGTAATGATGAAAGTGGACGAAACCGAAAGAACTCTCGCACACAGCGTTTGTATATTACAAAGTCCACTCGGTACAAGCTGAGAACGAACGAGGAACCTGACGCGCCAAAGGACATGGAAAATTGAGTTGTTGTTTTTTTTTTTTTTTTCTAAAACGAAAACTGGAAAATGATTTTAAATACATGTTAACCGAAACATTTTTTTCTCGAAAATGTTCATCCCTACTAACAGTGTGCATGTTTCACTCTGTCAGCGTGTTAAGCTGCGAAAAATAAAATAGAATAAAAATATATGCATTGATACCGTATAGTTTCATATGGAGCATAAATCCAAGAAGATAGATGCTTATTATTAAATTTTCCATTTTTTTCATTTTACAAAATATTGCAAAATGAAAAATATTGTAAACATTTTACATTGAAAAGTGCAAGATACTTAACAAAATAATATTAACCCAATAGTTAGAAATTTCTCAATGTTGAGCAATAAGTCATCATGATTTATGGCATCACAATTAGAGCTAACTTACAGACGCACTGCCCATAGCACTAAATTATTTGAAAACATAGACTATTCTACATTTATTCCAAGACTACAACAAACTGTATGATTACTATTAATGTAATCAAGATTTGGTAAAATACGTAAATGTCACAAAAAGTGCAAAAATTGGTCTCCGTTCATTTTAATGTTCTTCTAGGCAAGCCACACAATGTTAATTGAAGCTGTTCGCTGTTCTTTCATGGTGATGATGCGGGTAGCGTTTGTGAAGTAGACCTAAATTCATCCAAACATGCAGATTATTGACGAACACTTTCCCCCTTTCAATTTCTCAAGAGATAGAAATATCGCAAATAAAGTCAAGAAACAACGAGGCCCATTATCCCTTTCTTCCAGTTTATTCTTCTGACAATATTTCAAGAACCAATACAAGTGATTTGGTGAGGTGTGGCATCGTGCCTCATCTTGCTGGAAACACAAGTCGTTTATTTACCCCCGGTAGTGTCAGTTGGTCGCAAAACTATTCTGCTATGTTCCAGATATATATCAGTATTCAAAGTTGATTCGGAAAGAATTGAGGCCATTCTTCTTTTCTAGACATTGTTCACCAAACCTCAATTTTCTAATAGTGTTATGGTTTTTCATGAGTCAGGTGAAAACTTTTTGAAGATCAGCATCTAGTACTCCGTGCATTCACATAGTCGAAAGAGACTTTATTCTGTTCCGATTCTACGCTAGCAATATTAAGCAACCATGTGCAGCAATCATCTTTATTCACTGTTGCATTGAAAATACCATCTTTATAATGTGAATTGCAAATACAGACAAACAACAAGCATACTTTAATCACTTCATGTGATGTGAAATGTAGCTTTTCAGCGTGAAAAACAATCATAATTGAGGAGAAAAAAAAATGCAATATGATCAACCTAATGAATATAAAACAATTTGCCGGGAAATAAAATAAACTATTTATATAGGCTTGAAAATCGGAGCTGGGCTACTTGTTTGTACCTCTCTCTTATACTATAAGAACTAGAATATTTACTAACAAATCTATAGCTTAAGAAATAGAAAGTTGTTGTAGTCATAGGCTACAGAAACAAAATGAAAGCTGCAGCTTCGTATTCTACTTTACACTGAGTAGCTTTGCCCATGATTCGAGAAATTCTCGTCTTGTCTCAATTCTCGTCTCAAAAGCGAGATAAGAAGTACATTTTAAATTCGAAACAAGACGAGAAATATTACAATTTTAGTCTCGTCTTCCAGGCAAAACGAGAAATTTCGGGAGTGTTGTGGGCAACACTAGTTCACTCAAGTCTTAGATCTTAAACACTGTTTTAGTATTAATTGATTCATAGTAAAAATTATAAATTGGGAAAGTGATTGTACGATGGTTTAAATGTTATTGTATCATTCCCTTCGTGGACCTCTCGTTACGAGGATAGATTTTGATAACTTTTAGACGAAATTAAGAAAAAATCCAGACATTGATTTCGTACATACTTTATAAAAGGAAACGAGACAAGAAAGAATTCTAGAATCAAGACGAGATGATAATTATATAAAATTTACGATACAAGACGAGAAAATTTTTTCTCGTCTCAGCTCGGTTCGTGGGCAACACTAATATTAAACCATTCTAGTCAGGATAACCACCTATTTCTCGAATATTCTACTTTATTGAAGCGAGTTTCTACTGTTCTATACGACGCAATGTGCATTTGTGTGCTGTACGATAATTTTTATAAAATTTATCCTATTTTAATGTTTCGACTACAATGTGGATGAGCGCATTGACATTAGGGCGTATCGAGATAATAGAGCAACTCTTTCCCACACGACGCAATGACTCTCGGATCAGGTATAAAGAGTATGTCCGAAGAGTATAATATTCGATCCCCGATGTTGTTATTTCTGTTGATTGTTAATGATTCCAGTGTATGGCCTCTCAGGTCAAATCTGGAAGTTTTTCTTTTTTCTTTTTTAAAAAAAAGGAATAATGGAATACAGATAATATCGTTAGAAGTAAGTATTCCAAATGACCTGACGGAGGGCATTCGTTTTAAGTACTTTAAAGTTCCAGATCATTTCAATTTATATATAGATATTTTAAAAAAAATAAGTTCAAAATATTTATATACCTGATATTCAGTTCCTCGAAAGTTTTGCAAGATTTAAATAGAGAAATTATTATGCTAGGAAAACACTTCCTTTTCTGAGTTGTTATTTACAAATAACTGCTAATTAGTTGTTTCTTGTTTCTGTGTGTGAGAAACTGAAAGCTGCAGTTAAATGACACGTCCCTTCCTCCCAGAGTGGTCACTTCCATTAATTTTCCTAATTGCCTTCGCCACCAGAGGGAGCCACGTTTCTTGTGAACTCCTCCCAGTGTTCCCACCGATCTGCAAACATTTTCTTCTTTATTTTTGTGTTTGGTAAATCACGCCTCTTTGCAACCCTCTCGTCCATTTGGCCAATCCACTACACGATCCTAAGGTCGGTGAATGTTGGAATGGTTGTGATAATTAGAGAATACATACGGCACGGACATGGTCTACAAGACTCTCGTATTGGCAATCACCTTTGAGGCCGCTCCGAGATTTCATTAGGCAGTGTATGAATCTCGAGAAACAAGGATGGAAAGTTCATTCTTATTTATTTATGATATTAATTTATTTTCACGGTGGCTCACATTGTATAACATTAAAAATCAGATTAAAAACAAAAAAGCATATGGAGGTTCAGAACACAAGGAAAACGAAGTCCAATTGCCGAAGTTATAAGAAACAGAGACATAATAAATTATAAGAGTTATCTTTGTATATGAAAGAAGAAGTCCTAAATGAGTGACTGACCAATTAATGCCCAAGCCAGACTGTTCAAGTTAGTCTACAATAGCTGGACGTGAATCTTTTAGGCTCTAAAAGAAGCTTCAGATAGATATCTTAAAAAATGAAATATCTCCAAAATGGCTAAAAATAGGTTTGATTTCCTTGCGCACTGAATGTATCATATGTGGAAAATTTAACAGATAAAATACTGTCCAGGATAAATAAATATTTTAATTAGCACAGGTATAAAATAACTTATTTCCTAGTTATAGTCACTTGAATTCGTTTAAAAAAAAATGTCCAGTACTACACTGAGTTTTATGAGGAGCGTTTTTTCAAAACTCGATAGAGCACAAAACATCTTTTTTTATATATATATAACAATTGCATTTTTGTTCTTATTGTACGTAACCTCTATCGAGTTCTGACAAAACGTTCATGATTTAGTATTCTATACACATGGCACATTACTATATCTGTCAATTCTGATTTCACAGCTCGATTGGTAGCACAAAAAGCATACCAAAAAAAAAAACTCCGTTTCTCAAAATTTTCTCTATCAAGTTTTGAAAAAACGGTCCTTATATCATGAAAGAAGACATGATACATTATGAATATCATAAAGAAAGCACACTTTTCCTAAAATCCAAACTACTAGTAAATTACTTTCTGAGACTTATTTAAAGTATTTCCTATCACTGAAGACTGATGACGAAGAACTTCCTCGTTGATGAATGCTACGGTCCGGGAATCCATTCTGCAGCTCTTTAAGTAAACAAGTAGGACCACCTCTACGTGCAGTCCAATTTTAATAGAATATACTTTTTAGTTCCGAAATTGAATTTTAATGTAATTGTAGATGGCATTAACTGAAATGAATGAACCTCAAACCACTACTCAGAAGACACTACGTATTTTCAATTAGGAGTTTCAGTGTCAACTTATGTCCAGTATAGTTATGTAGTACAGTAAAACCTCTGAATAACGGACACCAATGGGACATGAATTATTGTCCGTTATTGAGAGGTGTCCGTTACAGAGAGGTTACAGAAATTTAATTTCTCACAACGGTAATTATATGTAGTGACATACAGTAAATACATATGTACGAGCGTGAATACGTAACATTCAATATGAAAATACTATTTAGTATGTATTTGAAATACTGGGAGGGATGAAGGAGAAATCCATTCCTATTAAATAACATTATTACTCAGAGATGTGTTAATATATTCATATACTGCAAAAGATGCTGTGTGTATGGTAATTTCTTTACGCACATGTCATCACCCTGTAAAAATCCATTAATTTACTTGTTATCTATGAAGTTACCGGGAAAAGGTGGAAGGACCAGAGGAAAAAGAACTAAATTTGTTACGGAAGGGAATATGTTTCGCATAGAATTCTTGACCATCCAACTGTCCCTGCATGAGTGTTATTGAAGGTTTTCTAGGATTTTCAGAAAGCAGTTTATTGCTGGCAGAAAAAAAAAATCAAGTTTAGCTTGAAGCTGCTCTGTTTGATGGTTCACCATGTCTAGACTCATGATATATATACACTTATGGGGAAAAAATTCCTGTCTACTGTAATATATAGCAGAACCGAGAATAATTCCTGTCCGTTATGAAGAGGTTATTGAAATGTTTGGGGGAGAAAAGGACTGTCCGCGTCCGTATCTAAGAGTGTCCGTAAAAGGGAGGGTTTTGTTCCGTAAGAGAACATATATTTTTCCCGGGACAAAAAAATCTGTCCGTATTATAGAGGTGTCTGTTATTGAGAGGTGTCCGTTAAGGGAGGTTTCACTGTATATGTATATAGGTACCTATACGTGTGTTGTTCATGCATAAATTCGACAAAGATGAACTTATTTTGATGATTCTTCCTTTTTGTTTGAAAGCGTATTCTTTCTTTGTGGATCCATGTAAATTTCATATGGATCTAACGATAGTCTTCGGAGCTACACCATGAAATTACTAAATGGTTGACAGTGTGCATAATTCATTTTGTGTATGATCACACATAGCACAGATAAAGATTCACCGTTTTTGGTAATTCTTCTTTTGTTTGTGGTCTTCACAAGGATAGTTTTCGGAGCTACAGGGTGTTCGTAAAGTCAATCTCCCAAACTTTGGAGCGTCAGAACTTTTGAACCATAAGTGCGAATGAAATTAAAATCCCATACAGAGAAGGCGACTTTGCAGACATTTTTGAGATATAAGCTGTGAAGAGGGGTTCGACGTTTGTCCTCACGAATGCGAGAAACATAAGAAGTCAATTTGTTTTCACAAAATATGAAAAATTAGGAATTAGAGGCAGTTGTCTTTTTTTTTCGGATAAATAGCAATGCTAATAGGTAGGTTGGGTAGGAATGTACCGTTCCGAAACAATCGATGCACTGACACAAAGTGTAGACATTCAACGGCGGTGATAATGATGTGTCGTATGAAGCACCTGTTTTCCGACATTATGGTGTAATATGGCAAACTTGACGGTACTAGCCGGTGTCGACACGTGTGGATAGGTATCAACTGCCCTACAAATAGACTTGTAAATCATTGATAATCTATCTACGCCTAAGCATGACTTCTTGAAATTCATAAGGATCTAAGAATAATCTTCACAGCTAGACAACAAAACTCTTCAACGCGTTGTAATTAACCGACTCATTGTGTACATATTCATGCATAACTTTAATATAGATGTACCTATTTTGATTATTCTTTTTCAGTTTCAAAGAGTAGAGTTTTTTAGAGGTTCCAATAATTTTTAGCAGGATCTAATGGCAGACTTTGGAGTTCGATCATAAAATTCCTCAACACATAATAGTGTTAATATTGTGAGTACATTCACGTATAATTCCGTAAAACGTATGCCGATTAATATAATACTAATAATACTAATTTGAAGTCTACCAAGCGAAATAAATTGAAATCTATTATAAAATTAGTTTCGATAATATTTTCATGACGCACAAATTTGTTTCACTTGGCATACACTTCATTTTCTATGGATAATAGCAATAAATTATTACGTTTCTCGCGCTTTATTATTATTATTTCCGATTTTCAGAGCTTTTATTATTTCCTACATTTTAACGCTTTTGTTGAAGTCGGTTAATATTGTTTTTTTTAAATTTTTTTTAAAAAAAGATACTTTACTTAAACTACAAATTTTGCAAAATAATTTTTCAAGAAAAATTGTCAATTTTCGAGATGACTGTAAAAAAAAAAAAAAAAAAAAAAAAAAAACAGAATTTTCGCCCTATCATCTCCCTACCGAATAAAAAGGAATAACGCAAATTAAAGATATTTTTCAGGATATACTAAGAAAATCAAGTCTCCACAAATATCCAGCCTGGTCGAACTTTTCAAATTTGTCTTTTTTTTTATTTAGTTTTCCTGGCATAGGATGCTTCCTACTTAAGAAATCTTAGTGAAACTAGTTTTCACTGATCTGTCACGAATCGAGAAAAATGTTTCGAATAAAATGTATTTATTTTTCCTCTTAGAATCCGAATCTGCAATAAAAAGTGGAGGCCTTCATTTGAGTTTTGCAAGTTGACGCCATACCACTCGCAGAGGCGGTGAGCCAGAAGCGGACTGATTTTATCGCAGACGAATTTATGAATCAAAATATTAAATATTAACTTTTTATTTCAAACATTTTTCCCGTCCGATGCTAATTTTTTTAGATATTTTATTTAACAGATTTGTTTATATTTATTTTCAAGCTATTTTCTCTGCACCACTTGAGAATATTATTTAGATTGTCGTTTAATATTTATATTGATTTATGCAACTTCGACGGTTAAGATGCAATATAGTACTGTAGATCTTCAGCATATCGTGGTACTTTGCAACTTTAATTTAATTTGTGACAACATTAATATAAAGTGAGAAATGAAGGAGTCTCAAAACACTTTCTTGCGGCATACCCCTTGCTATTCTTAACCAATAAGTTCGCTCGTTTGGAGTGACAATACACTGTCTCCTTCCTAATAAGTGTGACTTCATCCACCGAATTAATGCTTCTGAAAAATGATAGTAACATTATTGTTGTAGTAAGATATCATGATTAATTGTTTGAAATACTTCTATGACATTTAACAACAGTAAAATAGTCACATTTTGGTTATTTATCACACCTCTGATATCAGTAATCGCTTTTACTAATGCTGTTGTTGTACTATGTAACTTGAATGGAATCCGGATTGAAGACTTTAGAAAATGGTGAGTCTTAAGAAATTTTTATATTTGTTCTTTTATAGTAATTTCCAGTGTTTTCGACAAAGCTGAGAGTATATTAATTGAGTGAAATTCATCTTATGTTGAAGTCAAGATTTGAGTAAAGGATGTATAAACGCATCTTTCCACATTGAACAAAACAGTCTGAATAAAGTGAGAAAATTATAATTTCAGTTAATGCGCTTAAGACATAAGGAAGAATTCTTTTAATTAAAATTATTAAAATATCATCTGTTCCAGTCGCATTCGATTTTATTTCATTAATTGCTTCTGTTGTTGTGGCATATAAACTAGAAAAATTACTCTTTGGACTCTTTGGACACTCTGTGCTCTGAGATATATATATTCAATAATTCAATTTTTTTCTTGTTCACTGATTATTCTCAGAACATTAAATGATTCGTTGAGAGAAGCGTTGAAGTGTTCGATATCTTTGTTTACTGAATAGCCAATTTAAATTGCGCCACAATTTATTAGGTTGCGACTTATAGTTTGATTAAATAGAGCAAGTTATTTTTTAATTTTTATTTAATAGGCAAAGAATAAAACACAAATTTCGCCTTATCGTTGCGTACTGCTAGAAAAAGCATCTCGTGTAATAGGGTTTGCCATTCTTCCTTTGCAGGTGATTCAGCATAAAGATAACCCTCTAAGGATGAGTTGAGATTGTGCTCATGAATGGTGGTTGCAGTGTCACATTCAGAGTTATCCAGAAAGAACTAGTATATTACAAACAACTGTCTTCAAAGTATTCAAAAATGTCTGGAAACGATTGTTGTGCTTGACAGGGAACTCTCTGGATTCCCAAAGAACCGCCACCAACGAGACAGATACTTGTGGCAAAGATCATGTAGAGACCAAAACGAAGCATATAATTATTATTGTCTTTCTCATGTGTAAGTCACAGCCTGGATATTAAGTTACATACCAAGAAGTGTTATCTCTACAAGCTGAATTAGAACAGTATCCTAATGAATATGAACTTAATAGGTGGGTATAGTTTGCACAATTAGCACTGACCTGAATTATTTTCCTAGGTCAATAAACGGGACTGTCGTCGTTGGTCCGATTCAATCCACCATGACCTGATCTCAGTACTCATTGGATAATAAACCATATTTGGACATCCTTTACAAATATTCTCACTGCTGAATTCAGATGATAGTTCTTTGATTTCTTTTAGAGTAACATGGCGAGCCCCTTAAATGCGCTAGAGAGCTCAGACATTTGTTAGATTGACAATTTCCAGTAGGCGAGATCCCGTTGGGTAGCTATCTGGTTCCACTGTATCACGATTCTTGATTTTTATTTCTAAGGCCATCAGAAAGACATGGTTTTAGTTTATTTAGGCCTAGCTGATATTGCAAATAGTATGAAATATTTGGTGAATACTTCGCATCACTGTTCTCTTAATAATCATTTAAATCAGTAATGCCCAATTTAGAATGTATTGCGGAGCAAGATGAAGTAAGGACCCTACTTAAATGCAATTACCATTTTTGGAGCACATACTTGCTGAAGCGACGGTTCTGAATCTTTCTGAGTCTTAGTTCCATTTTGTGTATCTTGTTTCTCGCTTAATGGCAATAAGCCAATTAGAGTCTGAACTACAAAAATTTGAGTAATGTAAAGAAATTCATTTTTTTAAATTGGTCCCGAAGAAAAATAGGGCCTTAACTTGCAGAATGGATTTGGTAACTAGAATATTAAAGAAAATAAATCATAGTTAAAAGTCAAGTCTTGACTCAGGCATATTATGGTAGAAAGTTTGTTACACATGATGTTGTAGAAAAAGGACAAACTATATATTTCTTATTTTTTATTCTAATGGATAAGGGATACTAATGTTGTCCACAAGATGAGAAACTTCTCGTCTCGAGTAACGAGCAGTACATGTTTAAGTTCAAGACAAGACGAGAAATTCTTCGAGTCTCGTGAGCAGCACTAGTTCACTCGAATCTTACAAGGTACATTCGAGAAGAGTCGACTCGAATACAAAGTTCTCCGCGGCCCAATGTGTATTGTACTAATTTTAGCGGCCCATACCGGTAATTTGTGTATTTATGGCCCTTCATATACTCGGAATTCATGTACTACTATACTGCTCGGACACAAAATTATTTTAGTTTCTTTAGATGTAACTGAACATGAATGTGGGCATATACAAAACAAATTGGATCAAGTACTGCTTTTCTATCACATGTGACCCATCCCGGTCATCTTGGATCCAACTTTCGATTTTTCAAATGGGAATAGGTGCAAGTGATATATGAAATTCATGTACAATTTTCTCGGAAATTCACTGGTGTAATGAGTTTTACCGTAGCTTGTGCCATTTGCAAGGTATTGCACGTTAAATGCCAGGCACTTCGTCCAATTTCTATTGCATAGGCCTATGTTCATGTCCAGTTACATCCAAAGAAACAAAAAGTAGTTTTGTGTCCAAGCGTTTAGTAGTGTATGATTGGATTCCGGATATATGAAGACCCATAAATATGAAAATTACCGATAGTGGCCACTAAAATTAGTACAATACATATTGGGCCGCGGGAGAACTTTGCATTTGAATCAATTTTACACGAATCCCGAGGGGACACTTCGCGTATGTAACTTGTTAGATCTCAAACACTGGTTTAGTGTTACATGATTCATAAAATAAAAAATATAAATCGATAAAGTGCCTTTACAAACACAATGAATTGCATTTATCAGCATTTAAAGATATGCAAGTAATTACATAATATATTCGAATAAATAAAGATGGTTTAAATGTTGTTGTATCACATTCTACGTTGATCTCTTGACGGAGAAGGATTTTGATAAGTTCTAGATGAAGTGAAATAGATCAGGTTATAAATTTCGTATATTAATTTACAAAACAAGTCCAAATATTTGAGACGAGACGAGACAACAATTATTGAAATATATGAGAAATAAATATTTTTTTTAAAAAAATAATATTTCTTGTTGATACCTGACTCCATGATGTTACTTAAATTTATTAATTCGACCTGTCTAGTTGCACATTCATAACCCATCTTTAAGTTACATTTGCTTATTCGGGGGAGACTTTCAATCGTGGAGTATACTTAGCGCCCGTAGATTTAGCGCCCACATATAATATCGTATACTTAGATGGCGATATTTGATGCTTATCGCTGTGCTAGGGTTGACCAAAGAGAGAACTAGTTTATATGTATAAATGTAATTTCGTACTCATATCATCTATCCCCATCCCCTCTCTTTTGACGACTAAAGAACAAGGATTTTTCACTTGAAAGATCCTGCTATTCTTGCTGCGCAATTGACATGTCACTTTAAAAACCCCTTAGGCAAGTTGAAAGAAATGTGTTCTTTTCTTCCTCTTCTGTTCACCACTGTCAGCTCTAACACTCTGACTTTTTATGTATATCTGTAATTTCGTACAATTTAATTACGACTTAAGAGCATTACCGTATCACCTATGAGATTTTTATATATGGATGTGAATTCATGTGCCACTGTTATTTTAAAATTTATATAGTTTTAAATGATAATAATTACACGCACCTTAATGCAAATACTACTGCATGGAAAACAGCAATTATTTATGCACATTGCATAACTTCATTTCCTATCGTAAATACAAGGTGTCAAAAAATTCAACTGCCAAAATTTCCTGGGCAATTCTTTATATCAAATAAAAATAAAACCTTCTAATAAACATGTGTCATAAAAAGACTCCTTTCAGTGTTATAAGCCATCCTAAACTCAATCAATCACATTTTAAACCCTAGTTTGAAAATAATGGAACATATCGCAAAGTAGTTTAAGAAAGAACTAGTATTTCCTCTATCTAAATATCTATACAAGGATACACTTTTAACCCTAGGACTACCAGGTGAGTCCATTGCACTCGTACGCATACTTTCTTTAATAATTACTAAGGCTTAGTAAGTATTGAGATTCTATGACATGTGTTCTTGTATTATGTTATTTAAGTATTTTTTTTTATTTATTTATTTCCGTGAGTCAAGTGATAGTTTTTAAACTTTATAGAATTTGGTTCCGAGTGGGTCCATGTGGCTCGTAGCGGAGTTAACGTTCTGATAATCTTCTAACTGTCCCAATGAAGTCAGATATAACATATTGCAACTTTATGTGTTATCATGTAGTTTGATTGATTTAATTATTTGCAATTTTGCTTATTATAGTAGTAGTTTTTATTTATTTATTCACTTATATAAGTCCCTTGTCAGAAGCATAAGTTGCTTTTGTCTATCAAACTGTATTAATTTTTCCATTGTATGCAGTTGCGTATCCAGGGGGAGTTTCCGGGGATCTGACTCCCAAGCCCCAAAATTTTTAAAAGTTGCTAGAACTAAACCTAAATTTGCGCTTTCAGTCTCCACATTGACCAAAAAAAAAAAAAAAGAGTTTTCAGGAGTAGGACACTGACCCCCCGAATAGAAATCCTGGCTTTGCCACTGATTGTATGAAAAATTTTGTTTATTGTTAGTGTGTTTTGATCATTGCATGTGGTAGACTAACAGATCACTAACAATACACGTCACTATTGATGGTAGAGGAGGAATATTTTTGGTAAATCAATAAACGATGGAGAAATTGATTCCCGATAGACGATAAGATATTAGCAGACTTATATGCAAATGCAACTGAAGTTTCTTGTTCAGGTACCGATATTGAAATGAGACATTGAGTAGTTTTTTTATCCAGAGGATGGATTAGAAGTTGGAAGCGTAGCACTTATAGCTAATGCAAAGAGCACGTGCTAATACAAAAAGCAAAACTCCGGAGAAAGCGATCCTACAAGAGCTGCCTTATGTTTTGATGACAATATCGACGCTATTAGAATACCTGATGACGAACTGTTCCTAATTCGTGAAGTTGCAGATTCTTCAGAAACACTGCAATATAATTTTATTCTTACATATAATATGACTGTAGACGAACAACTTCTCATTTTTTGGGCGCGCTGTCTCTTTTGACAATATATACGGTACCCAGTAAGATCAGCCATTTTACAATTACAAAACACAATGCACAACTATCCTGAAGTGGTCACTTCTAGAGCGGAGGAGAAAACTCAGTTATCATACATTACAACCAGAGCCAGCCGTAGCTAGAGATTTCGGCGCCCCCTACACTCACCTTACCAATAATTATATATATATATATATATATATATATATATATATATATATATATATATATATATATATATATATATATATATATATATATATATATAATCAGCTTTTGTTGTTATGCTATACTGAATTTTTATTAATCTTCTTGGAAAGACCATTGCAACGATCAAAAACGATCATTATGTATCCTTTTTCAAATAGGAGCTGTTTTCAAGTCTTATTTTGGACTTTTTCTTAAACTTGACAGAACTACCTTTGGTTGTATACAGATTCACTAGGAGAACTGTTATGGAAAGTTACTGTTATTTACAACGTTCCATACTGTTGATAAGAAATGAAATACCAATACGTTAAAAACTATGCGCTTTTAAATTGTTCGAAATGGGCGACAGTATTAATTTCCAGTAATAATTGTAAAATTTTAAATTTTATTCTGTATGTGACCACTTCAATAGCATTTTAATTTCGATCTTTTTACGGTAAGAAATATTTTGTGAAATGTAATGGAAATTCAGAAGGAGCCTTCTTTGTGAATTTCTAAATATTGATCGATGGAGGTGAAGAATATGTTCAATGTTTGTACTTAAAATTCAAAATATAATTTGGCTACTACATATGTCTGAAATTATAGTAATTACTTAATTTCTTAATGAATCAAAGTTCCGAATTTAAGGTACTTATTATTAATTAATACATTAAAATACACTAACACGTACTTACATATATAGTGTGTGTACTTATGTTTTCTATGTATGTAGATAGATAGAAACATCACACAACTAGACACGTATGCACAAAATAATATGCTGGCGATACAAAAAGTTGATGAAAAATGACCCCAATAAATTCTTCCAAATTGGAAGCATTTGATATGTCAATGGAATTTAAAAATAAATCATTGGTAGTGATTAGTGTCTGAAAAAGTCGAACTTGTTGGGATAAGCCCCTATTCTACATCTGCTTGAAGTTCGAAAATGTTATTGTTCCCCTCGTTTGCCTTTATTTTTAATATTCCCGCGCAAACATCAATTTGAATGTCTCTTCACTCTTCCCACTTTCATACCTTCATTTTCACCGTCGCACAATAGGACCAAACAAGGCAATTCTTAGCAAAAACTCGAAAAATGTAGTAAAAGATTGACTCCATTTAATTTGTTCTAATGAAACCTTTATAGTGTACACATAAGATAGTGTGCAGGAAAAGAAGTGATAGCAGCTTACAATGAACTCATGGGACGTGTAAATTTGGTTATCCGCCGAAGTCAGAGAGGCGCTTTTTAGTGACAGAAGATAGGAAATTTACTTGGAATGCGACTATTCCTACATTGCGTGTAGATATTCGGTGGCTGGTAAACATGGTGACACGACCGACATGTATGTATCGTTTTGTATATTTAGAATGTTGATGTCATGTGTAGTCAATAATCATATTTGGTTGAGTTGAGTTGATTTTGAGTTTAACGTCCCGTTCAGCAGCGAGGCTATATGAGACATGGACCTACTGGTTAACGTGGAATCCGAACCACATGAGCTCCCGCCGGAATAATCATATTTGGAATGATGCTAATATCATTATCATATCCCTACGATAATCCCCTACTTAATAAAATATTTGGAAAATGCTGTGGTACTGAAAGCACATAAACTATGGACAAACGATAGAATGTCATTTCAGTAGAAAATATGGCATAATATGTCTATGATTTTTTAATATGTCGTAGCGGAAACATTGTTCTTACTGTATGCAAAGAGAAAACCTGCACATATTTGCACTTTTGGGAAAAATATCGCATGAAAATGTTTGAGGAAAAGCGCATTCTGGATGCAATGCTGCTTTTGAATTGAGCTGGGATGAGTGTGTTAACAAGTGTTAGGTTATTAGACTTGTGATCCCCATGTACGCAGTGACAAAGTTGAATATAGGTCGTTTCCTGGAATTTTGCCCCCAGGCCTCGTTGGGGGCTTCGTCCCCAGGACCCATCTTGATTCCAACATCTAGTCATATTTCTCTGGCATTCACCAACAGAACTAAACTCTAGTCAAACATATTTGATTAATGGTGGCGACATTTTGAAACGCCAATGTTTGCTAAACAATCTATGGACCATAAGGTAGAACCATATTAAAATGGTATTGATCAAATCAGTACTTTTTTATTTTATTTATATATTTTATTTTTTTAAATTTTTTTTTAATATTTGATTTAGAAAACAAGGAAAGACAGTGGGAAGAAAAAGGTGCGGGGATTATAATTATTATAATAGGACTCCTTGGTTAGACACATAAAATTTGGTATTTGTAATTTTCATTTAAAATTAATTACAAAGAAATTATATAGTAATACACATAAACAGAATTATTTTATTTTATTTTATTTTATTTTATTTTATTTTATTTTATTTTATGTTTTATTTTTTGTGACGCGTGCACAGAAGTGACATTGGAATCAACTGTAATGACCTCCGCTCACTTCAGCTCAGAGTGTTCCAATCAAGCCCTGAAATGAGTTCACGTAATGCACGATGCAATATATGAAACAACCCGAACAGGTTACCGATGCGTGTAAATCATACTATGTTTAATATACCTGATAATATATTCATATCGAGAACTTGTAATGAGATGATTTTTATGTATTGAAGCGTCCTTGCATCTTCATTGTCATAACGAATCCTCCACAACTTTGAAATAATTTTGAGGAGCAAAAACTTTTCTTAATTTTTATTACTCATCAGTTGTAAAATGAATAAGTACGCTTTTTCCTTTCATGCGTAAGAATGTAAGACAATCGTAAATTGACAAATCAAAGCATATTGCACACGCGTTTGTTTATGCCAATCATATAATATGTTATATAATTTAGGCGCGAATATAAAGAATATTTCCTTTTATGATGTAAAACTAAGTTTTTGATGAAATAATGTCGAAATAACATTATTGTGGCCACTACACATACCGAACTAATTGGTTTTCTTTCAATTTTCTGCTTCATATTGCGAATTCTTATTTTTGCCAAGAATTCAGTGCTTTGGCCCCACTGTGCTTTGTGATTAATCCGATTGGGTAGAAAAACGTTTCGAACTAGGCAAACTCATCACTGTCAAACCGCCGAACACGACTTTGCTCATTTCGGATTTTGCAAATACTCCTGCATACACTAGACCCTATAAATCATTACTCGGCACCTTGTATACCACATGTCATTAAAAAATAATCTATAATAACTCTTTAAGTAATAAATAAAAACTTGTTGTAACTTATTTAAACTCTTGGATTGCGAGCGAAGCGAGCAAGAAAATTTTTAAGAAATCTACGTATTTCATTGATAACCGACAGCAATATTAATCTAATAGGGCGCCAATACTTTCTGGGGGCGACTCGTCTTTTACTCATGCTCAACAACACTTTTTCTTTCTCCTTGCTCGTTCGGCGCCCCCTTGATACCAGCGCCCGGGGCGGGCGCCCCGCTGGCCCCCCCTTAGCTACGGCTCTGATTACAACACAACAAAATCAGACGTTCACACTAACAATCATATGGCTCGCTGTTACACCACAAAACAATGAACAAAATGGCCTATAACAGTATTTTACATAACTGATTTAAGTGGACTCAACACTTATGGTATTGTGTCATCAAAACGTAATTTCAAACGAGAAACAATCTACAGCTAAGCTACATATGTAATCTTAGTTTATGGTACATTTAAATATTGGTAGAGCATTGCATACCACGGCGTACAGTTATACAATCTTTGGATCTAATATGCTTGTTACTTTCCTAATCATCATCATTGATATATCCAATAGAAATTAAATAAAAATATGTCTTAAACTGCTTCTGTCGATGAAAAGTGGTGGCAAATAGTGCGCTTTGTCGAATTTTAGTGGCAAATTGTCCCTCAGCCTCCGTTCTTCCACACATGTTGTACCATAATTTATGTAAAGTTATAATAACTTATAGTTTTGGGTATATAAAAAAAACTACTGTCCTCCTAAAATTTTCTACGCCTCCCCCAAGACGTTAAACGGATCGTAATATATCCCTTAAAAAAATAGTCAAATATCATTTTTTAAATGTAGCATAGGACTATATTGCCCCAAACTTCATTTAATATATGCGCGGTATTGGCTCATAAGGAATAGAATCAATAACTATGTTGTTCAGGTAGTATAATTCCAAATGAAAATTTTAATAGGTTCCCAATGTGTAATTCACCAAATTATTACCCTTTATTTGATTTATTCGAAATTTTTAGATCTATTGTGTGTTAAAGATCTTTTTCCGCAAGAAAATATGAACTGTCTGAAACCAGAGTGAAGTAGCTACATTTTTGCAGATTTCTGGGCTTAAGCATGAAACCATTTAAATTACTCTCCTGTGAATCTTTGAACACAAGGAATTAAATGTGGAAACTGACGCAGCGGTCACGCAGAACTCATTTCCAAACAATAGCAGTTCTTGCATGTGATCCAAAACGCAGTTATCATGAACGCAGTTGACTATGCGTTCATAAAGCTCATATAGTAAACTGCATAACACAGAAACGGCCGCCCTCAGGATAGAACAAGATATCAATTACCCCCTCTGAATGTTGGAAGGGAATTCAAGCCTTCGAAATAAATGTCAAAATGTTAAATCTGCTTATCAACACTCTATAATTTTTAAAGCTCTACAGTTCTATAGTACTGTATAGTTTATAATTAATCCTGAAAAATGTGCATATCCACTTACTTCAATGGAAATATCAATATGTGTACACGTGGAGCAACGTGTGTGCAAGCGCAAGTGTGTATTCGCGACTGCGCTTGTATCTCGATTATTTGTTCTCCCTTGGAAAAAATCCTGCGGGCGTCCCTATACACAGAATAAAATTCCACTTTAAATAATTATACTACAATGGAGAAATTACTATATAGTCGTTAAAGCAATGTCTTTCTACGTTACAAAATAATAAACAAATAATTTATTTCTGTTGATAAAGTTCGAAGACTTGTGTTTACCTTTCTTTGAAAAGTATAATAATAATAATAATAATAATAATAATAATAATAATAATAATAATAATAATAATAATAATAATAATAATAATAATAATAATAATAATAGTGATGTGATCGTTGTTTGACAATTTTATTCCTACCTTTGAATTCCCTAGAGCATAAAATGCAACCTGTTTACTAACTAAAATGTCTTCTCGTACTTGAGCTATTTCCAGTAATATATATACTACTACTGAAAGCTATTTCTACTATTATATTTCTGGTTATGGTTTCCTCAACCGGGAGGTTATGATTCATTGAAGCGTCATAATCAGTGCTATCGGCTGGTCTCTCTCTCTCTCTCTCTCTCTTCATAACAGTTTTACTTAGTGGACGCTAAGTACACGGAACATGGATGTAAAAAAATAACAGGAATTAACGACCTGTGGAAAGAGTGGTAAAATGAACTGGACATCTCTGATTGTGAGATAAAATCAATATAAAATTCCTTCTGTGAGCCAGAAATACTGGGCGCTAAATCTACGGGCGCTACATATACGGAACCCTTTCAATACACAAGGGTGAGTAGTGTTCCAAAATACTGGTAATATACATTGATCATGATCAGATATATAGGGGGGTGAAATTTCATAGTTCCGGAAGGGGGATTCCAATCCAAGCAACTCTGAAATAGTCACTGCATAAGTGAATGGTTTTAATTTTTTTTATTGTAATCGGAAAGTCATGAGTTCAAATCTTGGGAATGTTCATCCGGACAATATTGTTAAAATTTTCCTGCCCTATAGTTGAATGGTTCCTTCAAATATGAACGAAGAACATACTTTCAAAATATAGCACATCTATCCATACAAAATTTTCAGGAAACATTAAAAAATATTATTTTAGAATAAAAAGCGTCTGGTTTGTTGAAAAGGGTAGTTATTACCTTCTATTTACACAGATATCGTAGTAAGTAATATAAGATAAATCGAATACTCCTAATTATGCTTCTGTTTTACAAGCGAAGAATAAGGTTTTGCCAGGGAAGAGTTTTGTCGATGTCTCCTATTTACACTCAAAATGTGATTTACACCCAATCCCAAGTATGCATTTGTTCCACAAGAATAGTTTTTGAAGAACGAGAACTTTTACAGAAAGGATTGTGTTAATTCAAAAGTTCAATTTGAAAGGAAAAAAGAGTCTTGCATATCAATATTTCACACATAGCAGGTAATCGATACTTCATGCATTCATTAGGAAAAAGCAGTACTATACAAATACACTTTTATATATCCGACTCATTGGATATATTTTAATGTACTGGATGAAGAGAGTCACTGTTAACGTCACACCATACTTCTGAAATTCTTATAATTGTACGGAAAAGAATTTAGAAAAGGAGAAAAAGCATGATGTTTACAGCGGAAGGGGAGGTACTAGCTTATATTTTATTATCCACTATCAAACAAACGACGTGGGCGTTCAAAAGTTTCGATGAGCTCGTTAATTGGACATAGCAACGCTCAATAAAATTAAAACCTTTTCACGCCCTGCTATCAACAGAATCATGGCTAATTACGACACAAAAAGCGTGCAACGAAGACCATTAGTCCATCACTTCCTAACAAAGGTGTTAGTCACTTCTTCTACGATACATCCTCTCTTTTCTTGGTCTTATGTTCTTATTAATACCGAAGCATTTCTAAGTTTATTCTTTATTATTTTTTAAAGATTAACATTTAGTAATATACAGGACCACCTAGCAACTATAGTTATTACTATTGCATTTTGAACGGTTGCAGCCTGTTATAGAGTTTCCTCTACAATCAGCATTACGGAAACGAAAACTGTAAAATAATTGTTTGTCAACTCATTCAAATCTCTTGCATTACGCATAGCTTAAACACTTTGTTATGAGTATATATCTGGAGCTTTGCTTGGTTAAGATGCTACGCTATGTATTAACTTAACTGTTCTTAATATGGAGTGTTCAGTGCACAAGGGAATCAAGTTCACTTTTTGGTTATTTTGGACATATTTCGTCTTTAAGATTTCTATCTGCAGTTCCTTTCAGAACTTAAAAGTTACGTGTATAGATATTATAAATAACTCAAAATATAAAAGCAATGTTCTACGTATTTACGTTATCGTGAAAGCGTTATATCTCTACAGTATTTCTTATAACTTGGATAAATGAACTTCATTCTCTTGTGCTTTGAACGTCCTCCTATGTACACTTCTACGGTATTTTCATCACTTTCTCGCACCCGAAAACACAATGTTTATCTTCTTTGTTGAAAAATATTAAACTCTCAGAAATAAGTTCTTAAATTCGCTATTTCATACCCGTAAGTATAGTAGATTCACTTAATTCCAAGAAAAAGTTTTCCTAAGTGTTTATAATAAGTTTTCTTGGGATCAGGGCGTAATTAAATCGCTTTCTCGCATATGAAACGTTAATTTCAGCCCATTTAAAGAAAATGAGGCACCTTTTTTCAATATAAAATTTAAAACAATACATTGATACCATCGCCCTGTTACGTTAGGAAAAGTGCAGAACGCACCCTCGGGCGGACCTCTGGTGCGCTCCTGCCCTGACTCGGCTAGACATGGTTCGTGTTTTTCAGTAGCCAACTAGCACAGGTCAATTAGCGTTTTCTACACTGATTTGTGTTTTTTGCACAATAGTTTTTATAGCATTCGTCCGGACGTCTAAATATACCCGTAAAGGGTCATATCAGGTTGCACGCATTTATTTGGGCTGTCGCCAAGGAAATAAGGGTGAAGAGTGTCTTAGGGAATCATTCAGTGATTCTCAAAGTGGGGTCAGCGGGACCTAGCCAGGGGGTCCGCGACGCCTAAAATTTGAAATGTGTTGTAATAAAATGGAACTCACAGCTGTTATGTAAGAAGTATTTTTAAGATTAAGAAACTGTGGCTGTAGGCAGTACGAGTACAAAACAATAACTATTCATCATTTCAAGTGCGCAACGATTTTATTGATTCTTTAGGTGAAAAACTCTCTGCTGAAATGCACAAAACACTTGTAAGACACTTGAAAGCATTAGCTGCAAGTTTTCGAGAATATTTCCCTGTTCCACACTCTGGTAATCATTGGATTGACAATCCTTTCACTAATGTAGAAATCCATGACTTACAAGGTATGAATCTCTCTAACACAGAACAAGAACAGCTATTGGAATTATCCTGCGATACTTAATGGAAAAACGTTTTCAAAGAAAATGGACTTCGTAGGTTTTGGTTGCGTGTGTGCTGTGTATGAAGAGTTGTCTAAAAAGGCATTGAAACATTTGATGACTTTCCCTACCACATACTTATGTGAACAGACCTTTTCTGCTCTTTTCAGTATTAAAACCTTAAAGCGAAATAGTCTTAATGTGAAATTGGACCTAAGATTGACAGTGACAAAACTTATTCCATATTTCGATGCAATTATGGAAAAACAGAAAGAATTTCATTCCTCACATTAGTTACCCCACATTTGACAACATTGTTTATAAAGTGGATTTCCTTTTTTTTTCTTTTTTTTAAATGATTTTCTGTCTTAGTAATGCATTTTCAATTGAGATTTCGTACACTAGGAAACAATTGTATATCTTTAGAATAAATTACTTATTGCGTTATTTTTCTTGATCTTTTTCTTGTCAGTGGTAATTCTAATTACTATATTTTTTTAATAAACACCATGTGAAATTTTAGATAGTATTTCAAGGGGGTCCGCAGATCACATTCCGAATGGACAGGGGGTCCGCGTTATCGGAAAGTTTGAGAACCAGTGTTTTAGTGCGCGCTTACCGTTTTACTGAACATTCATGTACGTAAGTGTCATTCTTCCATTTATCCTGAATTTTATGCGAAATCATTATTTGTAAAGGACGTACACATTACATTAATGTTAGAAGGGAAGGTATTCGCTAATTATTATATGGAAAAATTATATAATACTTATGTGAAGATGGAGCAAAACATATATAATGATAATGAAGTATCTATGGAACAAATTGTGTTCGTTTGTCGTAGGTTACAGGACGCATAATATAATACGACGTTAATATAATATGACAACGCTAATGCTAGCAATTACAGTAATTGAAGTAGTATAAAAGGTCTTTTACATATATTGTTAAAATAGTGCTAATTATACAATTATGGTATATCATGTATTTTTAACATATAGCAATGAGAATTAAATAGGACGCTACAGTAAAATATAAATACTACTAACTCCATTAGTACCGTTCTAATCACTACCACTCCTACCATCACTCTTACTACTGGTACTACATATTCTGCCAATACTACCAGCTTCACAATCATTACTACAAGCTTAGCTACATATATATCACCTACATTATATGTTACTATATGAAGCTGCTAGAATTATAAATGGATAGTAACTTACCGGAAGGAAATACCGTGTAGTTACCATCCTGAAAACACTGCGAAGTGGAAGTTAAAAAGAAAAGAAAAGAGAATTGGTAAACTGAATTTTGTTCTAAATATCATTATGCATTATATTAACTGAATTTACCATTATTGATATAGTTTGGTTGTGTATTTTAAGTTTTGATTCGTTAAATATATGTGATGTAATCAAAACTTTTAGTTTACATTTTACTATATTTTGAATTTACTGTAATTACTGCATTTATAACTATAGTGTAAATGTAATTCTTATATTCAGATGACAATTATGTACTGAGCGTAATGACAATTGAGTCACCGCTCGGGATTCATACCTCCTCTGCTAGCGAACAATCTTCCTCCCTATTTTACAAGTCCACAGGCTTGTATGGCGACACAAATGGGCCTTTACTTTTCCCGCCATTGTACTTTTCACAGTGAATTTCCTGAATTCACAGTACTTTTCACAGGATAAACTTTGATATGTTCCGCGAATTAGGAATCCAATCAACGAATTGTCACACTAAATTTGTGACGCGATGAAGGGCATGGTAAAATGAAACATTGTTCAACATTTTTAAGACATTTTGTATTGAAAAATAAAATTAGACAAATGAAGATAT
Source organism: Thermobia domestica (assembly GCF_964235325.1). Lineage (NCBI taxonomy): Eukaryota > Metazoa > Arthropoda > Insecta > Zygentoma > Lepismatidae > Thermobia > Thermobia domestica. The sequence continues at coordinate 99,132,895 of NC_137471.1, forward strand.
GTTTAAATGAAACCTAAAGTAAAATTCGAGTAAGGAAATACTTGTCACGAGCTTTTACATTGAGAACAGCCTGACACAAGAAGATGCGTTGTCCCCATTATTGTTCAATTTTGTGCTGGAATGTTCCATAAGAGATATTAAGGATATAAACTAGCGCCTAGAGCTGAATGGCACTTACCAGGTTATAGTTTTACTGATTATGTCAATCTGATAGAAGATGGTATGAGGACAATAGAAGGAAATGCAGAAGTTTATTAAATGCCGGTGGTGACATGGGTTTAGAAGTAAATGTAGACAAAACTAAGTACATGGAAATTCACTGTGACTGTAATACTGGAAGTTATGGATATCTGAAAATAGCAAGTAATACTTTCGACAAAACGGACATTTTCAGATATCTAGAATCAAAATTAAGAAATAAAATGTCGACTAGAAACAGGAAATTTGTATTGTTACTTAGTTGAAATCCTTTTGTCTTCACGATCATCAACACTAGTATCAAAAATTAATTAAACAGCTCGAAAGTTAATTTGGTAATCAGCGCTATCTACCATTCCAATTATAAAAAAACCTTTAGAATATATTTGAAATTGAAAATAATATGTACTCGGTCATTGCTGCTAGTTGAAGACCCGCCTCTCTCTTGGTTCCTGTCACTGGCTCCTCCGATCACACTTGTTTCCTTTTCGGTGAATTCAATAAAAACACACTCTCTTTTCACCTCCCTATATATTATAATTTCATATTTCCTATAACGCTACTTTGGAATGTCTGTCCTCGCGAATTTTCATAGATCACGCGAATGGAGTATGAGAGACAATTTACTTCTTATATGTTGTTCATATCGTGCCTAATGCTGTATTCTAGCATTCTTCTCAAACCAGGAATGTCTTTATTAAACAAAATTAAAACATTACAATTTCTTGTGTTTCTATATTATCTCAACTTTTAGGATCTTAATAATATTTTTATTATAGAAATATATAAAGCTATTTTAAAGTAAATTGTTCCACAAGGAAAATAACTCTTTCACTTACATTTTTCAGCACTTACGAAAGCTTGTAACAATATTTTTTAAAGTACAATCAATACGACTTGGCTCAATAAAACAAAAAATAATAAATCCGTGGTCTCTATGAATACCATTCCTGAAATGTGACAAACAGAAAAAAAAAAAAAAACACTTGTGAGTCAACTATAGGGGATCAAAAGATGTAAATATTTTAATTAGTACCAAATTCAATTAACTATACTTCTTATTTATATTGCAGAACATCTTGATACTGTTAATGAACCGAGTCACTTCCAGGAACAGAACTTTAAATTACTTCATTGAATGTTTCATCTTGATCTACAGTTCACCTACATTGTACGTGACAGCTATGAGGAATGATCTTTTGTAAGATTTAAGTAACATCGCCCATGGTAACAGACAAAAAGCACTCCAGTACCATTATGTTAAAACTGTAACATACGTGATGATAAAAAATTAAAGAACGTTTATCATTTAATGTCATTAATAAAGAACTTTCAACTCACGTTATAAGATTCTTCTTCAACACGTGTTCCCTATGACGTAATTGTCAAAAGCCAAAGAACTAGATCAAATCTATATAATCAATCAAGATGGCATTCATAAAAATATGTGAATAATTTTCAATAAGCAGCACCATTACCGTTATTGATGGTGCTACTTCTGAAGAATAGCTACACGTGTATTGAATGATGCATTTAACTTCCAACTTTTTAAGTATGCTACGCTTATGTCCAAAGAGAATATATTCTTTCGTTTTCTTTCTTTCTTTTTTCTAATGAATTATGAAGGTCTCTGACAAGTACATTCAGTAGTAATTGTCTTGTTTTTATGGGTTTACTAACTGTGATTTTCTCCCTGTGCCTTCGGCGAACGGATTTAACAGACTTTTTTAATTTCTTACCTTTTGTTTTGAACAGCGTGTTATGTGTAAGTGCGGAGGGCACGATCGTCAATAATTCGTTTCTTCAACTGAAGAGTCAGTATTCGTTCATGGGGAGCCTGATTCACGTAATGAATAATGCAGGTTAGTTCATCATCTTGGTAGGTCTCTTTATGCTGCTTGTGAGGGCCCATTGACACTTCCTTCTTAGCTTCAAGTAAATTAATGATTAAATACATACATCATTGCTTCTGTACTTTCATATTACATCTAAAGTGGCTCCTTCCCTTGAATTCTGTTTCGTAACATCTTCTAAACTTGTGGCCTTAAAAGAATTTAATTGAAAATTGTGTTTAAGTAAGTATTCTTGGAAAACAAAAGAAATAATTTCTTTAAATTAAAGTACCCATCATTTCACACATGGTTAACAACATCAAGAAATAGAAATCAAAATGAAAAGCCCGATTTACTAGGGAATGGTATTTGTGAACTACCGTAACGATTATTATTATTATTTTGCTATTTCTGTTTCAAAATATTGAATGTTTCTTATTACAATTAAATATTTCTTCCATTATTTTATTTTGTCAATTTAGTGTTCTTTTTAATTTTATATTGATTGAGTAGTTAGTTTACTTAAAAACGTGTGTTCAGGTTATTTCATCAACGGAATTATTAGTCTCTTTTATAATTGATTACATGTACCATTTTAGGCGAAGTGGGAATTCTAGAAGTAAGAAAATTTTAACTCAGATCAGGAAAACAGGAACAGGGAAGAATCCCCATCCATATATGTTATATACATTTCAACCAAAGCATGTATGTTGTACTCAAGTCTGTCAAACGGTTAATGACTAATGACCAAATCACGCCATTGTCGTCTTGGAAACACATACCCTCAAATTATTTTATGATGTTTGAAGAAAAGCAAGAAATAGAAAGGGAAAAAAATTGTGGAATGTGGAGTATATTACAAAAACATAGTCACACTGTTGCGCTTATATGAAAGAAAAATGAGCTGGATGGGCGAATATATTGGCGTGAAGCATGAAAATAACTTCCTAAAATATTATTTCTCTGCAAATTTTATAATTCAGTTTTGACAGGAGGTTTGCGTAACAATCCCCATTAATCATGCCCTCTATGAAGATAACCCATTAACAAAGAGAAAAAACAAACAAATAAAAATAGATAGTATCATCTTCTAGATAGAGATTTAGCTTTGGCCTTTTTCGGTGGCGGAGAATCAATTATAATGGTTACACTGTTTCGAACTTTTGCTTTCCGGATAAAAGTGATATACCTAGTATAGGTCTCATCCCTTGTCACAACTTGAAAGATAAAAGCTTTTTATTTATTTATTTATTGTTCCGATTATTATTCTGAGGTTTAAAAATTGTTTCAAAAACTGCACTATCTGTTGCTTGGGTAAAGGTATTAGCAAAGAGATGTCTATTTCATGGATATCTTTCATATGTGTAGGAAACCAGTGTTAGTAACATGGGTTTCTCTCTTGTTATGTTTAACTGGTTCCTGGTCTTGCAGAAGAAAGTTATCTGCGAATATATGAAATAAGCAGTCGCGGACATACGACAAAGAATGACCCTCCACCTTGAGGATTTGTCGTGAAGCTAACATCATCTCCCTGTTTAAAAAAAAGAAAAAAAGAAAAAGAAAAAGAAAAAGAAATACAAACTTTTACAGAAGCCTCGAACAAGGACTGATAACTTGGCACAACCTTAGCAACCAATAATGGACATAAGATGTGGAATATTGAATATAAGGATTCCTAATAGGTCTGGTACATTGAAATCCATAACGTAGATGCCAAGGAAGTTAGATAGAAAGAAATAGGGCGGTGCAGAGCAGAAATTTTACGTTTCTTTATGGGAATGAGAATAAAAATTACAAACTAGAAACTGGATTTCTCGTTAACAAATTATTTTAGGATTTAGATTTAGATTTCTGGGCTTTCGGCATCTAGACCATTTAGCTCGTCACGTATGAGTAATGACGTCCCTCGGCGAGCGGAGCACACTGTCCGGGGAAAGGGAAGGAAGAAAGCGGCCTGGAGCCTATAAGTTAGGTTCACCCCGACATTTGCCTGGTGTGAATGAGGAAAACACAGGAAAACCTCATCCAGGATAGCTGACCTGAAAAAACTTTTTACACATTTTCGACTTTTTACACCACCGGGAATCGCATCCGGACCGCTCGTACCGAAGGAGAGAGCGTTAGCGATCGTTAACAAATGAATAATGTCAACAATTAAACAAGTTTGTTAATGATAGATTTTCTTTTATTAATCTTAAGGGTTGTGGTGTGATATTATTGTTCTAAATGTATATTAAAATTCGCCAATCTGCTAAACACACAGCCAAAAAGTAATTTTCGAAGAGAAAGTAAACACATACAACAGAACCGTACAATCCAAAGCCTATTCGAAAAGAAACTTGTAATAAAGAAATTAAAGAAATACATATCTCCGTCAGGAGACGAAATTCCCGCTTAGTTAATTTTAGCTGGAAGGGAAAAATTGTGGGTCAAGATACACAAACTCATTTTCGACATCTGGAACAAGGAGGAATTTCCATAAGAGTATAAACCCTAATATCATTGTTTAATACGCAATAAATAAAACAAAATTAACTGTAGTAATTATCAAGGCAACTTGCTTTTACCAATCTATTAAAATGCTACAATAACCATTAAAAGCTTTTTTTTTTTACATTGCTAGCTGAGGCTAGCTACCTTTGAGAGGGTTACGCCCTCTTTTAGGGAAGAGATATGAAAGGATTGAGGGTTGTGAGATCTCTGGTTGGTCTAAGTGCTTTATTGAATTTCTTTCATGGCTGTAATGGACTTAAGGAACTTTGCGTTCCTTAACATTAGGTGGAGAAATAGACAAATGCATATAGACTACATAAACATACATACATAGCTGTTATGAAAGATGAACTTGAACAATACAATACAATACAACGGTACAATAAATGAGAAACACTAGTTAGGTAACATATACAATAAACATAATCAAGAGAATAGATACTAATAGATACTATGTGATAATAATTGTAGTAGAGTAATATAATTAATGAGGATGAAGTATGAGATGAGGTGCAAGCACAGGACAACACATAGGAACATATTAGTGGACGAATGCAGTTATCTTCTTGCCTAGGGGGACTCTAGGCTATGATGAGAGACATGATGAACCCAAGTTAGTATGAGAGAATTACTGTGCAGGAAATGATGGAAAAATGAGAGGTAAATGAACATGAGTGACGTAATCGTTCAGGAGCAAGAGCGAGGGATCATCAGGAGGAAGCGTGTAATGGTATAATGTAAATAGAAGAGATAATGACGTGTGATGATACCGAGTGGGTGTGGGATGTAGGGCTATGTAGTGCATTGTATCGAAAAGTAGTGGATGGTGGGTTTGAAATCGGCGTCGTATGTAGGAGAGTCGAAGGGATTCGAGATGGTACTGCAAGGTAGGAAAAGTAATGCGTTGATACAAGTCTTGTGTGGGGCTAGGTAATTTTATGCGAAATGCAATGCGGAGGGCATGACGTTCGAGAATAAGAAGTTTGTTGTAGAATCTGTCAGATGCTGCAATCCAAGCTGTGAAACCATAGGTGAGACTAGGACGGAGAAAGACTTTGTAGGTGTTTAAGACTGTGTGTGGTTTGAGACCCCATGTCGTTCCTACGAGACGTTTAAGTAAGTTGAGACGATTATGCGCTTTGGTCACAACTGTTTTAAGATGTTGCATCCAGGTAAGGTGTGTGTCGAATGTGATGCCGAGGTAGGTGACTGCCTTAGTGGCCCGTAGTGGAACCTGGTCCACGTGAAGAGATAGGCAACGGCGATTTCGGCGAACCTTAGTTGTTTTCTTTGGTGGGATAAAGATGATAGCCTGTGTTTTTGTAGCGTTGATGGTGAGTTTCCAGTTCTGACACCAAAAGCTGAAATCTGTGATGGCTGTTTGTAGGATATTATTTATGTGTTGGATGGATGTACCTAGAGCGAGAAATGCAGTATCATCTGCGTACTGGAAAGAATAGACTTGTTCTGGGAGACGTGGCATGTCAGCAACAAACAGAATGTATAACAGCGGGGAGAGGGCAGAACCCTGTGGAACTCCGGATAGTAAGAATATGGGATGAGATAGATGTTCGTTGATGGCAACATAAGTAAGACGACCTGAGAGAAAGTTAAAAATTAGCCGGATGTATGTTGTAGGAAGCTGGAGCCTGATTAGTTTATGAATAAGTCCGAGATGCCACACTTTATCGAACGCTTTCTCGAGATCGAATAGGACGAGACAGGATGGTTTCACTCTATTATAGTGGGTGGTGATAAGGCTTGTGAGCCGTAAAAGTTGATCGTTTATAGAGAAAGAAGGACGGAAACCTGCTTGAGTGAGAGGAATGAGATTTCTTGTGTTGAGGTAGATATGAAGGCGTTTGACGAGAATGCGTTCAAATATTTTACTGAATGTGCTTGTGAGTTGGATTGGCCTGTAGGAAGAGATCTCATGAGGAGGCTTATGCGGCTTTGGAAACATAAGTGTTTTAGATGTTTTCCAAGGCATAGGAAAGTAGCCTGTACGGAGGATAAAGGTGAAGAGATTGGCGATGAGGATGAGTAGTGTAGGTGGACACTCCCTGATCTGACGGTAGGTGATATTATCGAATCCTGGCGCTGTGTTTCGTTTACATTTGATGGTATCTGTGACCTCTTGAACAGTAATGGGTGCAGTAACATGTTGATCGATTCTGAGTTCATGCATGATATTGGGTTGCAAGAATGGAGAAGTGTCGGCTTTGTCTGCAACATGGGGTGTAATTCCAGGTGGTGGTGGCGTAAAAATGTGCTGCAGATGATTTGCAAATGCATTTGCTTTCTCCGTATCTGTGTGAGCTGCTGAGTTTCCGATCAGAATGGGGTAGGGAGTTTGTGTGAACTTGCCGCATAAAGCGTTGAACTTTTTCCAAAATTTGGTAGGATGACAGGTGGTAGACAGATTGTTACAGGTTTTTACCCAACAGCGAAGTTTATAGGCACGGATGTAGTTGTGCACAGTTCTCTGCAATTGTTGATGATGATGTAAGGCATCAGGATTTCGGGTGCGAATATAATCTCGATAAAGTTGGCGAGAGCGTGTGATCATAGTCAGGTAATGTGGTGGCAGTCGAGGTTGATATGGAATATTTTTGGTGGTAGGAATGTAAAGAGTGCTAGCTTCCTGTATAGTAGAAGTGAGTGTATCGACAGTGCTGTAGAGGTCGTCTTCGGAAGTGGGCGATGAAAGATGTTGAGTGCGGTTAGTAAGATAGGAGCGATAGGAGTTCCAGTTAGCTTTATCAAACCGAAAACAGATGCGTGAAGGCAATTGAGGACGAGGGGAAGCAGAAGAGTGAAGATTTATTGTTAGTTTAACAGGAGCATGGTCACTTCCCAGGGTATCAAGTACTGAAACAGTGCTATGAGTTATTAGATTGCTGGACGTAATAACGATGTCCGGTGTTGTGTCAGAGATTGGCCGAGTAGGTTTTGGTAACTGATGAATGATTCCAGTGGTGTGTGTGGTGATAAAAGCAGAGAAATCGGTTCGATCGTGATCTGAGCGACTGTGCATATTAAAATCTGCCATGATGATATAGTGGCGATAGGTGTTTGAAATATGTTGTACAAATTGTATGGGGAGGGGATGGCCAGGCCGGATGTAGATTGTTGCTATGGTAATGATAATAGATTTGAAATATACAGTAGTAATGATATATTCGGGTAATGGTGTATTAGCACAATAGGACTGACGATAAGGCAAGTAAGGGGAGAAACCAACCGCTACGCCCCCATTAGCTCGCTGTGCGGGCTGTAGATTGTCTGCACGTAAAATGGTATACCCCGGTAGGCGACATGAAGTTGCTTTGGTTAAGAATGTTTCGTTTAAGAGGAAGACTGTTATATGTTCCTCGAGTAGCAGCGTTTGAAACAAAAGTTTGTTTTTAGTGAAGGATCGGATGTTCAAATAAAGAAAGTTTAGAGCCATGATGAAATTAAATTCAACCGGTTTGAGTTGTTGGAGATGCGTGAAAATGCACTGAATTTCCAGAATATGTTGCTGTGAAGTGAATGTGAAATGTTGTTTTGGCTGCAAGGGTGATTTGCTGTAAGATGTGTGGACGGATGAAAGGATGGATATTTTGTAGTGCAAGAGTAAGAAAAGTAAGCAGTTGCTGTATTGTGACTGGGGTATCTACAGTGGGCGGAGGGATGGTAACAAGGGATGTAGTACGCAAGGGTACAACCAGTTCTGGATGTTGCGGCGTTGGGTCTGGTTTTGCTTTACATTTGTAGCTATAAGTAGGGTGGCTGTCTGGACATGTAGAGCATTTCGCTGGTTGGTGCAAATTAGTGCATAAACGAGTTGAGTGGGGTCCTGCACAGTAACCGCATTTGAAGTCGTTCCTACAATTAGCTGTATTATGCGTATTATATTCTTGGCAGCGTTCGCATCGAACTGGTAATGGTGCCATTGAACGCGATGGTTCCACTCGATGTTTGCGATTGTAGATGAAAGCTCCATGAGCAAGCAAATCATCGATGGTCTCTTGATGGAGTGTGAGGATACGAACCATGAAGGTGGGCCCACGATCGTTGCGAATTCTAAGAACCTTAGAAATGGTGTATCCTTCGAGTTTTAGTTCATCATGAACTTCCTCGTCTGTGTAAGACGGGTCGACACCGCGGATGACTACAGAAAGAAGCGAGGGTCTCCGTGGTGGAGGGGGTTGCTTGCGTGTCGAATTAGTGAGATTGGTGATTTCGGCTTGTGCTCCGAAAGTATCGATAGGTACTTTGTTTCGAATCGTCGTGTATAGATCAGGGTCAGACGTTTTAAAGATATAACCATTTCTGGTGTGCACAATTTCCCTGATGGCAGCACGTGGGAGATACTTCCTTAGCTGGAGTGCAACAAATTTCTCATTGGAGAACGTGTCGTAATTGCGGAGTAGGATGGAAAAAGATGACTGAACAGATGGAGGAGTAGAATCTGCTGGTGGTCCTATATCCATGGCGCTATTGGTCGGGTATTCAGTATGATGTTTTTTCTTCGGCGGTGAGTCTTGAACCCGTGCAGCATAGCTAGCCTTTGATTGAGGCGACCTGGACCGAACTGATGTAGAAGATTCGACAGATGCGCAAGAGGTCTGAGAATCTTTCCGTTGGCGAGAGCCAGAAACATTCGCTTGTGTCTTTGATGATCCCTTCCGTGGCCCCACCTTCGTGGGACAAACAGATGGTCCATCGACAACAGTAGGTAGGTTCGTATGTCGTCCGCTAGTTCGTTTACCAGGTTTCGTGCCATGATCCGCCATAGTGCAGCCTATCCGGTGGGCAGATGCCCAGATGCTGTGTATGTGATGTGATGAGATGAAATGCAATGATCTGACAACAAGGTGGGACTACCCGTTTGGATAGTAGTCCAGGTAAGACAGTTCTCCTATTAATGCAGTGACACTGTACACCCTTGGCTGAGATAAGTCTGATGAACAGTGTCCTGTAAAAACGCAGAGAAAAGTCCAGGATCAGGAGTAGGAAGGTTGTTGAAAAATCGTCACCGTTCTACGTAGGTGGCGCTTCAGAGGCAGAACCTCTGGAAAAGTATGGATTAAAAGCGACTGAGCTCCAACCTATAACTTTGGCTTTCAAATCTTTCATTACGGTTATGTGTGATTTCACGTTTAACAGAGACAAACATAACATTTTGAGTATGTGTACTTTAAACAAATTAGTTAAATACATGATTTTAATAAAGTTTATGTTTTAAAATTATTGTTCAAATCCTTTGTATTTTAATAACCCTTCTCTAAAATCAATGCACTTGAATTGTGCTGCCATCTTTCAAGTTCTTTTAAACTATATGTTGTGGACGTTTGTATGTTTGTGGTCAATCCTTTCTTTGTGGCCAATAGAAACTACAGGCTCTAGAAAGATGACGTTTTCATTGATCGATTGCAAATTTCATGTAGATTGTTCACTTCTAATTGAATATTTTTTTTAAAAAAAACATGGCTACTATTTCTTTATTACATTTTTACAGGTACATTGGAAGTGTTGAAATTTAAAAAAAACTAAAGCATCACATCCTACGCATTATACATTCCAACTCCACATTGTTGTATATAGAGGTTGTATATGTCTCAGGCGTTTGTTTCATGGCCAAATAATAATGGAAAAGGAAGGATAACCATTTCTCCAGTCTAAGATGAACCTTTATTTTTGGAGTGTTTTGCCCAATGAACACCATATATAGCTGACATTATAATTAATTGTGTATGTAATGTATTTGCTTATTATATACTGCATGCAAGAAAAAGAAAACACTGGTCATACATGAATTAGAAACTCCAACCGGAAGTAGGCTCAAATCTTGCAAACGGTGCGAGATATTGAGAAAAAATAATCGAAAAAATCTCCCCTTTATGATACCCCTTGGCTTTTTTTTTTTTTAATGAATACGTCTTTCACTTGTGTCTGTAAAGGGACATGTACAGATGTTGTGAGGAATGAGAAAGAGATTTATGCTCATATGCGAATGATGCGCTGTGTAGAGAGCGCAGGTTCAGCTAGTATTCTATAAAATCCTTCAATCAATATGTTAGCAAAATTGTCAACATATGAGGTGAAATTATTGGCGATTATCAGTGCGAATTCAGGCAAATTGAATCAATATCGACCAGATATCTATCATTCACCAAATACTCGAAAAGGAATGAGAATACAACAGTCTGGTACACCAATTATTTATTATTCAACACATCAGATTTGGTACAAAAAATCTCGTCCGAATAGGGATATATATTTCTACACGAGACTTCACGTCGAGAATGGGCTGAGACAAGGAGATGCACTGTCATCATTATTATTATTCCTGAATACGTTATAAGGAAAATTAAACATAGCACTAAGGCTTAATCCTGAATCGCACTCACTAAGTTATGGTCTATGCTGATTATATCAATCTGATTCGAAATAATATGATAACAATAGAAGTGCAGATGTGTTATTAAACACTTGCAGGAACATGAATTCAGAAGCACATGCAGAGAAAACTAAACATATGGAAATTCACAGTGTCGGTAATGATATACATTATACATTATCGTTGTAGTGACATGAATGTTCGATGGACACTGTATTCCCTCTGCTTTGATGGATCTTACTGTCTTCTTTTTTTGTTTAATATGTCGGGTTCATCGTTGTGTCTTATTCTCCGTTTGCTATATTCCTTTACTAGTCCATATATCCTCCTAGAAATTTTCGCTCAGATGTCTTTAGATTATCTTTGTTTTTCGTCGTTAGTACCGAGTTTCTTGGACCCATATGTCACTACTGGTCTAACCAATGTTCTGTATATCAATATTTCTACTGTTGCGGATATTAATTTACTTCTGATTAATTTCATATTAGGATAATAGGGTTTATTTCCTGACTATTATATCCTGGATACAGGTATTTATTCTATTGCTTCTACCCATTAGGTTTCCTAAATATTTTATCTTCTTTACTCCCTCAAATTCCTTTCCGCAGATGTTTAAGTTTCTTTTAAAGAGGTTACAGCTGTTGAAACAATTAAAATTGAGAACGTAACACTGAAAAATATGAAATGTAATGTCTGAGAGGCCGTCCACTGGCTCTGATTGGATTACGAGTTATGATGAAAAAATAATACAAAACCATTAGTAAGAATGGTCAACTGAAGTATTCTAAGCTGGGACATTTCGAGAACGAAGTGAGAAGTGAGAAAGCTAGGCACCTTTACTCACTAGGTAAATATGAAATTAAACCATGTAACGTAAGGGTTGAACTAACGTTGAAAAGCTTTAAGGTACTCCGTATTTTGTGTGTATTAACAAAATTATCAAAGAAATGTACAGTAAATACATGTTACGAACAACTTATAATGAAAAGAATTTTGCGTTCCTGATTCCAAGTTTGATTCGTATGAAACGATAGAATTTTCGATATTAACATAATAGCGTGTGGCAATGAAAAGTTCCAATGGTCTAGTGGCTAGCTCGTGCGTCTTTAGTGAGTCCCGGGTTCAATCCCCGATAGGAGAGACTTGAAATTTCAACACACTACAGGGGTTCGAATTCCATCTTAAATTGTAGGTCCAAATTTCATATAGTCTCGAAAAAAAAAAGACGCTAACTCTAACCACCAATAAACAAACAAATACATAATGATATCTAAAGAAATAACAGATATTTAATGAAGCAAGAAGTGACACGGACTTTCCGTTTCAAGCTTTAGGTTACAATGCTACTGTATTTAACATTGTACAATACAGTAACAAGAAAATACCATGAACAATTTTATTTTGCTATACTAAGAACTAATGATTCTTCAACAAAGGGAACACTTCAAAAACGAACCATAGGGCAGTATTTATACGCATTATATATGTGTGTATACTCTCTTTTTGATTAGCTGTGAAATACCGACCTTTTTTTTCCTGGGGCATTCACGCAGCTGATGATGATTGATCATCTTGAAGGTCCGAGGATCCCCTTTCGGTACTTCGGAAGCTGAGGAAGATGACCGTCTACTTCAAATAGCAGTGTTGCCATCGATATATTTATTTTTTTGATTTTAATTATTTTTAGTTCTGTCATCCATTCAAAACATTGTGTTACTAGTATTGATACTAATGTCATTAATTTGTTTTCTAGTAATACAACTACCACGAATATTTGTTAGCATAGCATTTTATGCCTAGCAAACTAATATTAACTTTTGTAGTTAGGAATAAAGATATTGTTAGGTGTACGTTACTGACCAGTAAGATGTAAACTTGAATTTAGTTAGGTTATTTTGATTTTTCTAAAATCATGCAAATCGAAACCAAAAAAGAAAAATGTTGGCATAAATATGTCATGTACTCATCTGGAAAAAAAAAATCAGATCACAAGAAAATTTTTAGTTAAAAATTGGTATATTCTGTCTAGTCGAAATGCATTATTCCTTACTATAGCATATGAAAAGCTATTATAAGTGAATAGTTGTTTCCCCCAAGCCTTTGGCTCCTCTACAAATTACCTGAACGCTAGCGACATCTTTTGGCGTCAAACAGGATGCAGTGCAGCTAGCAATAACTATTCGCGTTACTGTGATCTATTGGGAATTAGCATGACTCACTGACTGAGAATGCGCGGTGCCTTAAAGATTATTTAAATATTTTCGCCTAGATGTTTGTGCAACCCGTAACTCTTCAATGTCTGTATATCAGCGTTACTTACATAGGGTTGCCAGACGTCCCGGTTCAATAAAAGAATTAACTGTCCTGAAAAAGGCTTTCGAGACACCTGTTTGTCCCTGTTTTCGTTCTTTAGATTGAAAAAATTCAACCCGCAAAAACTATTATGTCTCATCTAAAGAACGGAAAGTAATATTTCTGCTTCAAATGATGACACAATAAAGAAAAAACTATCTCTTCAACCATAATTTGATGGTGTCGTAATTGGCGCAAAATTTAGGACCTGTTAAACACAACAAATCGGAATTCTGAACAAGGGACGCCAGGCAGATCTTCTTATGTTACCTTTTCATATTCCTTATACATTTCTTTTGGGGCTTCATTTGTGTTAACTGTATATAGGTATATAGATTGAACTGGAAAATTGTGAGTAGTAACCTGGAAAAGATAGGTAATTAATTGATTCTTACTAAATGAGTAGGAACCGTGATCTTAAATATAGCCTGAGATTGGTGTTCCGCATTTTCGCTTACAAAATCTGGCAATCCTATACTCATAGATACATGTTTTTTGCATTATACATACGATGATCGATATTCTAAAAGCAGAAATCTTCAAATGTTCATTGTTCCATACAATGTTTAATAATAAGGTGCTCAAATATCAAAATATGAATATCGAAACATGTTAATCTTTTTTTTTATTCACAAATTTACTTAAGTAAATAATATTTGAAACCAAAGTTAAATATACATATTTTCAGTTGGTATAGTTTATTTTTGTTCTGTACTACTTTATCATTTTTTCTTAAATCTATTATTTAGATCTCCTTTCATAATTTTCGTTGCTTTCTTTTTTAGTTTATCATCCAATGATAATGTTAAAAGGCTAAAGGAGACGGTGATAATGAGATGAGTAATAATGCTGGAATGAGGAAAGTGGAAGGAAACAGGAGAACCCTGAGAAAACTCATGCAAACAATGTTTGGCCATCACAAGATACATTTGGCGGGAGTTGGGATTGATTCAGAGACCCTACATACCAGAAATGAGCGCTCTACCACTGAATTACCGCGGTCCCATCATTGCTTTTCTTACCACTACAACGCAATATTATTTGCGTTTTCTGTTTCTGTTTTATTTATTTTATGTTTTATGCTAAACTCATGCAAGTTTACTAGTAGAGATTAATCTTTATCAGGAATGAACCTCGGAAATATATTTGTCTAAGGTTGTTGTATTAAATATCCGGCTATCCGTGCTCTTAAGAGCAAATTTTTTTCATATGAACTATCAAACAAATTATTTTTTAGAATAAGAAACAATGTGAATACAGTGGCTGTTAAAAGAGAATTCCAAAATTTTTGTTAGTACTTGAATACATCTTACCGCAGTTGTGAGGCAAATACGTGTGCTTCCCATTGATATTCATAAACGAACTCCTTAAGTTAGTAAAGAATAATAATTACTTATCTATTGAAATTCGAGTTTCGTCACCAATTTTTTTTTCTAAAGTTAGTTCCAACTAGGATATTATCCTCTGCATGATCTCTTAACTCAATTTACCGTATAGTCTGCGGAATTCAAGCCGAAAGGGACACAAAAACAGAAAATTTTAGGACAGTTAAAAACGCTCATGTTCTTCATTGGAATTCGAAACAACGATAGATTGTACCTGCTATAAGAAGCCGAACGTCCGAAATCACTGGCCTATTGTTATCAGCTTCAGTCAATTACGAAGAAGAGGAAATAAAACTTGTCTTACCGTTTTATTATCATACAATATCTTTAGTACAAACTATTTCAATAGAGTTATATTGCTAATAAAATTTAAAAATATTTTAAGCATTTGATGCTACTCTGCTACATCACAAAAATACTCCCGAAACTTCGTAATTTAAAGTAAGCTGGTAACTCTGAATCATAGAGTAACTCAGGAGGATAACCCTTATCCTCGTCAGATTTTATGTAATGATATTCAATATCGCTTCTACAAAGCAATCACTTTGTATCTATCCATCAGATAATGCATAAGAATGAGAATAACAGTACATTAGCCTTTTGTTTTACATATTTCTTGAGTACATTAACCCCAATTGGCCTGGGTTAAAGTCAGTGCATAGTAATCGAAATATATTTATTTTGTTTTTATTTATTCATTTAGAGAGACGAATACAAGTAAAGATATCGGTCTGAATAAAAGAAAATTAACTTTTAACACGTCGATCGCAAATCGGAAAGTTTTAGGTTCAAAATTAAATATAATCTTAATCAATGTTTCTAGAAAGTAGAATAATGTGGCCGTGTTAGCGCCTCTAGATCCGTTAGAGATTGTCACCTTCAATAAGCTTATTCATACAGACAGGCACCGAGGTTTTTAAAAATGTATTGTTTGTATTTACAAAAAATATGATTCTACACAATAGCATATTGTTCGTCTCATAGTCAACAAATAAATTAACCTTGTTTTAGTACCACCCTTTCCTAATAAATACAACATGAATTCACGTATGTTGCTAAGTTATATTTGCTTTGTTATTGTTACGTTCATTTACGTTTCAATCGTAGGAGTAATTAGTAATAAGCTTTTCTCCTGTGCAGTCATAGAAAGCTACAAAGTATATAGAATGTTGTTTTATTTTGTTTTATTTGTTTATAATCTCAACACAACAAGAAAAAGACCTAGTAAGAATTATAAATAGTAATGTTCTACTAGAGTCATTTGACACATACTGTACTACGTTAAAGTCTACGTTTTTCGCTAGCAGGCAATATTGTTTTCTTTTGGATACATGAAACATGTATGTAATTTAGTGTGTTGTATATTTCAGACCCTATGTGCATGCCCGGGCGCAGATAGGAAAGGGAACAGTTACCCTCTTGGGTTTTTGAAAAAAGACTGATTCTTCGAAAGACATGTCAAAATAAATTAAATTGCTTACTGACAAATTACAGTACTTAATATGTTTACTGTAGTTAATGAAGTTATGCAATGTGTGTAAATAATTGTATTACATCAAGTAGTACATATATCAAAGTACATGTGTGTGTTCGCGATTTCGTATTTGTGTCTGTCTTTTACCTCCCTTTCTCCTGGAAAAACTCTTCTGACTTTTCTGCCCATGTAGGTAGTCTGAAGAAAATACAGTTGGTTTTCGTGTTCAGCAGAAAAGGGCCAATGTTGTTACTTGTTACGTATCTATTTAGTAAGTTTTTAAAAAGTTGATAAAGAAAAGGTATTTTTAAATAAATATTCTTTGGTACTATTGTAACACAATCATAATTCACCCATGTTGTTTTAATATCGTCTTTAGAAATATTCATGGTAGATGATATTTTCAATCTCATATTTTGCTGTTATATTTTAAGGAGACAGATAAACAGTTTTCTTAGGTTAGGTTAGGAATTACTCGTATATTTCTGGGTACTGCTGGCCTATGGCCTAACAAATCCTCATATGTGAGGGATAACGTCTCTCAGTAATCACATTACCCGGGGCTGTAGGGAGAAGAAAGAAATGGAGAAGGGAGGAAGGAGATTTTTATGTTAGGTATCATCCCGGTATGTTTGGTGTGAATGAGGAAAACCAAGAACAAACTCACTTAGGATGACTGGGCTGCTGAGGTTTCAAAACCTTTTCGACCGAGTACCCCTACCGGGAATCGAACCCTGGATGGCTAGTTCCTAAGACTTAGAGACTACGCTACAAATAGTATTCTTACTTCCATGAACTGTAAAATATTCATGTAATTAATTAGTTTCGAGAAAACTTCGCGTACCACGAAAAACCGTAAAGTAAATTGATTTTTGTGTGCATAATATAAAGATAGGGATAGCGTGAAAGGGAGAAAATCAGTCAAATTTGTTATTGATTTATAGCATTCAATTAATCAAACAGTGCCCTGGCCTATATAATAAAGATAGATATAGGAATGGGACATATATTCTTATGTTCAGTCAACTTACATATTCTTATGGTCAGTCAACATTCTTTATAACTTTTCCATAATTGATGTTTTAATTTGTGTTATTTTCCTAATGTTATTTTCGTTACACGTTTACTTCATTTTATTTTCTCTACTTGATTTCTGAACCTCCTTAATTTTGATCCTGATATCCCTGTAACTACGAATATGTCAACAGTCCATTTATTTCTTCATAACTTTACATAATTTCTGATTTTGTAATATATAGATTTGCTAGTTTTTCTCACTTGGAACTATTACCGTAGAATATTTTTTCTTTCGTTCTTCCAAAGAATGAACTACAATTTCTGTTATACTGATAAGATTTGAGCAGCAGATCCGTGTGCAGGAAGTTATGCTATCACCGTACAGAGTAATTGCAACACTACTGTAAATGATATCATTTTTTTTTTCTTAAAAATGAAATCGTTAAATTTAAAGTCCCACATTTTTCGCCCTTTATTCTAAGAAAAATGGATAATTAAAGCAAGTGAATAATATGGAAGAAATGAGAATGTTTGGGGACATGGGAGTGCCCCGAGAAAACCCACGGACACAATGATGTTCACTATAAACTTTGACCGAAGATCGAACCAGGGAGTGTTATAGATAAACGCTCTATAACAAAACTACCGTGTCCATTTTTCTCTCTCTAAAATCGTATGTAATGAAAGATAACAGTGGCGTATAAATTAGTGAGGTGAATATTTTTAAGAAGTACATTAGACACAAAATGTAATACAACTGTAAGTCTCAATAAAAATATCAGAGAACCTAACTATACAGTCCACATGTTAGATAACGTTAATTAGAAGTCAAAATATAGACTTCTCCAAGATTATCTGATAATACTCCTATGGATTTGAATAAAGTTTTCATTATTAGCATTATTAGTCACTGCGTCCTGCTGTACATCATCAGTTAAAACAGTGCTTAATTAAAAGTTATAATTAAGGGGCGCGTTCACCTCTGGTGCATGGGGTCCCGGGTTCAAACCTTGTTCCCGCCAAGTGAACTTTGTAGTGGACAAACACCATGTCCGTGAGTTTCCTCGGGGTTCTCCCGTTTCCTTCCACTTTCTTCATTCCACCATTTCATTCATTTCTCATCATCACCGTCTCCATTAGCCTAGCCGGTATAACCATGGGACGTAAAACTCAAAAATTTCATTTCATTTTTTAAAAGTTATAATTGTTTGCATTTAACAAATTTATTATTATTAGGATCATAGTAGTAGTTCCTATAAGATTGTATTGTAAGTACATACTACATCCGTCATTCAACACGAGAACTCTTGATGAAAGTGAATTTTTGAATTCTGGTTTTATGTGTTTTGCAATAGATAGCTACAAGTTGTAGATAACTATCTGTCAGAGTTCCTTAATGAAGTCAATCTGTTAACATTTTTATGGATAATGGTGACATTCCACATCCTATATTCCAACATGGAAATATGTTTTGAGGTTAAAAGATAACATATTTTTAGAGGTTAATTTTTTTAAAGTTTAAAATGCTCTTAAGGTTAAAATAATTTTTGGTTAAGCCTAAGAAATAGGGTAAAGGAACATAATTTGGTGATAAATTTACATTTTTATAAATAACATATCTCAGAATAATAATTGTTGCTGGAAAATGGTTGTGGTATTAAGACTTGGATATAATGCGTATAAACATTACTAATTAATTTCATTCGCATGCATGTGAGAGGAGTTCTATGTGCTTACATAATTTCATTGGTATGTTACCTAAATTGGTGATATGGAACCTAATTTGTGGATATGGGTTCTTAATTTGGTGATGCATTTACACGGCACCACAAACGTTATAAAGTGTTCTATTGTTAATGTTAAGATATTTGGTTAACATAAAAAAAATTGGTGATGCTAAAGCCTCACATACTTGAGGTTTGAAAGAGTACAAAGCCCAGAGTATTATTGTTTTTCGGGATCACTTTAATCACAATGTTAAGATTTTTTTATGGTTAAACCTCGAAAAGTATTATCGAAATTAAAACCTCATATACTCATATGAGAGGATATATAACACTGACCACTTCAACTACCAGCACACATTTATTCGTATCCCGTGATCCTCTTTACTGTCTTTATCAAAGTTATTATTATTATTATTATTATTATTATTATTATTATTATTATTATTATTATTATTAGAGTTTGCTCACTAACCAATACGGTTACACAAGTATTAATGATCAAATCTATATATGGTTACGACCCTTATCCTACTTTGAAATAATTAAATTCAAACAACAGTTACTAAATTCAATTAAATCGTTTCAATTGGTTTCAAATCTACAAATTCCCCGCACGCTCGCGACATCTATTAGCGTCAGGCAGGCAAGCAATAACGCAGTAAGAAAAAGATGTTAACGTGACTGGTTACTATTAGAAACTATTATGATGCACTAACATGTTTGTGTTTCATGATAGGATATTGGTAATAATTATAAGAAGTTTTGTGTTAATGTACGGCATTTTAAAAATAAAACGAAAATTCTTTTCTTAAACACCACCATAGTAGATTATTCATATTTTCTTTAGTTGTTTCAATTGGTTTTAATGAAAAATATTAAATTAGTCTTATAAGTACTAATTTATATGGATTGGTAAACAATGGAACGTATGTACCATATTGCAGGAAGAGAAGTTAGAAAACCTTAAAGAAGAAATGAAACAAAATGATCTAGATTTGGAAGGTGTTTGTGAAGCTAAATGGGAAGGTAATGGAGTGTTGAACAGCGAAGTATATAGAATGTTTTACTCAAATAAACAAAAGGGCGAGCATAATGGTGTAGGGAAAATTCTTGGTAAGAGCTTAAAAGAGAAGGTAGAAAAAGTACAATGTGTTGATAGAGTTATGATGTTAAGATTTAAAGAAAAACCAAGGATCTAGTGGTAATACAGACGTACGCACCGACGACTTCGTGTACAACTCAAAAAGTAGAAGGAAATAACGAGAAAATATAATAAATTATAGACAGGGAGAAGAAGGGTGCATAATCAGTTATGGGAGAAAAACAGGAAGGTAGAGTCGTTGGCAAATGTGAAAGATGTGTTAGGCGAAAGAAATCAAAGGGGATAGGTACTAGTCAATTTATGTAGACAGAATTCACTAATAATTGGGAACACTTGGTTCAGAGCACATGGAAATCTTCAATAGACGCCTGAAGGTATCAGATAGATTATGTTGTGTTTCAGGACAGATATTGGAATAGTTTGAAGAACGCGAAAACCCTCTCCGAGGCAGACATTTTGTCTGATCATAACCTTGTGCTGGCCGAAGTGGATATTCAACTGAAAAATGTAGGCAGGGGAAAAGAAGACAACAAAATGTTGAATATTGGAAAGTTAAGAAACGAAGAACTAAGAAATCATTTCATTGAAAAATTCGAAGAGAAGTACTCAAACAAGGAAGGATAGGTGCAGGTAGTAACAGATGATAGGAAAATATTAAACTTTGCACACAGCAGGTTACAGAAGAAGTGGTAAGCTACCGCGAACAAAAATCGACTAAGAAATCATGCGTTACAGAACAGATGCTGCAGAAAATGGGGGAAGGGAAGAAGTGGAAGCAGGTTGACACAGAAAAAGGCAGAAAGTTAAACGAGTTACGAGGGGAAACAAAAAGAGCAAGGGAAGAGGTTAACAAAAGAAAATGCGAGGACATAGAAGAATTAGAAAGAGTTGAGAAACATGAGGAAATGTACAAGGAGGTGAAATTTATAGAGCTTCGGAGGAAACAAGAGGTATTAAGATGACAATAGAAAATAAGAATGGGAAGGTAGTCATCGAGAGAAGTGAAATCTTAGAAAGATGGAAATAATATGTTGAGGACTTCTGTAAGAGAGGGGTAGACCATGTGGTCTGGATGTTCAAGTAGAAAAAGTACGTAAGAATGATAAACGGTTTAATATTCTTCAGGATAAGTCTGGATAAGGCAGCCTGGATAGATAATATACCAATTGAATTCATTAAGAATATAGGAGACAAGGGCAAGAAAGAATTGTTCCTACTCTGCGATGAAAATATACATGAAACAGAAGAGTGGCCAAATGACTTCCTGAAAACGAGCATGATACCGACGGCTAAGAAATTGAACCCAGAAAGATGTCAGCAAATTCGAATACATCAAAAATTTTGCTTTGAATACTGACCAGAAGTTTGTATAGAAGAACAAATGAAGAAGTCAAGGAGGAACAGTTCGGGTTCAGGAGATGTAAGGGCATAACAGATGCAATTGGATTATTAAGGGTGATCAGTGAAAGATTTATAGAAAAATGGAAAGAGGTGTATGTTGTATTTATCGATCTAGAAAAGACTTTTGCTCGCGTGAATTGGGAATTGTTGTTGAGAATTCTAAAGAAGGTTGGGTTGGAATGGAAAGATCGAAGATTCATAAGAAACATATATATGAATCAATAAGTAACTGATAGAATAAGGGAGGAAATGAGAAAGGAGAGTGCAGTTGGAAGGGAGTTCAACATAGATTCAGTAATATGTATAATTATTTAATATCTACAGTATCTAGCAGTAGCGGTTCGTGGTCTGTAGAAGTACCGGTTACTATGTTGCAATATCAAAGATGTGTAGGTACGCGCAAGTGTTCCCTTCCTTCATTATTCTTGAGTCTTATCCAAAACACATTCAGGAAATATAAAGAGAAAAGTCCTTTTAAACTCTATTTGTATATTTATTGATTAAAGTGTATTCCCTAATATTGGTTTAATATAAGCTATTTCCTTTTCTTTCAAACAACCACTATCAATGTACGTTTATACACTATTTATGTACAAAACTTCTTCACTCATGTCATTGAACAAGAGATAAATCGAATATATAGCATGTGCTGTAAGCCGTGAATGATATCGTTAACCCGAAAAGAAGAAAAAAGCAAGAAAATTGCATATATTCGTGCACGCAGTTAAATAAAATTATTTAAGTTAACTATGCATTATTTTAAAATGGATGATCTTTCTTCGTTGTTTTCGAGCTTCAAATTTTTCTATGACTTCATTGAAATCTGAAATGCTGCTCGCCAAGTTTTTTTGAATAGAAAGCATCGCTACCGCAAATATTTCTGCTTATTTTTTTTTTTTTTAGAGTACAGAATCACCTCTCTCCTCCGACAATATGCACTTTATTAGCATGTCTTTGTATGAATATAAGGGACAAGAAGTCCATTTCAGTAACCACGTGTTTTTGTCTGCTGTTCTACTATAAAGAAGCATGAAATCTAAGATTTTTTCCTTCGAAAATGAAAAAAAAAAAAAATAGTTTAACATTCCAACAATTTAGGCTAAAGAAGACAGATGAGTATTGAAAGTGAATGATTTGAGATTATTTTTTTATGCTCTCCGCCGGAAATCCAACAAGAGATCATGTGCACGAAAGACACAGAGCTAGGAATTAGACCAGTGGTAAGATATTTTCTGCTTCGAGACTCGACCCCCCCCCCCCCCCAGCATAGGATATTTTTTATTTTAAAAATAAAGCCTATAACAAGAATTTTCACCTTTGTATTATAAATGTAAAATAAAACCTATTGACTTCGAACGACCGTCCTCCCCCAAACATTCAGCCTGGATCCACCCCTGCTACCACCAGACGCGTATTTGTTCTTTGCGAGTTTCTGTTTTGTGCATAACTTCTTTCTTCCAAGCGTCTATATCTCACCCATTCTATCAATTGAGTCAAGCGCTGCCAAGCAGAGGAATTCGTAAATTACAGAAGTTGACTATATACCAGTGGCAGAAAAAGGTGCACCTGGAAGGGAGCAATACGGGAGGGTAGCAGCGACGGAGGAATAAATCCACTTCCTAATGTTAAGAGATAGGAGCTCGCTGCCATATGCTCAATGTTACTGCTTCCAGTGGCAACGCTCACTGCAACTGGAAATGTAATACACTCTCTTTCTTTCAGTTTTCTATTGAATTTTTTAAGAAATGCATCAATACTGTTTTGTGCTCAAGAGCAAAGATTTATTTTTTACTGATACACTACTTTAATACCTAAAAATATCTTTAGTATTAAAAAAATTTTCGGCTGCACAACCATGCAACATATAGTAGCCGCTGGTACCTAGAAGAAATAGCGAAAAAGAGCCTACATGATCAAGACGCCATTTTGGTAAGAGATAAAATGGTTAGATGTATTCGGCTTGGAGACGATATGTCACTTGTGGTGAAATCTAAACAGAAAATCAACAAGATGTTAGAAAACTTGAGAAAAAGCTGTGAAGAAAATGGAATGAAAATAAATGTTAGAAAGACAAAAACCGTAGGATTGAAACGAAGCGGTCGGTGTCAAATATAGAACTAGGAGTGGAGAATACAGCAGGTGACTAGTTTTCGATACCTGGGTAGTATTATTAATGATAATATGAAGTGCGAACGTGAAGTAAAAGCTAGGATAGGCACGGCGAAAAATTCCTTTAGGAGGAAGAAAAGTCTGCTTTGTGGAACCTTGAATAAAGAGTTGAGAAAAACACTTATAATAATATGCTTCGTGTAGAGTAATATACTATATGGTCCAGAAACATGATCATTACGCAAAAATGATGGAATAACGACTGACAGTTTTCGAAATGTGGATGTGGAGATTAGTTGTGTCGAGTGGAAAACGAATGAAAGGGTGTTGGAAATTGTGAAGGAGAAGAGAACGGTTTTAGATATTATTGAGAAGAGAAAGAGAAACTGGTTGGGACGTTAGCTAAAAAGGAACTGTTTAATTAGAGACGTGCTAGAGGCTATGGTGGCAGGAAAGAGAGGAAGAAGGCGAAGGAGGCTACAATTGCTGGACGATATCAAAGTGGAAAAACTGTACATGAAGAAGGGGTTTGCTGAAGACGAAGGATCGTAGAGCATGGACGCTTCCAAGTTGCGGCAAGTGATCTGCCAATAATTGCAGGATAACTATGATGGTGAATCAGTTTTGCACTCTAGAAACCTATTCAAATTGATTAGTGCATTTCGAAATTGTTAGCAAAAGAGTATTAATAACATAGTTAAGCACTTTTGATGGCAAGTATTAGGGGTATGCATATGACTTGAGGGATTTTTCGGTAAGTAGAACACGTTGGTTTATTTATTAGACGAAACCGAAAAACATTTATTCATAATAGTATCCGTCATCATTTATAACCTTTGTCCATCTTTCAGCTAAATCACAGAATCTTCACTGGAAGAATTCTTTATATTTTGTGGCAATCTATGCATGATGCCAATTTTTCATTTCTTCATAAGAATTGGAACGCTGTTCTGTAAGTCCATGCTGCATCGAATGAAACATGGGTAGTCGAAAGGCGCTATGTCTGGTGAATGTACAGGGTGGGTAAAACATCTCAACCCACTGCTTTCAACATCTTCCGGACATTCTTAGCGAAATCTAGAGGAGCATTATCATGAAAGAACATGTCTGTGTCATGTCTATTGGTCCATTCTGTACGATTTTTCTTCAAAGCTCAGTTCAAATGGAGTAGTTGTTGGCGGTAGCTGTCTCCTTGTTTCACCAGGTTTCAACAGCTCAAAGTATAAGACAATCTTCTGATCCACCAGAATGGATTCGTATTTCTTATGAATCTCATGAATATTGCCGAGATATTGATGGCTGGCCTGGACTTTTAAAATAAATGAACTTTTCATCGCTAGTAACAATTTGATAAAGAAGACTTCCTTCTTTGCCTGACAATCAAAATTTAGCAAGTTGTTTTTCGTCTTTCCATAGGTTTCCGTTAATTTGTATGGAACTCATTTTCATTCCTTTTGGATATTTCGTAAGACATGTAGACGTCTGAAAACAGTTGTCGGATTAACCTTTAATGCTTTTGCAGCTGTTTTTGCGTTTGAGATGAATCTTTATCCAGCAAGGTTTGCAATTCGAAGTCTTCAAATTTCTTGAAAGTTTCCCATGTTCTTTGCCCTCAACGTTGAAATCGTCATCTTTGAATTGATTAAGCCACCGTTCACACCTGCTGGCTGATGGAATATGTTTGTTGTAAGCTTCCGCAGAACTTTTCTTTGTAGAAATAAATAAATAAATAAATAAAAATAAAAAAAGTGCAATAAAACTTCTGCAAATGACGTCTTTTCGGAGCAGAAGTGGACATTTTCACAGCGCTTCTGATATCCTGATCGAATGATTTATAGTGTGTTTTGAACCTGAGACGTGTCTCTTAAATACAGGTGTTGCCACATTAGAGAAAGTGCAAGTGTCAGATCTAGTGGCTTCTATCAGCAACCTCTCAATTCATATGTATACACCTAAATAAATACTAAAATTCTCTAGAAAATAGGAGAACAGTAATTCTCCGTCTTCTCCTATTTTACGCATTAACTTGTTACTATTCTATCGTAGGCCCTTTATTTACAAAATAAATTAATCAATTTATACGTCCAAGGTAATATTGTTTTTCTCATAATTACAACAAATTTGGTTCTTAGTTGGAAACTTCATGTAAATATTGTTTTAGTATCGTCCAAAGTAATATAAGAAAGACAGTTAAAGTTAATTAAATGTTTGAAGCAGCTCCTAACACTTTTTAAAAGTATATTACTTTAAATTAAGAGATAATATTGAAAACATGCCTCAAGCCTAAGTACCAATGATATGTTTAATATTTGTTATTAATTTAATTAACAATATCTCAAACGTTGGTTTTATTATATCTATAGCCTGGTGCATGCATCACAGAAAGTTCTATAAGGAATCAATATTTCACCAGCAAAGAACAATTAACATCTTGTTTACCAAACTAGCAAATATTGATAGATGAGATACACGGACCAACATCGTTAAGATTGCACTTAACTAATCTTTATTTGCTATTGTTCCGAATAAATTATACATGCACGGAAAGCTTCTTCTTTCCATAAAATTAATTAGTCAATTAGCTAATTCAAAGTTCTTGTTTTATTTTCCTCCTAAGAGCTTTTGTTGACCCCCCACATCGCAGATAATGGCCGGTTGTCTGTCAAAATATTGCATAGGTCAAGAAACCACACACGTGCTACAAAAATAAAATATGACAACAGAATAGTCATTAAATGTGCAAAAGGAAAGATGAAGAGGGAATGAAGAAATGACGGAAGGAAAAGTGATGGATAAGGATTGCTTGATAATCACTCTATTATCTTTCGCTTAAGTTCTTTTTAAAGTGGTACCTGAGACAGTTATAAGTTGAAGAGACCTCACAACCTGTGGTTTTTCTTCATCATTGAATAACCAGTGCTTTGACAGGGAACGCATTATGGAACATTAAAAAATTTAATTCACTTCGGTTCTTTAGACTAAATGTGAAGGTATTATTATTTTTTTCGTTATTTAATTTTGTGTAGGTTATCTGACAGTTGTAGGTCAGATAATAACGAATGAATATTATTATTATGCCTGAAGACAAGAACAAAACTAGCTCCAGATATAGAGATGCCTCAACAATGTTCTTAATCCTTTCTATATCCTTGGACTTATACCAAACAGGATGCATACCAAATCATTTTTCCATAAGAAATAAAGGAAAAAATGTTTAATCCATTCCTTTAAAAGGAGTATATTAATATTACATATTAATAGTATTGAACTAGGTACAAAATACATTTAAACACTGCTTAATACTTAAATACATAAATACAAAAGCAATTAGGTCAAATTAATGAAAATTTAACATCACTCTACCTTGCTAAGGAGAGCATGGTACTGAGAAGGGAGGAGGAGGAGATGTTATTGTTTGGAAGGAGCAGTGCTGGATCTACGTACAGCTTAGCGCCCCACTCGCTTGGAGGACAAAAAAATTAAAGAAGAAACTGATTGTTACGTAATTTTCAAATAACAAGAAAATGCAAATAAGATAAAACGCTCATATAACAATGGAGTTTTGTATTATGTACTAGGCTTTTATGAAGTAAGTAATAAGACTCTATTTCTCAACCTTGCTTGTGATCAGGCCCCTGTTATCCAGCTCCACATATAATGGAGCCCGCGCTTCCCTGCACTGCTTGTAGTGAACCCTTGTTTCCATTTAGATATCCATTAGAACCATAAATTAGCATATAGCATATATTCAAACCCTAAAAGCAGAGACATTTTGTCACTGATAAAGAAAACTTGATGTATATGAAAGGAAGAAAGGATTGGGGAAGAAAGGAAGCGGCCTGGGACCTATAAGTTAGGTACAGCCCCGGCATTTGCCTGGTGTAAATGAGGAAAACCCAGGAAAACCACATTCAGGATAGCTAGCCTGAAAAAGCATTTTACACTTTTCGACCGAGTGCCTCCACTGGGAATCGAACCTGGGACCGAGTGCGACTACGCTACGCGAGGCCACTACACTTCTTTTATATATTACATGTACATCAATATACACTATGTGATCAAAAGTATCCGGACACCCCCAAAACATACGTTTTTTATATTTGGTGCATTGTGCTACCACCTACTGCCAGGTACTCATTATCAGCGACCTCAGTAGTCATTAGACATCGTGAGAAAGCAGAATGGGGTGCTCCGCGGAACGCACGGACTTCGAACGTGGTGAGGTGATTGGGTGTCACTTGTGTCAGAAGTCTGTACGCGAGATTTCCACACTCCTAAACATCCCTAGGTCCACTGTGTCTGATGTGATAGGGAAGTGGAAACTTGAAAGGACACGTACAGCACAAAAGCGTACAGGCCGACCTCGTCTGTTGACTGACAGAGACGGCCGACAGTTGAAGAGGGTCGTAAAGTGTAATAGGCAGACATCTATCCAGACCATCACACCGGAATTCCAAACTGCATCCGGATCCACTCTAAGTATATGACAGTTAGGCTTGAGGTGAGAAAACTTGGATTTCATGGTCGAGCGGCTGCTCATAAGCCACACATCACGCAGTAAATGCCAAACGACGCCTCGCTTGGTGTAAGGAGCGTAAACATTGGACGATTGAACAGTGGAAAAACGTCTTGTGGAGTGACGAATCACGGTACACAATGTGGCGATCCGATGGCAGGATATGGGTATGGCGAATGCCCGGTGAACGTCATTTGTCAGCGTGTGTAGTGCCAATAGTAAAATTCGGAGGTAGTGATGCTATGGTATGGTCGTGTTTTTTTCAGAGGGGGCTTGCATTCGTTGTTGTTTTGCGTGGCACTCTCAAAGAGCAGGATTACATTGATGTTTTAAGCACCTTCTTGCTATCCACTGTTGAAGAGCAATTCGGGGATGGCGATTGCATCTTTTAACACGATCGAGCACCTGTTCATACTGCACGACCTGTGGCGTAGTGGTTACACGAAAGTAACATCCCTGTAATGGACTGACCTGCATAGAATCCTGACTTGAATCCTATAGAACACCTTTGGGATGTTTAGGAATGCCGACTTCGTGCCAGGCCTCACCGACCTACATCGATATCTCTCTTCAGTTCAGCACTCCGTGAAGAATGGACTGCCATTCCCCAAGAAACCTTCCAGAACCTGATTGAAAGTATGCCTGCGAGAATGGAAGCTGTCATCAAGGCTAAGGGTGGGCCAACACCATATTGAATTCCAGCAGTATCGATGGAGGGCGCCTCGAACTTGTCAGTCATTTTCAGCCAGGTGTCCGGATACTTCTGATCACATAGGGTATTCTTGCAGTTCTATTGTATCTGAAATATATCGCACTTCTTTATATAACTTTGCATCGTGTACATAAATAAGGTATTGGGAAGATTTCATTGAGAATTGTAATTCATTAACATACAATAGAGAAAATAGTTTATCCAGGTTTGATCCTTGAGGTACTACCGATGTAACTCGTATTCTGATGATTTTGATTGTCTGTATTGGACATAAGATTTTCTTTTGAATATTTAAGATTTAATTAAATTTTTAAAATGTTTAGTTAATCCATATGATCACAATTTATTGAGAAGCATACTTTGGTTTATTTTGTCAAAGGCTTTATTGAAACCCAAGTAAATCGATGTGTACAGACCAGTTTTGTGCAAATATGAAATGTGTATATCATGGGCGAAATTAATTACGTTTGTAGTTGTAGATCGATCTGAATAAAATTCATGTTGATTAATCTCTATAAAACCTTTTATATGATTAAAAAGTCTATTATATAGGATACATTCCAAAACCTTAGCTCGGGTGCAAATTACAGCAATTGGTCTGTAATTTTCAATATTATACGTATCATCCGACTTAAATATTGAACAGTTTTGTGTTGTTATTTTCCAATACTTAGGAAATACTTGAGGATTTGAATCAAAAGATCCAATATATTTCAATCAAAAATTTTCTTGTAGGCCTTATATCTGGAGAACTACATATAGTGTAGTCAAACCCAAACTATCACTGAACTCAGTATAATGTGCTTATTCCGTAGAAAATACGAAAACTCGATTTAGGGACCATTCAAAAATTATGTGCTCCCTGATCCAAAAACTAATTATTGAGCAAGATCGCAATCTTTTGATTCATTTTTTTGATCATTCCTAAAATTCTTGTTGTTATAAGGTTAAATATTGTACATAATAGACACATGGTATTCCATCTGGACCACTTGAGCGTTTTGGTTTCATTTTTCTTACACCAGTTTTATGCTCAACATCAGTAATTAGAATTAATAATAACGAGTTCAATGATAACGGAGGAATATTTTCGAGGTATGTATATTATACAGAGCTATCTGTGTATACTGATTTAAAATATCTTTTGCTATATTACTCGTAGTTTCAAGGTGAATGACTTGAAACTTCATTGAATAATTCTTTCGTAAATAACTTGAGTATGCTTCGTTAATCACAGTTTTTACCTTTATCCTTGTTTGCTTAAATAATTCCTGACCTTTCTCCGTTATCCCTATATGTTTTCGATACTAATCTCTTAATTTTAGCAACTTGATGATTTCTTCAGTAAACCAACATGGATATCTTGTACTTGTTCTTTTTCGTGTTTTCGGAACCGTACTAGAGAGAAACCTAATTAACGTTATTACAAAGATATGCTAATAGCTATTGCTCCAGCTATTGTAAGTTAAAATTGCCAATTACTAGTATATAATGATATTGAAGATCCATATACGACTCAAACATGTTATAAAAAGACATAGGGTACAGCGGGGTAATTCGAATAGGCGGGGAATTTGAATAATGTTAAGCATTTTGCCAGCTGGAGTGGAAATGCGGTTCGCCATGTTAGTGAACCTGTGGTGGATTTGTAGGTGGTGGTTTGCAGAAGTCGCTCTCAGAAATACAAACTATTCCTTCTGTTCTGAAGGTTTATACGAATATTTGTTTGCTGCAAGGTAAGTACGAATGTGTGTATTTTTAGGTCGTTATAATCTTCAACGTTGTTTCCTTAAGCTTTCCTTATTATTAACTGGATAAAATGAAACCGCTCTGGATTATAATCGTATCAGTAGCATGTGGGGCATTGATATACTGTACACTGGCGTCAACTAATCAGCAGTTTTCATACCACGTTGTGAATGGAATATTCGTCGACTGCGGGGCAATTTGGATAATTCAAAACGGGGCAATTTGAATAGCAGTGAAATTAGAACTATAGGCCTACTATTTATATTTTATATTTGTTTGTCAAAAGCGAAAGCTTCTAGTGTTAACAAGGAAACTGCGAATTCTTATTTTGACTTACTGGGAAAATTAATGAACGAGTATGATCTCCATAAACCATCGTAACCGTATTTATAATATGGACGAAAGTAATCTTCCTCTAAATAACAGACCCCTAAAATTTTTGAAGAAAAGGGTAGAAAAGAGGTGGTAAGTTTTACATCTGTTGAGCGAGGGGAAAATGTAACGCTGATAGCATGCTGCAATGCCAGAAGGTCTTTTACACCTCCTGTAGTAATATTCAAAGGCGTACGCCTAAATCCGGACTTTAAAACCCAAAATCTCACTCACAACTTTTGTCCTTAGAGTTCTACCAAAGTCATGACATCGAAATGCGTTACCTACCTTCAGACACAACACACGTATTATAACCACTCGATCGCTGTGTTTCTAAGGCCTTAAAGCCAATTACCACCAAGAGGCAACTATCTGGATTCACTAAAACCCGAGGTCAGTGATTAGTAAATCTCAGTTCTGCATTTTGATCACTGAAGCCTAGAAGTGGACAGCTTCTGTTAGACTGGCAGTTAATGGGTTTTCCTGTATTGGTGTCTACCCGTTTAGTCCAAAAGCTATTGAAGAATTTCGATTCGCCCCTTCGGAAACGTATGTTCTTATTATACATTTTGAGGAGCAGTATTCTCGGGAAGAAGATCTTAACAGCGCGCCTTCTTCTTCCGGTCATGGCTTTCAAAACTTTGTAACAACGAAGCCTATAGATGAACCCATACAACAAGTGCTTCCCAGCTCAGAAAAAGTTTGTGTGCAGAAGAGACGTCGTGTCGCAGGCAAATCATGCCACTCAACTACTGAAAATATTCGGGCAATGAGAATAAAACACCTCCGAGGAAAGACGCAAGCATCGGGTGCAACAAAATCCAAAGACACTACAAGAAAGAAGAGTGCTAATACAGAACCTGCCAAGAAAAAAACAAATGCATGCTCGAAAGAAACTGATATCCTCTACCCCTTCCAGTGACGAAAATGTAGGCCTAAGTCTAAAGATGGCTGCAGGCAATGAAAGTCAAACAAGGAATTGCTGTTTTTACCTTCTTAATTACTATTCAGAACGTTCTGCTAAAAAGGGAGACTGGATTCGTTGCCAGCGTTGTAAGACATAGTTCTACGAAGTCTGTGTCGGTGCAGAAGGTCGAAAACAGTTTATCTGTTGTCGTTGTCGTTAAGTACGAACGATGGAAGATGAATTAACCAATTACGGCTCTTTGCCTTAGACAGTGTTCTGAACATTTTTTTTTTTAGTGTAGGCCTACATTCAAAAAGATAGCTATAGGTGACGCATATTTACAATTTATGTAGGCCTACTTCTTTTCATTCAAAACTAGCATATTTCCACTACCGTAGAAATTGCAATCTAACTATTAAATAGTTTATACATTATTTCTGTAAGACTTGTTTATTTTGTTGGTTATTCATATTACCCCACTCGTTATTCAAATTGCCCCTCACATTTACGTTTTTCGAAATTTCGGCGGGGAAATTGAATACCCAAATTTCACAATGATGTATCTCAGATACTATCTTGAGAAAAATTGTTAAGTAATAGTAAGGTTTAAAGTTTTTGTTCACAATTTTATATTTGAATACCAATTACAGTTTCCGACATATATATGAGAAAATGTCTGAAATTATTAAAATTACCCCGCTGTACCCTACGTATACTTGTCAATAGAAGAGGCATATATAAAATATATAGTTACAATATAGTATTATACACTCTGTATAACTATTTTTAGAACTATTGATTCTGTTTTAACATTTAAATCGGTCAATTTGAAATCATATTTGTTCTTTTTTGCAATCAACATCCTACCACAATGTTTGTTTCTATTTCTATCGCATCGGTATACCTTCTAATTCACTATTCTAATGCGTTTTGTATCTTGCAAATTCAGGTTGTAGATTGGGTTAGATCATTTGATAGAACAATGGATGGCTATATATTTACAGAGTCTAAATAAAAAGACTCTAGAAAGGGAAAAAGAACGAGGCCATATAGTTTAATGAAATGTTTTAAGTGAACATTGAGCGTGGGTGGAAATGGTTTTATTACAGAATTCATTTTCTAGATATTTCAACTAGAGCGTGTTACAATGTGGTACACATCATCATGAAACTTATTTTCTTTCTTTTTTGTTTTTTTCGTTGAATCATCTTTATGTTTTCCCTTTGAGAGGTATGAACGTGCACTGGTGTAAAAGCCTGTGTTTTCACAGCGTGTTGTTTTCCAGCCAGACGTGATCCAAAAGGCGCGTTGTTCAAGCAATTAGATTATATTTATCGCAACAAAATGATGTTGAGAAAAGAAGCGAACAACGAGGGCGGGAATTGTTGTTCCTCATTGTTTGGTGGTGGATGGGGTGTCTAGTACGTGTAAGAATTCTGTTTCATCTTCCTTAATCATTTCAACACCAATGGAGTGACTTCAACTTAAACTCAACTGCCTATGTTGGATGTATTCAGATGAAAAGGAAACTTACGAGAAAATCGATTCAAGTGTGACACGAAATTGTGGACGAGTTTATGCACAATCGAAGTGTTTTTGTGCACAACTAAACCCATTAGAGGGAAAAACCCTCGATCTCAACCGTTCCGGACATATAGAGGGGTAAGAGGAAAGTTGGTACTCTGAAATTTTGTGCATTTTCGGCTATGTTGCGAGTGAATATGTTTGAAAATTGCATTTAAGCGTTAACAAAGATGCACCAGAGCGAATGAAAGTGGTGTTGAATGTTGAGGTGAGTGGCGTAGCTTTTATTTGGGGCCGGAAAGGAAGGGCCTATAAGGAATAACAAACGCCATTGACACGAAGAAAAAAATGTATGATATTACTTGTTAATATATCATGTCTTTAGTTCGTAGAAAATGAGAAAAAGCGATATGAAAATGTATTAATTATATTGCCAAAGGAACAAAGGCGATATTATGTGAACAAAAATACAAAGTCATATTCTGTGCATATTCTGTGCTATAGAAAAACAAATCAAATAATATGAAACATAAACACATATTGTTGTAAACGTCCATCATTTTTATATTTTTCATCCTATTTGAACTGATGATGCTTTTATTCGATTCAGCGTACCAAGAAACCTATACATAGACACTTTACGCGCCTATTTCAGACAACAATTTAACTCCATTATTTTCGCCTTCCCCCTCGAAAACATTCTTCCCCTAAAATTTTTATGGACTCTTCGGTTCTCCAACCCTCATGTCTAAGGCGACGTATTACTAAAGTTCCGAGTATGAAGGAATTCATTTTTAAAAGTGTATTTTACTTGTGCTATTGCTACATATTCAAAACTTCGCAAAATATCGGAGTACCAGCCTTCCCTCTATTCCTCTATATCTCCGAAACAGTTGAGATCGAGAGTTTTCCCCTATAATGGGCTTAGTTGTACACAAAAACTCTTCGTTTGCGCATAAACTCGTCCACAATTTCGTGTCACACTTGAATCGGTTTCCTCGTTAGACTATTATTATGGTTTCAAAACATGATTTCAAATGGTAGTGCTGTCTGCACCCAATCTAATGTTTGAAATTTCTCTGCTGTGTGAGAAATACAGTTTTGTCTTTAGAGCACTTTGGAGAGAAATATTGATATAAATCACGATATGGTAACTTCTCAAAGCAGAAAACCAACTCTAACCAGTAACTTACTTTAATTATGCAAATCTAGAAAATGTTTCATCTTTATTTACGGAGATATTAACATTTAAATTTTCGAGAGCTTACACCTTTACAGAAAATAATTCAATTATGAAAATAGTGTTATATTTCTTTATTAGCGTTTATTTTTGCACAGAGCGATTACAAAAGGATCTCACAATTTTGCAACGTTGTATACAGTAAGAAAGTAGCATAGGTTTGCAGGTTTAAGGAGCAATATTGAAATTTTATTTCGTATTGCGTATACCCAGTTATTCACGTATACGTTTTAGTAAGAACAGAATCGCGTTATGCAAATAAATTATTTGATTGTGGTACAAAAATAGTCTCGTACAAATGGAAAGATTAACTTTTACGTCTCAATACTACCACATTTTGATATTTTAATAAACTCATAAATAGTTTAGTTAGAAATAGTTTCTGCGCCTATTTTGGTGGCGCAATCTATATTGCTACATCATATACTGACTGTTCGTCCCATAGGTGTTACAGGTCGACTAACTCGAGCTTCTCCAGCCTAGGGAGTAAATTGACATTTCCGTTCTGGTAGGATCGTCCAAGTAATAGGAACTTCTAATTACGGTAGACGTACAACGTACATTATCAGAGCCAATGACTGACGAGCAGACACGTTCATTTGGGATCGGGCCCCCCACTAGTAGACTCGGGCTGAATATCTTTCACGTGTTTAGGTAGGTTACCTTCCGAACCCAGTGATAAGAGTAGACCACCATTGCAAGGGATCACCTCTTCTTTGGTAGAGCCGTTCAAGCAACACGGAACTTCCTCTAATTACGGTAGAGATACACCGCACATTAACATACCTAATGGGTGATATAGACAATGGTCATTTGGGAGCGACGGCTCCCCTGGTAGGGCCATGAATTGTACTCTCTGGCTTAGTCATCCCTATCTCTCATACTCTTGCGGTACCAGTCTGAATTAAGATACAAGTATTAGAGACCTGCACGGGCCGAAAAATTCAGCCCAATCCAGCCGGAATGTACGTAGGCCCGGCCCGAGCCCGGCCTGGCCCGATAAGATTTTTTAAAATTCTTGGCCCAAGCCCGGCCCGGGCCCGATAAATTTTAGAAGTTTCATTTTATATCATTTTTCACGAGCACACTTGTTCAACGTTTGTCTTTATTCTAATTATCGTTTAACGAATGTCAATAATTATTAAAGAATTGCAATTAATAGGCCTCAGCCCGGCCCGACCTGAAGAGAAATCAGTGTCGGCCCGCCCAAGCCCGGCCCGGCCCAAAAAATAATAGAGTCGGCCCGTCCAAGCCCGGCCCGTGCAGGTCTCTAACAAGTATCCCTCCCGGACCTAAAAGCACTCACGAAACCCTCTTTGAGGGCAATATCTACATCAATTTCCGGGTAGTGCGTGGATCCGCCCCTCTGAGCACAGCACACTATTACCCCGCTTTCATTGGAGTACCACATAGACTTATCTCCCGGCCTAAGGGCACAACCTAGTTTTCCATTTCAGAGGATAGCTGAAGAATCACCTCCGCCGGTAGAGACAGTAGTTTTCACTACCTACCTCGATCAGGCCGTAACGAGGTAACACGTACTCTCCCAGATCCAATAGCACAAGTTAATCACCCATTTCGGAGGATAGCCGAAGCCTCACCTCTGGCGGTAGGTTCTTGATTGAGAGGACAACTGTTGTCATAAAAGGCAGCAGTCCTACGCTTATTGGCCATATAGGACTGCATATACTGTATGGCACTCGCATTTACCGTGGTCCTATCTCTCTCTCTACCTCAACTAATGCAGGACCAGTTGACGGAAAGGGTCCCTCTGACTTTCTCAGCACGGCCATGGGTACAATAAAACTTTCGCCTAAGGCGTTGATTTGGTTCCAGATTCTGAGAAAGGGTTTCGTGAAGCATTCATGGAAAAGAAGCCGAATGCTGTCAATGCTGAATGTACGTTACTGAATGCTTCAAGAAGTGGTTGCCTTCTTTCCTCAGGGAACACCATGAACACAGGAAATACGTACAGTGAGCAAAATAAGTATTCGTCCGGCCAGAACTGAAATGTTTTTACGCATATAATTTGCATTCTACTCAATAGTAAAAGGAAGAACGAAACACAGATATTTCATTACACTACACATATATATATATATACCAAACATAGAAATGAAGTTATTTCATATTCAAAGCATACAAAAACGTACAAATAAAATGAACTAAACATATTTCACGCCTAAAAAGTATTCGTCTACTAAGAAATACTATTCATCTGCAATAGCTTGGGTGTTGTTCCCCAACTTTTAATACTTCGTGGGTTCTCCTTTTCACCGTATGACCTCCTGCAACCTCCTTGGCATTAATCTAACTAGATTTTCTCTTGTTACGCTGGTAATTTTCCTCCATTTTGTCAATAATGCGTTTTAAAGATCAGTCTTATTTGAAATATGGTGTTTTCGTATGTTTGTTTCCAGACAGTGCCATAGATGCTCAATTAGATTTATGTCCGGTGAATTTGGAAGGGTTTTCATCCACTTCGAAGCATGGTATAAGAGCCACAGCTTCATATTCAGCGCAGTGTGTTTCGGATCGTTATCTTGAATGAATATGTAATCCCCTGCCAGGCCCATTTGCTCAACGCTCATGAGAAGATGTGTCTTCAGGATGTTGATATATACTGTGTGATCCATTATTCTCACAATGAAACAATTTTCCAACCCCGTACGCACTCATGCACCCCCACACAAGTACTGAGCCGCCCCTGTACTTCACTGTAACTGTAAGATTATTTTCCTCAAGTTCACAATTCTTCTTCCTTTATACCAGAACTCGTCCATCTCACTGAAACAAATGAAATGTGCCTTCGTCAGTAAAAAAAACTTTTCCAGAAGTCAAATATCTCGTTTCTGTGTGATATTGCATACTCCTGGCCCTTCTTTCTGTTGATTTTTCTGATATATGGATTTCTGTGGGCTATTCGGAGTATGCCCACAGAAACGGGCAGGAGTTTCTCACGGTTTGGACTGACACTCTCTTTGGAGACTCTTGTTCGAGCTTCGCAGCTATGAGTGGTACACTCACTTCGAATTCTTCTTAACTTTACGTACGATGAGACGTCTATCTTGCTGTTTTAGTTGTGATGGACGCCCAGATCTCGACAGATTCTTGTATGTTTTTGTCTTTTTAAAGTTATATATGAGGCCTTTAATGGTGGTAATAGGCCGACCAATCATAGGGGTCTAACACTGATCTCACTAAACGATTTACTCTTACCAAACAATCGTATCATCATTCGTCTTTCTTCTTCACTTGTTTCTTTTGATTTCCGGCCCATTTCGTCTTCCCCTGGTTGCTTTCTGTTCGTTGTTGACTCCAATAGCAGCACACACACACACTCTTTGACTACAGTTCCCCAATTGACACAAGCCTTTGCAGCTATAATACCCAAAGACACGCGTTACGAAGAGTGTGTTGCTTCTGGTATAGATACAAGACGAATACTTTTTTGGCAATAAATGTGACGTCTCTCTTCTTTATTGTAACCTGTAGAAAACGAAAGACAAAGTTTCACTTGTTTCTTCCTTTATTTCATGCTGGGAAATATAGACAAACCTATGAGCATATTATTGTGCGATAGAGCTTTCTTTCCTTTAATATCTGAGACAATTTATATTGTGTGCGCTTTGAGACGAATACTTTTTTTGCTCACTGTATTTTGGTCGGACAAGGTAAGTCCATATTATGCCAATAATAATAACAATAATAATAATAATAATAATAATAATAATAATAATAATAATAATAATAACATTCATGGAGACTCATGGCATACCTTTTGTTCCGAAAAATCCTGTCAATGTACCTCAATACCGTTCCATTGAATATTTCTGAGATATGCTGACAAGAAAGGTGCGTGACAATAGTTAGAAGCCCGACAACAAGCAAAAGTTGATTCGTCGCATCAAACGTTGTCTGCGCACAATGGATGCTGGACTCGCAACGAGTGTTTCGCAGCACAAAGAAATGCTACCTCCGGGTTGTCCATATGGTCCGTATGCAGTGGTTTTAAAAGTGTGCTCTATTTCGTATACTCCCACTTGTATGTAGCTGTGTTTGTATGGTGTTGAAATAAATGCCTGATCAGATATGTCTTTTCTTTTCACTCACAATTTTGGTCAAACACACGGTAGAGGCAGTCAATTCTGTTGAAATACCTGTTTCTCATTAAAAAGATCCCAACATTAAATAGGTTTTACTAGCATCAGCGCAAATCTGTCTTCAACATTGGGGGGGACAAGTAAGACTGTCCCCATATATATATAAGCGATGTTCAAAGTATTTATGAAGTTGAAAAACAATGCTGTGAAGGATCAGGGGAGCAGAATTGTCTTCAGTGGCGTATTCAGAGGGGTTATCGAACTGGGCTCAAGCTTCCCCCGAAATAAATTTGTTTGTTTTTCGCATTCCACGCACAACAATAATCCTTCTTACCATTTCTAAGAATGTCATTGACTTTCCATTTTCTTATGCTCTTTGTTCAGAAATAATACTGTATTTGCCAAATTTCATTCCATGTAAGAACTGCGTCCTTTTGTTCTTTCTTTCGTCCTTTCTACTTTTCTGTTTCTATTTCTTGATGTTACTTTCTTTTGTTTCGCCTATCATACTTTATCGACCATTGTCAGTTGTGATTTAATTCGGCCGTCATCAGTAACACCAAAACTAAGAGGAGTTGATAAGCGAAACTGGTGTTCCACACCAACTTGCGCGGATATCAACATGACGGGACTTTAGTTATTATAACAAAGGAAAAATTATACCGTTTAGTTATTTTTGAAAGAAATGTTTGAATTAAAGAAAATCAAAACGGGGGAATAATTAGCCCGGGAAATTAGGAAGGCCAAGAGGATGCTTCCTTTCTCTTGTGTAAATAGAATAAAGGGTTAGATTCACTCCTAAATTTTTGTATCATATCATATAGGATTTATCGGTCTGCAATTCTTACCATTATAACTTCAATTTATGCATAAATTAAAATATATTTAATTCTCAAACTCAGGTGGGCAATTGCCCACTTCCTTCCTTATGTTGGACATAGCTCCTCGAAACAAAATCCTAAATACGCCATTCGTTGTCTTCAGCATCGGATGGTGGGCAGATTTGAGGCTTATTCTAGAGAAGGGAGATGAAACTCATATTACGGTAGATGAATCTGATTTCTGAGGTGAACTTGTTATAGAGTATATTATATATTAGGCTATGTAGATGAAGTAGTAGTACATATCAGTATTACATATCACTGCCGTGAACACATTCTGAAATCTCAATACATGCATATTTACAATTGGTATGTTTCTAATTAAGCATCCACAAAGATCAACGTTACAACTGTTTTATAATAATACAATAATATAAATAATGACTTCCCCAAAGTTATGAAGAACGAATATTAATTATGTATGACGCAACAATACTCGTATTTGAGCAAAATGATGATAATCTCAATAACATTACAGAGATCGTTACAGAAAACTGACGCATGTCATATACTCTTTAGTTAACAGATGTAACCTTAAAATTATGGAGAAAAATATTCCAGCAATTGAATTATTTTCTTTGCTTACGAAGAAAAATTGGGACATGCGGAAATACGTAGGAACAAACCATGGTTCGAACTAGCAGAGAAGAGAAAACAAGCAAAATTACGTTTTGCTACAAAATCCGAATGAAATAACTACACAATATTTCATAGACATCAAACGGGAAACTTCCAAAACTTTTATGACAAAGAAACGCGATTTTTTGAAAGCCAAAATTAAGGAACTTGAAGATAATAGTAAAAATAGAAA
The DNA here is from genome assembly GCF_964235325.1 of Thermobia domestica. Classification (NCBI taxonomy): domain Eukaryota; kingdom Metazoa; phylum Arthropoda; class Insecta; order Zygentoma; family Lepismatidae; genus Thermobia; species Thermobia domestica. Next base: position 99,173,188 of record NC_137471.1, read on the forward strand.
CATTCGGGACATGTATAACGGGATCAACGAATTTAAGAAAGGCTATCAACCTCGTGCTTATATTTAAAAAAGATTATTTAACAGTTCTCACAGATAGCATTTTAAATAGATGGCAAGATTTCTTTGACGATTTGCTTAACACGCAGCCAAAAACTAATGTGCGTGGAGAAAGGCACATACACACCGCAGAACCGTATATTCCAGAACCCAACCGAATAGAAGTAGAAATTGCTGTAAAGAAATTAAAGAAACAAATCTCCGGGTGTAAACGAAATTCTGGCTGAGTTGATTTTACCTGGAGGCGAAAAATTGTGGAACAAGATACAAAAACTCATCCTCCTTATCTACAACAAGGAAGAATTGCCACAAGAGTGGAAAAAATCAATCATTGTTCCAATCTACAAGAAAGGCGGCAAAACTGACTAATAATTATCGAGGTATCTCTCTTCTGTCAACAACCTATAAAATCCTTTCAAACATTCTATTATCAAGATTGTCCCCATACGCAGATGAAATCTTTGGAGATTATCAGTGCGGATTGAGACGAAATCGACCAACTATCGACCAAATATTTACCATTCGCCAAATACTCGAAATAAGTGGGAATACAGTAGCCCGATACATCAACTATTTATTGATTTTAGAAAGGCTTACGTCTCGGTTAGGAGAGAAATATTGTACAACGTTCTTACAGAATTTGGAATACCGAAAAAGCTAATTAGATTAATTAAGGCATGCTTAAATAAATCCCAAAGTAAAGTCCGGTAGGAAAATTTTCGAACTTTCACGTCGAAAATGGCCTGAAACAAGGAAATGCGTTGTCGCCATTATTATTTAACTTTGTTCTGGAATACGCTATAAGAAAAATCAAAGATAGCAACCAGGGCCTAGAGTTGAACGGAGTTCACCAGGTTATGCGTATGCTGATAATGTAAATTTAATAAGGGATGATAGGAGAACAATATAAAGAAATGCAGAGAAAACTAAATACATAGAAGTGCGTCGGGACCGTAACACGGCAAATTATGAATGAGTTAAAATATTAAATAATACTTTTGATAAAGTGGATACTTTCAAAAATCTAGGATCAATATTAACAGACGAAAATCATATTCACGAAGAAATTAAATATCGACTAAAAACAGGGAATTCGTGTTATTATTCAGTTCAAAATCTCTTGTCGTCGCGAATTCTGTCGAGGAATTTGAGCTTAAAACATACAAAACGATAATCATGCTTGTTGTTCTATATGGTTACGAAACATGGTCGCTTACTCTGAGAGAAGAACATAGACTGAAAGTATTTGAAGACAAGACCCTGAGACGAATATTCGGACCCAAGAGGAACGGGAATGGGGAATGGCGGAAACTTCATAGCGAGGAACTACATAAATTACACGGCTTACCAAACATTGTTAGAGTCATCAAGTCTAGGAGGCTTAGGTGGGCAGGACATGTAGCCAGGATGGAAGAAAGTATGAACGCTTTCAAAGTGTTAGCTGTAAGACCAATCGGAAAACGTCCATTAAGAAGACTTAGGCGCAGATGGGAAGACAATATTAAGATGGACCTCACAAAAATAGGAATGCAAAGTAGAAACTCGATCCAGTTGGCTAAGGATAGAAGTCAATGGAGAGCTTTTGTGAACGCGACATTGAACCTCAGTAGCCTTGTCTAGGATTGTACACCACAATAGATTTTATTGCCCCTTAATTGCTTTTATGACAGTGTACATTTGATGTCAATATGGGTGTGTCGTCCTTGGGGAGGTTTTAGGGGGAGGTGGTTTTATTACCCTGTTTGTTAGGTGGTTAGACGGGTTCCTGGAAAAGGTTGAGTGTTAGGAGGGATGGAGTAGTTTCTAGAAAAGAGGTTGAAGGACATGTATCATGTGATTTTGATAGGGTTGTTTCTAACAGCTATGCTATGATCAAATTAATTATTCTTTTATTCTTTTATTTGTATTTTCCTAATAAATTACTTGGAGCAATTGTATTGGTTCGCTTGCTAAGCAAGCTCCTTATTTATTAGATCGCTTTTTCCCAAATCGTATGCTAAAGCATACTCCATAGAACAATCTCTGATTGTGATTATATTAATTAATTCGCTTCATTAGAAGCTCATTCTTATTTGCATTCTCTTAATAAATTAATTGGAACATCTTATTTTATGGATTGCTTGCTAAGCAAGCTCCTTATTTATTGGATCGCTTCATTAGAAGCTCATTCTTATTTGCATTCTCTTAATAAATTAATCGGAACATTATGTGAGCATACTAGAAAAGCTCGTTGTTAAATTTGATTGTGATTATATATTAATTAATTTGACCATTTGCATAGCAACTTGTATTTTGATGAATCGTTTTTTCATTTTTCCCTTCATTAGAAGCTCTTTCTTATTTGTATTTTCCTAATAAATTGGAGGGAATAAACTTTATTCATGCGGGACACATTGTGGATTCTCCGTCTGAAAGACGTCGTGTATAGAATATGTATAGTGCGGTACGATATGCAATGCTGGTACATATACAGAGCGTGGTTCTTGTACGTCTTTCGCTGGTGAACTCAAGACATGAACTGAACTTTTCGCGCGCTTTTTGGAAACTCGTTGTGCAAGAGGGAAAGATGGCGTTGTCGGGTAACAGGTGCGTGTTAAAACATGAAGACAAATACAAAAGAAAACCGATGACACGTTTAGTACACATCACAGAGTGCCGACAGAGTAATAAAAAACAAGTTTGGCGCCAGGCTAGGTGAACACAAGACATTGTCGGCGAAGAATACAAAGAGGATTGAGGTTGTGTCAGGTAAACATGTTGAATCATGCCCCCTATGCTAATTGGTAATAAAAACAAGTTTGGCGTCAGGGTAGTTGAACACACAAAGAAGATTGAGGTTGTGGCACGTAAACATGTTGAATTATACATGTATGCTAATTGGTAATAGAAAAGAAGTTTGGTACCGCGTTAGGTGAACACAAAACAATCTCGATGGTGAATACAAAGGAGATTAAGGTTGCGGTAGATAAACATCACAGAATACCGACAGAGTAATAAAAAAACAAGTTTATTGGTATGTGAAATGACAATAAAAAAACATTGTCGGCGAAGAATACAAAGAGGATTGAGGTCGTGACAGGTAAACATGTTGAATTATACCTGTATGGTAATTAGTAATAGAAAAGAAGTTTGGCGCGGCGTTAGGTGAACACAACACATTGTCGATGGTGAATACAAAGAAGATTAAGGTTGCGGTAGATAAACATTACAGAATACCGACAGAGTAATAAAAAAACAACTTTAATGGTATAGGAAATGAAAATAAAACATTGTTGACGAAGAATACAAAAGAAGTTTGGCACCACGAATGGTGGTACATGACGCGACAGTGAACGGAAATACAAAAGAACTGTTGATCCTGCTGAAACATGAAGCGGCATTGAATACAATAGAAGATTGTCACATTGATATGATACCGAATGAAAACACAAAAGAAGTTTTGCAGTATGAACTGTGTTGACACTTTTCTTTGCACGTAGATATCATCTAATTGATTAGTACAGGATATGAATAACATTATTGAGGGAATACCGTTGTAAGATGTGAATGAACGTGTACAATGTGAATAATATTGACGATGTTGTTTCAAAAGAATGTTTGATCAATAAATGATACATGACAACATAAATGCAATGTAAGTATATGTTTTTCCGTCCCTTATACCTATTGAAAGTTGTATAGAGAATTGGGAAAGTACATTTGAAAATATTTTAAATGATGTAAGGGGCGTGTTTTAAAGTACCACGTGATATGACGTTGACATAAGTTTTCCTTATATACTGGGTATGATGAGAAGGCTAGCATAGTATCATCATGGATTCGTCTGCCAGTACAGTACAACGAGAAATTCAACTTTGCAACGAAGTAGATTGGGATTCTTCATTTGATTATGTTGAATCTCCCAACAAAAAGTTTAAATTCCATAGAGAATCTCCGGACTTGTTTATTGATGAAGAAACTTGCTATTTTTCACCGGCTTCTCCAGATGTTATTATAGAGGAAGAAACTTGCTCACCGGCTTCTCCAGATGTTATTATAGAGGAAGAAATCATTGATTTAAGAGAAGAGCCAATATTAATTCCAACTTCGCCCGTTGGATCAAGAACAACTTCACCAGTACCAGTAACAGGAACACCGGAGCAAAAGTTTCAAGTTCCAGTGATAAAGTGGACACTTACAGAAGAAGAACAAGAAGAAAGATCAACATCTCCTGATTTATTTAATGAGGAAGAGGAGGAAGAAATTTGTAAGTTATTCAGTGAGATAGAAGAGTGCAAACCCAGCACGCCATCACCAAATGTTTCACCGTTGGACTTTCCATCTTCACCCCAAAAGGTCCCATTGGATTTGCGTGTGCAGTACCAGTGCGAGTGTAGTAGTGACTTTGTAAGTGAAACATGTGTTAAAGATAGTATTTTAAAGTGAGCACCGAATACAGTTTTACTTTGCCCCGGTTGTACCCTAAATTTTTTCAATCAGTTCGGGCACAGGTGCCTTCTTGTGAATATATTAACTCTCGAAGCAGAAGCATGGAAAATTATGGCCAGCAAAAATGTGAGAGACAATGTGTATTCAAATTATGTGAAATCGCATTCTGCTAACAAAAGAAGTGAACATTTATTTCATGAAAACTATGACAACTTATTAAAGAATCCAAATTATATTGAAGGACTAGTGAACATTTTATTAGAAAAAGATAGAAACGCTGCAGTGATTTCTTTTTTTTTGTACATATATATATAATCTGTATATATTATTTTCTATGTGTGTGTGTGTGTGTTTGTGCTTGTACATATATATTATTTTCTATACTTGTTTGCTTGTATATATCTTTATCTCCAAATAAATATATACGAATTTCATTTCTTGATTTTTATTTAATAAAAGAAACTTTCCTAAATAAAAGGTATCATTGACATTTTACAAGGTGAAACTCATTTATGGTTTCTATCGTTATAATTGGTATTTGATGAGTGTTTTATATTTTTCTTGATTTTACTAATACTTCGAAGTATTTAAAAGTTTGATGAGTATTTTACAAGTTTGCGATTTTGAAACATAGATCCTCAAAGTTTGTGTAACAAACAAAGATACCTTGAATAAGAAGAGTTTATGTAACGAAAGATCCACATAAATAAATAAGAACGAATTTGTGCAACAAATATTTGATGAATTACACTCTATGAGTATTGTGTTAAGAAAAGTAAGCAGACTTTCTGCAAGAATTTTTTATTATATTCACAATCATAGATTGTTCAGAGTTCCACAGAAACTTTTTAATATATTTACAATAAAAAAAATTAACACCGACTTTTCAATGAGAAAGGATTTTCTAAGTTCACACTTAAGTGTCCTTAGTATTTTACATAGTAATTATTTAACACTACATAACTATGTTGATGTAAGAGTATTACGGTAAGTAAAACGAAATAAGAAGATCGTTCATCGCATTCTTAATACGTTCACACAAAGTGTTCGAGTAAACGTTCACACAAAGTGTTCGAGTAAACGTTCACACAAAGTGTTCGAGTAAATAATTACGAGATATTAAAAAATACAAGAGAATAAAAAAAATTAGTAATATTATAGTATGATTTATATACTTACCTTACAAATACAATAAGTTTCACATACATGTAATATAACATGCAGAAACTGATTTTACATACAAGTATCATAACATGTAGAAACTGTTTTACATACAACCATCATAACATGTAGAAAGTGTTTACAAACGCGAATCATAACATGCAGAAAATGTTTTACAAACGCGAATAATAACATGTAGAAAGTGTTTTACATACAACCATCATAACATGCAGAAACTGATTTTACATACAAGCATCATAACATGTAGAAACTGTTTTACATACAACCATCATAACATGCAGAAAGTGTTTTACAAAGGTGAATCACAACATGCAGAAAGTGTTTTACATACAAGCATCATAACATGCAGAAAATGTTTTACATACAAGCATCATAACATGCAGAAACTGTTTTTTACAAATGCGAATCATAACATGCAGAAAATGTTTTACATACAAACATCATAACATGCAGAAAATGTTTTTACAAACGCGAATCACAACATGCACAAAGTGTTTTTACAAACGCGAATCATAACATGCAGAAAGTGTTTTTACAAACGCGAATCATAACATGTAGAAAATGTTTTACATACAAGCATCATAACATGCAGAAACTTTTTACAAACGCGAATCATAACATGCAGAAAGTTTTTCACATACATGTGGTATAAATGTCGAAGTGTTTTTTTCAAAAACAAATAATTAACACCAATTTTAAAACGTTCACAATCTATTTTAACAATGAGTTTGCACAGCAAACGATCCAATACATAAGCAGAGTATGTATAACATACAATCCGTAAAAATATGAAGTGATTGAACAAAATTAAAACTAAAAATGCATCTTGTGAAAAATGAAAATGTAACTTTCAAAATTAAAAATGCAAGTTGTCAAAACTAAAATGCAAGTTGTCAAAACTAAAATGCAAGTTGTCAAAAATGAAAATGCAAGTTGTCAAAACTAAAAATGCATCTTGTCAAAAATGAAAATGCAAGTTGTCAAAACTAAAAATGCATCTTGTCAAAAATGAAAATGTAACTTTCAAAATTAGAAATGCAAGTTGTAAAAAAATGAAAATGTAACTCTCAAAATTAGAAATGCAAGTTGTCAAAATGAAAATGTAATTTTCAAAATTAAAAATGCAACTTGTCAAAAATGAAAATGTAATTTTCAAAATTAAAAATTAAAGTTGTCAAAATGAAAATACAAATTTAAAAAACAAAATGCAGAACCGTAAACTAAAAAATTTGAGGTTTTTTCACATGCATGCAATATAAAAGTGCACAAACAAATTTTAGGCACGTGGATCATAACATACGGATTTTTGTTATATGCATATGATAAAGTTTCATATGCACATGATAAAGTTTTTAGTTGCATGAAATAATTTTCACAGAATATTTTAAGTACGATAATGTAAAACGCATTTACACAAAAGAAAGTTTTCAAAATCATACATCTAAGGAAATAATAAAAAAATGAAAACAAGTAATATACAGTGATAAAATTTTATTTACAAATTACAATAAGATATATATATATATAGTTTACATACAGATACAATTGTGATTTTAACATTCCTTGATATATTGTTTAATACAATCTATATTTATATTAGTATATGTACAATTACATATTGGCCAATTTTTTGCTGAAAGTTTTTTATCACTTGTTTTTGTTAATTTATAGACATTGTTTTTATTATTATTTTGTAATTGATTAGCAGAAGAGTTTTTATTTTCCATTATTACTATTTTTTGTGCATATTATAATGTAAATCTTTTTGTAAGAATAACTCTGTAATTAACTGAATGTTATCTTTGTTTAATAAAATGTTATATAATGTATATGTAAATGTCCAATCATCAATTTCAGTATCACAATGCACTGTTGCAAAATCTTCATATAAGTCATCAAAAGTTTGTGTGCTTACCATTCTACGCCATTCATTATAGCATAACATATCATAGTCTAAAGTAATACACTCATGTTCATTTAAATTAGCGCGATTTTGGAAACACCCGTAACACAAAAGTTCTCGCTGTGGTTTCCAACGGTCAATACATAATAACACACATTGTTCATCTATAGAAAAAGAAGAACACCGATATTCGCAATAATTGTATGTATTTAGGAAACGACATTGGTACTCACAGTATGGATTGTTGATACACATTTTTATCGTGTTCAAGATATGTTTCTCTTAAATCAGAAATATGATAATCATTAAATGTAATCTCCTGATATGTATAGTTAAATTTGTTTATAAGATGGGGAATAATGTTTACGTCTATATATTACACATGAATTTTTAGATATTGTTTTAATATTTCTTCGCGTGTTGATTTCTTAATTAGGAAATTCCACACAATAGTATTTAATTCTTCATCACTTTCACTTACACATTTATGCTCAGTTTCTTTCTCACTACGAATTGCACAACTTTCACAAAGTAATGGTTCAGAAAGTTTATATTTTTCTAGTAACTGTTTTACACAAACTTCATTTACTTCATTAGGAGTACAACCACACTTCACATCATTGAATATCAGAATGTCATTAGAAATTGTATTTTGATTTACCACTACTACTTCCTCTTCAAATGGTATTTCATTCGGGTATCTGAAATTTCGTCTATACACAGTATCGTCTATGGTAATTTCTTGTGTTGGATAAATAATCCTATATCTTTCAGCGTCTTCTTCAGGAATGTCAGGATCATTTGGATGTACAAGAATAATTTTCTTTTGTTTTTCAAGTTCAAAACGTTTTTCACGTGGTGAAATGTACTTTACATGTTTACTTTGCGATAAGGAAAGATTGGTTTCAATTTCTTATTATGAAAAGAAGAATATGTTCTTAATTGTTTAACATTATGCGGGTCTTTATTTATTTCTCGCTTTGCAACTGCTGAAACATCTGCCTTTTGACTGTACATCTTAACAACGTATCACCCACTTTATTTGTGTTAGTACAAGTACACGCATGCGCAGGATTTATAGTGCAAAGGTAGAGGATGCGCGAAACAAATGCGCAGAAATAATTATGAATATTTTAAAAGTTTTTTTTAATTACAATATTTGTTTACGTATTGAATTAGATTCCGTGTATTTTAAATATCAAAAAATATTTAATTTGATACGTCAGACTAACTGCACTTTTTATTTTGATTGAATATAATATTAACTTAAGAATAACATTAATTATATATATGATCTTATGAAAATATAGTGTGAGAAAGCATGATTTTATTCATACAGATTTAATGGATGACAATTCAGGATTTGGATGTTACAGTACTATATCCACTTGTAATGTTTCATGATACAGCACATATACACAAAGTAAAGAAATATGCATGTAACAGTAGACATATACGTGTAACGGTTGACTTATGTTTGGCTTATGTTGCACATGTCAGGAAGAAGGTATCATTGAATGCACACATTGTGACGTCCAACATGTCTTAACAGACACATATTGTACCCCAGAAATTCATAAAGCGTTAAAGAGTGGATATAAAATTCTGCAAATTATTGAAGAGTGGGAATTTGAACTGTTCGATTCTGAGCTCAGTCATTTAAATATTTTTCTTCAAATGAAACAGGATTCTTTAAGATTTCTACCTCATGTCAAACCAAAGGAAACAAAGAAAAATACATGAAAGAGTATCATGTATATGAAGGAATAGAATTAATGGAAGATAACATTAGGACGAACCCGTGCATGAAACAAACTACACGTCAATGTACGGAAAATGGACATAACGATCACACTTACTGCAAAACAAAAGATTTTGTTTTACTTGGTGTTAACGCAACGCCATGCTACGGGTGTGAGGGTAAACATATGTAAACTTACTGCAAGCAGTATTCCTGTATTTTGGCTGTGTACCGACTATTGTCTTGAAAAGTTGCAAGTCCGCAAAGATATTGTTAATCTGTACTGTATGGACTTCTTTCGTCAAGACAATATGCTGAAAGCTACGTGTGAAAAAATTAGTGAATTTGTGTCTGCAGGGAAGACTACGGTCTTAACTGGTAATGATTCCGACGAGTTATTGGGTGTTTTTTCGGGGGTTAGCACGAGTTTTGCACCAGAACATAATATATGTTCTACATTGTATGGTACAGACACTCAGGATTACTTTCGCATTGTTAATAGTAGAACTAGGCACTATCCTTATTTTGGTCTGCGTGGAAAGGAAGTTACCATTGAATGTATGCACACTAGTGGTATCGAAGACCCGCAAACATATGTTCGCTCATTATTCGAATTTGTACAAGAACATACACTAAATGACGTCAATGATGATATGTTTATCGGTATTACTATTGAAAGTTCGCGTCAAAATTAAACAAACGATGTACATGACATGACATCCTAAAAAGGAATTGGAACCCGATGTATTGTTCCATATAGTTGAAAATGTTTTAAATACTAATGAACATTTGGAAAGAAGGGAGATCCATGCAAGGGAAAGGGTTGAACCCATGGATCAGCCAAATATGAAGATTATGCAACGCTTCGGAAAAGTGTTCCACCCCAATGGAGAAACAATGTATATTGTCATCCTTGGAATGGGTAAGACTGATCAGCGTCGTAACTGCATGTACAAACTAAAGAATCATCCTGAGCTAGTATTAAAACAGGCTAAGGATTTGTGCATTGATCTCAATGTTAGTATTGACCATTAACATGGTTGTACTATTGCAGATGCGAAGAAGTTCGAAAACAAACTAACCTCTGAATACCAGATGATCATTTATGAGAACAAATGAGTTAAGAGTATAATATATCCGTGAATTAAAGATGGCAACAAAATTTACACCTTGTATGAGAACCAATTGATAACTAACATACATAAACGTTTGTAACCCAATGTTTTTGTGGTTATTGTTTGTAGGATCTTAAATGTATTATAGTGAATATCTTACTATCACTTATTTCCCAAATAATTCTAGCAGAAGCGTATCTTTCAATATTTTAAATTGGGTTGTACATAGTTTTCATTTTGTATTGGTGTTAATCAGTTCTTTGCAGCATTTACTACTTTCTTTTCATCATTATCAAAACATATGTTTAAAATTATCGCACTATACCGAACTATGCAGTAACTATTGTCAACTTTCTTAGAGAATTACAGCAGTTAGATTCATTTGTTATCAGTTTTTATGCTCACAGAAGAAATCAAGTCATATCAAATCCTTTTTTACACTTTGTATGTGTAATACGCCTTCAGCGGAGTAACATTTTCATCCATACGTCTATTATTTCTTCATATTTTCCAATCACAAACACTATCACTATCACCATGGTTTTTATTCCAAATTAAGAATTTCTTAAAATCTTTCTGCAAGAATATTTCTATCAGTTGATTAAGAAATGTATCATTATGAATGGCATCATCATATATATGAAAAAACTGTTCTAATTTATTAAAAGTATTGCCGTGCATCTTTTGAAACTCATACCAAATTTCATCCTGTATATCAATGTCCATAACAACACTTAGTACTTTTGTTTTCAATATATTTTTATCTAACAGAATACAGTCATGGTTTATAGCGTCTTTTAATCCGCGTGCACATCCACTGCAAAGAAGCATACTTCTTCTTTTAGATTCCCACAGTTGAAACGCATTTATTAAGCACTGTGTGGTTATGCGAATGTTATCGCAGAAACAAAGCCATACGTTTTCAGCATTAGACATTTTTCAGTTCAAATCTTCAACAGTTTTGAAAATATTGTTTTTATGTATTTTTCTAAAACACTAGGCATAAATATTTTCACTGCCCAACATACGAAGAAGAAATCTTTTTCATCGACTACAACGGCACAAGATTATTATATATACCTTTGTTAACCCTGGTATTTATACGTTTCACCGTGGGATGTATTGTATTATTTGGATTAACCAATGAAAACAGGTTTGAACAAGTTTAAGGTAGACCTGAAACTCATAGTTTCCACCCCCATTAGTTTTAACTGCTATTCTTTTATGATTATGAAGTGATTCTTATATTCAAATTAACTTGAATATTTCATCTTTGCAACAGTTTTTTTTCTACAACAGACAAAGTCACCCGTGTCATTTACCCGCGCTTGCTTGAATATCACATCTTTGCAATAAAATATTTTCATTTTTACAAGTTTTTTACAACAGATAAAGTCATACCGTTTACCCGCGCTTGCTTGAATTTCTATATACTGACATTTAGATTAATAATTAGAAATCACGATACCTGAACACCAATAGATCCTTTGCATGTGTTTGTTTTAATTAGACTATTGGATTCCAACGCAATGTGACAGTTTGACTTGATCGATAAATAATCCTTTTAAAAGTTAAAGGGAAGATTTTAACAATGTCTACTAGATTTTCCGATTCTTAAGTAGTCCTTTGCTCTTGTTATTTTCCAATAATGATTATCTTAAGCTGTACCTAATTATCATTTTCTTACTTTTGACCATTCTTAAGTCTCTCTCTCATGCTAAGTTTCCTACTTTGTCCACACTCGTCCCATCCTATTACCCATTGAAGCCTTAGCGGTTTACTCCCCATTTCTATTTGCTTTTGGTATTGCTTTGATTTGGTTCACGCGTAAAATTCAACAGAGTTGTCAACCGGATGGGGTAGTTGCTCTACTAATGCAGAAAAGTATGCGGACAGATAAGTACAACAAACAATATCTAAAATAATATTGGTCATAGGCAAGATCAAATGGGAGTAATAAATTGTTTAAGAATCTGAGAAGTGAACTTTGTGCCGGACAATATTGTGTTCGTAACTTTTCTTGGGAATTTTCCCCGTTTTCCCTCATAGTTTTATTCATTTCGCCATTTCCTTTAGCCTAACCGACATAAATGTGGTACGTAATACTCAAAGATTTCATTTATTTTATTGTTTAAGGAGAACGAGAATGTTTGTCAGCATTGGTTAGTGTAGGTTGCGAATATATGTCGCAATGGCATTTGCTGTCCAAATCAGCTATTCTGCTACAAACTTATACAAATTCTCATATTCAGTTGATAAATCTCCGAATGCTGATATTGATCACAGTGCAGTACACTTTTTTTTATAGATAAATAGATACTGAGACCTTCATAGCTAACATGTCCTTAAAGACTGATAAGCTCAAACAAAGAAAGAAAAAATCTAATTCCTAATAATATTTATAGTAAACTGAGCAAATTATAAAAGTTTCCAACATCAGCCTCTGCCCCCTTTCTTTCTTACGTTTCATGAAATTGGAATTTATTTTTTACGGATAAAGTGCAGTATATCGCCTATTTATCTGTTGTACAATCAAATAGCTTTATATGTAATAGGGTACACATCTCTGATGTGGTAGTTTGTGATTCGATTCCCAACACTCATGTTTTCCTTCATTTATTCACCCACGTGTCTTAAGAGGTGTTCTTCATACCCACTAGAAATAAAGATTTCAGTTCAAGTATACTTTCTGACTTGAGCCCAGTCACCTTGTTGGTATTTAATAGCTTCAGCTATATATCAGGTCTAATTTTGAAGTGTTTACTTATCATTATTTAGTGTTCAAACAATTTTAACAAGGAGTCTGCTACGCATATGCACTCTAAAATAATAATACGAAAAATTACAGTGAGAACTATCAAATCGTTGTAAAGAAAGATAGGAACATATTTCGCAAAACCATGAAGATTATTGAATACAAACTTCTTGTAGTGTACATCCTCTTTCTCTTCCTCTCCCTCTCTCCCTCTCTGTACCTCTCTTTCCTTCTCTGGACCTCTCTCTCCCTACATCTCTCTCTCCCTCTCTGTACCTCTCTCTATCCTTCTCTCTATCCCTATTTCTCTGTTCCTCTTTCTCCCTATCTCCATCTCTGGACCTCTCTCTCCCTCTCTGGACCTCTCTCTGATCTTCTCTCTCTATCCATATCTGTACCTTTCTCTATCCCTATTTCTCTGTTCCTCTTTCTCCCTATCTCCCTCTCTGGACCTCTCTCTGAACTTCTCTCTCTCCCTATCTCCCTATCTGTACCTTTCTCTCCCTCTCTGGACCTCTCTCTGGACTTCTCTCTCTCCCTATCTGTACCTTTCTCTCCATCTCTGGACCTCTCTCTCCCTCCATCTCTGTACCTTTCTCTATTCATCTCTCTCTGTACATCTCTCTCTTACTCTAAATGTACATTTTGTTTTGTTTTGATTGTCAGCGTTATTCATTTCTCTTAGCTTACAGAGCATAAAGAAGGAGATTACACTAAATGATCGATGTATCGATTTCACGTCTCATATAACCTCACTACTAAAAGTAATAAGAATAGTTTTTCTCTTTGTTTTAGCTTGCCTATGAGATGAGACGAGATGAAACAAAAGTTTGTGTGGTTAAGCGGATAGCGTACATGTCTTTGACATCTAAACTTTATTCGTACTTATAGTTTTCTAATATCATTTTCCATTTATTTCACAAGTAGCTCTTAATATGTTCATAGACTAGTGTTTCGAAACATTTAACAACGAGTGTTATTATAAATAACACGAAAGAATTCAAAAGCAGAGCTTGAACTCTTAAAATTTGAAATCGGTAAGTCAAATACATACCGCAAAGCAGATAATCCAATAAAAGAAATACTCAAAACAAGAAGAAATAAGTAATAAGAGGATTCGATTCCCAAGTGGAATGTTTAAAAGAACTTCAAAGTCTATCAGTTTACTGTCTAAGGACTACAAAGAAAATAGCTTTGATGATGGCAAACTCCAAACAAATTCATACATATCATGACTATTTTACGTGAAGTTTTCCTTAATCCTGCCACGCAAATGTGATGTCAAATAAAATAAGATTGTTTTCACATTACGCTCACAAATTCAAAACCAAGGGAGGTTTACACCAATTAAATGTTAGAATGAGACTTGGCATACAACTTGCTTACTGTTCTATCCTCACGAATACATATTTTCAAACTAATTGTTGAATCAAACTTTACCTTAGATGGTTGAGATCCCGGGTTGACCAACTAAAATTACGGCTGAACATATTGTGTCTGTAACTTTTTTCTTGAGCATTTCCAAGCGTTCCTCTCAGAGTTTCTTCATTTTACCAATTGCTTTATCCTAGACAAAATAATTGTGAGGTGTCACATTTCATTTTAATACACAGTCAAGGGGAAATCATTTCAATACATAGCGAAGAGAGACCACTAATTATTTATTTAACTAGTAAAGAATCTGATTTCAAATTTCAATATAACACAGCAGTGGGTCAGTGGTAGTACCAGCAGTTAGACTTGTAGTGAACTCTCTTGGAGTTTTTCAAGACGAAACATTAAATCATTCATTCATTTCTCATAATTACTGTCTCCTTTAGCCTATCCAAGTTTAAACTTTGATTAGTTTACCACAAGACAAAGAGAAATATTACTGGTGAAAAATCAAATAAGCAATTACCAATAAGAAAATACTACTTCAATTCTCTTTCTCTCTTTTCAATTGTTTTGAAATCTTCAAGCTTTGTACAGTATAGTTTCGTGTACAGTTTGTTTTCTACTGTACCAACTAAAATTGTTTCATGGCCAAGTGGTTAGTATGATCGTTTTGGCTAACTGAATAGTACATCAGTGTTGGACATTTAATATTTTTATTTGTACGAAAACATTTTCTAATATCACTCGTCAAGGATTCGATTCCCGAAGATAGGTCGTGTGACAACAGATTAATTCTTACAAGGAATGTTCTAAGAATTTAGAAAAAAAGAGACTTCTTGCTGAAAAATTAGAGACTTCTTGCTGAAAAAATAAACTCAAAATTCAACCATTCATCAAAAATAGAACCTGCATTAATTTCGAGTATATATATATATAACAGAAGAAACCTTATATGTTTGCACAAAATGAATTTTCATTACACATTAGTTATTGAGACTATTATCAAAATACCTCAGTACTGTTAAAAGTTAGAAAGGTTTTAAAAATTCATAGGAAAGAAAACACAAATTTCCCAGCACCCATCCAGCAACAACACACGATTTATTTACAATATATATATATATATATATATATATATATATATATATATATATATATATATATATATATATATACATATATACAAATATTTACATCCCAACAATTACTTCACCCCCTTCTTCCTCCACTTCCTTCACTTCCTCTTCCATCACTTCTTCTTGTTTTTGCCCCCACACTTTACACACCCTCCCCTCTAAATCCCACTTGATCCCCAAAATCTCCTTTACACTTGATTCTTTTTGTTTTTCTGATACATAATGTTCTAATATTACATTATTTACGCAGTTCGAGCATGTGTGTCATCTTTGTTTTTCATTATTTAGAGGGCATGCTGTTGATAAATAATACGATTTTCTCTCCCCTCTCTCTCGTATTTTTTTGTGCAATATTCTACACATGTCATGGGGGCGCTACATGGTGTTGGGTTGATTCTTTTTAGAAGAAATGTTCTTAATTTTCTTCGGCATTCCTCGTCAACAAATACTCTATTTGATGGTGTTGGGACTCCATTTCTTCTGGAAAATAATAAAAATAAAAATAATTAGTACAACATAATTTCATCAAAATAGTGCAAATTATAATTAATGTTTTAATGTGTACAATATATACTTAATACTTAATAGAAATAAAAATTCTGTTATTCTATCCACGTACGAAAATCAGTTTCTTTTAGCGTACAAAACCTATAAAAACTATCTTTAGTTTGCAAGAGCTATGTAGAATTCTGGCAGAGTACTTTATACATTTTCGAATTCTCAATAAATCTGTACAAGCAAACTATCTGTGTTGTGTAAAACCCAAAGCTAAACGTACCGATAACTTAAGATCAAATCTAGTGTTCCCTCACAATATAATTGCTAACGCTCTTGCATTCAGTGCGAGCACCACCTGGTTCAATTCCCGGTAGGGGAACTAGTGTTCTGCTCACAATATAATTGCTAACGCTCTTGCATTCAGTGCGAGCATCCCCGGGTTCAATTCCCGGTAGGGGAACTAGTGTTCCCCTCACAGCATAGTCGCTAACGCGTTTTGGCTTTAATGCGGGTATTTCCGTGTAGCATACTCGCTTTCGCTTTTGCGTTCAATGTAAGCGGTCCCGGGCCCGATTCCCGGTATAAAGGTGTCGCGACGCGGACGTACCCGAAAACGCATTCAAAGCAAACGGTTCTGGTCCAATTACCGGCGGTGCATTCAGTCAAAAATAATAATAATGTTTTTCTCATTTGCACCAAACAAATGTCTTGCGTGATACCTAATTTCCCTCTTTTCCCGAATAGTGTGCTCGCGAGGAGTTGTCTTGTCTCACAGGATAAAATGTTTAGAGATCGGAAATATAAAATCAAATCAATCTTTCACCAACGTATAAAAAATAAATCTAATTCAGCCGCAAAAACTCTTGCACTTGTAAAATCCTATATCTCAATCCCGATAAAAAAAACTTATATGACTCCACTCCAACAACATAACAAGCAAAATTTTGATGCTATAAAACGGAATTCATACAAAATTATTTATTTATTTATTTAAAAAAGTGGTAAGGTGTTCACTTCATATGTTTAGGGGGTCTGTAGTTCAATCCTAGGTCATGCCAACTGAACAAACACTATGTCTGCGGATTCCTTATACTTTTTATACTAATACTACCAATATGTTTCCAAGAAAAAATTCAAAACCAGTACATTAGCAATAGTGATTTAATACTATTTTAATAGAACTAGTAGTGACACCTATCGGCAAAAGTCATAATTAAAGATTAGTTGTGCTTTGAAAGTCCCGCAGTGCTGACGCGTGTGCGACTGATTTCCGTATATTTCTCAGGTGAGTATAGTATATATGTTTTCATTGTGTAATAAACCATAGCACATATTCACTTCATTCAAATACATATGCTTGTATATTCTGTTGGTCTTAATATTCGATAAAAGTATTGAAGATCAAACGCGTATAAGTAAAACTATTGGGTTAAATAAGGAATATAAACCCATGTCTTTCAGTGACAGAACGAGTATTTACTTAAGTGGTGCGGTACCACATCATTTCTGGGGTATGAAGCCCAGTCTTTCAGTGATGGATCACTACCTCCTCACTTCAGGGGGATGACCCCTCTACTAGTATTGCTGCATATGTTTACATTGAAATCCTAGTGCCAAAAAGACGGGGTAAAACCGAGATCTCTCACTGTAAAATCCATATATAAAACAAGTAACGTTCAGTAATGGGAGGCATTACTCTTAAACACGGGTATAGTCTCCCTCTTCCCCACGCAAAAGAGCACGTTCACTATTTGGAAAAGTTATGAGGGAAATTCAGTCCGGGTATAGTGCCCCTCTTCCCCCACGCAAAAAGAGCGCGTTCACTATTGGAAAAGTTATGAGGGGAAATTCAGTCCGGGTATAGTCCCTCTTCCCTACGCAAAAGAGCGCGTTCACACTGCATTGGATTCTCTTTCTGAATCCCTAACAAGATATTTCGTATTTCATTTCATTTTACAAAGCCAATATTTATTTTTCTCACTCATTACCTTGCTTAATATAGAGTTAGTATGTACAAAAAGCATGTGACTACCATATGATTAAGGTTCTGAATACTGCAACACATGTTTAAAATACTCAAGTTCATATTTCTTACCTTTTTCAAATATATTCCCAACACTTATTCAGAAATAAAGAACATCTACCTTAAATTTCTCTCACTCAATTACATTCGTTTATTCGTCATGTCTTGGAAAAAGAACCGTTTGAGTATTCACTACGTTTCGTGATGAACAAGCTATTCTAACACGAATTCAAAGGGAGAAGTCCACAGCTATGATCCAAAATGAATCAATGATTGTAGTTCTTTTCTTTCGAGTCTAACTGTGGGAAAGAAAAGTCTACACATTTACGTAAAAATTGCAATATTCGCATGTATCTTGGAAAATTGCATCCACTACAACTAAGAGCTCTTTATATATAAAACACTTAATACTGACTGATTTTCTAAATATTAGGGATACAAGCAAAACAAATGTCTATCTTTTCTGTTGAACTTAATTATTTTACACTAAACAATATATTTTGAACATTATCTGTAGTAAATATTGAATATGTATGTGTTCTAAAAGTGTTCTTTATGTGTAAATTGCTTATTTTCCGAAAAGACTTCCCAATATGAATACAGATTCATGACAAATCATTCAGACACAATGTATTTATATAAAATCTACCATCAAAAAAAATATTGGACAGTACGCAATTCTGTTTAATCACAATTTCAGTTATAAAGATTCAAAGAAATTGCACACTTGATTTTTGCCGTAAAGTCCGTCAGTGGCGGGTCTTAAGGCACATTACCAAACATTTCTAAAATACCAACTATTATGTATTAAACTATAAAGTATCTCATTGACGGCTCTTAAGGGACGTCACCACGCATTTCTAAAACTATAAAGTATCTCATTGACGGTTCTTAAGGGACGTCACCACACATTTCTAAAACGCCAAAAAAATAAAAATTCTGTAGTAAACTATAAGTCCATCCGTCATTGGCGATTCTTAAGGGATGTCACCACGCATTTCTAAAACCTCCAAAAAAATCTGCAGTAAACTATAAAGTATCTCATTGACGGCTCTTAAGGGATGTCACCACGCATTTCTAAAACGCCAAAAAATTCTGCAGTAAACTATAAGTCCCTCTGTTATTAGCGATTCTTAAGGGATGTCACCACGCATTTTTCTCTAAAAAGATTAACACTGCCAAGATATTTTTCGTGTAAAGTTCCCCCACATATTCTTAACTATAATAATAATGCTAGTTCCATTCTTCACTCTTTCCTGTGGTCAACTTGTCCAAAAACGCAGCCGAAACGGAATCAAAATTCAAACATAGTATTCAAACAACAGTTTAATTATTCGTAAAACAATTCATAAGGCGCTAACACCGTCAACTAATCTCTTTTTTTTTAAAAAAAAATATTTCGTTCCTTCGTGGTGACCGTTCAGGAAGCTAGCTTTTCCCGGTGTTGGCAAACCCAGTGGGCGTTATGTCCCATGTATGGATCCCCCGGTTTTCGGTAAACACGGAAGTTAATATAAGTCAGACGCGGTTCCCTCAGGTTCGGGGCACTATGCCCCATGCATGGTTCCCCCGGTTTTGGTAAACACGGACGGCGATATAAGTCAGACGCGGTTCCCCCAGGTTTGGGGCACTATGCCCCATGCATGGTTCCCCCCGGTTTTGGCAAACACGGACGGCGATATAAGTCAGACGCGGTTCCCCTAGGTTTGGGGCACTATGCCCCATGCATGGTTCCCCCGGTTTTGGCAAACATGGAAGGGGATATGTCAGACGCGGTTCCCCTGTTTGGGGGGGCTATGCCCCATGCATGGTTCCCCCGGTTGAAACATATTGACAAACTCTTAGTTCGTTTCTACACTGTGTTAATTATTTTCATAAGAAAAAACAATATGTGTTAATTTTCTAGGGGGAGTCCTACCATTCGATACTTATGCAAATATATCTAATCAATTATAATAATATAAAACTTACTTGAATATATCTTCTTCTTTGAACAAGACACAGAAAAAAATCCAGAAAAAAACACTAAAGAAGCAAACGCAAAAGCCTTCGCAAGCAAGATTGTCAATACAGGAAATGTGTACTGCACTTATATAATATATTTTTTATTTATTCATTAACATAAGGGGAATGGCATAGGGGGAGAAAAAAAATAAAGTAAATGAATTTGCCTCGTAATACAGCATTGCCTCACTCTGCAAAGAAGCAGAAAAGAATTGGGGTATTTCCTTTGTCGGCATCTTCCCGAATCGAAGGAAATATTTCTTTCTTTCTTTTTTCTATAGAGGTAATACCAGGGAATTTTCACACAATGCCTAAAGTTTGAAAAACATCGCCAGCATGTCTGAATTCGTACCTCAAAGACGCCAAATTGTCGTATTTTTCACGGCAAATAGTTGTTTACTAAGCAATAAAATTCGTTAGCTGGGTTCAGGCGACAATGTTCCTAGATTTTAAAATTCCGGCTTTATTCAGTAAACTATATAGCTATCATTTTCAACATCTGTTTCAATAACTTGTATTTTGCCGAAAAGAACAGCACAATTATTTTATGTGGCAATACACAGAAACCGTTCTACAGGTTTTTTGTGTGTGTTGTTTTTGCAGTACTCAATATGAGGCTATCGACATTGAGTCCAAGGCCAGTCTGGCACCATCAACTTGTTTGTTTGTCTGAATGGGCGGGGGGAAAGGTTGTTTCCAGAACCAACCACCAGAAGTGGTTTGTGACAAGAAATGTATGTCAGTTGTCGCGGGTGGGGAGAGGGTAGAAACCTGTTCACACAAGATGAGGTCAAAGAGAGGCGGGGAAGGGTGGGATCACTCAAACTAGAGGGAATGATTGGCAGGTAACTATCTGCCATGGTTAAACATTGAAGGCGGAACAAACTGGTCTTTCCTGGCCAATCATATTGCAAGGTTGTTTGCATAGGGTGTGAGAAACTGAGCTTCATTCTTTCACCATTCAGTCATGCAATGGATGTTGGAGAGAACACAGGACCTTGCGTATCTACGAATTTTGTACTGAGCACCGCTAAAAAATAGCAATGTTAAGTCTGTCATTTAAGAACCACGCAAGCTAAACGAAAGAAGTGCAGTTCGCAACAAAAAATAAATGAAAATAAATAAATATTTCTTCCTTTCCTTCCTTTTTCCCCATCTTAATACTTTACGCCGTAAAACAAAGCACCATTAAAAATCATTGCTAAACATTGGAGCTTAAAGGATGTAATCATATTCATTATTCATAATTTTCTAGTTCAAATAAGAGTGTTCAATTAGTTACGAGCTTTACAAGTCAGATCATAATTAAATTAATAGGGAAAAACCTTGTGGGAGCTAGGGACCGCGTTTTAATCCATATACTGAAGTTCTAATTATCTAAATCATAGTTTTAATTCTAATTTAATTATAATTTCGATTCAAGAAACGTATAGGTTCATGTTTAAAGCTAGGAACAGCGTTCAAAGCCGTATCCTCAATCCAAAATCGTGTTGGATCGCGTTTGAAGCTAGGGATTGCGTTCAATGACGTATACCAATGCTCTAATTATCTAAATCGTAGTTTTAATTCTAATTTGATTATAATTTCGATTCAAGAAACGTATAGGTTCATGTTTAAAGCTAGGAACAGTGTTCAAAGCCGTATCCTCAATCAAAAATCGTGTTGGATCATGTTTGAAGCTAGGGATTGCGTTCAAAGCCGTATACCAATGCTCTAATTATCTAAATCGTAGTTTTAATTCTAATTTAATTATAATTTCAATTCAAGAATCGTATAGGAGCGTGTTTCAACAAGAAAGGAGGTCATTCCACTTTTCCAAACAACCTCTATTGCACAACTAATAAAACCACTTCCCCCAGAAACCTCCCCCAAGGCCGACACGGCCATATTGACATCAAATGTACACTGTCATAAAAGCAATTAAGGGGCAATAAAATCTATGGTGGTGTACAATCCTAGACAAGGCTACTAACCTCCGGGTTCCATAGGCCAGAGAGTTAGCTTACAAAGCATGAGTAGATGCCTAGGCTAATACTACAAATAGATGAAATGCGCATTTACTGAAAAGATGGGTTCTACTGACATTGGGTAGTCTATATACTCTTCGTGTTCTAGGGCCTAGGGGAGATTGTGCCTAAGATTTCACATCAGGTTACGTCACACACAGTCGCACACTTTCATTTTCATTAAAAATGAAAGAAAAAAAACAAGAAAAAACGATTTCATCCCACTTTCCTTTGTGGCAGTCGGACACAAATCATCACACTTATCTGCAGAAAACACTTTTCAAATCGGGTTATTGGGAGAGCCTCCAGTTCCAATGTTGGGGAGGACATGTCTCCCCATTTCCCCGGAATTTTTGCAAGTACTTACAGCTGAGACAACTTTCCAGCATGAGGAGAGGAGCATATCCTCCTCTGGCATTTATTGCAATTTGTGCCCAAGTAGCGGAAGTGGAATTAATACATATTGACGAGACTACTAAACGAACTACAGCACGAAGTTCAGTTTGAAATACTACAGAATACGATTCTTTTTAAAAGAAATGGAAAAGCCAAGAGAAATCAATTTCATCTCACATTCCTTTGTGGCAGTCGGATAAATCATCACACTTATCCCAAAAAGCACTTTATAAGTTAGATTATTGGGGGGGACAGTCCCCCCCAGGTCCAAGATTGGGGGGACATGTCCCCCTCGTCCCCCCGGGATTTGCGCCAATGTTTACTAGTTTAGTATAAAATGTAGATATAAATCTTTTATATCTATATTAGTTAATAGGATTAAAAATTAAGTTGCTTCGCCTATTTCAGCCATGTGGCAAAATACTTGTTGACTAATGTAATTGGATTTTTCTCACGGTGAATCCAAAAGCGTTTTTTTTTATTTATTTATTTAATGATTATATTCTTCACTGTTGCTGAGACAAAGATCTCACATGCCCATTACCCGGCCAGTGGTTTTTCTATGGAAATGGGGGATGTACCTGGCTGGTTTAAAGTCATTAAGAAACTGTATTTCGCAATTTGACATAGAACGTAAAGCACTTTCCCTTCTGAACTTCTTTATTGGGCCAAACGCGTGAAAATCGCGGGAGAGTAAGGCAGAACTTTATGGAGGGTAGGGTAACATTTCTCAGCCGAATGATTGAATTTTATTAAGGAGTCGACTCTTGTGTGGCCTTGCATCATTCTGCAAAAGATCGATACCTCGAGACAGCATTCAAGGTCAGTTGACCTTAATCTTCCTTCTTAAACGCCAGTGCTTCATAGTGAGCAGCGTTCACTATG
This sequence comes from Thermobia domestica, assembly GCF_964235325.1. Taxonomy (NCBI): domain Eukaryota; kingdom Metazoa; phylum Arthropoda; class Insecta; order Zygentoma; family Lepismatidae; genus Thermobia; species Thermobia domestica. Next base: position 99,196,694 of record NC_137471.1, read on the forward strand.
GTTTTTGCCCCACCCTAACCTGATTTTTGAGCATTTAATTTAACTAGCATTTCACTGACGAACCATTTCTGTTGACTGTATACCTTCAGCATACAGGAACTAAACCATAACATTGCGTATCTCTGGAGAAATCCATCGTTGCACTCACTTATTCACGATTGACGGTCGAACGTCTACCTGCAAATAAAATACCTAGGTAGATAATTAAGCATGTGTATGTAACAACCACAATAAATAAGTAACTCAATAAAAACAATTATTCTTTTCCCTTATTTCTACTACACCGAAAACATAGGACAACACAGAAAAATCTGTTCTCCGGACAGTGGTATATTGTACAATATACAGAATCCTCTTGCTTACTACAGAAATCAGCACGAAGCATAGGTTATCCGTATGCTACATAGGCACTGCTCTTAGATGTTACATCATGCCGTTGCAGAATGTCTGATATCTGACAGTCTTCCTTATATTACATACATATATGTATGTTACCTTCGTCAGCTATATGTTATATACGTCCATTTGTATGTGAGATCCTGACCACCTATATTGTTTCATATGGAAAGTACGTATAGATGGAACTCTTATACAGAAAGTATTATAAAACATGCGTTTTCAGTTATACGTTTTCTGTGTGTTAAGTCCAAAAACTACAGGATTTACAAATGTAACATACGATTTTACGTAAGCCACATACATTTTTTTCTAAGTGAAGTTAACTTATTTGTCAAAGGAAGCTTTTATATTGTTAGCACTACTCGCACGCTACGTGTTCGTAGTTGTTTCTCCTAGACAACTATACATATTAACTGCAATCATCAGACAGTTCAAAACTCGGCAAAGAAAATGCTGTTGTTCGTCTGATAACAGTTGTTTGTTGGTAGATATTGACCAGTACTTTTCCAAACTTGCCCCATAGGCGTGGGTAAATACCAGTTATTCCACAAGTAATGTCTTTGTTTCTAGATCGTGAGAAGAAGGACGATAACTTACCTGGAACACCACCGTTAGGCAGCAAAATAGTCTTCATTGAGCTCCACAACCTTTGCTTTCTGTCAACCAGTTGTAGTGTTCCTCGCTGAAGAAGGTCACCGGTTTTGGAGCCAAAGAAGTGAGGTTTGGAATTGTTCCTCACACGTCACCCTCATCTTGCAGTGTTTTCCCGGAAATGTAGTTCTGCGAGCTGCGAAAAATACAGTAGTCTATTGGTGCAAGATCTGGTGAAACGTTGGATGCACGACTTTTTCCCAGCCACATTTATCGATTTCAGCACAGGTCCTTCTAGCCGTATGTGAGCATACATTACCACCAAAGATAAACACACCCTTGCGATGAAATAAAATATTACGTTACTCCAAAATTCAATCGTTACTGCAGTCAATAAGCGTTTAAGCTGCTGACAGTAGACATCAACATTGATTGTCCCACATGGCAAGAGCTCAAGGTGGAATATCCCACGGATATACCACCAAACTCTCAACATCGCTTTCCAGGAGGTGGAGGTCCAGTTTTGGCACAGCTCCTGCACAACCTCTTGAGATACTGACATATGCGTGTAACATTATGGTAGAGGACCTACTTTTCATCTCCTGTAATCATTCCTGTTCAGAAATTGCTCACGTCCTGACGGGTGAGCAGGAAACTGTAGATATCAACTTACTGTTGCTTCTGTTGAAGTGTTAACGCATATGATAGCCATTCGGCGAGTTTCGCCAGATACAGAAGTTCCTGCAAATGACAATGAGCGGTCGAATGGGAAATATGGAGTTTGCTGGTCAGTTCTTCAACAGTTTGCATTGAATTTGCCTGCCGCTGCTTACAGAGCATCGTTGTCCAGCTTCACAGGACTCCCTTTTCGTCCCTTATCGATCCCTCAGACCGAAACCTCTCGGATCACCTCTAGCAGTTCCACAACACCCTGATCATATACGATATTTAAGTTTCGTTCTACTGCGCAGGATGAATGTTCTTGATATTCATACAGCATTACATGCCGTATGTGGCCCTCCGACACTGCATGATTAAGCACAAGCCGCAATCTAAAAAGTAGAGTAGACCTTTCTTCTACACACCACTACACAACGAAGTGCCTTATATAACACAGCTATGGTACGTGCCTTCTACTTCAATATTCGCTCATCAGATGCTGTTATTGCAGCGGTCATCGGGAAAACGACATTACTTATGAGATAAACTAATACGCGCAAATTGATTTTTTTTTCAACTGCATAAGCCAGAACTCTTTTCAAGTTATCTGCAGTATTCTTTTTTTTTTCTTCCTCGCCTTTTGTAATATTCTTCCCTTGCTTTTATTTTAGTTTCAATGCGATAAAGAATAGAAAACCACAGTCAAGTCACATTTGTCTGTTTTGTCTCATGTAAGTTAAGATTTAGGAGATCTGAGAGTTAATATTGTAGATCCTTTCAAAACATTGTTGTCATTACGGAAGATGGTAAACAATATCACCATGTAGACTTGGACAACTTTTAACCAATGTTGAAATCAAAAGGCTAGTATTAACCTGCGTAGGTAAAAATAAACTTCGTAGGCTCATTCACTTACATTTTAAAGGCAGGTGATTGTTTACGGAAAGTAGTCTTTGTAAGTAAGGCAGTCCAATTTTTACTTTCTTCTTCACAAAGCAGTCTCTTGTTTAAAAATATACACAGAAGTTCAATGACGTCATACTTAATTGTAGGGCCTATCTTTTGTTTTTTTTTAGAAACAAATGATAGGCATAGTTAGGCTACTGGCAAATCACAGTGAGTCACAACAAACCACAGAAGGAATGGGTCATAGTGAGTCGTTAATGCTGACCCACGTTCCACTGATCTACTCCATTTCTGTTCGTACAGCTCCCTCCTGGATATATGGATAACATACGCGCCTTTGGTGTGGGAGATTCCGGTTCGATTCCCGGCAGGAGCTCGTATGGTTCAGATCCCACGTTAAGGTGTAATTCCACATCTTATATAGCCTCTCTGTCGAAAGGGACGTTAAAACTCAAATCTCTATCCATCTCTGTTCGTCTATACTCAAAAATTGTCTCTGTGATATTTTTTCTCATAGTAAGTATTGACACATGTTTTTTTTTTTTTTTTTTTTGTCCGTGAACTCAGTTTACGTAGAAAATCTTAGAAGAGTTGTGTTGTGTATCATTAATAGCACAAGAAAAGCTGTCCATGACATACCAAACGTTCCTTTCCAGTGTCACTTGTAAGTCAAATTGTACAATTCTAATAATAATATACACTTTCAGTGTCTCAAAACAATAACAAGATTCGTAGGCTTAAGGCAAAAATTTGTTTCAGTTAACCTAAGTTTAAAACTTTAAAAAAAAAAAAAAAAAAAATCTCCAGTTTAACATGTTATTTGACGCTAAGGTAATGTACGGCCATTTTGTGTTTTGTATTGGATAATTGAAGTTGTCTGTACCTATATTATGGGTAATAAATCTCCTTTCTTTTTTCAGAAAGATTCGGGGAAAATGAGAGTCCACTAGACTGCAGGATTTGTACTGTACAGTTCTCGCTGACACCTGTGCTCCAACAGCGTCCAGGTAGAACAAGGGAAGAGGAAGACATGAAAAGTGAGGGAGAAAAGGAGACGGAAGGGGTAAGGGACGAAGATAAATTGAGAAAGATGAGCCTTTTTAACTTCACGCTCCTGCTATTAAATGTAGATCAAGCGAGCATTCCTCACTCCAAAACACATCATGGTTAACACGAAAAGATCCCTCAGCTGTCAAGGGAGAGGCACGACCTCCTCGCTCAACAGATGAGACGCAGGTTCAGTCCAAAAGAGAAGAGTCGAGGTGGAAAATAAATAATATACAAGACTACAGGCATCTCATCCTTCAATTACAAAAGTGAGTTCAAGACAAAAGCAAGTACATCCCATAGTGTGATTCAGTTCTCGTTAAGACGACTTGTGATAAACACCTTCGTGGTAATGAGACATGAAATTAATTATTTTAATGACCATAATTAATAATTAAATTCTACGATATTGTTAGGATATATGGAAAACAGAAATGTCCAGAATATGACTGAGAGGCGATTTGTGTTTCTTGGTTTTAATTTTAATAATGATATAGTTATTAAAATCTGATACATTATGAAAATGAATGGAACACAACGTTCCGATTGAGATTAAACTATCCAAATACATGCTCTACTCATTGTTTACTTACAAATTAAATATATTAAATATATAGGCCAAGAATGTTGAGTTGATTTTGAGTTTACCGTCCCGTTCACGGTCAGGTAATATGAGATGTGGACCTACTGATCAACGTGGAATCCGGACCACATGAGCTCCCGCCGGGAATCGAACCCGCCCCCACGCCAATAGGCCACTAATGTAAACACAATAATATCTGTTATATGAAGGATTTACTAGTACGCGTCTTTGGTGTGGGAGACCCGGGTTCAATGTGGTTCGGATTCCACGTTAATCAGTAGTTCCACGTCTCACATAGCCTCGCTGCTGAAAGGAACGCTAAACTAAAAGTCAACTCATTAACTCTATGCTCTGTTGAAAAAAATCCCATGATATATTTTCTCAATTAAGATTAGAGTATCTATATAATAATCGGCAAAGCATTGACAATTGTCGTCGTTGACCTCACTAGAAGAAAATTATAAACCAGTAGTAAAGCAGCCCAGAGAGCACTTCAGGTGCTACCTTTTGACAAAATGTTGAATTTGTTAACAGCTACGACGCCAAAGCGTGCAATAGGAACATTCCAATCCACGATTTTGTGTTCTTTTTTCCCCTTTCTGTTAAAAAGGATAATAATTCCCTAACTGAAACATAGTGTGGAGTGACAGTGAAATGTTAGCTTCAATGCTAGTAGCCTATATTGTATTACTAATGGGATTAATTAATAGCAAAAGAATAGGCAAAGAGGTGAGAACGTTAGGACCAGATAATGATCAGGTGACTTCATCCCGATATATTTTCTTCAGGTGCCTAGTTATCATTTAATTTAAAATGAGACATCGTCAATTTTACGATCAAGCTAGCGTTCACTATGACTAGCAAGAAGTCTCGAGATCGAACTATAGAATTTGTAGCTTTGCATGCATTAAGAATTGAATTCTTTAGAGCAGTGGTTCTCAACCGATGTGTCGCGACCCCTAAGATGTGTCGCGAAATTTTAGAATCTACAAAACATGATGTAATAATTAGTTAGTTAAAATCGAGACAAACTGTACCAGCCAACACCTTCAGCTGTAGAAATAATGCTCACAAGGGAAAGTCACGAACTGGCTCCGCTGAGATCCGAACGAGACAATTGTGTTTGCTTTTGATATGTTATTACTAGACGAATCGCGAAGTTATAAGTGCCACCGCTCGGGATATCGTGAGTTAAAACATATTTTGTAATGTAAAAGCTATTAGCTGGCAGAAAAGTTTGAACCGGCTTATTTGTTCGGAAACGGTTGTGTAGGCATAAAACTCGACAAACATGTATCCCATTATTTTCAAGAGCACACCTTTTTGGGGTAAAAAGTTTGTTCCAGGGTACCCTGTAGGGTCTCTGACGGGTCCAACTCAAAAGTTTCAAATGGCAAGGGGTTAAGTAGCACATCGTTTGAAGGCTGCTGTGGAATGAAAGAAGATGGAGTAGGTGTCGACTCTCTACGATAAACCTATGCAAAATTGCGGTGGGTCAAAATATATACAAAAACTTAATTGAGAAATACATGACCATTCCTATAAATCGAAAACGGTGAGACAAATGTGAAAACAGAAAAGCAGGTGTAGCATTATTTTCAAAGTACAACGATTTAAAGTAAAAAGTCTTGTCCCAGGGTCCCAGGTTGGATTCAACTCAAAAGTTTCTATGGCAATGGTGGTTAAGTAGCACATCGTTTGAAAGCTGTTGTGAAATAAAAGAAAATGAGTTCACAATAACGGACTAATTTATATATAATACAAACAGGATAGAAAATGAAAGTGAGAATAACAAGGAAATAAGAAATAATCGAAATGGTAAATAAATAAAAAAAAATCTATAGTAGTTTCCGTTCTATGGTACTTCCAATCTTCTGCTGCGGCAGTTAGAGCTGCCGCCAGGTGGTAACAACTTCTGTACTTCGGTCGAGTCACTCGTAGATCTCTTTATTTCAACGAGTGGAATGAATGAAGATGCAACATAATTATTAGCTGTGATTGTCAGATGCAACATAATTATCAGCATTTATATACAAACTCACTTTTTACGATGGACTACAGATAATATTGGACTACAGATTATGTGTTTTTAACTTTTTGTGGATGTCTACTATTGAAAATAAACGTAAGTACCGGTACCACATTTAGCTTCTCCAGCTCCAGTGATTTGAGCTGGACATACGTGTGATATATATACATAGTAAGGTATTTTAAACTCAATATGTCGCGTTTTTTAACATTTCGTATCTTTTGTTACCTACGCTTACTGATGAATGTTCATGCTAAATTTGATTTTTCTAGCTTCAGCAGTTTGGAGTGCCTAGTGACTATACTTCCGACATAATTTTAAGCGGCCATCTTGGATTCAAGGTAGCAATATACTTTTCAATTAAGTTTGTGTATACATTATTGACCCTGTGTCATTTTGCATTGGGTTATCGTAGAGTCGAGACTTGCTCCATCTTCTTTCATTCCATAATAACTTTCAAACGATATGCTACTTAACCCTTGCCATTTGAAATTTTTGAGTTGGACCCTGTCTGGGACCTTGCGGGGGACCCTGAGGCAAACTTTTTTAACGCAAAAAAGTGTGTCCTTGAAAATGATGGAATATGTGTTCGTCGAGATTTCAATCTATCCAACCGTTTCCAAACAAATGAGCTGGTTCAAACTAGTCTGCCAGCTAATAACTTATACATTACAAAATATGTTCTAACTCATGATACCATTTCAGGTGGCACGTGTAACTTTGGGATTCGTCTAGTTATAACATATCAAATGAAAGCACAATTATTTCGTTCGGATCTCAGCGGATCCAGTTCGTGACCATCCCTTGTCAGTACAGTCACTATAGAAACTAACAGATTTCACTATTGCATAAGATGATTGTATTATTATTTATAATAAGAATATCTAATAAGTGTGTCCCGATGTCCTGGACGTTCAGTATAAAGTTTGTCGTCAGACAAAAAAGGTTGAGTACCACTGCTTTAGAGAATCGTTCGTGTTTTATAGGTGCATATTTGAACTCAATGACTTGTAGCTTTGCGTTCGTTGAAGGATTGAATTATTGGGAAGTAAGAGACTTTACTGATCTAGTACATTATATTATGCACGTTCAAGAAAGAACTTAATAATATACAGTGTTGTTAGTGGGCGGAAAATAGATTATATATTTCTAAAATAATGTGCTATATCATTATAATATTTGTAGTTTTGCTTGTAAGTTGCGATATCTTTTCTAAAGTTTAAAATTATTTTTAATTGATACACTTTTCATTATGCAAACAACACATTCGTAGTTGAATTCAAATGTTTTCAATATGTTTAAGGTATTCAGTCCTTGTTATAGCATCTGATAAGACCATGGTTTTTGAGGACGTAACAGATGACATAAATAACCCATGGATTTCCTCGTGGAACACTTGTTTTCATATCATTCATTTCTTTTACGTAGCTTAAGGCAACAGTGGAGTCAATAACTTGTTTTGTCTTCAATGTCATTAAAAAAATGCTATCACCATTCTGAAAATGAGAGGTAACAGGAAAATATTAAATAAAGATACAGATTCAACTGTTTGAAATTCATTTTTAGTTCATTCCCTACAAGAGAATAGTCACTACACTACAGAAATCTCTGAGAAATTCTCGTCACATAAAATGCGTCAGCAAATTTACAACTTCTTTGATCTTCTCTCAAGTTTTTTTCTTTCTTTAACTTTTATAACTCGCTATTTTGAATTTTTTAAAAACACTGTTTATTCGTCCTTCGTTCCTTTTTGGATAATCTTTTGACCATTCTATATGAATATAATATATAACATAACATAACATACACAAGGGAAAAGAATCATAGCATAGAAAACCCGAACGAAAGGAAATGAAAAAGAAATGGATAACTGGCACTAAAAAACTGGCCGCTCTTTTTACCTATATGAAGCTAGAAGAATGACTGATTTTAAAATGACATCACGATGTGCTCTCCTAAAATTGCATGGTTTTGTTCGCTGTCATGAGTCAGCAAAGGATGGAAAAAAGAGTTAAGAAAAATGTCCAACGCTGCTCACGAAATTGTAACAAGATTTCTTCATCATTTGCAACGAAATCTTTAGTATATATATATAAATTGTAAGAAAAATTAGTAGAAAGGGGAGAAAGACAAACGTAACGTTTCTTTCTTAGAAATTCATTCAAACCAACCGTTTGTAACAATTCTTGTAATTTGGTGTGAGAAATATATATATATATATATATATATATATATATATATATATATATATATATATATATATATATATATATATATATATATAAGAGAATAAATTGTGCAACGTGAGACATTCAGTTCTAGTACAGTTAAGTTGATTCCATCATCATGTTTTTTTTTTCTTTTTTTTTTTTTCATAGCACTCGAGAAGTAACAAGAAATGTTTGTAGTTGAAATTCCGTTCACGTATACCTACTTGTTTACCAGAATATATATTTACTAAATCCACTGACTCACTCATCATCGGATCTCCAAAACAGCGTACAGATTTCAAATTTTGTACAAATGTCCTCTTTGAAACCTAGGCTACAGCCTATGGACACAACAGCGACCCTGAAAGGAAACTTTAAGATGTTTACAAGGTTCATCAGATCACCGAAACTGTTAGGCACAGAAGCACTGAAATTTGTATAAATGCACTCAATGAACCCTAAGCAAAGAATAAACCAAGTTCTAAGAAATGGGATCTCATATAGAGGAAAGAAAGCCTTGAACTGAGGGAACACAAAAAAAATTCACTTTACAATAATTCACTTTCATTAATCCTCCGTCTCCGTTAGCCTAAAAGGCATAATTGTGGGACGTTAAATTTAAAACTTTTATTTCCAATAATAAATATGTTGTTATGTTGCAGCTTTCGTGGACCTCTCGCGACAATGAAGGATTCTAACGGCTTCTAAGTAAAATTATGAAAAAAAAAAAAAAAAAAAAATCAGGACATAAATTTTGTAAATAAATTTACTAGACGAGACGCGAAAGAATTCTTTGAGCATCAAGACGAGAGGAGAAAATCTTATTTTTCATATCGTCTCGCCTCGTGGGCAACACTACATGCCATGAGACCAACGTGGAGAGCTGCATAAGAAAGAGTTCAGAATATTTGAAATACAAAATTTTCGTTCACTTTTACTACATCCTCTGAGATTTCAGTTAACAGAAACATGTTCATTGCTGAAATACTAGTGGTAAAGGGTGTACACTTGGATAAAGGGTGTGTCCTTCATTATTAAAAGAAACTATTATCAATACTACAATGAATTTTCAGGAAAATAAGAAAACTCTTCTCATTACACGGTATAATAACTTAATTATTAATTTTGAAACTGACTAGGGTACAACATGGGAAGAATATAATCACTTATGCACAAAATTTTCAGAGAAACTCTTTCGTTCGCTAAAGCAAATACGTTTGAGAAGAGAGATGCTTGTCTTCCTGTGCTGTCTCACTCTAAATGAATTCGGTTGAAGGTAGCTCTGATACATTCGGTCGGAAATCATACGGTCGCTTCTGGCGCCAATTTTTGTTTTAGAGAGAAGTCCTTCGTGGCTATGTGATTAATGTACATGTCTTCGGCATAGGAGACTCGCGCTCGATTCCAGGAGCTCATTTGATCCGGATTCCACGTTAAACTGTAGGCTCTTTCGTATAGCCTAGCTACCGAAAAACGCGCTAAACTCAAATTAAGTCGAATCAATTTTGAAATCTTCTTCTAGAGGATGTATTAATTTAAAATGTAAAATGAAATTTGACATTAGTGTAACATATAATTATGTTCAATTGAACACTTTAAGTTATCATCCAAACTTCGTATTGACGAAGACAAGTATCTTTTTCACTTTCCATAGCTTTCTCATAGTTATATGATTAAATTATGCGCCTCCGGCACAAGAGAATCTGGTTCGATTCTTGGTAGGAATCATTCTGAACAGTAGTCTCAGTGTTGAAAGGGACGCTAAATTCCAATCCAACAAACGAATCAACACTTTCCAGTTAGTACTTTACACGTCGCAAAGCCGACCATCTTAGACGTCTCAATTATACTATCAATACCTAGGTATACTCAGGCACGTTGAGTGCCAACTCAGGCCCAGGTGTTGAATTATCATTGAGCCCGGTATAAAAACTGGCAAACTGTATCTCATATATTTACTAGTTACATCAGTTACATTATACTAATTATATAGGATTGAATATTTATTGTCATTAAATAACATTTGTTGCAATAGACAGTGTCAGCATATAAACAAATATATACAAAGAAAGATAGAAGTTACAATTTACACTTTTCTTCAAATTCGTCGATACTATAAATAGAATTATTTTAAATACATATACTAACTACATCACTAGGGTTACACTTCTTAATTTACAAAACAGCTTTTCTTGCTTCCCTGCTAGCAAATGTATCTATGATATCACTAAAGTTTAGCTAAAGTAGACTCCATTACAAGATTCCTAAGTCGGATAAACTTTGAGTCATCGATGATCGAAGGATATTCTTTACTCTTGTAAGTGCACTAAACGATCTTTCAGCCTCCGTCACCGACACTGGTAGAGTTCAAAAAATACGGAGAGCAATAGTAACATTTGGAAAAAATATTGACTAGTTTTTGGTCAAGAATTGTGTAGAGCAACTGAAATGGTGTCAGAGCAGTACTGAAGTTGGCAGATTGAATCACTTGTAGGTGAACCATTTCCTTGTAGATGATATCATCTGTTAAAGTTATCGCTGTATAGTTCTAACCAGGTTCTTACTTTTCCCTCAAGTTCATCATTGCTCAACGTTGGAACTTACACAAGAAACCGAATTTCGTGTTTAAATCATGTATTGCCTTTTACTGGCATTTAAGGTTGACTGTAACACAATCCAAAATAAATAAATAAATAAATAAATAAAAGATGAAAATTTCTTCGGGGTTCTTTGTTTATTTCTTGTTCTTCAACAATTCTGTCTGCTAAACGTTTCTTGATTATGCGCTTTTCTGAAAAATCTGAAGTCGTTACTAGATTTCTGCTCACAAATTTACATTCTTTCAAAATGTTTTCCCACTTACTGCGTAGTAGTATTAGATCTTCCATCAAACTTGTGATATTGTCAACTTCGACATCCAAAGCAATTTCTCTTACTTGCTTGTAAAATATTTGTCGTAATCTTCTCTTTAGCATAAGGATACACTTTCAGTATTCACCGGGCTCCGGGCTCCGCACCCCGCCGCTGCCCCAGAATCTCGTCAGGCCTGGGTGTACCATGAAGTGGCGAATTGTTTATCTTTGTCCAATTACTTAATAGCTGAGTACTTGGTAAATCTACTAAGATAATTTTCTTCTCAGCATTCCAAATTCGTTACATAAAAGGGGATTTAGGATTTAGATTTCTGGGCGTTCGGCATCTAAGGCCATTTAGCCCGTCACGATTTGAGGGATGACGTCCCTCGGCGAGCACACTATCCGGGGAAAGGTAAGGGAGAAAGGATTAGGGAAGGAAGGAAGCGGCCTGGGACCTACAAGTTAGGTACCACCCCGGTATCTTCCTGGTGTAAATGAGGAAAACGCAGGAAAACCTCATTCGGGGTGGCTGGCCTGAAAAAGCGTGTTACACATTTTCGACCGAGTAACCCCACCGGGAATCGAACCCGGGACCGCTCGCACCGAAGGTGAGAGCGTTAGCGACTACATAATAATTTTAAAAAGTATTTGCATTATTGAAACAACATATTTTCAATAAATGTATATTTTCATAGAAAACCGTAATAATTCGAAGAATAATTGGTCGAATTTTTTTAATGGATAGTATTAACTGAATGTTTCAGTACTTCTGTGCACATAATTACTAAATATTGGACGAGTCAAAACAGCCATAGTAGTAGCCATATTACTACAATCTTGTAGTATATCTATTCCTTTTACGAAACGAATCGAAGTTTCCACATTTTGCTACGAAAATATCATTTCCGCCTACACGCAAACGAGAAAAAGCCTATAATTGTAATTAAGAATACCTTGAGATAAGATTTTCAGGTTACTTTCTCACCCTCATTACTCATCGTTTAGGTAAGACTGTTTTTTTAAGCTTTTTTTCATACAATTTGCTTGAAACATTTTCTTGAACAAACATAACATAAATAATCACGCTGAAGTGTTAATTGTGAATCATCTTTAACTGTAGTTCCTCCGCGGCGCCAAGAAAAACACGAAAATGGATCTGTACGTTTCGAAATATCCCTGCACATTTTCCTTTCGCGCGCCTGGTTCATCTGTTGGAACGAGGTATCGTTGAACTCCAGACAGAACAAGTCCTGTGATGATAGTTTCCCAGCTTTCCCGCCCTCTATACCATGCTCCCCTCATAATTTCCCTTTAAAAAAATGAAAGAAAGAAAAAACAATATATCGGATTCACAAAACACCGTTGTAGCTAATTATCGAGTCCATGTGTTAGCCGGTGTAATTATTTGAAACAAACATTCTGTTGCCGCAAAACAAAGCAAACTAATTAACACGTTTTAATCAGTACTTCAATGTTAATTGTGCTATGTGTAGTTTTTAATGATCTCTGCTTAATGAGACTATACGCATTAATAGTCAAACTTCATGTCTAATTTTTTTAAGCGTGTTTCATTATGCTCAGAAAAAAAAAAAACTGGAGGACTAAAATATACAATAGCCAATTCCACTAGATTGGATATCATTATAAGATGAAGGTCAAAGATAACACTTTGCCCTCTTTTTAATCATTCTGAATTTTGATTGACTTAGTTCTTATTTACAGTCATCATTATAATTTAAGTTTATTACAGAAGAATTCATTAGCGGCAATTAAGACAAGATAAAGTTATAGACACCATGGTAAAACAATCATACCTTCGCGACATTCGGAAGCTTCACGTTGTTTAATAATTCATTGATCCTTATTTGTGATTATTACCATTAATCTTTGTGTTTTCTGTTTTCAGGTTTCTTCATTGACTCGCCTCATGATGTTACTCTCAGCATCCTTACAAATTTTAAACTCGGCTCGAGTCGAGTCCAAGATGTCTTGCAACAAGAAAGCACTATTTCTTTCCAACACAAAGTATCCTGCCACTACGGAAGAACACTGGAACTACATCCTTGCTGTAACAGCACATCAACTACTACGGCAGTGAAGTGGCACACGTTTGAATGAGTGATGAGCTGTCAGTTGTAATTATTTGTGTTATACGCTAGAGCATATGGTGGCAGGAAAAAGAGGGAGGGGCGAAGGAGGCTATACTTGCTGGACAATATCAAAGCAGAACAATCTAGATGAAGATGAAGAGATTAGTGGAAGACTATGGAGCATGGAAGCTTCTCAGTTGCGGCATGTAACTTGCCAATAATGGTAGAATACCTATGATGATGATGATGATGTAATTATTCTGTCCAATTCTCACCATTAGCAAGATTATTAATCTGAAGGATTTATATATGGTGCCTTCCATTTCAATTCAGGCAGAGCATGTACCATCACCATCTCAGAAATTGTTGAAACTTTTTTTATAGCAACTAGGCATTTTTTAAGAGACCCATATTTTTTTGTTTTGTCGAAAAAAAATTTCCCGCCAAGTAATGGGCCATCAAAGACTGGGAGTACAATTTATGAACTGTAGAAGACATGGAAAATGGTCAATTTCGGAGCCTCACCATTCGGCTATGGAGACAGGTAGAGTTATAATTCTTGTTGTGGTATGTACATAGGGATATAAATAAACTATATTTTATTATAGTTTGGTTTGCGCATGCGTAGCTTTTTGTACATAAATTAACAAATGAACGTCAATTTATCTGAAAAGTCGATGTTTGCGAATTTTTTTCGAGCACTTCCGGTTCGAATTTTAAAATTCTATTTTCACGGTTGGTAAGACCTAGTTATCCGCTTTCAGAAAAAAAATTGTATCGCTTCTGTGGTCAACCGTTTTGTCGCAAAAAATTCGAGAAATTGTAAAATTTTCAAAAATCGCCATTTTTGGGCGCCATTTTCTCGAAAACACCATTTTTTAAAATTCTGAAATTTTGTCAGATGGTTCAACTTTACCTGAATAATAAACACACCAAATACCATTTTCGACCAATGCTTCATGGATTAACTGCAGCCTTTTGAAGTTAGCGAAGTTTCGCTAATTTTGATGTCACAGTTAGCAACACTGGGAACAATAAAAGTGCAATGATTTGATGATGTTTGTGGTTCATATTCATTAAATGAAGAATAAAAGGTTTTCTTGGCTGGTTTTTTATTATTTTGAACAAAGAGGATCTCTGAAATAGTAAAATGAGCCTCCCCCTACTCCTTCGTTTTCTTAAACTGAAGTAATCTGAGGTGGAAATTACGATTACGAAACACACAAATTTTAAGTTTACTTGAAATGGCCATCCAATGAATTCTGATGATCTATAAAAGGCCTAAACTATTACCGCAGTATGATTTGGAATGCTCCAGACAAAGTCTCAATTAAGTGCGATGTCATTACAGTGATCGAAAAATGACAAAAAGTTAAAAAAATCGAAACGTTTTCTTACGCGTTCCAAAGAAATTTACTGAATTTTTAAACAGAACAATCCCAGCATAAAAATGGGTCACTCGGAATTTTATAGTATTCGACTAAAGTGTGTCAGTCCGCAACCTGAGAGGGAAGTGTGTGTGTGTATTGTGCAAATTTTAAGTTAGCTGCTACTGCGTTGCTACAAATCAAAGGTGCAACCTGTATTGAAGCTGTCATGAGTGACCAATTTCCTTTAGTAGTATGATCCGTAGAAAATGACAGCTGTCTTCTTCAAGAATGTGGTGAACGTCCTGGAGTGGAAGAAATAAGTGTGGTGTCTTTGATTATTGATCCTGATGAAAATGAAAGTGGTTACTTATGCTATATGGGAGAATAATGATCTCGTTAAAAAAAAAAAAAAAAAAAAAAGAAAGAAAGAAAAAGAAAAAAAAAGAAAAAAACTGTGCCACTTTCTGTTTTCGTATCGTACATTGCCGGTTTAACTGTAAGAATTGTAATTTATGACTACATCAAGAAAATCCAAACAGAATCAATTGGTACCGAAAACCACCGTATAAAATTTCAAGATACAAATTCTATTTTACTTCATGTGGACTTCGTTGAAAACTGGACTGTTATTCTGCAAAGTGAAATTCAGAGCTATCACCGAAATATGAAACAAGTGACAGTTTTGTTGTAATAAACGACGATAAAACACACGATTCGGCTCATGAACTCATAGTCATAGACAAGATTCTAAACATACTCGAAGAAAAGCGAAAATATATTTTATAGAAAAAGGTTTGAATACGTGAAAAAGGGTGTCTACAATTTCCCAAACTGTGTCAGTGATTTCTGATGGTGCTGCATCCCACTTTAAAAATCGTTTTCAGATGTTCGAGATGCAGACAGGTCCGATAAAGCAGTGTTTTTGCAGTGAAACCGGCCATGCAAGGGTCTCTGCGACGATAGTGGGGAAGGGGGTGGGTCAAAGAATGTGGCAACGCGCCATAGCCTTAGGCTAAAACAGATACACAGTATTAAAACCGCACAAGAAAATGAAATGAAATAAAATCTTTAAGTTTTACGTTCCACGGTTATGCCGGTTAGGCTGAAGGAGACGGTGATTATGAGAAATGAATGAAATGGTGGAATGCAGAAAGTGGGAGGAAACGGGATAACCCCAAGAAAACCCACGAGCAAGGTATTTGTCCACCACAAAGCCCACACGGTTCGAGCTGGGATTGAACCACGTACCCCAAGCTCCGGAAGTGAACGCTCTACCACTGAGCCACCGCGTCTCCACTAAGACCGCAGGAGAATTCGTGAGTATAGTGCAAGTACAAACTCTGGATATTACTCTCGTTTTGTCACCTGGAACTGAATTCGACGACTTCCGGAAGAAAAAAGGAAAAGTATGCGACCGGTAACTGGTATTCAACGAAGTTATCTTTGGCTTTCGGAAAATTGCGAAGTTTTTATGGCAGTAACGGGTCACCATGAACTAACTTCATACTTCCGCCAAAATCAAACTTTTGCAATTCAAAGTGTAGATTTAAGAAATCTGCAAAAAGGAACTTTTGTTATATACATATATGTATGATAAGCAGTGGTGCGTAGCAGAAATATTATGAATAAATCATGAATTACGTGAAGTTGAAGTGCTGTTTATGCTTCCACATGAACCTTCAGCAGGGTATAGGTTTCCAGAAGAGCATAAGAGAAGTGAAAATAAGTGTTTTGTGACTATCGACAATGTGCTACGCAGGGGCAGATCCAGGACGGACTTCTGGGGGGGGGACTGTAATACTGCTACTTAGAGCTACTTTTAAGAGCTCCAAACTCTGGGATGGGTTTTATTTATATATAAATAAGAAAGTTTCTTCTTCTGGGGGGGGGGGCAGCAATCGTCCCCCTAGATCCAGTCCTGGATGAGTTATGAGTGAACCAACATCTATTGGATCATCTGCACGGTTACATGCTATTAGCAAAGAAGACAAAAACCAAACAAATGATTGGCCCATGTAAAAAAAAAAAAAAAAAAAAAAAAGTGAAATTATTTTGTTTCCGAAGACCATTTTAAGTAAGTGAACTTGAAATTTGTGTGTTTCGTAATCGTAATTTCCACCTCAGATTACTTCAGTTTAAGAAAACGGAGGAGTAGAGGGAGGCTCATTTTACTATTTCAGAGCCTTTTTAATCAAAATAATAATAAAAAAAAAACAGCCAAGAAAACCATTTATTCTTCATTTAATGAATGTCAACCACAAACATTATCAAATCATTGCACTTTCATTGTTCCCAGTGTTGCTAACTGTGACATCAAAATTAGCGAAACTTCGCTAACTTTAAAAGACTGCAGTTAATTTACGAAGCATTGGTCGAGAATGATATTTGGTGTGTTTATTATTCAGGTAAAGTTGAACCATCTGACAAAATTTCAGAATTTTAAAAAATGGTGTTTTCGAGAAAATGGCGCCCAAAATGGCGATTTTTGAAAATTTTACAATTTCTCGAATTTTTGCGACAAAACGGTTGACCACAGAAGCGATACAATTTTTTTTTTTTTCGGAAAGCGGGTAACTAGGTCTTACCAACTGTGAAAACAGAATTTTAAAATTCAACCGGAAGTGCTCGAAAAAAATTCGCAAACATCGACTTTTCAGATAAATTGACGTTCATTTGTTAATTTATGTACAAAAAGCTACGCATGCGCAAACCAAACTATAATAAAATATAGTTTATTTATATCCCTATGTACATACCACAACAAGAATTATAACTCTACCTGTCTCCATAGCCGAATGGTGAGGCTCCGAAATTGACCATTTTCCATGTCTTCTACAGTTCATAAATTGTACTCCCAGTCTTTGATGGCCCATTACTTGGCGGGAAAATTTTTTTCGACAAAACAAAAAATATGGGTCTCTTAAAAAATGCCTAGTTGCTATAAAAAAAAGTTTCAAAAATATCTGAGATGGTGATGGTACAATTTTATATTTTTTTTGCCTGAGTTGAAATGGAAGGCACTATATATTAATACTATATATGTTGTGTATTTAGATATCCAATGCCTTTCAGTATTCTTCAATAAAAAGTACATCTTCCACTCAACTAATATAGTTCTACTACTCCATGCTCTCGACCTTTAAAATACAATTATATAATATATATATAACCAGCTGATTATTCTTTTCTCTATCTATTTCAGGTAGTAATTCTTTAATTCAGACAAATATATGCAACTATAGCGCTTTTCAAATAATATGTTATATGGCCTTAAGCGGGTTACCTGCTTTCTCCAATCGCAGTTAGTTACGCGGTGCTGTCAATCTGTGGCAAACGATGGTGTATATATAGCTACTACTGACTTCTCACATCAGTGCGAATATTGTTGATATCAGAAGCGCTACCTAGAAATAATGTATTATTATTATAGCCCGGATTTATATGCAAAATGCATGTTTATAGCGCATATAAGTGCATATTTTGAATGAAATTCGCTGTGCACGTATATTTCATAAACTTTGCAGAATATTGCATATTTCTGAATTTTATTGCTGCATATTGGCATATTTCAGAGTATATCACAAAAAAGTATTGTATTTAAAGTAAACTGAATCAGTTTGCAAACAAAAGAAGAATAAAATGGTGTAGAATAAATGTAGAATAAAATGTTGTATAGAATGATAGAATAAAATGTTGTATCTTAAATTAGTCCACCTGATTTGTCTTGCATATGGTCTTCATTGCGTAGCGGAAACAATCAGATGCCAGTTTCCGGAAATGGACGCGCTTGTTCCAAATGTAAAGAAAGTATTTGTGAAAACTCCATCACGCATGCGTATCTTTCACGAAGTTGCGAAAAATGTTCCGCTACATCCGCTACCAGTTTTAACCTAATGGGGCTCGTACTAGAAGTTGTGTCGTATTATACAAATAGCTTAAATAAAGTGAAGACAGTTGTACACTCACTAAATCCTGATGATGCAGTCCCTATTTATGTGACACAAAAATGTTTCTTTACAAGTGCCAACACAACCACTTCTCGAGAATACCTGAAATTATCAGACAGTTGGAATCCCGTAACATGCTTTGCAGCATTCATTCTTCTTGTTGGGCGAATTATCGCAGTCTTTGTCCAGTGAAACTCACGGTGTTGCGAAAATAGTCTCAGATAAACTTCCCCAAATATTAGGCAAAACTCAAGGATAGAAAACGATCTGTGACATTACAAATGTACTTGATCTTGAAAACAAGGAATTGAAAGAATAGTGTTTTTTTACATGCACCAGTGATGTCTGCTGATGTAGAAAGGAACTTTTCGATCTATAAAACTTTACTCATTGATAAACGCAGGGGGTTTACAGAAGAAAAGTTAGAAAGGCATACACAGTTAATTACAACAGATTTCATTAAGGTAAGATATCTTTGTACGAAATTGAAGTTTACTTTCTTAATGTATATTTCAGCTCATATGTTAAATTTTTTCATGTATATTTCAGTGCATATTTTTTATATTTTTCGTGCATATTTGCACGCATATCTCTGGGTTGGTTTGTGTATGCAAATCCGGGCTCTAAGTATTATGTTATTTGCTGTTTTTTTGCAAGCAGAAAAATGAATTATGACCACATAGTGCAAATAGAGCGTTTCTATGACAACTGGATGTCATGATAAGACTTTTAAATGATTCCATATAAAACAATTGTCAAAATCTTTCGAATAAATTGTCTCGCATAACTGCTAGTAGATTTTGATTCAAGCGTTTGTTCAGTATTTCCCTCTAACAAGAAATCGAATCCACAACCTATCATAAGATAGAAAACAAACTAAATTACGAACACGACTTGGGTTCTCTTTGCTTGGAAATGCATATGTAACTGCATATTTTAAAACGAACACTTTCATGTATACAATAAATTACAAATGGTACACAATAATAGTGTTAGAAGATCGCTGTTAATTTCTTCGCTTTTCACGTTTGACTATTATACAGGCGCACACCCGGAATTTTTTAAAGGGAAGGGTTCAAAGTTTATTTGGGAGGGGGCAATACTACATGTCATTAAGCCTATGTATTATTGAATGAGTATTATTTTGCACTCGAAATGACGATAAGTAATTCTAAAATTATTATTATTAAGTATTCTGTCTATTGGCAGGTCCTGGGATTAATGAGGTTTTAATTTTTTTTCTTTATTAGCTTCGATCCTGGAAATGTTTCTTCCGCGTTTCTCAATCTTCAGCTTCCTCATTAACTACCAATATTTTCTTATTTTCCAAATTATCGAAGTTTTTTCTTCCTACTCTTCGCTTTCCTTCCATCTTTCCCTCTATGGCGGTACGAAAAATATGTCCAATCCAATTGGCCTTCCTACGAAGGATGCTGGCTAAAAGAGTCCTCTTCTCTACTATCCAGGCACGTGCTGGCCTACCGGAACATGTGCCGGTGCGGCTTCCGGAACATCACAATATAAGTAAAGGTACAAGTTTTTAACAATAAATTATTACAGTTTTATTGGTAAAGAACTCGTGAAGGGTACAGTGCGCCTTTTGCATAAGGTCCCTGCGAAATATTACATTATATATATATATAGGGTTGCCAGATTTTGTAAACGAAAAACCGTATGATGCATTAATGAAATACTACATTGACACTGGGCTCTGTTTCTAATTTACGAGTTTACAGCATAGAAGCTTATACAGTTTTAATATGCATGCGCATATTCGCGCATATTGATTGTTCCTGTGTGCGTTTAAAGCAGTGTTCCGATAAGCAGTGTCTATTATATTTCTAAAATATAGCTATATTTTTCGTGAAATGTGATCTTCCTGTCACCTCGGCATGGCGCGTCCTTAGGTTGCGGATCGAGGAGAAGGCTTCTAGATATAGAGGTTGGCTGCGAATATACTGAATAAGCAGTAGCGGACAGATGACAAGGGGTGATTTTCCAGCTTGGAGATTTGGTACGAGGTTAGAAAATGACTCGTCCTGTAAAAAAAAAAAAAAAAAAAAAAAAAATGTTCAGATATATTCGCAGAATCTTCACTGATAACTTGCCACGAATTCAGGAAAGTAAAATGGACATGAGATTTGGAGCATGGAATGGAAGAAGTCTTTATAGGTCAGGCACGTTAAAATACGTAACGAGTGAGTTATAGAAATAGAGGATGGACCTACTAGGATATCTGGAAGTTAGATGGAACTGAAGCAGTCAAGTGAAATTTTACGTTCTTTTACAGGGACGGAATTAAAAATTACCAACTAGGAAGAGATTTTTTCGTTCACAAACGAATAATATCAGCAATTACTTAGATTGAATTTGTTAATGATAGATTTTCTTTTACTTCTCTTAAGGCTCAATCGTGTGATATTATTAATTCAAATGTACATGTCCCAACAGAAAATAAGGATGACGATATAAAAGACAGTTTTTACGAAGAAAGAGAACGGGTATTTGACCAACTCCCGCAATGCCATATGAAAATTCTATTAGAGGATTTCAATGCGAAGGTAGGACGAGGAGGTATTTTCAAACCGATTATAGGGAATAAAAGTCTGCATAAGGAAAGTAATTACAACGGCGTTAAAGTCGTGAACTTTGCACCATTCAAAAAACTTATCGTGAAGATGACAAAATTCCCACATTGCAACATTCATAAATATGTTTGGACTCCACCACATGTAAAAACACATAAATTGATCACGTTTTAGTAGACAGAAGAAGACAATCTTGCACAATTGATGTTCCGTCATTTAGATTGGCTGATTGTGACACTGATCACTACTTGGTAGCAGCGATAATAGAGAGACTGTCATTGAATAAAGGAAATATTCAATATCTGAAAACGAAGAGGTTTAATTTAAAGAAATTAGAGGAGAGACAGGTGAGAGAAGAATACCAGATTGAAGTGTTGAATAGATCCTCGGTTTTAGAAGTTTCGACATGCACTAGTATTCAGGATACTTGGGTTGAAATTAGAGATAGCATTAAAATTTCAGCAAAAGAAAAATTGGGGCATGCGGAAATACGTAGGACATACCATGGTTCGACCAGGAATGAACTAAACTAGCAAAGAAGAGAAAACAGGCGAAACAGCATTGGTAACAAAATCCGACTGAAATAACTACACATTTCGTTGTCATCTGGCGAAAAACTTCCAAAACTAGAACATAGAAACCAATTTTTTTAAAGCTAAAATTAATGAATTTAAAGATAATAGTAAAAGAAGATGCATATAGAACGGAGGTGCCTATAACTCTATAGAACTTTTAAATTAATGTTATATTTGTTCTGTGTTTCTTCTTTCAAAGTAGGTTAATCAGTTTTATTCGTTAAAAGTTCATTATTTGTTTATGTTACTCGTATAATTATTAAGGGTAGAAAATGATATGTAATAGTAAAAACAAAAAATATTCGGGATATCTATAAGAGCATAAACAAATTCAAGAAAGGCTCAACCTCGTACTTATATATTAAAGAAGGCCGACAAAACAACTATCACTTACACAGATAGTATCTTCATTAGATGGAAACATTTCTTTGACGATTTACTTAACACGCGACTAAAAACTAATGTTGGTGAAGAAAGTGAAATGCATACAGCATAACTGTATATTCCAGATCTAACCAAACAGAAATAGAAATTGCTATAAAAAATAATAAAGAAACACAAATCTCTGGGTTTAGACGAAATTCTGACTGACTTAATTTTAGCTGGAGGGAACAAAAATTGTTGAACAAAATACACAAACTCGTTCTCCTTGTCTGGAACAAGGAAGAATAGCCACAAGAGTGGAAAATGTCATTGTCCCAATCCACAAGAAAAGCAACAAAGTGATCGTAATAATTATTGAGACATTTCTCTTTTGTCAACATCCTATAAATCCTCTTAAACATTCTATTAGCAAGATTGACTACATTCGGAGATGAAATTATTGGAGATTATCAGTGCGGATTTAATTGAAACCGATTATCTATCGACAACACATTTACCATTCGACAAATACTCGAAAAGAAATGGGAATACAATATCCCGACACAGAAAGATCTACGATTCGATTAAGAGGGAAACATTGTACAACATTCTTAAAGAATTTGGAATACCGAAAAAGTAGTTAGATTAATTAAGATATGTATAAATGAATCCCCAAGTACGGCCCGAGTAGAGAAATTCTTGTTTACGAGCTTTCAAGTTCACTCAAAAGAAAAAAAAAAAAAAAAAAGACTTGGTGAGGAATACAAAATTTGTTTGCTCAGGGCATTTGGTCACTTTATTTGGTTAGTTTAACCAAAACGTGGTCATTTATACCAAACGTGTTTGGTCACGAACACTATATTTTTTGGTCAGAACATTTGGTTGAATAATTTGGTTATGCCAACCAAATCTTAAGTGATTTCGTAAAGATTTGGTTCTCCTGACCAAAGTGTTTAGTTACAAAGTCATATGTATCGATTTGACTCCTGGATAATCTTTATGGAAATTGTCAGTGTTTTGAACGCATGTAAGTGACAAATAAAACTGACTATTTACCAGCACAGAATGAATATTTCAAGTGTGTGGATTAATTGTGTAGATCGAGGCAAGCTTACTTTTTCGTATATGTTACTTTACTGCAATGTAATGTGTATTGGTTATCTTAGTGGCCGTAAATTTCGCGTAACGAATAGACCTTTTTATACAGATGAAGCAGGGAAGTTGTATTCAGTGCTTCTTTCAGAAGCAATGTTCTGGGAGGGCACACTTAGTATTCCGGGGGCACCACTAATCTATTTCATTTATTATTATACATGTATTATAGACGTATTATTTTGGTCTCATATGAGAGGCACTCTCAGGGCTCCGGGGGAACAGTGCCCCCGAAAAACATGTCTGGAAGAAACACTGGTTGTATTAACGACGCTAGGACAGGGAGCAAAATAATAGGGGCATTTCCTAATCCCCCACTAGAAACTCCCGGAAAGGGGTAAATAAAGTGACACTAACACCAGAAGTATGCAAAATAAACTGGTGCATTCACAGTTTACAGATGCACAAAATCTAAAATATACGGAAGAATAAGGACTATTGTTTAGTTTCTTCCCCAGATCACTTGGTATTGACTCTGGCTCACTTGGTAGTGGTTACCATTCGTTATTTGTAACTGTGATGTAGTGATGAATATAAATGCAGTGCGAATGTATGGCATAGAAACTACGGTTCATAAAACACGAGCCACTTTGTTCTAGGTGGCCACTATAAAGCACGAATGCTATCTAACCGAGTGAGGACAGAGCGCAGCAGGTGTGCCCGAGGGTCAGCAACGGGGTGCGTCCGTAGGGAGCAGACACGTCAGCGACGGTGGGTATCCATATAAACGAGGTAGTTAAGAACAGCTCACTCTAAGTCGCATACCGACTCCGTCGATGGATTTGGAGGAGATACTAAATGTCATTCGAAATACGAAGAATAATTTTGAAAGAACTTTTCATATGGAGTTCAAATTTGGTAATTCTTACCTGTGAGATCGATATTTCCTGAGAAATACATTAATAAAAGCATGGAAGTTTACGTTTGGAACACCACTCGAAATAATTATTGAAGATATCTAAGTTCCCTAATTTACCTCTAACCCGAATTTGAAGCTTAAGATATATAAAACGACAATCATGCTTGTTGTGCTGTATGGTTGCGAAATATGGTCGCTTACACTGAGAGAAGAACATAGACTGAAAGTATTTGAGAACAAGATCCTGACCCTAAGAGGAACGGGAATGGGGAATGACGGAAACTTCATAACGAGGAAGTGCATAATTTATACCGTGCATTTACCAAATATTGTTAGGGTCATCAGCTCTAGGAAACTCAGATAGGCAGGTTATGTAGCCAGAATAGAAAAAATTAGGAACACTTTCAAAGTTTTATCTGGAAATACAAATAGGGAAACGACCATTAGGAAGACCGAGGCGCAGATGGAAGGACAATATTAAGAGATAGGAATATAAAGTAGAAACAGGATCCAATTATGCGGCATTGAACCTCCTGTGTCCATAGGCCATACAGCTTTTTTAAGTGGTTGATATATTTAGCTTCATTTTCTTTGACAAAAATTTAATTATAGGGACTTAAAGTGTTTCTGTAGTAAAGAGGATTTCGAGGTTTCACAGTTTAGCTATTTACGTTACTATTTTGGTAATTTTGATATATATACGTATATCGTCAACAATTTGGCTAAAGGTCGAATCTCAAAATCTCACTTTTTCAGACATAAAGAAAGAAATATAATTCAACAAAGGAGGAAAAAGTTAAATATGCTATAATTGATCAATAATTCCATATACTTATTATCTGGAATAGATGATGAGTTATTACATATTCAGCTGCTTTCCTGTCCACGTAATTTTCTTTCTTTGTGTCTGAAAAAGTGAGATTTTGAGATACGACCCTTCCGTCAAATTGTTATATATATATATATATATATATATATATATATATATATATATATATATATATATATATATTCCCGTTTGTATGGTTTGTATCCCAGCATTGGCCTGCTCCTATCCGTTTTAAAAAATCTTCGTTTGTTACTCTCTCCGTCCATTTTCTCTTCTTCATCTTTCCTCAACACCAGATTTCGAAGGTCTATAAACAGTGGTCGAAGTGAGACGGTATGCAGTGGTATGTCATACCGTATCTGTTTTTTCAGTAATGAAAGCATACCAGCTCTGGTTTTACAATGATTCAAACATACCGTCACTGAAAAGTAGATGTTAAATACGTTTAATAAATCCATTTTTTTATCTATCTATTAAAATGCTACATAAACTATAAAAACGCCTGAACTCCAACCTCTAGTTTTGGATTTCAAAGCTTTGACATACGGTTATTTGTGATTTCACGTTTAACAAGACAATATTTTAAAGTATGTGTACTTAAAATAAATTATTTAAATACATCTTTTTTTTTTAAATAAAGTTTATGTTTTAAAATTATTGTTCGAAGTCTTTGTATTTTAATACGCCTTCTCCAAAATCAATCTAAATGAATTGTGCGGGCCATCTTTGGAGTTCTTTTAAACTATATGTTTGTGGACATTTATATCTTTGTGGCCAATCCTTTCGACAATGAGATCTCGGAAAGTACATGCTCTAGAAAGATGATGTTTTCACTGATCGATTGCAAATTTTGCGTAGATTGTCCAGTTCTAATTGAATATTTACGAAACATGCCCATTATTTCTTTATTACATTTTTACGGGTGCACTGGAAGTGTTGAAATTAAAAAAAAAAAAAAAAAAAAAAAACCTAACTAAAGCATCATATCTTACGAATTATACATTCCAACACCACATTATTGTATATAGGGGTTGCATATCTCTCAGCCGTGTATTTCATGGTCAAATTATAATGAAAAACAATGGATAACCATTTCTCCAATCTAAGTTGAATCTTTATTCTTTGGACGGTTTTGCCCAATTAACACCATATATCACTGACATTATAATTAATTGTGTATGTAATGTAATTGCTTATTACATACTGCATGCAAGAAGAAAGAAGACACTTATCATACATGAATTACAAACTCCAACCTGAAGTAGACCTAGGTTCAAATCTTTAAACGGTGAAAGATATTTAAAAAGTAATCGAAAAAATCTCCCCTTTTACGGTTTATCTTGCTGATTTTTATCAAGACGTCTTTCACTTGTGTCTGTAAAGGGACATGTACAGATGTGAGGAATAACAAGGAGATTCATGCTCATATGTGAATCATGCAATGTGTAGAGAGCGCAGGTTCTGCTAGTCTATATTATGAAATTGAAAGTGACTGTGTTTGTGACTCTAACCGCCCACCGATCTCGATCAAATTTTCAATGTAGATGCGGTTCTGGCCTGGGAGTGTTTTAGCTATTTACTTTGACGGTACAACTTAGAGGAGGAGGAGGGGCATAGGAAAATAAATAAAACTTAATAACTCTGGAACCACCCGAACAATCTTTATCAAATTTTCAATGTAGATTAGGTTCGGGACTGGGATGATTTTTATCATTTCACTTTGACGGAGCAACATAGGGAAGGGGGTGGAGGGGGAGATATACAAAAATCAATAAACAAAAATAAAAGTGACTATGTACATGAATTAATTACTTTTGAACCACCCGATCGATATCAATCAAATTTTCAATATATATACCTAGGAATTTTTTAATCATTTCATTTTGACAGTAGATCTTAGGGGAGGGGGAGTCGAGGAGAGGAAATATATGAAAATAAATAAAACTTAATAATTCTTGAACTACCAGACCGATCTCGATCAAACTTTCAACATAGATAAGGTTCGGGCCTGGAATGTTTTCTTCATTTCACTTTTACAATGCAACAACGGGGAGGATGAGGGGGGAGATATATATGTCAAAAAGTAAAAATAAAAGTGTCTCTGTGACTTCATCACGTTTAAACCACCCGACCGATCTTAACCAAATTTTCAACATAGATGAGGTTCAGATATAAGGTGTTTTTTATCATATCACTTTAACTGTAGAACTTAGGGGAGGGGAGAAATCTATAAAAATAAATGAAACTTAATATCTCTTGAACCATCTGACCGGTCTTGATCAAACTTTCAACATAGATAAGGTTCGGGCCTGGGATGTTTTCTTCATTTCACTTTTACAGTGCAACGAAGGGGAGGGGAGGCGGGGACAAATATATAAAAATAAATAAAACCTAATAACTCTTGAACCACCCAACCGATCTCGATCAAATTTTCAACATAGATGACGTTCGGGCTGGAGATAATTTTTATCATTTAACTTTGACGGTGCAACGTAGGGGAGGGGCAGGCGGAAATATATGTAAAAAAAATAAATAAATAAAAAAGAAATTGACTGTCTATGTGATTTCACTCTTGAACCATCTGACCGATCTCGATCAAATTTTCAACATAGATGAGGTTCATGCCTGGGATGGTATTTATCTATTCACTTTGACGATAGAACTTAGAGGAGTTGGTA
This sequence comes from Thermobia domestica, assembly GCF_964235325.1. Lineage (NCBI taxonomy): Eukaryota > Metazoa > Arthropoda > Insecta > Zygentoma > Lepismatidae > Thermobia > Thermobia domestica. The sequence continues at coordinate 99,224,425 of NC_137471.1, forward strand.
GGAAGGGGAGATATGTAAAAATAAATGAAACTTAATAACTTTTGAACCAGCAGACCGATCTCGATCAAATTTTAACTTAGATTAATTTCGAGAATCAGATGATTTTTGTCATACACTATCACTTTGCCGATGTAACTTAAAGGAGGGGAAAGACATTTCCAGTGATCGAAAATGACCGATATTAGTGTCGAATCTATAGATTTTGAGGTCGCTGAGATGAACGGTGACACTTCTGATGCCATTTAAATCCAAATTGAGCCCCTCAAAAATTATGGGAGGGAAGGGGTATATATATATATAAATCAAAATTATCAATATCAGTGTCGAATTCATACTTTTCGGGGTCGCTGAGATGAACAATGACACTTCCGATGCCGTGGCCCGCAACATGGGGAGGAGAGGGGATATATAAGAATCATCGAAAATAACCAATATGATGGGCGCTTTAGTAATAGTAAAAACTGACTAACTAACGAAACATATTACTATTTTTTCTTAATTTATCCCAGCGAAGCGGGTAATAATGCTAATACCCAATAATTGAAGAATAGCTTTGCACGTAAAAAGATTTTATTTGTTATGTTGAAATAATTTCTAAGTTGACAACACCGACGTTTTTGCTATCTTTTTCCTACTTTACGTCTTTAAAATGAGGTGTCTTCAAAGAAGTTCACCTGGTTTATATTTTGATTTATCGTATTGAATTGTTTGTTATGTTTGTATGTGTGTCTTCTGGCCTTAATGCATATAAATGCCGTGTTTTGAGCATGGGCGGATTTATATGTTGTCTGCTGATGGGGCGGACCTTCCGGGGTTTGGAATACCTCACAGTCGAGTGGTGGGACCAGGAAATTGTTAATTAATATCTTCATTCAATTTTTGAGCATGTTCATATACAATTCTCTATAATAAAACATAAAGGGATTATTTTTAGAAACTTGTTTGCGGGGAATCAAAGTCTCTCCATATCCCTCCCCGCTACTGCAGAGAAGCTCTCCAAAGGCTTTCAGGCATTATGTAAATAGAAATGCTATCTTTTAGGTAACATACCGCCACTGCATTTCAACATTTATAGCAGAAATCGTAATAAATCGTAATAAAACATACCGCCTCTGTTTTTTCCCACTTCGAACTGTCTCAATATTTCTTTTCTAACTTCCTTAATGTCTAAGTCTGAACCATACAGTCCAATACTTCGTATATAACACTTGACCAGCTTCTTCCTTATTCTAATATTAAGCCTGCGAGTTAAGAGTGATATTTTCTTGTTGAATACCTCTTTTGCTACCGCAATTTTTGACCTGATAACTTTGGTGGAGTAAGTGTCTCTCGTAAAAATGTTTCACAGATATTTGAAATTACCAATCTTTTCAAGCTCTCTTTGTTCTACTCTAACCTGTAAGGGGCATTTCCACGGGATATTCTCATGACTTTCGAGTTTGCGATATTGATTTCCATTTCATACGTTTTTTTCTGTGCCAACTATTTTGTCAATCATCTCCTATAGTCTTCGTAGGTTCTAGCTACAATAACCGTGTTCTCTGCATACATAATCTTGTTAATGATCTGCTCTCGAATTTTGAATGAAGGAATTATTGGTTCCTTCATTAAATATTCACTGTAAATGTTAAATAATAAGGGGGGATATACTACATCATTGTTTTACTCCTCTTCCAATCTCCACACTACTGGTTTCTCCTTGATTTAAGCACAAATTCACTATTTGTCCTATGTACAAGTTGCAAATGAGTCGTCGATCTCTCCAGTTGACCCCGATTTCTTTAAGTATTTTAAGAAGTTTGGTCCAATTAACCTGGTCGAAAGCTTTTTACCAGTCGATGAAGAACAAACATGACTCTAAGCTGTTCTGATATGATTCTGGTCATTCCAATAGCATTTCTGTGCTTTCCGTTTCCTTCTGGTGCAATTTATCATATTTAAATGTTAAAAAAAAACAACAAAAAATGAATGAATGAATGAATGAAATAAGGAAGAGGAGTAAAACAATGATGTAGTATGTCCCCCCTTCGTCGTTGTCTCCGCCAATATGAGTTAAACAAATAGCAGAGAACAACCCAATCAATGTTGTGTTTGTCAACTGCCTGACCAGTTCATATGTTCTTCTGCCTAAATTGTCCCGAACTGCATTGGGAATGTTACTATTCATGTCAGCGACTAGAAAACTATCAATTCGACACTAACATTGGTTATTTTGGACATGATAATTTGCATCCTCCCCTCCCAACGACGATAGGGGCTAAAGTTGGAGTTGAACGCCGTCGGCAGTGCCACTATCATTCTCAGCAATCTCGAAAACGTTGAATTTGACACTAATATCGTTCAATTTGGGTATGTTTGTTTTCACGCTTCGATGGCGATGGGGATTAACGTTGGATTTCAACAGTTTTGGGCGTGTCACTACTCATCTAGCGGCCCCGAAATCTATGGATTTGACACTAATATCAGTCGTCCTATATATTTATGCTTTTATGCATAATCTTGACCCCCACCAATCCTCGAAGCCGAAAATCGAAAAAGAGTAAAGAAATAAACGATATAAATTAATGATGAAGAGAAACGCCTTCGACGTTACGTCTGTTAATATGAGTGCAAAAAGTAAATAACGAGAAACATATATTTAGCGTTGCACTGTCAATATGAGTGAAATAAATAAATAACGAAGAGTAACGCCTTTGAGATTGCCTCTGCTCATTTCCGGGCAACTGACATGTTTCTTCTTGCCTAAACTTCGACTTAAATGTTATCTGGATTATCACCAAACTGCTTAACTATCATGAAAATTGTGAATTTGATACTAATATAGTCATTTTGAACATAGTACTTTTCAACTACTCCCCCTTGACCATGAGGACCAAACTTGGACTTGAATGGCATCGAGAGTATCACTATTTATCTCAGCGATCCCGAAAACTATGAATTTCACATTAATAACCGTCCAGAGCTCCCTCGTAGCTATATAGTTTGAATACATGCCTTTGATTCCCAGCGGCAGCTTACATGGTTCGGATCCCCCGTTAAGCTGTAGGTCCATGTCTCACATACCGTTGTTGCTGAACGGGACGCTAAGCTCCAATCCACTACTACTAATATGTATCCATCGTCCTAGATATTTAGTTTCTCCTTATATATATCGTACGTGCTTAGGTCTTATAAAGAGTTATCTATATATATAATTTGGTGCCTTTAGGGACATCTTTCTATGCGAGTCTCTCTTAGACACATACATACATTATTTTTTATATATGTTAAGTACAAATTAATCCTTATGTAATTGAATTTTAATCTTTGAGTTGTGTACGATTAGTTTTAGTGTAGTGGTGCGAATAATCTTGTGTATTGTAGTTATTCCAGGTTATTTGAAACAGTTCATATGGTAGTAATAAGTCTTATTCATTATTATAAATTCTAGTCCTATAAACTGTAGTAAAATATAGCTTTATATTGAAAAATTATGATTTATTTTTAAAAATGTATACAAAGAATAATAACGGAGAACAATAATTACATGATAAAAACAATATGCATGGAACGTAAAAAGTAATAAAAACCTTAATAAATTAAGATAAAATTACTTATTGAAGTTTTTGGTTTGGTATTTTTACACATTTTTTTTTTTTAATTGGAAGAAAAACTACACAAACCTATATATTATAATAGTTACAAATTACTCTCTTTTCTGCATTAATACTTGAATAAATGTTCATTTCTGGAAAGTTTTCAGTATTTGTTTTAATAAGTTGAACTTATAAGTTGAACTTTGAAATTTTGGGTAATCGAAAACTTACAGTAAATACTTTATATTAGTGTTACTTCTTATTTATATATGATGGAACAATGTAAATATAGAATAGTAAAGCTACGAGAAAACATTGTATTACGCGTATGAAACAGATTAAACGTCAATATTTTGATGTTCTGAAATCAAAGATACAGTACGTTATTATTATTTATTTATTTATTTTTTACACCATGCGTATTTTCCAGAAATGGAAAATTGTTAGATTTTCACTCAAAAAAAAAAAACTATTTTTTCATGTGACGTCTATTACAAATTAAATTTACGGTACAATATAAACAACAACGCTATAGGAAGAACGAATTAGTGAAACAAGTTTTCACAAGTCGAAAAATTTTCGTCACCAACCACTACAAGGTAGAAGGGGGGAATTGGGAGGTATGTTTTTGTCAACCTTTTTATCCTTACAGGTTATAGATGTTTTACTAGAATTTTAAGAACTGATTGTATGTCGCAGGCTCTTCTGCGCCTACTGTGGTATTAGTAAGCTTTCAGCATCTTCACTTTTGATGCTGAAACATTTGTATTGTTGTTGGCCTGATTTTCACCTAATCACCTGTTGGCCTGGTGCAAAATGATTAAAGCCATTGAAGGTGCACATAAACCCGTGGGGGTGATTGGGTGTAAATGAAGAAAACTCAAGCTTTCATTTGGCACATATAACTTTTATTACTCTTAAAAACTAATAGTTTTATGTGGCCTAGAAAAAAATATACCTTTGTTTACGTAAAATAAGGAGCAACTTATTTCTAAATCTCAAAGAAATTTGAATGCCTTATCAAGCCTTTTAGTTTATAGCACAGTATATTGTCCTGTGAATTTAATCCAAAATTTATCACATACGAAAAAAACCTATAAACGGTCAAAACTTTGGCCGAAACGTAAAAACGAAACAAAAAATTAGAAAAACCAAGATAACAGGCCCTGATATTCAAACATGGGAGAAGGTAATAAGATTAACGCTAAATAATTATAAACTATTACAATAGAACATGGATTGCTAAACAGGTTCTATTTACAGCATCAGCACTATTGGCATACGTAACCGCCCTAGAGGCCTAAATTGAACAAAATAGCTTAATAAGCACAACGCACTATGAAACAAAAGTGTACACCAGAAAAGACAAAAAATAGCGCAGCATTTAAATGAATTCTAAGCAAAAATTATTCATTTAAGGCATTCCAGCCATTTACCCCCGCATCATGCCAAGGTACAAATTTTAACAAAATTTTAACTGCCTCACAGTGAGGATTCAAGATTGCTGCTCTTCACGACGCCATTCTTATCATGTTTTTAAGCAGCAATAAAAAATCTGGCTCAAAACATTAACAGATGCGATATCTATTGTGACACAAATCAAAACACACACATACCTGAAACTCGGTTTCAATATTTCCCATTGTCATTTCTCAACCAAATCAGTCTTTGGTTTTTAGTCATTATTACCTCCTAAAAATTCATCTAAGCTTTTTTTCTGATCAAATCTACTCACCCAAAATTTCGGTGTAATTAAATTCCATAAAAATATGCTGAAATGCAAAATTTAATTATTTAAAAAGTTTTCCGCCCAATTACCCCCTGCACCCAATTACTCCCTTCTATCCTATATATATTTGCCACAAGTAAATCCATAAGCAAATAAAAAGAAAACTATGTTTCCAGGATGGACAAACGGATTAATTGGATTTGCATTTATTTCAATAACAATGTTTGTTTCGGTTTGCGCACATTTGTTTGCGACCACAGTCAAAGAACGAATTAAGTTGGTTACCCGAGATAGCACTGTATTACCTATTATATATATATATATGCAGGGTGCGAATTACCGGGGGGGATGAGGGGGATTTTCCCCCTCAATCACATTTTGTTCCCCCCCAAAGAAGTCAGCTGAAGTATCCCCACCGGGGATGCTCGCTTTCCCCCTCAAACTATGCTTAGTATAACTCCAAATTTCACTGATTTTTGTTATTTCTTGTAAATTTAATCTTCTAGCTGTATTTCGAAATGATCGATGTAAACTGTTCAGTTTTGGTCATTTCTACTTACCACCTAATTACCCACTATTTTCAAAGTTGTTTAGTAGAACTATTTTATTATGACTACGGTTGTTACTTGCAACTGTACCTTCGTACCCTTCAGTTCGTCATTGTTTGTGAATTTGAATGTACTAATTGCGTATAACAAAGCCACATATAGATTTATAAATGTTCTTAGCGGTTGGCCAAGAAGAAGTAAACAAATAGCTTCTTCTACCATACTTGGCGAAGTTCGGATATGTCATATTATCCTCTATATTTGTATCGATTATCATCTTATTTTAATTTTTGTTATAACATGTTATTTCATTTTCCAGTGTACTCTTTGTTAGCACATGGTCTTCATTCCCTAGTAGGTTGTGTGTATGCAACTCAAAAGTTGCATTTAATTTGTGATAATTAGCATAGTAATCACTGCTTTTACAGTTTATGGAAATGAACTTTTGAAACTGTACTCAAAATCTGAGATATAGGTATTCTCTCGTAAGTATATGTTAACGTACACGCTGGGGATACGCTCCCAGTGAGCAGACATGTTAATGAAGGTGATTTTTAGGTGAATAAGCGAATAATTCAAGATTTGTTTCAGCATTTGTTAATACGACTGGTTCTCCGTGTCATTGTCCGTGTCTGTACAAGCATTTCAACTGGAGCGGGTTTTTTTAAAAGTTAATCCTTCATTTTTCCATCTTTTCGCTGTACAGTTTGCTGTCCACGCAATTAATGTTGTCTGAAAAACTTCAGTGTAAGGTTTTACTTTATTTGAATAACGTTGCATTTAATAACGTTGCATTTGAATAACGTTGCATAGTGAATCAACTCATCTTCAACCTAACAGTAAAGTAATTTTTAAGTGTTGACTTTCCGTGCTCATCACGGAATCGATATTTGGAGAAAAAAAGTCGTGATGACCACAGCTTTAGCGGGAAGTAGAAGCACAAGCTCGAAATTTGAATTGAGAGATTTTAAATATTTGACCTTCGATTTGACCTTGATGTGAGAAATCGAGACCAGCAACAATCCATTTCTTATTTGATAGGCTAATATCTAGATTTTCTTAAAAAAAAAAAAAGTCCGGTTTAACTGATAATTTTAGTGGCTTTCACAAGACTGAAGTAGGTTTCTTTTCGCAACCTGTATGTATTAATGCAAAGTGGAAGCTTTCAATATGAGTGGAAAAATTAACATATGCTTGTGATCATGGCTATCGCTCAAGCCTAATTATTAACTAAATAAACCTTAGAGAGCTACGGGGACAAGAGTGAGTACAACATTAAAACACGTTCAGAAAGGTTTACTGGGGTGTGTGTATGTCAGACAATATATATGTGCATAGTTATTGTCGGTAGATTTATTAAATTAATAAATCTCTTATTTATGACAGATGTCACACACACACACACACACACACACACACATATATATATATATATATATATATATATATATATATATATATATATAGATATAGATATAGATATAGATATATAGATATATAGATATAGATATAGATATATAGATATATAGATATAGATATAGATATAGATATATACAGATGGTGATCAGAAAAATGGAAACACCTGTAGTTGGAACACGTCAGATGTATGGGTTGGCAGTAGTGTCATGGCGCCCGCAGCGCCGGACCGCTGGTGGTGGTGTGTTAGGTCGGTCTCCATACTACGTCAGGCGCAGTGGAATAGCAGTGTCCAGTGGCTGCAGCAGACGGAGGTAGTGTAAAATGGGAGACCTCTCATATTTTCAAAGAGGGCAAATTGTTGGTGCGCGGTTATGTGGAGTGAGTGTGACGGCAGTGGCTACTGTGTTAGGTGTGTCGCGTTGGACAGTGTCGAAGACGATGACGGCCTACACAACACACGGGGAAACTACATCGTGGAAGCGGAACAGTGGGCGGAAGAAAATCATGAGTGACAGGTCACGCCGGGTATTAAAGCGCATTGTCACGCAGAACCGTCGTGCCACTGCGGAGCAAGTGACGAAGAACTCAATCAGCACCTCCCCCACCCTGTTTCGACATCCACAGTCCGCCGCGAATTACATGACATGAATTTACACGGTCGTGTTGCACGAGCCAAACCGCTCATCAGGGACCATAACGCTTTCGCACGCCGCAAATGGTGCCGCGACCACGCAACTTGGATCGTTGACGACTGGAAACGTGTGATATAGTCGGATGAGTCATCCTTCACCCTATTTCCAACCACGGGCCGTGTTTATGTGTGGAGAACGCCCAAAGAAGCTTATGATCTGCAGTGTCTCCGCCCAACTGTGAAACATGGCGGCGGCTCGGTGATGCTGTAGGCCGCCATATCATGGTTTTCATTGGGTCCTGTGATCACACTTAGCGGACAAATCACTGCTAACGCTTATGTCGCAATTTTAGGAGACCACTTGCATCCTATGGTCCGGATGTTATTCCCGGACAATGACACCACCTTCCAGGATGATAATGTACCCATTCACAAAACTGGCGTTATTACAGCGTGGTTTGAGGAACATCGGGATGAAGTTCAACATCTCCCCACCTCCCCTGGCCCGCCCAATGCCCAGATATTAACATAATTTAACATCTGTGGTCCGTCTTGGAAACACGACTCCGGCGACGATTTCCACCTCCATCCTCTCTCACAGAACTGGCCGATGCCCTGCACGAGGAATGGTGTAAAATTCCACTTTCTAGTATTCACGACCTCTATGCCTCCATCCCTTGCCGCATCAAGGCTGTTCTGAAGGCGAAAGGTGGCCCGAGATCATATTAATCTGGTAAGTTACAATTTCGTTCAGGTGTTTCTATTTTTCTGATCACCATATATATATATATATATATATATATATATATATATATATATATATATATATATATATATATATATATATATATATATGGGGGGTAAGGCATTTATTGTCTCATTTTGAAATTTGAACCTCCAGACTATGTCCTTTGGCCTAATTTTATCCCCCCCAATATAGATTATCTAATTCGCACACTGTATATATATATATATATATATATATATATATATATATATATATATATATATATATATATATATATATACTTGGACCTTTGACCAAACCTTATCACATTAATTGAAACCTCTAATTGTGTACATTTAACAATATTACTTTTTTTTTTTTTTTTTTTTTAATGAAGTTTGCCCATCAAACACCTCAAACTCCATTCCATACTTAAGCAATTATTCAAAGACTTCGAGGTATGGATATCTATTAGTGTCATCACGCAGGGAATTGCGGAAGTAGTGACATATACTGGTATGCCATTTTATTAATAGGAGTAACGTGACTCACAGACTGAGATGCTTCGTATTTATTATTAAGATAAACATACTAGCTTCTTTCATATTGGGTATTCAGCCCAACTCCTGATGTAGATATTAATAGAAACTAATATAAAGAATCACCCAAATTAAAACCAGCGGCCGGGCCTGGGTTCGATTTCCGATGGGGTACTCGGTCGAAAAAGTGTAAAACGCTTTTTCAGGCCAACCATCCTGGATGAGGTTTTCCTGGGGTTTCCTCATTCACACTAGGCAAATGCCGGGGTGGTACCTAACTTATAGGTCCCAGGCCGCTTCCTTCCTTCGCCAATCCTTTCTTCCTTAATTTTCTCCGGATAGTGTGCTCACTGAGGGACGTCATCTCTTATACGTGACGGGTTAAATGACCATCGATGCCGAAAGCCCAGAAATCTAAATCCTAATCCTAATCCCAAAACTAGTGGCGGATCTAGCCTGGAGCAGAGTTGGCGTGGGTCAATGAAAACTTGACCCACGACCCACTGACCCACCACCCACCGTGACCCACGACCCACTGACCCACCACCCACAATGACCTACTCTGACTCACGACCCACCATGACCCACGACCCACGTGACCCACTCTGACCCACCACCCACGGTGACCCACTCTGACCCACCACCCACCGTGACCCACCACCCACCATGAACCACTCTCATCCACTATGACCTATTCTGACTAACCAAAATCCATCGTCATCAACTCTGAACACGATTCACGGCCTCTTCTGTACTGACTAAAGAGTTTACACTTGTAATAAAACATGAATGTGAAATTGTCACTAATCGGAGTTTGAATTTCTAGTCAATCGCTCAAGCACCGCTCTGTCATAATAACGGTGGATCTGATCTTTATGATATAAAATGGTAAAGTGTTTGTTCGTGAGGAAATTGAAACAGTTCGAGGTGAGGGAAAATTAGTGTGTGTGTAAAATATACTTGCACTAAGAGAGTATTCTTGCAAGCGTTAATTTCTCATCCCATTCTAAAAGAAACTTCTATTCGCAGGAAAATACCCCTGTACAATATGGAAAAAGTTATGGTTTCTCAGTTCACAGTATTTTTCTCATAAAAGACTTGAAAAATCAGTTTTTCATAGTGTATAAAGGTGCTCGGGTACCCTATGTGAGAGCATCTCCATAAAGTATGCTCATAATTGTAATTTGTGTAATCACTAAACACCACGTTAAATTTAAGTTACAAATATGCATAATTGCAATTATTATGAATATTTATTCGAAGTAGTTTACCAAAAGCAAAGAAGAGACTTACTAAAAAATAGGTACAAAGTTGAATAGCACAAATAAGCCATTAGTAATACAAGGAGGCCTATACATTTTCTATAGCTCGTAATTTTCCACTTTAAAACAAACCTGAAATCGGGTTTATTTCCTGTTGGTAACATTTCCACGAAAATGTTACCAACAGGAAATAAATCATCCGCAGCGGAATGGTGTCCATCCTTCAGCCAAGAAATAAATAGCTTGTCTACTTTGAGCTTGTCTAGCGGTGGGCCATTAACATTGATGAACAACAAGTTAGACAATGTTTGAGCATTAGTCAATTTCTAATATCAGTCATCTGTAAATTCATAAGGGGAAGTCCCCGTTCGCACTCTGTCGTGGAAATTGATAATACTTCTATCCGATTTCTGCAACTCCTCATCGACAATCTGCTTGTTTGACTTAAGTCTGATAACGATTTTCCTTGGTCAGTTTTGAAATACTCAGCAAGAAGTATCATCTCTCTATCACCATACAACATCTTTTCCATATCGACCATGTCAGTTGGCAATGTCGACTCATGGAGAACAGAAACTTCACCTACCACGCCTTCGATAGGGAATCTTGTGAATAAATTATCAATTAAAGCCTGATGAACTGAAGATTTCTTATTTGTTTATAAATTTAATTTTTGTAATTACACATGAAGGTTTGATGCCATTACGAAGTTTCCTCTCCCGTCTAGAAAGCGAAAGAGAACGTGGTTCCTGGAAAGTGTTCAGAGGTGAATGGGAATGTCTCTCCTTCTTCCCCTTCAATTACCACACTGCTGTTTGCCATGTGCCAAATTACGAAGAATTTCAATTAAATTATCATAGTATAATTATTTCCTTGTTGAATTATCAATACTTTTCAGTGGAAAAAAGAATGAAATTTGAAAGTTCCAAATCAAGGTAAGTAGACCAACGTAAAGGAAAAAAAAGTGTAAAATTTTCCATATAATTATGCGTACAATCCAAACTTAAAATTTCCGTGTAATTAAGCTTACAGTACAAATTTTATGCCTATTTTAGTCACAAGATTTTGGGTTGATTGCCCTGTGCTGTAAGCGCTGCATATAATAAACATAAGCTTCAGCCATTATTATAGTAGAAAGCAATGGATATATGAAGCCAAGCACTGTAATTTTTTGTTTCTGATTTTTTTTTCTTAAATAACATCGATCGTTTTCGATCATTTTTACAAACCAACTCACTACCAATTTTCCATATATAGAGTGCCCCCTCCATAAAAGAGAATTTAAAAATATGCTATTACACATTTTGTTTATTTTCAATAAAGAGTTAATACACTGAATTTCAGCTCAGTAAGTTTAACGGCTTGCGAGATACTATTTTTTTTTTCGCAAAAATTCGGATCCTCACCCTCCTTAGGATATGTAGCTATTATAATGAAAGCAATACAACATCCCAATTTGGATTAAGGCCTAACTACATACCAAAAGTAATTTCATTTGACTTTGCAATTCGGCCGTGATGATCAGGCACATATAGTTACATTCAATTTTTTATATATTAATTTATATATTACAGTGATTCAAAAATGTATTTTTCCAGTAGTTAGCTCATCTAAAAACTCACAGATCTCGAAAGCCAAGTAGTAGTATAAGTCTTATTGTTATTCTTACAATTAAAAATATCAATATCCAAAAGCGCCTGAAGTTCTTTTTTCACTTGGTTAGATATACTCACCTCTGGTAAGTAGACAGAAACAAGTGGAAAAGGAAGGGAAATTAAGGTCTTGGAAGTAAAACGAAGATAAATTTACCAGTCTTCAGAAGATACTGTCTACAATGCAGTGAGCAGAGAGGGACGGTAGATCATACTGAGTCGGTGGGTCGCAGTGGGTCACGGTGGGTGGTGGGTCGCAGTGGGTCACGGTGCCGTTGACCCACGACCCACTGACCCACTCAGAAAACTTGACCCACTGACCCACCGACCCACTGACCCACTCCAACTCTGGCCTGGAGTCAGGGGACGTAGGCCCCCAGTTTTAAGTGACAAAAATAATTTAAGCTATTATTTAAATACTTTTGAAAGTTTATAGTTAAGTCATGACATATCTACCATAGTCTGCGTTCTGGCTGCAACCCCCCCCCCCTCCCAGTTTTTACCTTCTAGATCCACCACTGACTAAAACGTTACTAAAACATAATATTAAGGCAAATCTGTAAACAGTATCACTTTCTGATCAACATCCATCCCCGGTCTTTCAAAAATAACAGGATACACTTCATACAGGTGCATTGCAGGACACTCCGCGTTGACGGGGCATTCTCCCATTCCTCATTTTGGGACACGTCTAATGTCTACAAAAGCTGTAGAAATTACTATATCAAGCAGCAGAAGAAGACAGTTACAATTATTTTCCTTCTGTTTCTTGCAATTGAAAGAGAAAATTGATGAACTCAGAAAAACTTTTTTTTAGAGTTCTAGCAACAATTAACTGAGGGAAGAAACAAAAATCTCGGAAATAGGTGGTACCTGGTAAAAAGGGTAATCTGGTAACTCATGGACAGCTGTTTATGCATGGACAGCTGTTTAAAACACAGCTACGTGTTGTTTTTATGTCGACCAAGTACGAACTTCTTCTACTTCAATTGCTATTGTACTACTTCAAAATTTCATTCATGTAGCTGGCGTATTTTAACTTCGCTCGTCTTACATAGAAGCCAATAAATGAGAATGAACTTCACAGTCTTTTGATTATAAGATAGACACGATATCAGTTAACTTTGATAACAAGCAAGAGTATTTGAATCATGTCCGCAAATACCGTAAATTATGCACTTCAATACTCATGAAATAAAGCAACTGTTTTGAATTGACGCCGCACTTTACTTCTGGCTCTGCGGTGCATGATTCCTGCATAAAATTTTCTTCCGGCTTAAAAAAAAAAGTAAAATAACATAAAACAATAAAAAAACATCCAGAAGATGGAACAATGAATAAACAAAACACACAAAATATAGATACTTTCTTGGTAATAACAACAAAGACGCCTCTGTCGGTAACTTATTTAGTTACAAAATGGGAAGATCACGATTCACACTGTTTTTTGTACCTTTGCTTTTATTTTCCTTTTTCTGAAAGAGTAGTTAGTATGATAGAAAATCAAGGTAGAACAGAGCAACTTTTCACCACTTACATTTCCTTCTTCAGCGAAAAGTTCATTTAGATAATTATCTACGTTTCATCGCTCAATTGTTTATGCTCAGTTACTCACTTAGCGTGTGTTAGTTTGTTGTGTAAAAAGCATGTTAGTGCAGAGGCGCCCTTATTCTTGCCGGACGAAGAGCGGAAGAAAGGCGCTAAATAATACAAGAAAACTCGTCAATAAATAAACGAGTGCATTTCTACAACCTGTGAATGAGTCAGCTGTTGTGTATTATATCTGTGTGTGTGTTTTGGGACAACAGACGTTGAAAAGAAAGAATTATATCTCTAAAACAGAGGGTTTTAGATTTGAAAGAAGCAAGGAGATCTGGTTCAAAACAGCAAGGATTTTTTTTGTCGGATTCACTAAACATTTTGTAGATACAAATACAATGCAGACACACGGGCATTGTTGAATAATTGGAAATGTTTGAGTATTAATTATCCTAATGTCATTCCTAGTAAGGTTATACACATCGTAAAATAAGGTGATTAAGATGCTACGGCGCCGATTTTCCAAAATTTATGTGAGTGCATACCAACGGCGGGACGTGTTATTTGTTTCCTGGGGTCTCGATATTTTTTGATCGATATCCATTTAGTTAAAATCTTTTATCAGGGGTGCCCACAAGGGGGGGCTATGACGCAAACTGCGTCATTGAAATATTTGGGGGGGTTAAAATCTATATAAATATGTTTGAGAGGGTGTAAAAATTAATCGAAAAGATATATTTTTCATGGAAGAACACCTACGGATAGACAATTGAGGGGGGGTGGGCACCACTGCTTTTATGAACACTGTCATAAAAGGCTATGCCATAGTTCACTTACAAGGAAAGCTATCCAACTCTTCCGTGAGTATCGCATTGAAATTTGCATTTGTGGAAGGACATATTGAAAGATGAAATATGCTTACTCTTACGTTTCGCAACGTCGTCGAACTGGAAGTAGAATGATCGTTCCATCATAGCCCCTGAAAGTTATGTACTCTGGTCATACACGCCAGAATGTGATACACTGGAACCTGTTTTCTCACGAATACAAATATTGCAAACTCAAGATGATAACAGTCGGTGGTGATTCGGATCTCTAGTACGTCATTGTTGCGAATACGATACACGATCGTAAGTTCCAAACGAAGACGTTTACCCGGTAGAGAAAAGGGACATGCTGAAACCACAACGCAAAAATGGCTTTCTATAATGATTATTATTATTATTATTGTTATTAGTATGACTTATTATTATTATTATTATTATTATTATTATTATTATTATTAGTAGTAGTAGTAGTAGTAGTAGTAGTAGTAGTATGATTAGTATTATTAATATGAGCTGTATGATTAGTAACAATAATAATAATGAGAAGAAGAAGACAACAAATGTATTGTTGGGCCCGTTAAGTAACCTAGGTGTTCGGCCCGTCTTGAGGGTCCTCCAGCACTGCTATAAAGGTTTTAGAATCCACAATCAACCGTACCCCAGTCGAGATTCGAATTCGGGACCCTTGAGTCGCTGGCTTGACGCCTCAACCCACAGGAACACGAGGTCGGCAAGAAGAAATAGAATAGGACAGGGTTTCGCAACCTGGGGGTCGCGAAGATAAGCGAAAGAGAGAAATATAATTAGAATCTAATACTGGAAATATTTTTAAATAATTATTATTTTGAATTTTGTTCTGATAGACAATATTTACCTATTTGTATACATACTGTCAAGAAAAAAAAGTGTCTATTAAACATTTTCAACAATTGCACAGTTGGTTAAAAATCAATTTAAATGGAAGAGGTACAATATGAAACTAATGAGAACTGCATAATGAAATACCAGAAGAATGCAAAAGCACTTTATTTTTTTTTTATCATATGACCCAAAATTAAGGGAGCTATAAAGTTTTAAAATTTTCAAACGGCCTCCATTTTGAAATAGTATGACGGATTGGATTCCATATTTGTAACATGAATGAACGGACCAAATTTGGTTTTAATTCATTCACTTTTAGGGAAGTTACTGTATCCACTATAGATCTATACAAGAAATGGATTCTATTATTATAGAAATTATAGTGATCTGTACGCAATAGGTATATTAAAAATCAGACACAAGCTTATTACAAGCCACAAATTATAAGGGGGTTGCTGGCAAGAGGATGCGATAATATGGGGTTAATGGGCGGAATTAGGTTGAGAACCACTGGTATAAGATTATTTATTATTATTATTATTATTATTATTATTATTATTATTATTATTATTATTATTATTATTATTATTATTATTATTTCTTTATCGTCTTATTTGTCTTATTGCCCACCTCATGTTCGTGTTGGTTGAGACGTCAAGCCAGCGACTCAAGGGTCCCGACTCCGAATCCCGGTTGTGGTATGGTTGTTTGTGGATTTCAAACCTTTATAGCGGTGCTAGAGGACACTCAAGACGGGCCGAAGTTCTTCGTTACTTAACGAGCCCAACAATATAGCCTATTTCTTGTCTTCTTCTCATTATTATTTTTACTCATCATACTGCTCGTATTAATAATGCTGATCATACTACCACTTCTCCTCCTCCTCCTCCTCCTCCTACTACTACTACTACGACTACTACTAGTACTACTACTACTACTACTACTACTACTACTACTGCTACTACTACTACTACTACTACTACTACTACTACTACTACTACTACTACTAATAATAATAATAATAATAATAATAGAAAGCCATGTTTGCGTTGTGGTTACAGCGTGTCCCTTTTCTCTACCGGTAAACGTCTTCGTTTGGAATTTAGGATCGTCTATGTGTTCCATTTGACATCGATTCGCAACAGTGACGTACTAGAGATCCCAATCACCACCGACTGTTATCATCTTGAGTTCGCAATATTTGTATTCGTGAGAAAACAGGTTCCAGTGTATCACATTTTGGCGTGTATCACATTTCAATGTTTTAATTGCTTATTATTTTTTTGATAATGGCAACTGAGAAATATTTCTTTTATTTTGTTTCTATCAAACTAAAAATCTTGTGGATGCGCCGCACCCACAAGATTAATTGTGTGGGTGCTGGAGCCCCGGAGCACCCACGTAGTGGTCGCGCATGTTAAGATGTACTTCAAGGAGGCTAGGGAGGGATGCAAATTCATTTCAACATCTATAGGAATCTGAACGAAAACAGCAATGATCTTAATGACCTGTGTGTCACCCATTCCTTTGAATGAATATTCGTACAAGTGAACGACAAATTGTACCTTATTATGCGAAAACAAAATATGCACCAAATTTAGAATATCCAGGAAAATGCGTTTTTTTTTTATGCGCAGTAGAACGTTATGTAAAAACAAAGTGAGTGGAAAGCATTAATATTTCTTCGTAAAATATATAATTTCAATTTAGCTAACGATTACATTACTGTGAGACATTAACATTGACATCGAACTTTATACTGTTTACTTAAGATGATGAATATAGTGCTTAGTTCGCATTTGCATAACACGGTACAATTCCTAATGTCTAAAGCAAAAAGATCCTTCAGACTAGATTTCGTGCCGTTGTAGTTTATATTATCCAATACTTCTTTCGAAACAAATGATATATTCATATGCATAAAAAAGCCTCTATATGCAAACTTCTGTGCTTGCACACCTGGTACCTCATAATCTCACCTGCATCATTAGCCCAATTGAATGTATGGTGTAAATGAATAACGTCAGTGTAGTACGTAGAATTTCAAGAAAGTGGAGTGGAGGTTCAAAGTCCTATGTTTATATTGTTTCAGAATTTCCAGTTTTTCTTTCAGACAATTTTGTTCGGGGGTCAAAATCAATATGTGGAGAACTACTTGATAAAGGAAGTACCTTAAATAAGCTATCTTTACTCCAGTAGGAGGGGTGGGAGGCTTAACCCCCAGGAAGTATACTTAGAAGAAACAGTGTTTATATCATATGAAATTCTTCATTATGTTAAATTTAATAATAAAAATATTTTACTGAGGTTTTTGTACTGCACTTTTTTTTTCTCTCGATTGATTGCATGTTACTTATTCTCATGCCGTGAGAAGCACATCTACTAGCTAACTTTGTGGCAAGATCTTATGGTACTCAACAACAACGATACCTAGCAGAAGCATTAGTTATCCAGAACTTCAGAAAGAACATTTAATTCAACACATGCTTTTTCTTAATTACCTGAATTAATTAGTGCGGAACACTTGTAGAAACCTTGCCAACAAACCATGATTCAATTGTGGTTTGGGAGGACCCACACGTGCTTGTCTCGGTTTATTGTTGTGAAGTTGGATGTGGAATTCACCATTGACTGGGTGGGTGGTCCACTCACATAACACTGGAACAAAGGGCAAGAGAAAAGAACGAGGACAAGACTCGTGAGAAAATGACGAATTGCCTAGTTTAGATTGTCACTTAAATAATTAGGTAGAAACCTGAAATATTTATGTCCTTTAAATGCAAGTATTTCTTTTATCCCTCCAACCCTGGATACTTAATTGTATACCGGATCCTTCAACGCCTTATATCATTTTTGTTCCTCACTTTCAAGCTGAGAGCGAAGTCTAAGTCTTCTAAACTACAATACACTGTATCTTAATCTTTGTGTATCCTTGCAGAACATAATTTTATAACTCAGGCAAACTCTAGAAGTGCTAGTAGGATAAGGTCAGAAATTGTGGGTTTTGCTCGTTTTATATCAAGTTGATATTTTAGCTGGAATTTATAGGAGAAAAATATATAGAGTTACGAAACTTAGTTATATTTTTAATCTTTTATTTACTTTTGTTTCTTAAGATAGGCTGAAAACGGCACTTTCATTAAGACTAGAATGTTTCTTACAAATTGAAGTATTTTTTCTATCGATAGTGGCGTGAAATGATAAGCTTATTGTATACAATAACAAACATTACTTTCAGGTAAATCAGCAGTGTCATTTCAGATTTAGCTGTGGGGGAGAGATGCAAGACCCTCTGGTAGGCTATAATTAGATTTTCATGTTTTTAGTTGGTATATTAGTACCCTGTAGATTATAAAAACCTTTCTAATAAAGTATATCCGACTTCGGTAACTAGCACTAAAAGACAGAAAATAAAAGCGTTAAAAAGCAGAAAATAATAATACTAAAGCGCTATACTATTCTCTATATTTTTTAAAGTCGTGTCAAGCCGAACTATTTAGTATAAAATATAAAATTGTTTTGATGTTTGACTTGACAAGACTTCAAATATATATATATATATATATATATATATATATATATATATATATATATATATATATATATATATATATATATTTGAAGTCTTATTGAATCTATTTTTAAGGTTTTCAATTTTTTCATTTGTTCGATACCCCAGTAGTTTAGTTAACACCTAAATTAAATATAGCACACTAACTTCCTACAAAACATGTGTGAACAAGCAGGAGCGAATTAAGAGCGGAGCCAATGGATCCTAGGCACCGTGACCCCCCAAAATCCCTCTTTTAGTACTAAAATATAACAATCAAATTATATTACAGGCTTCAGACTTATGCTATTTTTTTCCCGCTCGCTACGCTCGCGGTTTCGCTAGAGTTGAGTCCACCAGTGTTTTCACGATATGTATTTTGTTGTGTTGACCATTTGTCTTGTATTTGGCATTTGTGTTACACTGCAGTATATGAGCACTTAGCTGTTAATAATAAATGTAATTAAAGTAATTATTGTAAACTTGGAGCACATTAAAATATTACAGCATAGTTCTTGGTGTTTCGATAAGCTTATGAGACTGTGGAAGTCAGCAAAGAAAATTTATGCGCTGGAATTATTCGTAACACAGGGCCCTGTTGAAATAATCGGCTCTAGGGCCCCAAAAGCCTTAATCCGCCCCTGTGAACAAGTGCGTAATAATTAATTACCAAAATTATTTACATATTTTTATTGTAGGTGAGAACCTCCCTTGGGAATAGCTCATTATGTTAGTGAAAACCGCATCAAATTATCATGTAACACAAAGTATAAAATATAGTGAGCATTTTGCGCATCAGATGGCGTTAATATCCGAAATTTCAGAGTAGGCTATATATGTTGCAGTAGGTTAAACATGATGTCATTTGAGAGCTGACAGTTTAAGCTAATAGATGTGTGTTGGAATTCTTATAATGACGTAAGGTATTGTACTGTGAATGTGGGTGAATTTTTCGTAAAACTGCGCTACATTTTACAATTTCATTTCGATAAAAGCGCAATTGTTGCTTAGGGCTGTGAAGACATCTGTGCTGTTTAAGGACATGATACGTTATCAAAAGCAACAGACGAAAGATGGTTTATTCGCTTTCGTTCTGGAAATTTCGATATCCAAGATGCTACTCGCAGTAGGCGACCAATCACAGAAAAAGTGGATGATATTCTGGTAGAAGTTGAGCAAGATTGGTATGTAAGCAGACACGACATCGCCATTGCAATGACCTAAACATTGATCACCAAAAGTCTTCAACCATTGTTCAACCATTTGAAGAAAGCGGACTACAAACAAGGTTCTTAATCAGTTGGTTATATGCAACCCACATTACTTTCTTGATTATCTGGTTATCGAATACATTAGGATAACTTTTTTCATCAGACGTTGCAGAAATTGATTTTCTTTTATAATTAATTAAATAATTAGAACATTTTTCAAACATTTTATACGTAAGAACTTTCTCCGGGAATAGCTTATTCGATTAGTAAAAAACCGCATCGAAATATGACTAACGGTTCTCGATATAATTAGAAACATACCTACATACAAACATAGTACAAACTCTTCTCAAACTCGGGGAACGAGAAAATTGTTCCCCTGGAGCTCCAAATAACGCGAAGTTATATGTTACTTAAGAAAGTGGGTGAGATCCACGATATAAACATTATGGCATCGTGACTAGTGTTGTAAAATTTCCGGAAATTTTGAATCGCCTGGAAAATCCTTCTATTAGAATTTTTTTAAAAAAGAAGTTTTATTTGAATATCATTTCTCTCCATATACATTGCCTTTGTTGAACTTTAAAATTTAATATATCCTGCTTAAAATTCGACAACTGTGATAAACAGAATACTCCTACCCAATAATAAAGGAACTGAATGTACAAAGAATGATTTTCATTCAACTTTCAGATTTATAAGATTAATTTTGATGACTAATTCACTCATTATTAGATTTCTGAAACCATTAAAAGTAGAACCTTGAAGTTTTGCAGAAATAATCTTCTTGTACACAAACTGCGTATAAGATAGAAGTTTGAGAAATTCAACTCCTAAAGCACCTAAAGTAAGAAAGAGAGAGGTTGAAAGTTTTCCTGGCTTCTCCGGATCTCCAATATTATTAACAGCAAAATTTTGAAATTTCAAAGAAATAATATCCTTGTACCTTAGGTTGCAGAGAAGATGGGGATTTTACAAGATGGAGTCTCTAAAGAAGAAAAAGGGGGCTTGAAATTTTGTTGCTGTACTTCAGAGCTCTGAAACTTTGATTTTTAAAATAAATATTTACAATGTAACTTAGGCTAACGATAACATAGTTTTATGATTTCAAAGTTAAATTCGTTTTTATATCACAGTATATTATTACTGTTGTCCCCAGGGGAGTTTTTGAAATGTATATTCTGAACGATGTTATGTTATTTTATTAATGTTTTATTATATTTAGAGAGTACGCAAAATGGATATTTATTTACAATATGTTCTATGAAAGTAAATATGTTTCAAAAATGGCTAAGTAAGTCCAAATACTTTTAAACCGCTAAACAGTTTAAATTTACATGTTAGTGTATTTTCTAAACTTCTACTACTGATATTATAAACATATTAAATTTTTAAATGTTATAAACAAATTAGGTTGGGGAACTGCCAGAACACACATGTCCCACCATTTTGTCAACATTTGCGCATAAATATGTATGTTCACAATATTTGCAAGATGCTTTCCTGTCTTTATAATTTTGCACGTACCATTGGCACATACGACTTTTCTTCCTGCCCATTTCTCGAAATTCCATGCGTTGATTCACATGTAAAAGAAGTTCGAGTACCTCTTCAGAAATTCGAGTCAGAGAGAGGAGATAGACTGACATCCATTACTAACGGTGATTCAGGGTTTATTAATAGTACAGTACTTCATTTCTATTTCTACATAATTCTACATTACTTTACAAAATGGTTTCTTTCCATCATTTGTAAATTAGTACTTTGCTACTTTTGGCGGGTCAGATTTTGCACCTACGTTTTTGCGATATTCCATTCCGATGTTGTTGTTTTATGGTTTCATACGTTAAATTACGTTACCAACATTAAACTTAGACAGCATTGCCGAGCGAGCGTTAGCGAGTGAAGGCGGGTTAGAGTCCCGCAGAGCATGTTGTTTTCTATCTTCATTATCAACAATCCACTTTCTTTTCACACATAAATCGACTTACCTTTACGGTTTGTACAAATCTCCTACTGCCCCCAAAAAATATGTTCGATACTTTCTTGACTACTTGAACACTACCATCAACTCATTTCTTCCGTAAATCATCCTACTTTTTGCTAGTTTTGGCCCTCCAATTCTAAACAATTACGTTTTTTTAGTGCAAATAGAAATAGTGCTGTGGCGCGGGAGACCGGGGTTCGATTCTCTGCGGGAGCTCATGTGGTTCTGATTCCATGTTGATCAGTAGGTCCCGTCTCATATAGCCTCGCTGCTGAAAGGGACGTTAACCACAACTCAACTCTATTAGCAAAGCAATTAACATAAACTAATAATACGATATGTCTCAATAAAAATATACCAATAAGAAATTTAGTAACTTGAGAACCAATAGTGATAGAATCATTTGGTTTAGCTTTTCAGAAAGAGGAAAGAATACAGTTTCATATCCAGCACAAAAAAAGTAAACTCACCTTAATACACCTCCACGTGTGGCACTTTTGTTGCTTGGCAAACATCAAGGCGGTACTTAAGAGCGCCCATCAGGGGGGGGGGCAAGGTGGGGCGCTCGCCCCCTCTAGAGGAAATTGTACTTCGGAAAATCGAAAACCCATTTTTTTTTTTTTTAGAATAGTTACAGCAAAATTTGAGACTACATTTGAAATGTTGCTTATACTTGCCCCCCACCCGGAAACCACAACATGGTCGCCCTTGGCGGTACTTAACCTCCCTCCAGGTGTTGCGTAACATTTGAGTTGTCACGGATCCACAACTATCGATAATTGTTTGTCTTAAATCATTCAAATCTTGAATTTGGGTATGGTACACAAGTCTTCAAATATCCAGAAAGAAAAACGTCCAGGAGAGTCAAGTTGGACAATCTCGGGGTCTACTGAATGGGGACCTCCAATTCAATTTTGAAGATGATTATACAAAAATTCTCTCATGCAACGGGCGCAAGCCTTGTCTTGTTGAAACATGTATCCTTGCGGCATGCGAGGTACAGTATAATTTTGCAAAACATGATCAGTGACAAAATCATATTTTCTGTATTGAATAAATATGTAATACAAAACAGCTTGCAAAAAAAGTTATAATAATACTGAGAATCATTACAATAATACATTTTCCAGAGGAGGGCCTGGAGAGTGAAGTTGGGGGCAACAGGTGAAAGTGAATACGGACTAGAGGGTGCCTTTGCTAAGTACGAAGTTCTACTGGCTTAAGGGATCGTACTGATATAAGCAAAGGGAACCCGAAAAGATTTCTTTCCGAAAGAAGAAGTTAGGCTTCCGCAACCTTTTTGATAGGAAGACTTAGGAAAGCATTTGAGATCGCGAAAATTCGGCCAAGGCCTACGGGTCCTCTGGCACTGGACTCAGTTGAAGATGAATTGAATTGAATTGATTTTAAGTTTAACGTCCCTTTGAGAAGCGAGCTATATGAGACGGGACCTACTGATTAACGTGAAATCCGAACCACATGAGCTCCAGCCGGGAATCGAACCCGGGTCTCCCATGCCAAAAGCGCATAGGCTAACCGCTTAGCCACGAAGTAGCTCTCAATTAAAGATCCCTTGAGAACACAGGAATCGGTGGACACTGATCACGGAAGACCGAAATGCGACAATGCGAATCCGGTGGTCTTGGTCTTGCACATCCGGTTTTGGTCTTGGTCTTACACACCCAGTCTTGGTCTTGCTTGCAAGAGTCTTGCCAATCTTGTTTCTAAGAAATTGTATGATTTTCATGTGGCAATTTTTACTTTGGATATAAGGGATAATAAATTAAACAATGCGCCATTAGTAACGGAAATACAATGTATGTTTCTAAATGTAATATACAGTTTACCTTCGTGTAAGTATGAAGATAGTGTACAATATAGGCCATGACCTTCACTTTTTTTTTTTCAATGGGTGCCCACGCTTCACTGCTTATAAGATAAATCACAACGTTTCGTAATCCTCTCTCTCTCGCTATATATATATATATATATATATATATATATATATATATATATATATATATATATATATATATATATATATATTTAACAGATCCAATATTCTACTCGTTCCCAAACTGGAGAGGCTAAACCTGAGACGCATGAAAGAAAATCAAGACGGCACACACATTACTGCAATATCATGAACTGCAAAATTATTTTTACACTCTAAAGGCGTCAGATTTCTTTTGTTTTCAACGTCGATTAGCTCTTCTTTATGTTGAACAAACTATTAAATATTGAGATTTTGTTTTACTGATTCCAAATATGTATCGTATAGGGCGGAAACATTGACATTACGCAAAAGCGATGAAAAAGTTGCTCGCTTTCGAAACGTAGGCATAGAGAAAAAAGGAGAGAATTGGCTGAATGGAATACGAAAGAGAATGTGTTAAAAATAGTAGCAGTAGGGGAGAAAACAAGAATTTTAGATGTAATTAAGAGGAGGAAAAGGAACTGGTTGAGACATTGACTGAGGAGGAACTGTATTATGAGGGACGTGCTAGAGGGTATGGTGGAAGGAAAGAGAGGGAGGCAGAGATTATAGTTGAAGGAAGGTATTAAAACAGAAAATTGCTACGTAAGACGAAGAGATTAGCTGAAGATCACCGTACATCGAAGCTTCTTAGTTGCAGCAAGTGATCTGCCAGTAATGGCAGAATTACTATGATGATAATGATATGTTTAGCAATATTGGCCAAAAAAGAGGAAAAATTAAAATAATATTGATTATAATCAAACCAGATTTACATAAATCTGCAATATTTCGAGTTTGCTGCTGCTTTAATGGAAATAGTTCCTGCATTTCGTTCTTAAGCACTGATAAACGATGTTTTTCAGGCTTAAAGAGTTTGTTTTTCATTTTTATTGCCACTTTGCTTCGCTTTTTTTTTTTTTTTTTTTGCATAATTCACTAATTCATACGGATGCTCCCCGCTTCCCGCAACAACTTCGAAATACGGATGAAATTTCTTTTCTTGTGCTCGCCACTTGTATTTTTTTTGTTTGCAAATTTCTTCTTACTGGACGTTTGTGGCGTTTCGTCAGCAGACTGCCCAAGGCAAAGCAATTGAAGGGTGAAAAACAAATAACTCTTTTGCTATATTTATCCCAGGACGAGTCGACAAACTTTACCAGCTCGAAGGTCAAAGGTTTAAGTTTACTCCAGATAGCACGCACCTATACCTAGGTAGAATAGTGTCCGATTTCCCGATAAGTAATCCTCATTGTTTAAAAAAAAACAAGAATGCATCGTAATCCAGCACCAATGACACATTTCTTTGTGTGCAACAAACTTTGATTAGAATGACACCTGTGTGGCTTGAAAACGACTAATAACTACAGAAAACGCGAACAACCAATTCACAAAACGACATGCTGTAGCTATATGCTACACGGGCAGATCGACTCACACGGATTGCATAAACTACTGGGGACACATTCACTCCAGCGGCATTTTTACTAAAGCCAAGAAACTCAAGTGAGAAATGTAATGATATTTTCCCCTTTTTATATTCTATAACAGAATTCAAGTAATACCGGTACTTGTGCAAGACTCTTGGTCTTGCATGCAAAAGACTTGCAAAAACTGTAAGACCAAGACTTGCGTTCATCATTAGTTGCACATGAATAAAGCTTACGCCGGAAATCGGACACGGATCTCCCACGCCAAAGGGGCGTAAACTAACCGCTTAGCCGCTACAAAGGAGCTCTTTAAAAGCTTTTTAATAAACAATAAGGAAAATATATTCCGTGACTGTTGACCGGAAATTTCGTTCTAAGATTGATTTATGAAAAGTTGGAGTGCTTCAGAGAATAAGCATAACACGCTTTTGTCGTAATTTCTTTGTGATCGTGAACTAGTGTAGTAATACAGTACTTTGTTTATACATCTTAAGCACTGACAAAACAAATCATTGTTTGCAAACAAGTAGTTTGAGTTCTAAGAGAAAATCGGAAAGTCAAGATAATGAATGCAAGAAGAATAATCGATCACAAGAAAAGGAGTTAGTTAATTTGGAAGTTGAGTATACTAGTGCGAACACACAAAGTAGGAGGGGAGTGGAAGAACAAAAACATTGTCATCTGTTAGGAAATTAGGTGCGTGGAAAGAAGAATTCCAGAAGACTGGAACCACTACAAGATTGAGGTCTCTGGTAACAATTGAGCATTTCAGCCATCTAGTCTTCAACATATATATATTTTTAAGTAATGAATCAGGAGGCCACAAAATTGCTTCCAAAATACAAGAATCGCAGGCAAAGAGCACCGAAGAAGGCATTATGAAACTTACAACTGCTGACGATATCATCATTAAAATATTTCGTACAGCTTACTACCTGGCAAAGAAAACATTTCATGTCTTAATGATTTTATAGTTAAATTTGGGCACAATTTTCTTATTTCAGGCACATCGGGCGCGATTTTTCCTGTTCCTTCTCGGAGTGAGTTGGTTCCTTCGCCGCCTACACCATTTATGTTATGGTGGTGTGATTTAAGTAAGGAGTGTCATCAAGAAATATGATGAAATCCTTTTAAATTGTAAAACAGTAATGTATGCTTGATATGTTAATTGTATTAAATAATACATGCATTTTACATTGTTCATTAAATATGCCTTCTAGATGTCTTTTATGACAATCATAGATGATCACAGAGCAGCATATACCCTCTGAAAATTTTAGGACACTAGCAATGCTAACATCTTATTGATTTTCTCTTCAGATTCTGCAACAAACGCCATATCATCTGCAAACCGTATACACCTAATCATTTTACCTCCTACTAAAATGCTGTCTTTACTTTGAATGCTCTTTTTCACTCTCTCTCCTAGATAGATATTACATAATGTAGGCGAGAGACAGCATCCCTGACGAGTTCCCCTTCCACTTGCACTATCCTCTGTAATTTCCTCCCCTACTCTAACACTTACTTGTTGGTTCATATATAAGTTTCTTATGAGTCTTCGATCTTTCCATTCCAACCCAACTTTCTTTCGAACTTCCAACAACAATTTCAAATTCACGCAGTCAAACGCCTTTTCTAGATCAATAAATACCACATACACCTCTTTCCCTTCTTCTATAAACCTTTCACCGATCACCCTTAATAATACAATTGCATCTCTTGTCCTAGTACCTCTGCTGAACCCGAACTGTACCTCCTCAACTTTTTCATTTGTTCTTCCATATAACCTTCTGCTTAGAATTCGGAGCAGAACTTTTGCTGCATGAGATACGAGACTAATGGTTCTATAATCCTCACATCTCTTTGAGTTCGATTTCACTTTTCAACACTTTTTCACATTTTATATTTTACAGAAACGAAAGTAACCGTTCTTTATTGATTTTTGGCCACAATACG
The DNA here is from genome assembly GCF_964235325.1 of Thermobia domestica. NCBI lineage: Eukaryota > Metazoa > Arthropoda > Insecta > Zygentoma > Lepismatidae > Thermobia > Thermobia domestica. The sequence continues at coordinate 99,251,846 of NC_137471.1, forward strand.
CGAAAATCGCACTTAAAATTCTTTCCTGGCTCAAGTTTCGGAGTAATTTAGCGTTTTATGTTTTGCATATAACGCTATGGGATATTGTAAGTACATGAATTGAAATTATTGTTTTACACGGTACGAAGTGTCGTTCTTGACAAGTATTTGCTACATATTCGACTTGGCAACGTTGTACGTTATCAAGAACTAGTGCGAGCGTCTCATGACTCATGTGAGGCAATGATTGTTAAGTTGCAACTAGCTCCAGTTGACGTCTCTAATCGTATTCGTGGCGTGCTTCAAGCGGTAGTTTGGCAGACTGCTTGCGTTACTGGTGAACCAGCAGTTTGAAAGTAGTGAGTGAGGCCATTATCGCTGTTGTACATATTGTTTTCATTGCGAAGTGTCAGTGATTCATGGAAAGTGCAGCAATGCCCCGCGTTTGTAAAAATTCGGTGGACAGTGTGTGCTAGATATCTGCGGACGTGATTTGTGGTTCCAGGAAGCGGCCATTGACTGCTGCAATGCGAAGAACATATTTACTATACTTTGGGTGTCGTGCTGGACCAGGATAAATCATGGACTCCCCACTTTGTTGTACGAGTTGTTCATCTACTCTCAATGCCTGGATGCATGGGTAGGACGTTTCCATGCGGTTTGCTGTGCCCGCCATTTGGCGTGAAAAAACAAACTATAGTACAGGCTGCTACTTTTGCGTGCTACCTTGCTTGAAGAAAGGTATACATACGAAGAAGAGGAAGATCGCATACCCACTCGTCCAATGGCCCATAGAGAAGGATTGCCTGTTCTCGATCTCCCGGCTGCCATTTCGACGGAAAGTGATACAGGGAATGAAAGTGAAGATGAACCTGCTCCATATACCAGTGCCCTGATCCTTCATTTGAGCCGAAAACCAATTATCCTGAATGACACCGATCCACACTGCAGCACGAAGCTTCATGACCTGATTAGAGATTTGGAACTGCCAAAGAATAAAGCTGCGCTCTTAGCATCTACGTTACAGCAATGGAACCTTCTGGAGGATACAGTTAGGGTATCAACTCTACGTGATCGTCAAAAAGATCATGCAAAATATTTCTGCTGCACCGATGAGTTAGTATTTTGCAATGATGTTCCAAGTTTGATGCAGAAACTGAAGATTCCGTACAAAGTGGAAGACTGGAGACTGTTTATAGACGCCTCCGAAACAAGCCTTAAGGCTGTGCTCCTGTACAACAGTAAGGAGATATCAGCATCAATCCCTGTTGCTTATGCACCCGTAGGTAAAGAAAGTTATCCCATGTTGGAACGCGTTCTGGATCTTATAAAATATTGTGATCACGAGTGGTTAGTTTGTGGTGATTTTAAAGTGATCGCAATTTTGCTTGGTCTACAGGGTGGCTATACAAAGTACAGTTGTTACATATGTGAGTGCAAAGAATGTCCATTACACTCAAAAGGAATGTCCGCGACGAACAGCTTTGTTGCCAGGCGAAGAAAAAAAAAATAAAATCAAACGTACCTCTCGTGAACCCACAAAGCGTTGTGCTACCACTATTGCACATCAAACTTGGACTCATGAAGGCATTTGTGAAGGCCATGAACAGGAATGAACGTGCATTGGCATACTTGTGCCAAAAGTTTCCGCGTCTAAGTACAGAAAAGATTAAGCAGGGAGTCTTTATTCGTCCGCAAATACGCAAACTATTGTAAGATGAGGTGTTTGAATCTATTCTCAGTGCTGATGTGCTCCATACGTGGCATTGTTTCCGCAATGTTTGAACCAGATTCTTGGGCAACCACCGAACTTAAAATTACAAAGAGTTAGTAGAAGAATTGGTATCTGCGTACGAGAAACTTGGGTGCAATATGTTACTCAAGATGCACTTCCTCCATTCCCACCATGATGTCGTTCCAGTGAATTGTGGATCTTTAGTGACGAGCAAGGAGAGCAATTTTACCAGGACATTTCTGCGATGGAACATTACAAAGGAAAGTGGACAGTTTCAATGTTAGCGGATTCCTGCTGGATGATTCCAAGATGCTCCAGATGTTTCTCACAACAAACAAGCAAAGAAACGGCGTGTTTAAAACATATACTTAGGTAACTTTTACCAATACGGCTCTTGTCTTGTAACGCTATATGCAAAATCCTAAGAGTGCTATTACACCGATAGTGTGCCAGGAGGACGTTACATTTTTGATATTCATATTCAGTGTCCAAACATTCATAAGAGACAGCTATTTTTATTTCCGTAATTATATTAATGTTTGTTACTCGGAACACGTATTTAATGTGTTTTTCGTGTTCAGCGCCCAAAAAATTATAAGGGACGGATATTTCTATTTACGTAATCATTTCAAAGTTTGGTGACTTTTACCTTTACAATTTCATTATAATAGCGTTATATGCAAAAGGTAAATTATGCAATTACCACTAAATCTGAGCTAGGAGCATATCATTCTCATGTTATTGTTCAGCGTCCAAGAAATCATAAAGAATAGCTATTTTTATTTCCGTAATCATTTCAATGTTTTGTGACTAACCTTTACAATTTCATTATTATAGCGTTATGTGTAACATGTAAATTGTGTACAAGTAAATCTTAGCCAGGAGCACATTTTTATTGTCAGTTTCGTGTTCAGCGCCCAAACATCAATAAAGGATGACCATTTACATTTCTGTAAAAAAAATTCACTATTGCACATTGTTTCTTAGCGATCGGTATCATGATCGCCGTCAGGAAATATTTCAACCACTCTCCTGTTTCATATATTTTATTGCAGAGTCGGAACAATTCTTTCTTGCCCTTGTCTCCCATATTCTTAATGAATTCGATTGGTACATTATATATTCTAGCTGCCTTTCCATTCCTAATCTTGGATATAGCTTTTTCAAACTCATTCCGAAAAATACCCTCGCCTACATCATTTTCTAATTCAACCTCTAGGCCACACGGTCTACTCTTACTCTCATATAAGTCCTCAACATATTTTTTTCATCTTCGTGAGACCTCACTTTTCTCGCTGACTACCTTCCCATTCTTATTTTCTACTGCCATCGTAATACCATTTGTTTCCTCCGCAGTTCCACAGATTTCACGTCCTTGTACATTTCCTCATATTTCCCAACTCTGTCCAATTCTTCTACTGTGTGCGCACGGAAAGGTGGCTTCTGACAGTTGGGTAGAGCAAGTGGAGTATTTTAGACGCTGTTGTCAGAGGCTCCGCAACAGAGACAACAGCTCTGGCGACAAACTTAAGACGTTTAAGAAATCGTCTCAACTACCGGCAACAGCGCAGTCAATGACCTTCGTTGCCTAGCAACAGCGTGAAAGAATACTGCTGTGATTAGTAAACAATCCTCCCTCTCGTTTTGTTTACAACATATGCAGCTATCTGTTAGAGGCCACCTTTTAGTAACTCGATAATATGTCCTCGCATTTTCTTTGGTAAAACTCTTCCCTTCCTCTGTTTCCCTTCGCAACTTGTTGTTTTACTTCCTGTACATCTTTCTGGCCTCTTTCGTATCAACTTATTTCCACTTCTTCCTTTCTCTAATTTCTTGTAACATCTGTTCTGTAATCCATGGTTTCTTAGCAGTTTTGTGTTTGCGGTAACCTACTAGTTCTTCTGCAGCCTGCTGTATGCGAAGTTTAATATGCTCCCACCGTCTATTACTAATTCTCACATTCCTTCTCTTGTTTCGTTCTTCAAATCCACATTTCTGCTCTTTTACACATACCAAACCAATATTTTTCATCACCCGTGAATATTCGGCTTTTTTTTTTTTCAAATTATCCGCAAGGTATCCCGTCTATTTACTAAAACATATGATTCTTTAAAATTCTCATGTTTTTCAAAGAACTCTTTCTCTCCTTCTTCGGCTCTTTTATTAAATAAATATTCAACAAACAGGGCTATTTATTCGTTCATAAAATAATTCTTCCAGAAAGTGTCTATAATCAATTAAGGTACAAAAAGCTTTTCTCTGCGTTTTCTTATAACAGGATCTTCCACATACAGACAAACGTACCATTCATTTTATTTTGTAAAGATACAAAGCCAGATGTTTACACAAGAAACTAATTTATTTCTCACACCAATGTTTCTTTAATATACCACGCATATGCAACAACCGGGATATTATTCAGTTCAAGCGTCAAAATATTAATTCATTTTCACATTTTTAAATTAACTATATCCTGTTTCACAATACAAGAGTACTAGTATTTTTCATTTCCTCATAACCCTATTTAACTAAATGTCGAAGTTTTAATTAATTCTATTCAAATTTCATTCTCTATGCACACTCGCATCCATAAACAAATAAAATAACTTTCACGCATATCAATAATCCAATTCATTTAAATATCATGTTTTTAATAAGATCTACATGCGTCACGATATAACATGAATTAAGACACGCCTATTAATTAACTTCGACCAATCAAATGCAAAGGCAAAAAGTAAATACCTATTTACTACTCATGTACCAAATCTTAGCCTAGGTGAGCACTCAATTGAATGAAAGGTCCGGTCAGACAGTAAGTGAACTGTGTAGCCATACACTTACTATCCTGACTAACAATTCAGCAATCCCACATGGGTTGGATAGGCTTAGATTCGAAGAATATTACGCCAATGTAGAAAGCTTAAACCAAGTAGAGCACGTTGGGTCGCCTTCAATATGAAGACACGAGATATCCTACTAGAAGATGGAGTGATATCATGAATGTACGATGCACTTGTCATACTCCCCTGAATGAAGACTAGAGGTGAACGGAATGTGTATATAGCTTGTTTTACGAGTGCTACAATCTATTATTGTTGCTGCCCAGAGCGAAAGGAAGTGTTCTCCGTAATCAGCTAGCTCTGAAGTTTTTTTCAGAGTAATAAAAAAAATCAGTGGAAATGTCCATTGGACGATGTATACATGTTCTTCAATGTGTTTCCGATAATGTATTTAAAGAATAAATGGTCTGATCGCTTTGTGTTCTTTGTTATTTCCTATTTGCATATATGTTTCAAGTCATTCCGAAGTGCAAAAGTGAAAAATGACAGAGGTTGTGAGAATAAAAATGAGAGTAATAGAAAATAACATATAAATACTCGTAAAAATTGTTAAAATCATTACCCACAACAGCTTTCTGTCTGGTATTATTGATTCTCTATGCTAACTTCGTGTTCTTTCACTATCATGTCGGTGTCCAGTTGAATTATCTTGCCACTTCTTGCTTTTGTAGCTTTTGTACCACATATTGAAGTACTACTAAGAATGGTTGAACGTTACATGAAGTTAGTAAATATGAATGACGGACAGCATATTAAAAAAATAAACGTAAGGCTTAACTTGATATGAAGTAACCATTTATTTCATGAGCTGTTACATTTACACTCTTACACTTCATTAAAAAATAAACCGAGATCACACAACTTAAACTTGAAAAATCTTATTACGCACATAATTTGTAAATCTGTATACAAAAAAATTCAACAATATAAAAACTACGGCACCGTAATATAAAATATAAATCTATCAAAATGTTTATAAAAAATAACAAACCTTTCCTGCACAACATTATATACGAGAAGTTAATATAAAATAATAAGCGCGTTCGTGTCAGTTATGAAGTTTGAAAGAACCTGTAATATTATTTTAATAATACTGTTTACCAAAATGGAACTGATTTTTCTTGAAAACATTATGTTTATATTAAGTTTTCAAGTGTTTTAAGACTGAAATGGACATGAGGATATGTTACAAACATTCTCTTATTAAAGTTATTTCTCTTTGCCCCAGAATTATTCACTCCTACCACAAAATTCACAAGTATTTTCAAACACATGAAAACAAAGTATAAAGTAACGAATGCATTTTTATACTTAAATGGCAACATATTTCAGAAAACAAAACTGAATGAAGGTTAAACACTAACAGAATAAAATATAGCGAGTATTTATAATGGGCGCACTGGAAAAAGGAAAAAAAGTCAAAGAGAATACATTTTAATATAACAATGGGTTATTTGCTACAATATTTCAATGGAGCAGCCATCTGCCACGTAGCAATATCGGTTATGTTGATAATCACAAATATCTCAGGACTTCGAAATTAAGGGAGTTATAAAATAACTACTTGAACTATGCATTAAAAACAGTTTCACTTGTCTATTGTAAGAATACAAACATGGTTTACAGAGTACAGACTTGTTTTTAAAAAAAAAGTGTAACCAAAGGGTTCCGTAAAGAAATGTAAACTAATATTTATTTTGAACAAGACTTCATATGGGTTCATTTTGCAGAAAGTTAACAAAAATATGAACAATGAAAATCTAATTTTGTTGGCCAATGCTGATTTTAATTATTCCAAAATAACTAACTTAAGTCAGTATATTTTCAAATACAAACAACTGCAACTCGTTTTTCCAATGACAAATTTGATTGATACCTAAGTGTTATTTCGTATTTATAAATCATGTACGTACTGAAACTATTTTTACGATATAAAATATTACATGTAATAAACATCTTAATTTGCCACTGTCCTCCTTTCATTATTTTGTAAATCCAATATACTAATTACCTACAAAACGCTACGTTATATTTTATTACCCTTTTATTCCTTCCACCTATGACAACAATTGCAGGCATACAATTTGCAAAATGAATCCGTTTGTTATTCGTTAGTAACATGTTGAAAGTATTTTCCAGAAGAAAATGTTTGAGTACATGAACAAAATAAAGGGCATGTGTGCCTCAATAAATCTGTACAGATGTATGAATTCGTGTTGGCAAGATGCCTTGTGAATTGTAGAGATAAGTGAAAAGCTTAATTAAAAACAGCTGTCGATCTATTTCAAACACTTGCCGACAATAGACATAAATTAACAAAGTACATCACTGCTTCTTTCATTTTCAGGCAAATCACTTTATTACAAAGCGAACGAGTTTTTTTCTTGTAATTACTACTTATCTTTCTGACACATTGGTTTTTGGATTATTGCTTGCATAATAATAATAAAGAATAATCTGAAACACTTGCCAAGAAATAAAACGGTCGCGTAACGATTCCACTTTTAAGTAGCCAACATATGAAAGTGAATTTAACTTTAAGAGCATGGAAATAAAATTGTTTTAATCTAAGATAAACGTGTGAACCAAGGATGGTTTTCAACTCCTTGTAAAGAGTTAGGGTAATCTTATTTCATAAGATGTTTGGTCACTAACATATAGAAAAGCAAGTACTATAGGAAATAGCAAGTTCTACAAAAATGGAGCAAAGTTAAGTAGATGGCTAAATTAATAGAATTTTCTCTATATATCTTAACACATTATTAACTATTTCTCTGTCTTTTGATTTCTTTTAGATGTAATATATTCTGTCAAAGCATCTTAACACATATCCAGAACTTCACAGAATATTTTTTTTCCATTAAATATTGTTGAATTTCATTAACATTTAAGAGTCCATAGCATCTAACATAAAAGATGGATATCATTTTTCTACGAAACATATCTGTATATACACATTTACACACTCAACATCTTAAAGAACGTTCCTTCACAGAAAAACTATGAGCATAACATGTAAGTCTTTATTTCTAAGATTGAAGCTGCTTTGAATTATGAAAACGACATCAACAAATATGGCATTTCGACACATTATTGAAATACTTGAAGAATATTCATGCCCAACCATAAATGTATACTTAAAACGACTTTCTAAAACAACAAAATCAACGCTACGAAAGTACAATTAAAACGAAAATTTGCTCTAAACGCTGGCATTAACCATAATACCTACGAACAGATTCTCATTTTCCAATTGGAGTAAATACTTCGTAATCCAGAACAGTGAAATTATAGTCACCCATCAATATACTACACGACGCATTGTCTCCATCGTAAGAATGAGGTAAATTGGAGTAACTGTCAATGTTTGTGTTACAATTACTGGCAATAAACAAATCCGCCCCAGCTCCGAAAATTGGACCACAGCTGAAACATGATACAAGTAAATTAAATTATCAAAGTTCATTAGGAAGACTGGCAAACAGCAAAATATATAAACCAAGTAAATGCAAGAAATTTCGGAGAAACACACTTACATTAAAAGTGAAAAAATTCGAAGTTATAAAGTTGCTTCTCAATTTTCTACTTTAAATAAGAATAATGAATAAAATGTATTAGAATTAGATATATATACAATTGACTAACTTATTTGCGAAATAACAGCTTATGGCTACATTTTCATGGTTTAGTAGATATGAAGTCAAATTACGCAGATACAGCAGAAAACACATTTTTTTTTTTAAAGCAATCATGTATTTGGCTCAGGTATCTGACCCATTTAATACTCTCTCTGTACATTATATATATATATATTTGTTAAAGGTAAATTTTTCCTTTACTTTTTCGTTAAAATAAATGTTTAGGAAGGAAACAGCCAGTGAATAGTATAAAGAACATTTTTTTGTCAAGAAAACTTGAAAAATGTTTTGGTTTGTTTCAAAATTATTTCATTTGCTGAAATATTTGTTTCTACATGCCATTTTGCGGCCAATTCTTCAACCGTACGTTGCAATTGTTGTACACCGGTTTGAAACGAAGACCTCAATTCGTTAAAGGAATACTCACATTTGTTTGATTTAATTGTGAGTCCGAACTTTTTGAGCAAAACTGCAATTTAGGAATTTAACAATTTAAGTGGAAAATGATTTTTCAACAAAGAATACCATTTTATGTTTGTATTTTGTAGTTAGCAATGCTAGTAAATATTAGGTACGAGAATAGCTGGATGACTGAAAACTACGCAAAATTGTAAATATGAATGTAAATACCATATATTACAATAAATCAAAAAGATATATGCAACCCTGTTTATACAATTCACAAAATTATTCGCTTTCTCTCCAAAACTACTATTGAAACGACTTATTTAACAGATTATGAACTACAATCTCTCTCAAGTAATCTTTTCTTTTTTCCTTTTTTTCTTTTTTTTTTTTTTACCGAACCTCCAATAAAGTGATTAATAATAATAATAATAATTATTTGAAATCAATTTGAATATTACGTTAAACAAATTCCAGATATCTATCTACCCGAAATATTTCATATTAGTTGTTACTCCGCTGCATAATGTATCACGCCCTGGGCGATAATTGAAGCAAAAAACTTTATTTTTAAGTTAACCTGATTTTTTTTTCATTGACTAACGATTTACAGTGAAATTTATTTATTAATCTGTCTTTATGTTAATGAAAAAAAAAATGTATTAAGGCACATTACCAGGTATAATTATGCTAAGTTCTCTTAAAAAGGAATTCGCTACATTCTTATACTTAGGTAGAAAATGGAATTACGTCAAATTTGCTACACTTGAGTTTTCAAGGTTTTGCTCAAGATTCAATGCACAAATCTCACATTATTCTCTACAAGTGAATGATTTATGCAATTCTGAATGCAACTAGAAGGAGATTACTCATCTGTCTACGACTCTTCCACAGAATTATTTCAGATTTTAATATTTCGATAATAAACATTACGTAAAATATTTGCGAAGGGGGACAGGAGATCTTCAGTTTCTTCCTTTGTAAAACAATGCTAATGTTAGAAAACCTCTCAGTGAATCTAATCCAGACCGGATTGTCTAATCCCGTTATTTCAATTTTGCAAACGTATTCCAAGTAGCAAACAAGCAAAATGAATAATTATTTTACGACGACTCTGAAAAGAGATTAACTATAATATGATATTATTAAGAGATGATTTTATGATATTCATATTATGAACCAGCAGACAGATTCGAAAACGTTCAAAATACACGAAAAAATAATCACATGTAATTATTTGCGGCAAAGTAGAGCACGAACTTCATGTTTCGATGTTACGAATTAATGATTTTTGAGTATTTTGAAATTTAACTCTATTGTTTTGTCTGAATGTTGAGTGTTCTAGAATAAAAGTTTGTTCTGCTCAGCTCATATATAATCAGAAATATAAAGGTATGAATCTTGTAAGATTTCGACGGAGATACCGAGGAAAGTTTGCGGTATGCGGGATTGCATTCTCTTGTTTACACATTGAAAATTTTCGCTTGAATTGATTGTCCGGGTATGAATTCTCATGTTTGGTGGATAGTTCGTTTTTTAAGCTAAAGTGCTCTAAAATTGTTACATCCAACTCTCAAGCTTATCAGACATAAACGAAATCTTATGACTCAAGTGACTGGAAATGCCTTAAATAAATTGCCTCCCAAAATATGGACTTACATTATTAATTACCGTGGAAGTGTAAAATAATGTCAGGTTAGTTAACTGATCTATTTTTAACGAAGGTAAGCATGTTTGAAAATCACTCGTTTCGACTGTGAATTTCGTTTTACTAAAGAATAAATTACAGCTGATATCAAAAACCTATTTTACTGTGCAATGAAGAGATTGTATATTACTTTAGGTGCGTTTTGAGGTACATCTCATTGAACTGTATTACGAAATATATCACCTCAATATTACTTTTACTAACTGAAATACTCATATTTCCACAAAGACAATAGTTTATAGAAAATATCTGAGCCCCTTCCTCCCTTAGAATACACACTTCAATGAAAGTGTAATTATGAAATTCCAAAAGATGTTCTATTTTTGGCATAAATTTTTAAATTCCCGTAGGATATGCCCGTTAATTGATGTGATATGATAAAATCCTTGAGGTAGGTATAACTATGTTCCAAACTCTATTTCGAACGGGAAAGCCGTTTACCATGATGCGATCACAAACAACAGATAACGTCGATTCTATTGTGGCGAAAAATATATATATAAAGTTGTCCCCTCCCCTAAATACAAATTTTGGAAAATACTGAGTCACGTGTCCGCTTATTTGTAATTGAGGAGTTTATACATAGAGCTTCACGTACCTAATTTGAGTGACTCGTGAGATTGTTGCATTAATTCTAAGTCTCATAATCCCCTTAAAATACGCCCTCTAATCAAAGTGATAATTGAAATCTAGCTGGAGGTAGATACTAAGTAGGGATGGCCAATTCCGGAATTTTTACTTTCCGGAATCCGGAAAGTAAAATCGGAAAATTCCGGAATTCGGAAAAATTATTTTTTCTTTTTGTATTCCTAAGAATTTTGTTCAAATGCAAACGAACAAATTTCCTTTTTGTAATCCTAAGAATGTATGATGCAAGTTAAGCTGAAACTTCCATCCTAAAGTATACACTACTCAATCTTCCCATGGTTAATGAGATGTAGTCCAAAAGTACGATGTACTCCTAATATTTAATTTTTGTTTTACTGTGATATTGTCCAGAGGTAAGACATATATCACACTGAGATAAACAGCTTGACATAATGAAGATGTTATCATACGTAGTTTTCCAGAAAATCGTGAGAAACGAATTTTTGTGAAGTTAAAATATGCGTCGCTTGTGACCAGTGTGATGCAATTGATAACTTTTATGCTGGAATAGTCTTATTATTATTATTATTATTATTATTATTATTATTATTATTATTATTATTATTATTATTATTATTATTATTATTATTATTATTATTATTAATCGTTTATGTACTGTAAAAGAAAAATATGAACCGTTAAGTAGTAGATTTTATCTGTTGTTTTTTTGATATCTTCTAACAGTAATAACAAACTGCTTGTAAATACGCAATGATTATCAAGGACAATGGCATATTAATGTAAGGACTACCATGCAGACTAGCAATAATCAATAAACAATAACAGATAAACAATAGTTGCACAAAAAAAAGTAACTAACTTGGGCACGTCAGAATGTTCGCGAGAATATAGGGACGCATTGAGACTAGCAAAGAGTGTAGTGTTATTATTACTCAAAGGGCCGTACGATGGAGGCATTAACGTTAATGTTAATGGCACTAATGAGCACTTACTTGCTCTAACGGTTAACCTCATTTTTGAGATGATTCTTAGAAGTGGGCGTGTTGGCATGCAGTTAGAAGACTTACATCCATTATTTAAAAAGTACACGTTATCTGTGGAGTACTAACGATTTGCGTCACTATCGAACACTAACGTAGCACTAGCGACGTTTAAAGTAGAAATTGGAGTCTGACATAAGTGGCTTGTCAACTTCAAGGACATTATATTTTCCTTGAATGCGAGAATTTTGCGCCCGGGAAATTTGCTCCCTATCACAAAAATAGGAAAAAATGCGCTCGCAATATATTTGCACTGGGATGTTTGCGTTCTACCCCAAAAAGAGGGGAAAATGCGCCGGTTATATATTTGCACTGGGATGTTAGCGCCCTACAATTCAACTTATTTTTGTATTGTGTAAAGTAACTTCCACTCACACTTGAACTAGGCTTGCCTCTCATCGTCTCAGTGAGTTACTCCATCCGTTATAATATTCCGAACAAATGAAAAAAAAACACAATTTTAGTTCACTAAAGGGCAATCCATACAAATACAATTTTTCATTATACTACAAAATTTACAATATAAGTATAAATGACTGATATATAATTATTTATCAATATAATCAAAGAGTATAATTTAATCTACAAAAGGCTGTTTGGCTCTACCCAGATATCTCTGTTCACAATCCCTGCGAGTTGTTTGGCTTTTCAGGACACAAAATATAGAAAAGAAAATGTAAAATGAATGTAAAATCAGTTCAGTAATATTATCAAGAAAACTATGTACAGTGTGTTTACTTGCTGGAATTACACTTCAAACATACAATTGCGTTCAGTCGTTCTTTCAGAAAAAAATGTTCCGGGGGCACACTTAGTATTCCGGAGGGGGATCACTGCTGGTACTATTCTATTTATTATTACATTATAGACGTATTATTTTGGTCTCCTCCGAGGTGGCACTCTGAGAGCTCTGGGGAGGCCAGTGTCCCCCCAAAATCATCTCCCTGGAAGAAGCAGTGATTGCGTTGATCCGCTGTGTTCTTTTGGCTTATACTGAAGTTTATTCTCCCCTTATATAGCCACAATGAAATCACAAATGGCATGATTGTGGGGGGAGGATTGTTTATGCTGTAATGTCAGCCCCTCTGAGCAAATGCGTAAGCTCCAATAGGTTCTTTTATTTCGCAGGGCTCAAACTTCCCGGTGGAGGTACATCGCAGGCGCAATTTTCCCTGTTCTTGAGGTAGGGCGCAAATTTCCCAGACGCAAAATTCTCGACACCGTTCGAATGACCTCGGAAGACTATATCTTTTTCAATACTTTTTTATATTCTTTTACTCGAGATTTCTTCATAGCTTCTTATTAAAATACTTACTAATATATCCTCATTTTATTGTCCTAACCAATCAATATGGGTATGTTGTCAGTAAAATATTTAGATTGGTTGAGCCTCTGGTGTGTAACCACAGTATTTCATATCATCCCCCCATTAGAAATCTTGGCTAAACGAACAAATATATGTTGCCAATAAAATAGTTTAGAATGATTGAGCCCCTGGTAAATAACCACAGTATTTCGTGACAGACCCCCCCTTCCTATTACCCTATTCTAGCTACGTGCCTGACTCAGCTAATTCTCTACATTATTTACCAAGCACACATTTTCTAAAGCGGAAAATGCTCTCTAAATACCTAAGCTCATTATTTTCAGCAGATCTACATTCTATCTACATGAATGTCATATATGTCGATTACTGGAAACCGCTTCTCGCTATCTATTACCGTATTTACTATATAATGATTAACGTTAAAACCGGAAATGGTTGATTTGTACCGCTTCCGGTTTGAATATTACATTCATCAGGGAACTCGATTCTTAACTATTGACTCTGTACATCATGGCCAAAATTGATGGTAATCCATCAGATAGTTCTTGAGACTGTTTGTTTCACTGACGGACAGAATGAATATATGGCTATAGAGTTTTGATAAACTAAATTCGTTAATGAGTGATGATGGAACAAATATAAGAAAGTGAACCAAGAGTAGACCTACCACCGGGAAAATTTTCGAACACAAAATTAGCCATCGAAAACCCACATGTCCTAGGTTAGAATACCATAGATGAAAACTCTACCACTGAATCATCAATCACCCGCTTATTAGTTTTATTAATTATTATATTAATATAAATTAATGAATGCCTGCTTTTGTTAATTATTGAACAATTACGTTGTATACTTCGTAAAGTCAAAAATTATAAATTTGTATTTACTGTACATACAGTGAGCGCAGAAAGTGTTCGTACACCTATGCTATTGAAACGAGAATGCCTCCGAAAAAGAAAGAGAAAATTTAAGAAGTGTAATAACACACATAATATGAATAATAAAACTAAGCTTTATGAATATATCAATAAAGAACAACAAAGACAAGTTTAATGGTCAGAAAGTAAATAAATTCCGTAGAAAGTGTATAGAGTAGACGCAAAAAGTGATCGTACACCTGACGTACGAATACGAAACAAAGATACCACAACTGGGGTTCACTAGTATTCACCTGAGTATACACCTCTGTATAGCATGACGAGTAACAGAATGAGTTTAGTTGTGAATAGGAGTGAAAAAACTGCACGGTGGGCTGTCAAAATGGGAAGCAACCGAACAGAAACAAATGAGGAGACAAGAAAAGTAATTATTAAATTGCATAAGAAGGGTAAGTCTTTGAGAAAGATAGCAAAGCTTGCAGACAGGCCTCGTTCAACAGTACAAACAATAATTGCGTTGTATAATGTTTCTATCACTGTGCAAAGTTTAAAAAAAAAAAAAAAAAAAAAAAAAAAAAAAAAAAAAAAACTGGAAGACCAAGAGTGTTGAGTGAACAAGATAAACGTTACATCATTAGGGAAAGAAAAAAGGTTCCGAAAAGTAGTGCTGTGCAATTGGCAACGGATCTGGAAACACGCGGTGTTAAAGTATCAGCCAGTACAGTGCGGAATATTTGCAGGGTATCATGGTCGGATAGCCAGGAGAATGTTCTGGGTGAACAAGACAAATCGTATAAAGAGACTAAAGGTTGAAAAAGAGTATAAAGATAAGGGATCAGGCTTCTTTCTGGAATAAGGTCATATTTTCGGACGAAAGTAAATTTAATCTTATCGAGTCCAATGGGAGGCGTATGGTATGGCGCAAGGTGAATACAGAGATGAATTCTCAAAATCTCGCCCCTAAAGTAAGACACGGAGGAGGGTCCGTGCTCGTCTGGGGTTGTATGAGTGCCTCAGGAGTGGGTCGTCTCCACTTTATCGATGGAGTGATGATCCACAAAGTGTATATTAATATATTAAAGGATAATCTCCATACTAGTGCACAGAAGATGGTTCTTGAAAACAATTTATTGTTCAGCAAGACAACGACTCCAAACATACAGCGGAAAATACTCGATTGTGACTACTCTATAATACCTTGAAACAGCTTCGCACACCTCCTCAATCCCCAGACATTATCCCCATAGGACATCTATGGTCTGTTCTGGAGACAAGAATCAGAAGGCACAGCTTCTATACTAAAGAAGGCCTGAGAAAAGCTATTCAAGAAGAATGGGACATAATCAGTCCCGAAGCTACAGAACTACGAACTACTACAGGTGAAATCAATGTCACGAAGACTACAGACAATCATTAACGCACAGGGTAATCCCACAAAATATTAAATAACGTAATATACTTTATAAGCATTAATTCAAGCATAAGTGTACGGTGACTTTTTGCGTTTACAAAAAAAGGAATTCTCTCTTTTCTTCTAAACAAAACAGTGATTGTGTTTGTTTGGCCTTTCTCTTGTATATAGAAATAAAATGTATGAATGTGTAGTCTTAATTCTGGTTATATATATATATATATATATATATATATATATATATATTCCACCTCCCGTTCTCATGCTAGCTGTTTTCAATATAAAGTATGCACGGTGTACGAACACTTTCTGCGCTCACTGTAGGTATGTTGACAATAAGCGAATGTTATTAGAATATTTGTTGAGATTTCTTTTCCTTCACTGCCTTTCGCCTGCTTAAAAAGTAGTTTGCAGTGCTTTGGAGCAGCTGCAGGTGGGAACGCGATAATGTTTGAGACATACCGGCGACTTTTTTGTGTGTGAAAATAAGACCTTCCTCATAAAGCAGTAAATAACTGCAGTAGCAATTCTCTACGTAAGTGATAAAGACATATCCAACTACAAGAAACTAATACAGTATATATATTCATTATTGTGTTTCTCTTTTAACAGCTACTAGCTAGGGATGGCCAATTCCAGAATTTTTACTTTCCGGAATCCGGAAAGTAAAATCGGAAAAATTCCGAATTTTTTCTAAATTCCGGATTTTTTCCGAATGTCGGAATTTTTCTGAATTCCGGATTTTTTTCGAATTCCGGAATTTTCTGAATTCCGGAATTTTCCCGAATTCCGGATTTTTTGTGAATTCCGGAATTTTTCTGAATTCCGGAAAGTAAATTTTCCGATTCCGGAAAACAAAATTTCCGGAATCCGGAAAATTTTGGCCATCCCTAATACTAAGTATGTTCTAAAATTCATTTTGAAGTTTATATCTTGGTTCCCATGATACGATCACTAACAATAGACAACGTTGCTTTTAATCCAGAGACGAAAAATAGAAATGAAGTGAAATGAAATCTTTAAGTTTTACGTCCTACGGTTATGCCGGCTAGGCTAAAGGAGACGGTGATGATGAAAAATAAATGAAATAGTGGAATGAAGAAAGTGGGAGGAAACGGGAGACCCCGAGAAAATCCACGCACACGGTGTTTGTCCATCACAATGTTCACTTGGTGTGAGTTGGGATCGAACCAGGGGAGAAAAATAGAAGATACACCTTTATTTTTAAAACGCGATTTCTCAAAAATGCTAGGACACCTAACCGGTTATTCTTCATGAGGATTTTATATCGAGTATACTTAGTTTCATTTCCGTAACTTCAGGGATTCTTGAGGGCTAAATATTTGAATCTCTTTCCTCTCCCTTAGTATACGTAATCTTTGAATCTCCCTTCCCTCCCTTAGCATACGTATCTCACAATATGACTTTGTAATTCACTGCTCTCGTAACAAAAAGAGTTTTCTGTCCACATTTCACGTTTCTTGATATATTACTATGACCTGGGGATCTATGAGTGATTCATTTTCATTCTTTCATATAATAGTACAAATTGCTCCCCTCTTAGAAGCGGAATTTTCGAAAATGTTTAACTCAGTGTTTCCTAATTTGAAATTAAAAGTTTATACAACGAATTTCACATCTTTAAGCAAATCCTTAGATTAAAGAATTTATGAATAAATTGAGAGAAATTTTAATATTATAGAAAATGTTCCTCTTCTCCCTTCCCTGAGAAACAGAATTTTCACAGAGGATGAAATACATATTCCTTTATTTTATTTGAGAGTTATATACCGATTTTCAAATCTTCAACTTGAGCAAATCACCATATTCAGCATTTGAGAATAAATAAAGGGAAATATCAAATATACATTATAGAAATTGCCCCCTTTCCCTCTTAGGAGTGGAACTTTCAAAAGGCTGAAATATGTAAGATTGAGAGTTGATATCGAATTTCACATCTTCAACTTAAGCAAATCCTCAAATTGGGTACTCTCTAAATAAAGAAAGGGAAATTCGGAAATTACAGAAATGGTTCTCTTTTTCCCCTTAGAAGCGGAATTTCACTATTTTTGATTAAAAATCTTATGCTGAATTTCATATTTTCAAGTTAAGCGAATCCCTACATCCAGTACTTTGTGAATAAATAAAGGGAAATTTCAATATTATTGAAAATGGCCCCTTTTTCCCATTCGGTACAAAATTTTCAGAAACGCTAAAATGTTTCATTATGTTTAACTTAAAATTTAAAAAAATAAAATAAACTGAAACATGTTTTCCCTTATTTTTAATGGAGAATTCATGTATCCAATTTCATCTTTCTAATTTTAGGGATTCGTGAGATACATTATTCTTGGCAAAGGAAATCTAATTCCCTTTACCCGTTTATTAGAAAACTTATTTACCAAAATTCATCCTTATCCATTTCTTTCGTGACAAAAGGAATATTCTCTCCAAATTTTACGTTCATCCCTACAGTAATATGGCCTAAGCTATGATGAGTCACTTATTTGTACTATTTTATAGAATAGCATAGACTAGTTTAGAAGTTAAGGGCATCTTCATCCACGTTATCACATAGAAGAAAGAGGGTTAAAGCGAAGCATGTTTAAATGATGCTCACGATCAACTTGGAGAAACTATTAACCAAGTTCATAGTCATCTAATTTCACGGCAAATAAATATGATACGTTAAAGCGAATCAAACAATGTACCATCATCGGATTATCATTTATCATTATGTACAGTCAGAAACACTATTAAGTATAGGTTGGAGTTATCATTTCTTATGCCTCCAATCTATACTTTATATTGTTTCTGATTGTACCTGTTTCAAGTGTCAGTTCCACTCCAGCGTTAAAAACAGTAACATTTATGCGCAATGGTATTGAATGCCATTTCTTATCTCTGATCATTTCAATCCCTAACGAAAGGAATAATTTTAAGACTCAGACGAAACATAGAGCAAGATTCACAAATCCAACGTGGTATATAGAGATCATGGGCGTGTCTGGCGGGGGAATAGGGGAACGTGTTGTTCCCAAATATCTTGGGTACGAAATTAAATAGATCAAGCTAAGAGGAATAAATGTTATTACTGATATTTAAAATTACACATTGCATTGTAAAGCTATGTCAGGGTTTCTCCTACATAACGGGAAAGACTGCTGCTCATTTCTGCAATTTCGAGATATCGTGCGATTAAATCTTTGCGCCATGCATGTATTGATGTTGTTAAAGCGCTGTCTAAAATAATATTGGCATCAAATAAAAAGAAGAAAACACATGAAGCTGTTGGCTTAAAAAATCACTTTGAATTAATTCTGAATTCGAAATTTTGAATTAATTTGTCAGACAGTCTTACAAACAAAGATTCTACAATGTACTAATTTAGCATCGCAAATTCTTTGTTAGAAAATGTAAAGCATGATAAGCATATTCTATTCTTCAAAACGTAGCAAACAATTTATAGTGTTGCAGGAATAAGTTTGGTGAAGTTAGCACATCAGCTATGAGTATGGCAAAGTAAGGCATTTTAGTACAGTTTAAAAAAATATCAGGACGAACTACTAGTGATCCAAAAACATATTTCATTGTTACTACATTTAATGGTTATTTGGAGATTGTTTTAGCTCAGCTACGTAAGAGATTTGATGTTATACAAAATGTTAGCCATTTCTCCAAAGTAATTTTTCCGAAATTTCTAAATTTTGCTTCCGGCGAGTTCACAATGCAGCAGTGATTTTTTAAAATAAATATAAGGAAGATTTATCTAGTGAGTTTCCACCCCGTGGTATGTTTAAGAAATGTTCTGAAAGAAGATATAGTCTCATGAATCCCCACTGCTGTAGTAACAAATAATAACAGAAAATTCAATCATGGAAACTAAGTACCAGTCTTAGGCACAGCGTTTTATATGTATCTTATTCTTCTGGCTACTATTTCCTCGGATGAACGCTCGTCTTTCAAGTTAAAACATAAAGAACTATCTCCGAAATGTTATGATTTAAAATAGACAATGATCTGAGTCATCTCAACAAGTCCATTATGTTAGTGAAATCATTAGCACCTTCGTATGCTGGGAAGTATACTACATGTTTCAGTTTTCTTAGAAGACAATGTAAGTGCAGTTTTATGAATATTTAAAATATACGCGGAGATAAAAATACAAGGAGAGCGAAAATTGAATTTGAATCCTATGATAAACAGTGCAATTTCTTGTTTTTTGTCTGCTACAATATGTCGTAACTAGTTCTAACTCATTTAGTTCCTGTAAATTTTTATTATATTTTTAGGGGCCCCGAAATTTATTTTTGCACGCGATCCCGCATAGCTACCGTTACGCCACTGCGTCTTGACCATGATAAAAAGTATTGTTTATGAGATCTGTGATTTTTCTTTTTTATGTTTTGAAATTAATGTTCAGTGTTCTAGACATTCTGAGCATTAAAAGGTAAAGAACGCAATTCAAAGTACACATTTATTCATTTATTTTCATGTGGCTTTCACTGATTTTTAAAAATAGAAATAAAATTCAGTAAGAGGCCTTTGACATGCTTAACACAAATTAACAGTTATACATAATAATATAGTACAAATGCAAACATATCCAAAGTATTGCAGGAACGAAAAAAAAAAAAAAAAAATCGCTAAGATTTTCATTGTGAACAAAATTTTAGCTCTGACAGCAGATGTACTTTTTGATGCTACTGTGTATTGAAATCGTATAGAAAGGTAAACAATTTATTGTGATCAGTGCAATTCAGAGTGAAAAATGTGCAATTAGATTAAAAATCAATTCTGGGTCTCATAGGCTTACCGTGCCGGTGTCGTAAGCACTACGATATGCGAGTCCTCTTTCTGACTGCTTACATGCATTTATTCTTGCATTCGTTGGTCAAACAGCGGATTTTGTAATGTTAGTGATTAGCGCACAGGTACAATAATCTGAATACCCGAATACAATCTCAATCTAGTCGTACATTTCTCACTCTTTGAATTTTCATTGAATTTTCAGTGTGAGGAAATCAGTGCTAGTCTGAGATGCCGTCCAACTTTTACCTGCAATGATAGTGACTGGTTTGCGAACTTTTGCTGAGGAGCGCACAGCATTATCATGAACGTAAAGGAAAGAGCAAGGTTGGACGTTATTGAGTAATGGATATGGGTACGTCCATAAACATAATTAAAACACATAGTTGGATAAACTACTAAAAACTTAACGGACTGAAATTAGAAAAGAAGAAAGTAATTGTTAAAATTAAAATTAACTTCAAAATTAATTGATTATAATTAAAATTAGAAATGATACCCGAAAGTTTACTGTTAGTCTACTAGTATGAAAAGAAAACTGACTAATTTTCAGGTCAAAAGTTGCTGACAAAATTTATTTATTTTTAATTTTTTTACCTAAGATTGTACCACATTCAGGGAGTTGAAAACGGGTATTCATTTATTTTTTAGCCGCGCAGGTTTGTTTGTAGCGGTCATTTTGTATAGGCGCGTGTGAGTATTTTGCACTTTTCAGAGGATTCCGTTAAACGCTGTAACTTTTTAGGTTTTAAAGATAATGAGTTCAAACCAAAACCATATGAAAGTTAATGGAATAGACAATATTTTGTGTTGTGTGTACATTGAAACGTACTTTAGAATGTAGAAAGAATAAGCTCTGAACATTGCGGCTGGAAACCTAGAAATGGCCATTTTGTAATATTCATTTTGAAACGAAATAAATGAGACTCACCTTCAATTTTCTGTCTACATAGAGACTAGATAGTAAACAACGTCCCA
Source organism: Thermobia domestica (assembly GCF_964235325.1). Classification (NCBI taxonomy): domain Eukaryota; kingdom Metazoa; phylum Arthropoda; class Insecta; order Zygentoma; family Lepismatidae; genus Thermobia; species Thermobia domestica. Next base: position 99,273,206 of record NC_137471.1, read on the forward strand.
AATAAGTTCCAGATCTGAGAACCATATACTTGATTTTCTGGAAATTTTTAAACATTGCGAATTTTCTACAATCGTGTGTTTTCACTATCAAATATCTCAGGAAGTATACAAGTGAAAAATCTCAAATTTGCACAAAATAGACGATGGTTGGGCAGTAACAAGTGAGTAAAATTGCATCACTGAGACTTGAGTGGTTTCTGAGTTATAACTTGTTGCAATGATGTGAAATTCGCGATTTTAACAGCTCAACAGATGTACAGGTTTTGTGTTGATAGTATCTCAGACATACAATTTATCTATGTTTTATCAGAAGAAGTGCTGTCAAACAGCAAGAAATTCGAGATTTGCTACTTGTAAAAGAACTATCATTGCCAGATCATATAGATTTATACCTCTGACGCAAACACAAATCAGATGTTATGAAGAACATAGCATGTTGTCATTTGCACCTAATGAACCGTAGCCTGCATTTACGACGAGAAATGGTCGATTGGGAGAATTAAAGACATCAGTCAGGAAAATAACGATCTTTTAGTAACTTTTTCCATCCCCATGGCCCAAGAACCTTTTTAAAACTATCTACGAATGACAAAGTGTGGGTGCTAATCACTAAGGTTCTCCGGAAACTCACACCCACAGAGTTCACAACTCTTATAGGTCATACTTTCAATATCAGTGCCGAACTCTGTACACAAATTAGTCAACTGTTAACCTCACTGATGTCTTACAAGCAGCGCTATAGCCAGAAAAGAAATAACAGAGGTTTTTTTTTTTGGTACAAGTATAATTCATAAATTATGCATACTTTACCCATTAAACATTACTGTCGTGTTATTTTGACTTTTGCTACAAAGTTTATATTCACTCCTCATGGCGCTTCATGATATTAAGTCCCAGTGAAGAAAAAACTTATAACTCAGAAACCACTGAAGTCTCAGTGATGCAATTTCACCCACTTGTTACTGAATAACTATCATCTATTTTGTGCAAATTTAAGATTTTTCACTTGTGTCCTTCCTGAGATATTTGATGGTGAAAATACACGATTTTCGAAAATTTGCAATGTTTAAAAGTTCCCAAAAAATCAACTAAATGGTTCTCAGATCTGAAACTTGTTTGGGACGTTATCTAATCTAATGTAGAGAGAGAGAGAGAGAGACACACACACACACATACACCCCCCCCCCCTCACAGACACACACACACAAATTGAAGGTGAGTCTCTTTATTTTGTTTTAAGATGTACATTCCAAAATGGCCATTTCTAGGTTTCTAACCGCAATGTTCAGAGCTTTTTCTTTCAACATTCTAAAGTACGTCCCAGTGTGCACACAATACAGAATGTTGTCCATTCCATTAAATTTCATATGGTTTTGGTTTGAACTCATTATCTTTAAAACCTAAAAAGTTACAGCATTTAACGGAATCTTCTGAAAAATTCAAAATATGCTCAGGCGCCTATACAAAATGGCCACTACGACAAAACCTGCGCGGCTAAAAAAATAAATGAATATCTGCTTTCAACTCTCTGAATCTGGTACAAACTTAGGTAAAAAATTAATAAAAAACTAAATTTTGTCAGCAACCATCATTGGTCGATTTTATTTGGATTGCCCCGCATATCAATATATCGCTGAACGCTCCTAGCTCTACTGTATCTTGTATTAAGTTCAAGCAAACATAATGTCGAATATTCGCTGACGGAGCCAGCATTGTAAGATAAAGGTAAGTAAAAGTTTTAGTGTAGATAGTATGTAAGGGGAGTTAATTACATAATAAAAAATTAGAAACACTAAGTAACAAACACTTACTATTACCTAGTCAATATTTTAAATTGTAACAGTGAAGGTACCAGTGACGGGGTGTAATGTAATCTGCTATTGAGTCGATATTCAATTTTGGTTTCTGGTTCTTATTATAAATAAATAAGAAAGAAAAAAAACATGATGAAAAATGTTCTTATTAACATTTTTGTCTTTTCAATCATATATTCTGTTTCCTTCCAAAGTTTAGGTAAGTCTGAGTTAAAAAATCGTTTAGCGTTAATACGCTCCTGAACTCGATAGAGTTATTTCTTTTGGTCGTGTCAATTTACAATTAATGTCGTGAATATGTAAAATAGAATTCCTTCATTTTTAAAAGTTCTTTCCGAACCTACGGCGAAGAGTGCCGCATCCAGAAAAAGCTTTCTGTCCCCTAAATATAGAGATCAAAGCACATTTAAATCACCATTCACAAGTAATATAGAAAAATAATTAGATAATTGTTTGAAAGATAATGCGTAAAGGAATTAAATGACTTCTCAAATGATAGTAATGGATTTTAAAAATGGCTGAATAGTAACGAGAGCCTATGTATTTGGACTAATAAAGAGAACAAAAACGTATTAATATACGAAAGCAAATGAATGAGAAAATACTTGCATGTACAGGAGGAGATGGTAATTAAGTTTTGAAGGAAAATCCCATTATTAATAATACCATGAATGAGTGAATCGGTAATTTTGGAACGAAAAATAAGCAAAACTTTTTATAACCCCCCCCCCCTTTTTTTTTGTCGCAATCACCTGCTACATGAATCTGTTAAATATTTAGTCAAATATTTCAAGAGAAAATTTCCAGATTTTTTAAAAACCATACAAAACAGTCAATCAGTAAGACAGAAAATTACATCCTTTATACATGCCCATAATATTACCTTAGCTTCTCTTAAATAGTATACATCCATTCCCCTACATTTTTGTTACGGAATGCACACACAGTTGCTTACGGAGAATAATACAAGAGTGGGTCATAAGTCTTGCAATATTTTGGTATACAACATACGTGTATTTATTATAGTACAATGGAAGCAGGTTAACATTCAAAGTATGGCTTCTCTTGTTGGACAGTCTGCAGCCACCTTTCTGCCAGTTCCTCGATTTTACTTCGATACCACGCCAAGTCCTTAGAGGGAAAGAAGTCATCCACTGTTGTTTCCATCTCCTGCGGTTGGTGAAGCATCATGAGTTTATCATGGACCAAAAGGGGTAGTAATACGAAGGGGCAAGGTCAGGACTATATGACGGGTGTGGTATCAAGTGGAACCCATCTAGTTTGTGCATTTTTGTTACATTTTTTGAGCTGAATGTGATTTTGCGTCATTCACTTGCAGCAGAGCAAGCGTTCGGTTATTAATGCAGGAGATATTTTTGGTGTAATGCTGCATATATCCAGTCCAACTGCTCGGATAGCCCAATCTGTTACCCTGGGGGAGCCGGACCTTGGCTGATCTTTGACATTTTCCCAACTTGCACGAAACTTCTGGAACCAATTAGTTGCTGTGCTGTTGTTCACTTCATCTTTCCTTTTCACATGAGAAATGTTTTGGAATACTGCCGCAGCGTTATGCCCCAATTCGAACTCAAGTAGTAATAGTTTACGTATCAGACATTATTGAGCACTCTTCGTCACTATCACTAAAAACTGACTGGAGATACTGACGGAGTGGTGGCCTCCGTGTTAAAAGTCCACTTGCCATAGTACTTCTTGAGCAATTTACTTTACACTTACGGTCGATCACGCGCCTGTTGTTTCGGTTCTGGAAATATCGCAAAACTTATAACTCCCCCTTGTATTTAATCTTTTCCAGATTAAGGAAATCATCAAGTTTTCAATTGACTCAAAATGCTTTTCAGTTCAAGGATCTCGTAAGACCTGCAAGTTAACGGAAGACTTGAGTAATTTCCTCACTCAATTTCCTGAAAATGTAGGTAGGCTTACTCTTTCTCTATTTTCTCCAATCACGAACAGGCTTTAAAAAAAAATCTCTCAAAATCTCTGCAACCACTAAGGAATTTTAAAAAGAAACATGCAATCTTACGTGTTCGTATGTCAGCACCCTATATTAACACGACTAATATAATTAAGGGACACACTACAGATACGAAAATACAGAGATCTTTCAGCTTCAGGTTTATCTTATCATTTGAAGGAAACAACATATGAGAGAAAATGTACAAGTGTTAAAATGAATATCTTCCTTTGAATATGAAGTTAATTTTTGGATAGCTTTAAATCAGTAGCATAACAATATTCAATTCTCAATCGAGTGGATTGGTCACATTATAGTACTTTATCATAGATACCTTCAGTGTCGCATCTGAAAATATAATGGAGAAATTCACACGTTTAATTCCTTCATCGTAAGTTGTAAAATACCGTATATCTATGAGAACAAGAATATTGGGAAAAACTTGTTAATTATTTTTACGGATTATCCTATATTCCCAGTGTGCTCAACCATTGTTTTTACTTTTCAGTCCTTGATAATACTGAGCGCTTCCCAGGTATTTGCAATCCAAACACCTGTTTCTGCACACGAAAAATCGAGAAAATGCCATGTAACTATTGCATTCCCCGCTAGTCTAGTAGCTAGCGTGCGCGTCTTTGGTGGATGGGATCCCGGATTTGATTTCCGGTGCAAGAGCCTTGAAATCGGAATACATTATGGTGGTTCAGGTTTAAACTTAAACTGTAGGTCCACGTGCACAGAAGCCTTGGTGTACAAAAGGGACGTTAAACAGACTCTAACCAAACAGCAAAGAATGCATTGATTCTAAACTTATTGTTTGATTCATTGTGGCATATGAACTAAAGTTATGCCTATATTCTCCTGTATAGATCCACGAATTCTAAATTATTTTAAGTTTGAAAAAAATGGAATGTTTAGACATACAACGACAACTGAGTACGGAACCACATGCAATAAAATGAACTACATGCTGTAAAACAAATAAATGTACAAAACTTACTCTGGGTGATAACAAATAGCAAACATCTTTTTTACAATGTCATATTTTGTGGGTGGAACATCTTGATTGTTTGCCAAAGTGAAAAGAAATGCTTTCTCTGATGGAATATAATGACCTTTAGCACTTGTCTTCCCCCATGGCACATCACTAAATCCACCACAAACTTCACCTCTACTACCCTGTTAAAAGAAATAATCACGATAGTAAATAAAAAATAATAATATTATAAACAAACATACAGCACTCAACTAACTATTTTAAATAAAAAACAATGCATAGTTCTTGTTTCAAAATATAAAAATACTACATTATATAATCATGATAATGTATCTGATTTAGTTTAGTGTTTCTTTTAAGGATTGAGGCTATATTAAATGTAAATGTAAATCTGTTGTTATATGTGAAGTCTGAAGAACGTACGATAAGAGCGAGATAAAATCCAAGACCACACGCGCACAAGCCAAAGAAAAAACGTGGTAACCACCAGATCCCTGCAAACCCAGACCCGAAGACGGCTCGGTCCGGCTGAATCTGTATTCTATGCCCGGCTCAACCCGACCCGGCCCGAATCCCGAACCGAGCGAAGAACGGGCCGGACCATAAACTGGCCGGGTGTAATAGTCCTGAGAATAACCAAGTCTGATAAGTCAATCCTTCACTATTCAATGGAAAATGAGAAATGTGTCGCCGTAACACTGCAATGTCTATTTGTCCTTCTCGAATGGGAAAATTGTGTAAAAGGTTACCCAAGGTTTGCTTTCTATATCCCTATTCTGTCTGTCTACTAGTAATAGCACACTACTGCTATTACTAGTAATACGAAAACAGTACGACTACTACTACTACTACTACTACCACTACGTCTACTACTAATACTAATTCTACAATTACTATATTCCTATTCTGTCTGTCTACTTGTTATCTGTGCTTGCTCTGTCCAGCAATGTTTATTTATAATACAACTCATGGATGAAAAGTCTTATACTACACTCATTAGTGCGTTACGAATAACAGAGAAAATAGGTAAAACTGCTACACGTATGTAGTACTAATACTACAACTACTGCAAATACTACTATACTATTACGATTACGAATACTAGTGCTAATTCCACTATTGCTGCCACTGCTACTACTACTACTCGTTACTATGCTAATACGACAGCGAATACCACTACTGTTATTACTAGTAATACGAAAACAGTATGATTACTACTACTACTACAATTACTATTACTATTAATACTACTACTACTACTACCACTACTACTACAATTACTATTAATACTACTACTACTATTACTACTACTATTAACACTACTACCACTAAACTAAACTTGCAGGAGTAGAATGGAACTCTTCTTGCAGAAATATTTTTAAGGAACTGGAAATAATTACAATTCCCTCAATGTATTTGTTCGAAATATTAATGTATTTGAAAAAACATAGTAGTGAATTTATTGTTAACAAAGACATTCACAGGTACAATACAAGAAGTAAAGATGACATTCATTTGCATGCACATAGAACAAATATATACAATAAATCAGTTACGTATAAAGGTACTCTATTATACAATCTACTTCCATCATGTATAAAAAATCAGCTCTCTGTAAATACCTTTAAATCCAAACTTAAAAGGTACTTGATAGATCAATGTTTTTACTCGGTTGAAGAATATGTACAAAATAATTCGTATGCGTAAAATTAAATGTATAGTAAGTAAATAAGTGAATCTATAAGAATCCATATGTAATAATAGTATGTATGTTTATGTATATTGGTATATATATAACTGACATTTCCAATTTCGTTGTATGACGATGAACGGATGAAATAAATTATGATTATCATGAAAAATACTATCACTGACACTATTTCTACTATTACAACTACTTTGCATAACGCTTTTCAATATAACTTCCTCCGAGATAAGCTGCCATCAGTAAAAAAACTTTTTGATTGAGTTAGTAAAGTAGGTCATGTCTCAAGGGGTCTGGATTGGTAACCCGGCTGCCACACACTGTTAACCAAGACACTGAGGTAAGATGGAACACTAAACTCATGTTGAAATCTGTGGATTCGCAGGTTGTCGACATCCGGCGGATACTAGAAGAACACAAAGATGATCAGCACTGGATTGTTTTGATGAATCCTTAATGAAAGAATTTACTGCATTTTTAGATTTCTATAATGCCACCAAAGCACCAGAGGCAAAGAAAGCTGTAACAATGCATTTGATACTGCCTTGGTTTGAAACACAAACTTTGCAAAGTTAACAGTGAAGCTGATTCCAATCAGGGACGGATAGGCATCATTAGGCGGGTGCGGGCGCTTTTTCTCACAAGGGGCACTAGTATCTCAATGTCACAAATCAAGTTGCACGGTTTTATTTCTACAGTAAGTCAATAGTATTAAAACTTAACAATTAAAACGTTATATTCTTTCATTAGCATATTATTCTAAAATGTTCCAAGTATTACACGAAGTTAAACAAGTACGTGTACTATATTACAACATTAGCAGATGTTTTAGTATACTACTTTTTGATGCTACTGTATCTATCATCTTTTCATTCGAAACATTCCTTAACAAAGCTTTTTCAACAGACATGAATATAGATGTTCCAAATGTTCCTGAGACATGGCACTTCTTAACCTATTTTAATGTATTTCAGTTTTGAGAAATTTCTTTCACATATTACCTGAGTTACGAGCAAAGTTAACAGAAAGTTGTATGCTAGTAGCAAACTTGGATAAGCATTACTGTACATATTACAACTCTGCAAAATTAAAAAAGCACATTTGATAAATTTTGCAACACGTTTTGCACTCGCCTTCCTTGTGAAGAAATGTATTTTCTTCTAATTCTGAATCACTTGCGCCATCAGAACAATCAATCGTTTCTTCTCGGTTGTACTCGTCAAGACTGACTTTCAAGAATTTCCACTACCCCCGAAAAGTCCAAAAGAATACTTTTAAAGAAGTCTTGGAAACCTCTTTACTGATTTTTTCCCCCCAGAAAATAAGTTAGTTTATCGAAAATCGTATCTGGAAGTTCTCTTGTTGAAGTTTCTAGGGCTCAAACAATCCATAAAATATTTTGCTTCTTGAATTTTGAAAAAAATACTCGACTCTACCGTATCAAATATTGTGTTGAATGCTTCGATGCAGTACCTGGTCAATGGATCAGAAGCATATTCATCTTCACATTCATTGGGAAACATACTTTTCCATCTCCAAAGGAGAGTTGTCGCCAGGTCAGTAGAAACAAAGGAATCACGTTTTAATTCGTTAAATTTGTTATTGGCCCATTCAGAAATCTTAACGCTATATTCTTAACAGATTCAAAATCAGCTCACTGTTCTTTCGGTTGGGACCGTTAGTCTGCAACATTGATACGACTACAATACCCAGCACCCTGTGTTTGGAGATGGTTTGACAGAGAGGTCGTTACTTGAAGTATTCTCAGGAACATTTGTGCTGTCAGAATTGTTTTGAACTTGAGAAGATCTTTTATATATTCTTTCGCCTTACACCTAGCTTCGATGTGATATTTTCTATAGAAGCAATTTTCTTTATTGTTATGGTCAATTCTATATATAAAGTACTTTTTGGATTCGAAAAATGACCCAAATTTTTCTCCAAAGCAGTGTTTTTCACCATCTTGTTTCCGCAATAACTGTAAGACGCCTTTGTTGACATTTGATCTAAATGTTCATTCGGTACTCATGCATAAATATCGCACACTCATTCAGCAGAACAATGACACAGAATCAATGCAACTTTTTGTCAGATCACATACAACGAGATTGAGTATATGAGCGCAACACTACGCGTGTAACTGATCATAGATGTTTCGAAAAATTCAGATATTGTCCTTGCATATTACTTGCGCCATCGGTTGAATTTCCAATACATTTCTTATTATCAAGGTTTAACTTCTGCAGAATTTCCAGCAGTAAACCCAAAGATACTGGCCTATGGTAGATATGAATTTTACAATGGCAATAATTTTTTCTTTAATAAGTTTTAACAACATTCCAGCTTGAAAGACTTCTTTCGAAATATATTCTGTGATAAGTGTGTTGATAGCATCCAAAACATAATTCACTTTTTTCTTTTCTTTTTTTGAAAGTTATGTGACCACCATTCTGCTTACTTCTCGAACATGACTCAGCTTACTCTTCTCGATGACCTTCTCTAAATTACTTTTAAGCGGAAGGTCAAATTTGCTTAGTAAAAGAATAATATCCAAAAGGTTTCCATAATCTGTAGCTGTGTCTTCCAGTCTATAGGCTGCTTTACTTACTTTTCCTCTGTAAGTGAGCTCTCCTTTTACCAGAGAGTTTCAGCACTTCGACAACTTGACACCTGTCTGTTCTTAATCTGAAACTGCCATTGTTTTTCTGTCCATGAGGAAGTAGTTTCTTAACACTATGTTCCCTTTTGTTAGATACGTAAGCATCCACGCTGGTCTGATATGTTTTGGAAGACTCATGTTTTCTTACTCGCTGATAAGTAAAAGCCCGGAATTAATGGCAAAATGCCATAAGTGCCATTATTGCAATTTTCATGATATTTTCCAGGAAAAGTGCAATTTCACAATTTAGAAGCAATTTGTTGCCATTGTCACAGGTTTTCTCTTCTACTGCTCTTTATTTACTCATGAATGACAGCATAGCACAGATCTGAGTCGCTCTTATCTGACCAAGCGATCTCGGTATCTGATAATAACTGGTCTATTCCCGTTGGAATGTGACAAGTGGAGGGGCAGGGATGCTAGTGCGTATTCAGTTCTTGGAATTTTGAAGTAGTGTTCGGTTCTGGGAATGACAAACGAAGATGCTTACTTTCAAGAAGTAGCCAGGTGGGCAGTTACTGTGAATCTTAGGCGTGCGTAATACAGAACTGGTATTTATGTGTGTTTCAGTATTTCAAGATGCCGAAAGTTGGTCTCTCTAAGTAACAGAAGTTGGAAAAATTTGTGAGTGAATTCGGGCGTACTATGTTTTCAACAGACGGTTCTGTACTGTTTTGTAAGTTATGTGAAACTGTGCTTTCCGATGAAAAGCGTTATTTTGTAACACACCATATAAGCACTGTAGAACACAAATCTGCAAGGACACGCAAATCAGTTGGTTAAAAGGTTCAAAATCTTCTTGGAACAGTCACGAATCCGGCTTCGCGTACTAACAGTTCTGCGAATGATCTGTGTGAAGCTCTAATTAACGCGGAAATTCCTTTATGGAAGTTAGAAAATGTTTCCTTTAGAAACTTTCTCGAGAAATACACAAAACAAAAAGTTCCAAGTGAATCATCTTTGAGAAAGACTTAGGTTGATAGCGCGTACAGCAGAACTATTGACAATATTCGTAAAAGTGTTGCTGACAAAAATATATGGATTTCAATTGATGAAACTTGCGATATTCTAGGACGTTCCATTGCCAACGTTGTAACTGGAACTTTGGGAGGGGAAGAAGGCACACAAACATTACAAGTTCTGGAAAAAGTAAATGGCACGGCAATTGTACAGGTTTTTACAAAATCGCTGATTATTCTGTGGCCAGAATGTGTAAAGTACTATAAAGTTCTTCTTTTTGTCACAGACGGAGCTGCATACATGAAAAGTGCAGCAAAAGCCCTTAAGATTTTATTGCCACGCATGTTTCATGTCACCTGTCTGGCACACGCGCTACATAGAATTGCAGAGAAAGTTCGTTGTCATTTTCCTGACGTTGACCTTCTTGTGTCATATGTGAAAAAGGTATCTCTGAAATCTCCCTCGCGAACAAGTGGGTTTCGCAAATTAGCCCCTGAACTTCCGCTTCCACCACAGCCTGTCATAACGAGATGGGGTACATGGATTACAGCTGTTCTCTATTATGCTAACATGAGGATGATGCGTCTTCAATTAATTTTACAAAGCTACCAGGTGCTTTCGCCAAGCTTGAAAAAAAAAATAAATAAATAATAAATAAATAAATAAAATAATAATAATAATAATAATAATAATAATAATAAAAAATAAACGCTAGTTCTCTGAAAATCTTCAATGATACTCTCAACGATCTGAGTGTTGTACCTGGTGACAAGGGCGAGTACATTCGGCATAAGTGTGATCGTGTTGTAAGTACTAATCCAGATTTGGGAAAATTGAAGGACATCGCTAGTGTTATGGAAGGTGATGCTGATACAACTGTTGACAGTGACATGGATCCTTCCCAAATTACATGTTTCAAGTATGCTTCAGTGACATCTATAGATGTGGAAAGAACATTTTCACATCTAAAACAAATTCTTTCTGACAGGAGTAAAATAACTTCACTTTAGTATTTCTTGTGCTTTGAATGTTTGTGCTAATGCAACCACGTGTGAATAAAATGTGATAGTGTTTTTAAGTTATTGTTTCATTGTTACTACTGAAGAATGGCGAATGAATTGTTAGATGTCGTCCCTTCACGGGTTGCGCAAGTTTCCAGAATTTTAAGTGGTAAGAACAAAGTGCAAAATAAAATATTTTATTCTATTAGGAAACGAATTATAGCCTATTATATCTTTAACATATTTTAGTATCTATTTTTTCCCCAAAGTTCGTGATTGCTTGTTTATTTTATATTGCGATTTTATCTAACATTTCTGGGTGTTTATTTTGCAATTTTGCCAGCCATTTTCGGGCTTTTATTTCGCCACTAATTCCGGGCTTTACTGATAAGCGTGTTTAGTGTTACATTTATCACGTACAGAAATTGTAAGAAACATGTTAGTTTGATCTGCACAATAAGTTGTGAACACGCTTTAAATATATATATATATATATATATATATATATATATATATATATTACAGCCAGCTTTGTTGGTGCCATCTGCTCGTTTAAAAGCAAACTCAGGATTAAATGGTATGCTTTATTTTAGTTCATGGGGATGAGTTTCAAAAACTTGAGGATATCATCCTCTTGTGGACGTATGAAAGAGTTCGTTGCTCTGTTCCCTGCTGCATCACACTTTTCAATATTTTCATTGACTCTGGAATCGACATCACTAGACCTGGAGCTTTTCTGTCCATTTTCTTTGACAGCAATAATCGTGCCTGATGTTGGAAGCGCACTAATTTTAAGACTCATGAAAGTAGAACCTTCATGTTCATTTTTCACTATGACAGTGAGATTCGTAGCTGACGGTTGGGAGCACTAATCTCAGCATATATGATACTAGAATTTTCCTGTTCATTTTCAACTCTGACAGTAGCATTCGTAGTACATAAGGTAGGATCGGTAACTTCAAAAATGTGTTCAGTCTGTAGTTGATAGTCTTGCAGGTTTGGATACACTTGCAGGTATGTGGTCTTTCTGCAGGCATCAAGATCTGCTTCTATATAGCTTTGGTTTCCTTCCACGACACCATATCGATTTTAAAGCTTGATCTATTCAGTCCGAAATTTTCTTTTATATGTTGTATCTAGGGAGCTATTTGTTGGGGGGCGCACCGGACGCTGCCCGGTAGTCCGGCGGCCCTATCCGCCCCTGATTCCAATGATATGTCGCAGCTTAGGGTTTGGGTGGAATAATTTCGCAATGAGAAGTTAGACATTAGTATGGATCATAAAGTGGAGATCTTCAGTCTCAATTACCATCATCTCCGAGCAATGTCTGTAGATGAGGGATTATCTGTCCACACAGAAGTACGTCGTCTCATTTCGTCAATGTCATACACTGAAGTTGGCTTCTTTGATTCCCTTCCTAAGGATAGTAGCTCAAGCAGACACGGTTTGGAGCCACCTACCAAGAAGAATAAATTTATGGAATGGAAAGATGGACCTTCAATTTCTGGTGAATTTGACGAAGTAGACATCTACCTCAACATGCCATCATGTCCAAGAGAACTATATAGACTACAATGGTGGAAGCAACAAGAGAAAATATTACCAAAATTAGTACGTCAGTATCTGGCCATCCCTCCTTCTAGTGCCTCTACTGAAAGAGCTTTTCGTACTACAGCCAATATAGTTCAGCAATGGAGAAATGCTCTAAAGCCTGAGACTGTTGACTCTATTTCCATGCTATTCGATGAGTACAAGGACATGCAGTAAAGCGATGTTTATTCTGTACTATTAATTTCGTAGGAGAATTTGTATTTTTATTCTGTTACTATCAACTATCCCTTCTATTACATGTGACGTTAAGAAGCAGTTCCGGTAGCTGCTATTTATACATTTATCCCTCAAGAGACGCTTGTGGTATATTTCATTCAACAATGTTATGTGTTGATTTTATTTGATTTACTTCCTTACATTCCACCACAAAGCTCTTTTACTTTCTTGTTATGTTTGTCATTGTGTTACAACTGTTCCAGGAACACCTAATCGACACTGGCATCTTGCTGATTTCTTTGATCATTATATTTTATCATCGTATTTGCAGCATCATACTATAAACAATACAGGAACATGTAACACCATTTGGTATCTGCCTTGCTAATTGAACATTACTACAAATTGCGCTGATCTTACAAACACGCCAGTTCACGGTTTTGGCCTCCGTGGTCTAATGGTAGAATACCAAATTCTACTTAGTAGGTCAAGAACTTGACTTTATCATACCTTCTTAAGGTACCTACGGCTCAGGCGAATGGATGATGGGATGAATTGGTGGAATGAAAAACAGTGGGAGGAAATGGGACCGCCCCGAAAACTCCCACGCACACGGTGTTTGTCCACGACAAAGCTCACATAGTACGAGCAGGGATCGATCTGACGACCTCCAGCATCAGATGTGAGTGCTTTACCTACTGAGCCACCGCTGCCCTTCGTAGATTAAGCATCGGTTCACATTTTACGCAGACCGGCCATAATAATAACTAGAATTTCTCCGATTTTTTCTGTACTTAGAAGGTAAATTCTGTACCACCAGACATGTTAACTCTGACGCGAAGTCGTAGCAGTTGTAGTAGTATTAGCAGTGGTCGTAGTAGTGACAGTAGTAGTAGTAGTAGTAGTAGTAGTAGCAGTAATAATAATAGTAGTAGTACAGTACTTTACAGTCTTGAATAAAGAATCAGTTTCTCAAACACACTACAATTAACATAGGCTGACAGTATTAGTTTCCGATCCGTCTTTTACAGTGTTCGGGCCCGGGCCTGGTTCAGACCTATAGCATTTATGTCCGACCCGGAATGTGCCCGGCCCGGTTAGGGCCCGATCCAGTTTGATATACTTGAAACGGACCGGGCTGGGTAATCCGCCGGGCCAAATGGGCCCGCCCGGCCAGTGCAGGGCTCTGGTAACCCAACTACATGTCTATTTCAATTCCAGAGAAGAAATAGAAAATACGACTATCCGCTTTCTGCTACAAGTCGTGATCTCTCTTTTCGTAGTAAGTCGCACAACAAGATGAGTTACATTGCACAACACAGAAATTTGAGGTGTACTTTCTCTCTCAACAAATTTACAAATATAAATACATTCCTCGTTTACATATACAGAGATCACTTGTTTAGGAATTTGAAGTGTATAGAAATACAGCCATGTTTACATAAAAATAAGAATCAATACTGAAGATTTTGTTTTCTGTTCCATACGTTTTCAAGATAAGAAAACAAACTCTTACGTTTGCCCTCACTTATTTGTTATTGTCATAATTACTTTTATTTTCATTAAAGGACATACGTTTTCAAGATAAGAAAGTGAACTATTACGTTTGTTCTCACTTATTTGTTATTACCATACTTACTTTTATTTTCATTGGATGTACTTAGCAATGGAACTAAGTCAGACCACAAGTTAGATCAAATATGTTAAAACGTATCAATAGGAATTTTCCTCTAATATGAGTTTATATTATTTCAAAATTAAAATGTCTGTTAATTAAAAGTTTTATTATTTAATCTAACAAATAAATGTCAAATAAGTTACGATGAAATTAGAATAAAATGAGAAAATACGATACAAAATATTTGTGATTGGGGTTTACGTTCCCTTGTAATAATATATAACTATATATTTTATTGCCAAAAAAAAGGTGCTTGAATTATATCTATATATAAAAAATATTAGTTAATAAGAATATTGGATGGTATTAAGACTCATAATGGAAATATAACAGTCACATCAACACGTAGTACTAACACTGGCAAAATTAAGGAATCTATTCGAAAAGAATATTCAATTTCCTCTAAACTATCTGAAAGACATCCCACAACAAGTTATCAATCGAACAAATACACAAAAAGCTCCAACAAATACATCTGACACTGAAGCCCGAGCTCTTTGAACCACCAGGTAATCATTTTGAATCGGTAAATTGTCGTCGCATCAGTTCCCAAAAACGTTGCTCTTTGGTTTCTACATAGTACGAGGGCTATCCAGAAAGTAGATTACGTTTTGGAATAAAAAATCAACAAAGTATAGGAAACAAATTTTATTATATACAGATGAAAGCCACACACAAATACTACTTTTCGACATAGTCACCATTCAAATTAAGGCATTTATCGTAGCGATGTACGAGCTTGGAAATTCCTTCGTCGAAAAATTCGGCCGCCTGCGACTTCAACCACTTCGTTACCTCTTCTTGCACAAAACTTGTGGTAACCAAGCTTTTCGCTGATGATTTCGTGCAACAAACTTCGCGAAATTTGTGGAAAACTCAAAGAAAGTTCCGTTATTGTGAACTTTCGATTTTCACGGACTTTAACATCGACTTTTTCGACAAGTTCGGCAGTCACTTTGCTGGGTCTCCCACTTCGATCTTCGTCGTGAACATTGGTTCGGCCATTTTTAAATCTTATGACCCACTGTCGCACTCCACCTTCAGTGATAATGTTGTCCCCATACACTTCACACAGCTGCCGATAGATTTCTATCGGTTTACAGTTTTTTGCTGTCAGAAACCTTATTACTGCACGCACCTCGCAGCTCGCGGGATTTTCAATTAACGCAGACATTTCAAACCGTCACAGTATCTTAACGGAGCACAGCACGAACCTCTCACTAGCACGGCTAGATGCCGACTGAGCTGCGCAACGCTCTGACCCCAAGATGGCCGCGCTAGCCCCGCCCCTAGCGGACACAGACGAAAACGTAATCTACTTTCTGGATAGCCCTCGTATAATAGAAATTTGCTCAATTAAATTGCACTTGTCTTAAACTATTGTGTCAACTACTAAAAATCTTCCATAGGGAATTTAATTTGGATTACGAACAATGATGATTTCCGGGGGTAGCCTGTGGGAAATTTCCTCCGTGGAAGTACGGAATTCCTCCTGGGAACCATTTCTTTATTTCACGCTACATATGAGTTACTAACATATTCACAGTATTATTTTTCACTCTCATGTATTGAAAGTATTTGAGGGAAAATTTTCTGCAATCATAAGTGACTTCGGGCATCACCGAAGGCAAACATGCATGTTATTAGGTGTAGATAAGTTTTGGGTGGATGTGCAGGTAGGTAGGTCAGTACGTCTATGAGTAATACGAAGCTAAACCATCATTATCACTAATCATCAACAAACACTCGTTCATTCATCTATCTACCTAATTTATACATTGCTTAGGGAGTGTATAAATAATTTCAGGACTGGTTGTCCGTGTGTTGTCTATGACAAATTATGGGGAAAGGTTAAAGTGGTGATGAGTGGAATATTTGTTATTCTAGGCGCCATATGAATAGATTGGCGTATGAAAGGCCATGCGAGTGCTCTTGATGTGAAGCTAATGGTTATTTCCAAACGTAAAATTGTTCACTGTTAGGACAAATTGGGCTAGTTAGATTAGTGCTCGTGTGCATGATCGAGGTTCGACGATGGAAGTGATTTATGTTTTTGAGTATGATGGGAGAGCTTGGAAGTAGTAATAAAATAGCGGTTCTGCGCCACTGACCCTCGACCCACTTTCTCAGTCCCGCCTGAAGCAGACAACGAGTTTCCCAGTGCCGCCTGACACACTATGCCGGGGGACATATGGGGGATACGAGAAATCGAGCATCGTGAACCGTCAACCCACGGTCTTTTACGACCTCCATTTTAGGGGTGAATTTGTTCCCTTTTATGACCACATTTTAGGGGGTGTATTCGTTCTCTTTTACGAGCACATTTTAGGGGGTGAACTCGTTTCCTTTTATGAGCATATTTTTCAACCCCTACGAACACATAGCAGAACATCAGACTACGTAACATAACGAACATACAGCAGAGCAGATTGAACACGTTCCCTTTTATGAACACTTTTTCAAGGGTGTATTCATTCCCTTTTATGAGCATATTTTTAAGGGTGTACTCGTTCTCTTTTATGAGCATATTTTTCAACCCCTATTTTAACATAGGAGATAACACATAAGATTACGAACACATAGAAGAGAAGATAACACATAACACTACGTAACACACAGCAGAACAGATAACACATAAGAGTACGTAACATAACAAGGGTGTACTCGTTTTCAACCCCTATTTTAACATAGGTGATAACACAAGATTACGAACACATAGCAAAGCAGATAACACACAAGACTACGTAACACACAGCAGAACAGATAACACATAAGAGTACGTAACATAACATGGGTGTACTCGTTTTCAACCCCTATTTTAACATATGAGATAACACATAAGATTACCAACACATAGCAAAGCAGATAACACACAAGACTACGTAACACACAGCAGAACAGATAACACATAAGAGTACGTAACATAACAAGGGTGTACTCGTTCTCTTTTATGAGCATATTTTTCAACCCCTATTTTAACATAGGAGATAACACATAAGATTACGAACACATAGAAGAGCTGATAACACATAGCACTATTTTAACATAGCAGAACATAAGACTACGTAACATAGCAAGGGTGGACTCGTTCTCTTTTATGAGCATATTTTTCAACCCTTATTTTAACATAGCATAAGACTACGAACACATAGCAGAGGTATATTCGTTTTCAACCCCTTAGCATAAGACTATGTAACATAGCAGTTACGAACACATAGTAGAGCAGATAATAAACACAACCACCTCCATTTTAGGAGTGAATTCATTCCCTTTTATGAGCATATTTTCCAACCCCTATTTCAACATGACAGAGACTACGAAACATGGCGGACATAGCACAGGGGGTGTATTCATTTTCTCCACCCCTAATTGAACATAGCAGAAATTACACTGAGACTACGTAATACACAACCACCTCCATTTTAGGGGTGGACTCGTTCTCTTTTATAATTACTTTTCCAACCCCTATTTTACCATAGCAGAAATTACATAAAAAAATTTTTTCAACCCGTATTTTAAGACAATGAATACCTATGTAACATAGCGATTCGATACGCTCTTTGAACCGATTTGGATGAAACTCGGCATATGGGGGTTTTCGACCATGCCGAGTACGAATATCATACATTTAGCAATAGGTCATCAGGTACTACATGTCCCAAAATTAGTGGTCATCGAGGTCAAAGGTCAAAACTCGAAAACGAAGTAACGTATTGAGGTGGTGTTTCCAAATCTAGTAATAGGTCATCAACTAGTGCAAGTTCCAAAATTAGTGGTCATCGAGGTCAAAGGTCA
The DNA here is from genome assembly GCF_964235325.1 of Thermobia domestica. Lineage (NCBI taxonomy): Eukaryota > Metazoa > Arthropoda > Insecta > Zygentoma > Lepismatidae > Thermobia > Thermobia domestica. The sequence continues at coordinate 99,291,560 of NC_137471.1, forward strand.
AAACTCGAAAACGAAGCAACGTATTGAGGTGCTGTTTCCACATTTAGTAATTGCTCATCAGGTGCTACAAGTTCCAAAATAATGACCATCGAGGTCAAAGGTCAAAATACTTAAAACCTAATAACTCGAAAACGGAGCCAAATATCGAAGTGGTGTTTCCACATTTAGCAAGAGGTCATCAACTACTACAAGTTTCAAAATAATGGTCATCGAGGTCAAAGGTCAAAATACTTAAAACCAAATAACTCTTAAATGAATCGACATACTGAGGTGCTGTTTCCACATTTAGCAAGAGGTCATCAACTACTACAAGTTCCAAAATAGTGACCATCGAGGTCAAAGGTCAAAATACTTAAAACCTAATAACTCAGAAACGAAGCAACGTATTGAGGTGCTGTTTCCAAATCTAGTAATAGGTCATCATCAACTAGTACATGTTAAGAAAAGTACTGACCATCGAGGTCAAAGGTCAATCTCGTAAATGAAACCACATATTTAGATAACGTTTCCTCATTTAGTAAATTTGTGTGATCTATTCAATTTTGTACAAAGCAGAAAAAAAGTGAAGAAGGAATAAATTTGAGAACACAATTTTAACTAGCGCAGAATTTCTGTACCTTTTTGGGCTATTCAAATGAAAGCAAAAATATGTCATATTAACTAGCTGAGAATTATTTAAGCAAAACGAAGAAAGCGAACATGGACCATTTTACTCAAATTTGGATGGAGTATTTATATTTGTATGAACCAGAAAAAAATGAAGAAGGTCCATTTTAACTAGTTCAATATTTCTGTACAATTTTGTACTACCCAAATTTTATTTTTGTACCAATCAGAAGAAAAGCAAAGATATGCCATTCTCAGACTTTTATACCATTTTGTACTAATCCAATAAACGAAGGAATACCAACCAGAAAAAAAAGAAGTGAAGATCAGGTGGATTATTTTCTTTTGTACCAACTGGAAAAGAGAAGAAGAGCTATTTTAAATAGCTCATTATGTACTGTTTAAACAAACGAAAATTGAGCTTTCTGTAAATTTTTGAACTACTGAAATGTTCTATTTTTGTATCAATTAGAAAAAACCGAAGAAGGGCCATTTTAACAAGTTCATAATTTCGATGTTCTACTTTTTATACCAACGAGAAAAAATGAACTAGCTGAATATACGAAATAATAAATTTAAGTGACCTATTCAATTTTGTACCCATGAGAAATGCCATTTTAACTGGCTCAGAAAAAGGCGAAGAAGGACTATTTTATATAATTTTACTACTCAAATAAACAGTGAAGTATTTAGTTTTGTACCACCGAGAAAAAAAAAGAAATTGCACCATTTTGGAGTATTCAAATAAACAAAGGACTTATAATTTGTGTCAACTCTAAAAAGGACCATTTTAACTAGCTGAGTATTTTATACCATTTGTTATTATTTCAACAAACAAAGGAAAAAGCAAAAAAGGACCATTTTATATCATTTTAAACTAATCTAATAAACAAAGGCATAAATATGAGTGAGCTATTTTTGTAGCAAACAGAGGATCATTTTATACCATTTTGTACTACTCAAATAAACGAAAGAACAAAATTGTACTCACCAGAAAAAGCGAAGAAGGTTCAATTTAACTAACTCAAAATTTATATACCTTTGTACTAGCCCAACGAACGAAAGAACAAATTTGGTTGTTCTACTTTTTATACCAAACAAAGAAGAATTATTTTAGCTAGCTGAGTATTTTATACCATTTTGTACTGCTCAAATAAACGTAAGAAAAAACGAAAAAAGACCAATTTAACTAGCTCAGAATTTATATACGTTTTGTACTACTCCAATAAACGAAGGAATAGAGTATTTAGTTTTGTACCAAGCAAAATAAGAAAAAGAAGTGAAGAAGGAATAAAATTTAGATGGACTATTTTCTTATGTACCAACAAAAATGGAGCAAATTTGAGTGGCATACATACTTTTGTACCAACGACAAAAGAAGAAACCGAAGGAGGAATAAATTTTGGTAACCTATTCAGTTTTGTACTAAGCAGAAAAAATTGAAGAATGAATAAAATTTGCACAAAAAAGCGAAGAAGGTAAAATTTAAATAGCTCAGTATTTATGTACATTTTGTACTACTAAAATAAACGAAGGAATAAAATTGGATGTTCTACTTTTTATACTAATCAGAAGAAAACGGAGAAGGGTCAGTTTATTTAATTTTGTAGTACTCAAATATACAAAGGTATAAATCTGTGTGACCCATTGAGTTTTGTACTAAGCAGAAAATTTGTTGGCTCAAATAAAGAAACCTATTCAGATTTGCCGTCTTATTAAAAAGCGAATAAATTTCTGTTCTACCTTTTGTGCTCTACAAATAAACGAAGGAAAAGCAAAGAGAGACCATTTTTAACTAGCTTAGAATTTATGTGCCTTTTGTAACGAAGAAACAAATTTGAGTGGTCATTTTAACTAATCCTGCTGCGAGTAGATCAACAGTATGGCATTAACGTAAAACGAAAGAAAAGGAATTGCGACTTAATAGCCTAAATAATTCATTTTCGAATACATACGGATGAGAGCAGACTTAAGAGGACCAAGCATTATTTTAAACTCGTATTCTAGCCAACAATTAGAAACCCACTAGTAGGGCATCGATTCATCGTTTGCAGTAAACCTGTTATGCTTTGGAAAGCAAAATCCATATTGGAGTATAACTTACTCTTATGACCACCTTTTATACAACAAACAAGCTTCTTAGCCTCACTCCAGAAATTAGAAAACAAATTCTTTTTTCTACGGTCTTTGGTATGCATTTTAGACCAAGAGCAGCAAGATTAATATTTGTATTACCCTGCTGGATAGAAATTCGATACTTGGAAATTATCTCAATAAGCATCTGTTAACTTTATCCCCATCTTAGAAATCGGAACCTCAATAAGCATCTGTAAAATATTCTTTGGTGTGTAAAATTGGATCCACTCATCAGTATAGTAGTTAAAGATAATTGCTTCCAATCTCGTAATACCCTGTAAACGCTTGTCTGAACAAAATGAACTAAATTTGGCAAATAAATTTGTTGTAAATTTTAATGGAAGAATTACCTGTATTCTATCTAAGACAATTTACACCCACGGAATCATCGTTGTTCCAAATAGTGTTAATAGGCTTGTCCTTCCATTCAAAAATTAAAATACCTGCAAAATCACGTGTAATGTTCTGTTTGTAGATGTTCTGAAATTTTTCTATTGGTACATCTGCTAATTCCATCCTAGTACTTCTTACTTATATCTCCCAAATACTTTTGCACAATTTGTTGTACACCTCTTTCCCATTTAATTTAGCCTTAAATCTGAGAAAGTAGATGGTATAAATGTGTTAAAAGAACTACAAGCTTCCTTCTTAACTCTTTGTCCTTCGCAACATAATTCCCAAGTACATTGTTGCAGAACGGTGGTGTAATTGGTTCACCACTAGCAAATTGTTATCAGGTAAGTTTTATCTTTACCTAATAATTTTCTCATAGATCATTATTGTTGGTAGACTAGAAATTGTACACTACAATACACCTTTAAAACTCTTGTGCAATGTAACCTATTTAAAAAGTTTTAATGTTCTTGTAAAACCTACTCTCAATCGAAAAAATAAACTGCACTACTACAGACTATTTTTTTATAAGTACAGTGCAATACCGCTATTAATTGGAAATTCTTACACAATGTATCGTTCTTGTAATCGAAGTATAATGTAATACCACCTAAATTCTCTTAAGTCTACTTCAAATAAGCATAAGGAGAAAGTAGTATTTACTGGTGTTTAATATAGCCCTTTTATGTCACTTTTTTTGCCATAATGGATTATTCTGTATGTACAGGGTTTGTATGATAAGTAATGAGACCAGGTCTGGAAACATTGTTTTATTGATCTGATCTGTACAGGGACTTAAAAGCTTTCGAAGTACTCTCCTCTTGCGTCGATGCACTTCTGCAATCGATGTTTCCACGCTGCAAACGCCCCCTGGAAGTCAGCAGCCGGCATGTCCTTTAGAAATGTGGTCACGGCTGCTTGGATGGCTGTGACGTCTGCAAAACGGGTTCCTTTCAAGCGTGGCTTCAGCTTCGGGAAGAGGAAGAAGTCGGCCGGGCTCACATCTGGGCTGTAGGGTGGTTGTGAAAGGACTTCCACCCCAATCCGGGTCAAAAAGGAGGTCACTAAGAAGGCGGTGTGGGCAGGGGCATTGTCGTGATGCAACTTCCACCGGCTAGCGATCGCCGGTCTTTTCCGCTTGACGCTCCTGTGCAGTCTCTCAAGGACTTGTTTGTAGAAGGCGGCGTTGACGGCTTGTCCTTGGGGTACAAACTCCTTGTGGACCACCCCCACATTGTCAAAAAAAACAATCAACATTGTTTTCACCTTTGACTTCGACATTCTGGCCTTCTTGGGGCGCGGGGACGCAGGAGTGTGCCACTCCGCGCTTTGACGTTTCGTTTCAGGGTCGTACTGGAACACCCACGACTCGTCACCTGTTATGACGTCATCTTCAAAGTTAGGGTCACTGTTCATGAGGTTCAACAGTTCCTGACAACAATCAACACGTCGTTTCTTTTTGTTCGTCAGTCAACACTCGCGGCACCAGTTTCGCACAGATTTTTCTCATTCCCAATTGTTCCGTCACAATCTTGTGCACTGTTGTGTGGTTCATATCGAGTTCATCAGCAATCAATCTCAACGATAATCGACGGTCTGAGTTCAGGAGATCCCTCACTTTTGCCACAGTTTCGTCCGTAGTCACTGTTGTCGGGCGTCCAGCCCTCTCCAGATCCTCAACGCTTTCCCGGCCGTTCCGGAACGCACTGTGCCAACGAAACACCTGGGCTTTGGATAGGGCTTCCTCTTTGTAGGCCTCCGTGATGAGAGAAAGCGTCTGAGTAGCCGTTTTCCCCAGGCGAACGCAAAATTTGATCGCATAACGCTGTTCGATGGAACCCTCCATGTTTGTTGATTTTCCGCCGTGACAAGAATGTTCACAAGGGCTTTGTCCAAGGCTTGTCCGCGCTCCACTAAGGCTCGGAGCCAACTGACGCGCGGTGCGTTGCTTTGCTCGGACCCCCCCCTACATCCTCCATCACCGACAAACCCGCTCCAGCGACACGCGCGCCGCGGCGCGGCGAGTCTCATTACTTATCATACAGACCTTGTATATCTTTATTGTGAGAAAAAAACATTTATTCTTTTTCACAAAGTTTCCAAATACTGCGAGGTCCAACAGATAGGTATCAGGAGATACCGAAAAAAGGCCAGTTTTACAGTGAGGCTAAGAAGCTTGTTTGTTGTATAAAAGGTGGTCATAAGAGTAAGTTATACTCCAATATGGATTTTGTTTTCCAAAGCATAACAGGTTTACTGCAAACGATGAATCGATGCCCTACTAGTGGGTTTCTAATTGTTGGCTAGAATACGAGTTTAAAATAATGCTTGGTCCTCTTAAGTCTGCTCTCATCCGTATGTATTCGAAAATGAATTATTTAGGCTATTAAGTCGCAATTCCTTTTCTTTCGTTTTACGTTAATGCCATACTGTTGATCTACTCGCAGCAGGATTAGTTAAAATGACCACTCAAATTTGTTTCTTCGTTACAAAAGGCACATAAATTCTAAGCTAGTTAAAAATGGTCTCTCTTTGCTTTTCCTTCGTTTATTTGTAGAGCACAAAAGGTAGAACAGAAATTTATTCGCTTTTTAATAAGACGGCAAATCTGAATAGGTTTCTTTATTTGAGCCAACAAATTTTCTGCTTAGTACAAAACTCAATGGGTCACACAGATTTATACCTTTGTATATTTGAGTACTACAAAATTAAATAAACTGACCCTTCTCCGTTTTCTTCTGATTAGTATAAAAAGTAGAACATCCAATTTTATTCCTTCGTTTATTTTAGTAGTACAAAATGTACATAAATACTGAGCTATTTAAATTTTACCTTCTTCGCTTTTTTGTGCAAATTTTATTCATTCTTCAATTTTTTCTGCTTAGTACAAAACTGAATAGGTTACCAAAATTTATTCCTCCTTCGGTTTCTTCTTTTGTCGTTGGTACAAAAGTATGTATGCCACTCAAATTTGCTCCATTTTTGTTGGTACATAAGAAAATAGTCCATCTAAATTTTATTCCTTCTTCACTTCTTTTTCTTATTTTGCTTGGTACAAAACTAAATACTCTATTCCTTCGTTTATTGGAGTAGTACAAAACGTATATAAATTCTGAGCTAGTTAAATTGGTCTTTTTTCGTTTTTTCTTTCGTTTATTTGAGCAGTACAAAATGGTATAAAATACTCAGCTAGCTAAAATGATTCTTCTTTGTTTGGTATAAAAAGTAGAACAACCAAATTTGTTCTTTCGTTCGTTGGGCTAGTACAAAGGTATATAAATTTTGAGTTAGTTAAATTGAACCTTCTTCGCTTTTTCTGGTGAGTACAATTTTGTTCTTTCGTTTATTTGAGTAGTACAAAATGGTATAAAATGATCCTCTGTTTGCTACAAAAATAGCTCACTCATATTTATGCCTTTGTTTATTAGATTAGTTTAAAATGATATAAAATGGTCCTTTTTTGCTTTTTCCTTTGTTTGTTGAAATAATAACAAATGGTATAAAATACTCAGCTAGTTAAAATGGTCCTTTTTAGAGTTGACAAATTATAAGTCCTTTGTTTATTTGAATACTCCAAAATGGTGCAATTTCTTTTTTTTTCTCGGTGGTACAAAACTAAATACTTCACTGTTTATTTGAGTAGTAAAATTATATAAAATAGTCCTTCTTCGCCTTTTTCTGAGCCAGTTAAAATGGCATTTCTCATGGGTACAAAATTGAATAGGTCACTTAAATTTATTATTTCGTATATTCAGCTAGTTCATTTTTTCTCGTTGGTATAAAAAGTAGAACATCGAAATTATGAACTTGTTAAAATGGCCCTTCTTCGGTTTTTTCTAATTGATACAAAAATAGAACATTTCAGTAGTTCAAAAATTTACAGAAAGCTCAATTTTCGTTTGTTTAAACAGTACATAATGAGCTATTTAAAATAGCTCTTCTTCTCTTTTCCAGTTGGTACAAAAGAAAATAATCCACCTGATCTTCACTTCTTTTTTTTCTGGTTGGTATTCCTTCGTTTATTGGATTAGTACAAAATGGTATAAAAGTCTGAGAATGGCATATCTTTGCTTTTCTTCTGATTGGTACAAAAATAAAATTTGGGTAGTACAAAATTGTACAGAAATATTGAACTAGTTAAAATGGACCTTCTTCATTTTTTTTCTGGTTCATACAAATATAAATACTCCATCCAAATTTGAGTAAAATGGTCCATGTTCGCTTTCTTCGTTTTGCTTAAATAATTCTCAGCTAGTTAATATGACATATTTTTGCTTTCATTTGAATAGCCCAAAAAGGTACAGAAATTCTGCGCTAGTTAAAATTGTGTTCTCAAATTTATTCCTTCTTCACTTTTTTTCTGCTTTGTACAAAATTGAATAGATCACACAAATTTACTAAATGAGGAAACGTTATCTAAATATGTGGTTTCATTTACGAGATTGACCTTTGACCTCGATGGTCAGTACTTTTCTTAACATGTACTAGTTGATGACCTATTACTAGATTTGGAAACAGCACCTCAATACGTTGCTTCGTTTCTGAGTTATTAGGTTTTAAGTATTTTGACCTTTGACCTCGATGGTCACTATTTTGGAACTTGTAGTAGTTGATGACCTCTTGCTAAATGTGGAAACAGCACCTCAGTATGTCGATTCATTTAAGAGTTATTTGGTTTTAAGTATTTTGACCTTTGACCTCGATGACCATTATTTTGAAACTTGTAGTAGTTGATGACCTCTTGCTAAATGTGGAAACACCACTTCGATATTTGGCTCCGTTTTCGAGTTATTAGGTTTTAAGTATTTTGACCTTTGACCTCGATGGTCATTATTTTGGAACTTGTAGCACCTGATGAGCAATTACTAAATGTGGAAACAGCACCTCAATACGTTGCTTCGTTTTCGAGTTTTGACCTTTGACCTCGATGACCACTAATTTTGGAACTTGCACTAGTTGATGACCTATTACTAGATTTGGAAACACCACCTCAATACGTTACTTCGTTTTCGAGTTTTGACCTTTGACCTCGATGACCACTAATTTTGGGACATGTAGTACCTGATGACCTATTGCTAAATGTATGATATTCGTACTCGGCATGGTCGAAAACCCCCATATGCCGAGTTTCATCCAAATCGGTTCAAAGAGCGTATCGAATCGCTATGTTACATAGGTATTCATTGTCTTAAAATACGGGTTGAAAAAATTTTTTTATGTAATTTCTGCTATGGTAAAATAGGGGTTGGAAAAGTAATTATAAAAGAGAACGAGTCCACCCCTAAAATGGAGGTGGTTGTGTATTACGTAGTCTCAGTGTAATTTCTGCTATGTTCAATTAGGGGTGGAGAAAATGAATACACCCCCTGTGCTATGTCCGCCATGTTTCGTAGTCTCTGTCATGTTGAAATAGGGGTTGGAAAATATGCTCATAAAAGGGAATGAATTCACTCCTAAAATGGAGGTGGTTGTGTTTATTATCTGCTCTACTATGTGTTCGTAACTGCTATGTTACATAGTCTTATGCTAAGGGGTTGAAAACGAATATACCTCTGCTATGTGTTCGTAGTCTTATGCTATGTTAAAATAAGGGTTGAAAAATATGCTCATAAAAGAGAACGAGTCCACCCTTGCTATGTTACGTAGTCTTATGTTCTGCTATGTTAAAATAGTGCTATGTGTTATCAGCTCTTCTATGTGTTCGTAATCTTATGTGTTATCTCCTATGTTAAAATAGAGGTTGAAAAATATGCTCATAAAAGAGAACGAGTACACCCTTGTCATGTTACGTACTCTTATGTGTTATCTGTTCTGCTGTGTGTTACGTAGTTTTGTGTGTTATCTGCTTTGCTATGTGTTGGTAATCTTATGTGTTATCTCATATGTTAAAATAGGGGTTGAAAACGAGTACACCCATGTTATGTTACGTACTCTTATGTGTTATCTGTTCTGCTGTGTGTTACGTAGTCTTGTGTGTTATCTGCTTTGCTATGTGTTCGTAATCTTGTGTTATCTCCTATGTTAAAATAGGGGTTGAAAACGAGTACACCCTTGTTATGTTACGTACTCTTATGTGTTATCTGTTCTGCTGTGTGTTACGTAGTGTTATGTGTTATCTTCTCTTCTATGTGTTCGTAATCTTATGTGTTATCTCCTATGTTAAAATAGGGGTTGAAAAATATGCTCATAAAAGAGAACGAGTACACCCTTAAAAATATGCTCATAAAAGGGAATGAATACACCCTTGAAAAAGTGTTCATAAAAGGGAACGAGTTCAATCTGCTCTGCTGTATGTTCGTTATGTTACGTAGTCTGATGTTCTGCTATGTGTTCGTAGGGGTTGAAAAATATGCTCATAAAAGGAAACGAGTTCACCCCCTAAAATGTGCTCGTAAAAGAGAACGAATACACCCCTTAAAATGTGGTCATAAAAGGGAACAAATTCACCCCTAAAATGGAGGTCGTAAAAGACCGTGGGTTGACGGTTCACGATGCTCGATTTCTCGTATCCCCCATATGTCCCCCGGCATAGTGTGTCAGGCGGCACTGGGAAACTCGTCTGCTTCAGGCGGGACTGAGAAAGTGGGTCGAGGGTCAGTGGCGCAGAACCGCTATTTTATTACTACTCTTGGAGGTCAGATTGGAGGTGGTAGTCGAAGAAGCAGAGGATGTATGTTCGATGAGCCTTCATCGGTCTTCATGACTTGTCCTCTTCGTAGATTTTTGGGGAAAGACAAAATTTAAAAGCTGATTGTTACTAAAGTAAGGAGCAAGATGATGAACTGGCATAGGTCTTCGAGTAGACCATATATAGTTGGCTGATTTCTATAGATCTGTAAAGCTGCTGTAGAGATTTAGACCGGCAGTATGAGTAATTTATTACCACTGTGATGGAGGCCTTAATTGTGTGACGGATGACGATGGTGTGATCACAACTCAGCGTCGAGATTGTCCTGGATTGGCAGCCGTTATCTAATGGTGGACTTCGAGGGTATTTGAGAAATGGGGTGTCGATAAGTTGTTTCTTAGTAAAATATGTGCATATTTCCAGAGGATAGCTGTTAAAAAGGGAGAGAGGCTTTACAGAAAAAGTGGAAAGAATTTCTGGAAGGGAAGAAGGTATGGAGTTTAGCTTGATTCATTCAGAATTAAGTGGAAAAGGTAAGGCCACACGATGACTTTCTCTTGGACCGAAGTGAAGAGAGTTTGTTGTTAATTTGTTTCATATTCTTTCTTTCTTTTAATTCTTTTCTCTTTTTAATGTTTAACCTTTTCTCTTTATTTATACTTCTTTGTTCTCCACCACTCTTAGTGATCCACCGCACCAATTAGTCTCATTTTTCCACTAATTTCTGTTTTTCTAGCCAATAAAATATTTACCTTAGTATATTTTCTATTTATACCAAACTTTTGGAAATCATTAGATACTACCTTTGACAAGGGACGAAAATTTGGCGAAAAACAAGATTCCACATTGTAACATTCCTATTGTTTCCTTTTTTTTTTTTTCCAAAATTCCTGTCACCCATCCTGATGGTTACATTTTTTTCTTTGGTACAGCACCGAGTTTTTCTATTTATTTTCAATAGTGGGTTGTTCTGTGCTCAGGTTCATCACATTTTTAGCCTGCTTTTATTACTTGTGTCGAATTTTAGAAGAAAAACTTGGACAAAGTTGATGGTGATCGAGGAAAAATTTACACTACACAAATGTAGCAAGACAGAATCTCGTTCTTGACCGAAAGTTTGTCCCTTGCTAAAGGTAAAACCTAATATTTACCGAAAATCCGGATATAAACAAAAGAAGATTCACTGCTTTATTATCATATATTTCACTATTTCCTGCATGACTTATGCCAATTCATCTTTCATTCCCGTTTCAGGATTCCTTTGTTCCTAACTACTTAAATGCATTTGCAATACTGGAAACTGTAAATAAACCAGCAGGAATTAACCGATTTTGAGCTCCAAAGTTGTTGCACATGAAGAAGGAAATAGTTAGTGGTAGTGATCGCAACATTTCAAACGTGTTTTACAAGTGTTAAAGAACATTCCCCAACTTAATACAGGGTTCACATTGAAATTCTAGTATTAATTTCCCTGAATTTCCATAACTAAGTGACTTGCTACGCTACCAACATTATCATTTATCGTTAGGTCTACACACTTTCCATAGCTCTCTCCTATAGTCCAACGCTCTCCATATTTTTAATATACAGTATAAGGATATTTTCTTCCTATAAATACTTATTATGAACGAAATTCTGAATACAATAAGAACAATAGCACCAAAGCAATAATTATATACCAACGATTTCTTTAATATTTCAGCACTCTGAGCACACCCATCGACATAAAACAAGTAAATATATGTCATAATTTGGCCTACCTAATCTGTCTCTTTGATTATATACAACCAACAAAGTTAACTTGTATTTTTTTCTACAGCATTTGAACTTTTGATTTCATTTGTTCTTTTTCTTTCAAAGCTTGAAGTTTAAACACATTTCGGCTTTTTTTTTTTTTTTTTTTTTTTTAATTTCTGAAGATAATTTTCTTCTTTCACCCTATCTCTTATAATCTTTTTGACTCTCTCACGGTTCTTTAAGGCGTTCTTCGTATCTTCTGTGAGCACATCTGAAAAGAAATTCCATGTCTCTTCTGTGAAATGTATGAGATTTATCTGGCTTTCGGCATATTTTAAAACATTTACGTGACTTTTTCTAATTTTAATTTCCTTGACTTTCAAGGACAGCGTGAACCCTGTAATAGCACATTTATCCACTCCAAATGGCTACACAAGAAGCTGTTCGGGCAAGTCGTCAGTCGCACAGATGCTGAACGAACGCAGAAGATATACACAGAGTTAAGCACAGTGGTTTTAGCTGTATAAGAACCTTATCTTGGTGGAAGATAGGATCTCGAAAAGCGTCCAGATAAGGTCGAAGAACAGGTTACTGACGTTATGACTGTACGAACACTAGTCATTTTCTTGAGCGAAGATCCAGGGGCGGGCGGAATGTGTGACTTAATTCCATAGTTTAAAAGGATTAATGAAAAATTTAACGGATTAAAACTGAAAATTAAGGTAAAGAGAAAAATGGCTGCTTACATTTAAAATTATTATCACAGAAAAGTAACGACTAAAGCTGAAATTGATCAAAAGTAATCGATTAAAATTAAAATTGGCAATTTTCACTATTATCTAATGAGAATTGTCTAGAGTCGTGAAAATTCATGTCAAGTTTAATGGATAAAATTAAGGTCACTGGAAATTAATCGGGTATTATGAAAAGCTAATGTACTTAATCAAAAATTGATAACTAATAAAAACAAAATAGAAATGTAAAATTCAGAAAAAATCAATGAAATTATGTATAATTGATTTTTTTTATCTGCTCTACGAGAAACACGTTTGGTTCATATATCGCACCCCCAGAATAAGACTATCAAAATTCAAAATACTCTAAACTGTTATCAATTTTGAATGTGTAATAATTGTAATTTGCATGTATTTAGGAAAGGTTTCATATTATATATATATATATATATATATATATATATATATATATATATATATATATATATATATGTGTGTGTGTGTGTGTGTGTATGTAAGTTGTATAAAATATATAAAACCTCGACAAAGCTTATGCTTCTTTGTTATTTTTTGGTGGTATCCTAGAATTATTATTAGATGGGAATGGCACGCCAGCCTAGCGAACGGTATGCTGGGAATAAGAAAAAAAAAAAGGATGGAGGCACCCTTGCAGCTTTGCACCAACGTGAAGCACCGGTGTTTATTATAATATTTCAAATTTGGTCAAGTGGAGATCTTTAATTCCCGAGTTATTGATCATCAAATTTCGAGTTTAGACTTACGGTTGAGGAAAGTAAGTGCGTTGTTTATTTAAAATCAAAATTTGCTAAAAGAAACAATGAAGAACGAATTTTTGGACTATAGGAAAAGTACCTAGTTAATACGTAAATTAAATTGACTCACTGTACTTCTGACTCAGTTAACTAACGGACTAAATTATATATTTTGTGCTTTATACTCTTGAAATTATGCATTTATTTCACTAATAGTGTAAGTCTATACAGTGATTTTACTTGTGCAGTTGCGTACCTTTTTGTTCTTCTCTAGTGCTCATAAAATATTTTCAAGTATGCAAGATTAGTATAACGTATTTTCTGTGTCCGACGTAGGTGTCCTTCGTGGGTAAGTCAGTAGATTCGTCGCCTTTGTAATCACGGGTCATAGGTTTAATTTTAAGGGGAGGACAATGACGATTGCAAACCGACCCACTCTAAGCTGTAGGGCCCGTTCTTCATAGAAAGTGAGTTTACAACATTCAGTATATGAGTTCTACATTCAATTCGGATCTGTTTGTCTTGATTGGTTTTTAAACTGGCATTCGAGTTGTTACCAGCAAGTTTTGCAACCCACAATATCTTAAGTGTCGTTCTGATTACCTAACCATTGTATCAAGTGTCTGAAAGTGATATATTTCTTTTGGCACAAAATCTTGCTTCCATCTCGTTCTCCGTTCAGTATACATTTTATCCTGAGCTTCAGACAGTTTAATTTACAAAATTGAAGTCATAAGCGGCTATTTTGAGTATGATGTTAGTTTAACATAATTATTCACTTCCTTCCTTCTTTCTTTATTGTTGTATCGTGTCAAAATTTTTAAAGTAACAAATTTGTGAATAGAGTTTTATGCGTTCTTCCCCTCGAAATTTAGTGATCTCAATAACTGTTCTATATAGTTATAATGAAGTATTGGTTTATTTATAAATTATAAATGATAATTTTGTTCCATGAAATCTATTATATTGTCAGAATAGTTACTGCTAACACTAAACAACTTTTTTTTACTAAAGCAATTTTGCCTAGTAACTCCGTTATTCTAGTAGTTCCATAAATAATTTGTTAGAATTAGAAAACCCATTGTATCCACCGATTTGCATCTTGTTTCGTGTCGAATGACTGATTTTCTATGATTACTGATTTTTTCGGAATTCTCTCTACAGAAAGCAGTGATTAAATGTTTTTTTTTTTTCGAATTACAATGGAAAAACTGAGCGTACTGTTATCTCTCCGCTAAAATTTACTTTTTTTTTGAAGTCCAAGTTTTCCAAGCCGAAAAGAGGTGGGAAAAGCTTCGTTTCTTTTCCCTAAAAAAAAAAAAAAAAAAAAAAAAAAAAAAAAAAAAAAAAAAAAAACTTGAATCTCTAATGAATACATAATCAATTTTAAATTGAAACTATAATCTTTCTACAATTTTTAGATATTATAGTTTCTCGCATTTACCACCGGCTTGCTTTGTAATCGGAAACGTTTACTACCTAGTCTTGCAGCACAAATGCTTCGTGTCTTTGATTCAAGGAACATTAATCTCAAACCACGAGCATCAGAGATAAATCATTTAAATGCATCATACATGGGCAATCTGATTGATTGCTTAATTGTTCCCCGGATAGACGTACGCGTGTTCTCGTCAGAGTGGCTGTTACCGATTTAGCAATCATATGAGAGGTTTACGCTTAAAAGAGTAAATTTTATGTGTATTATTGTCGATTTGGCAGAACAGAAATTTTTCATTCTTGTAATACTGTAAAAGTAAGTTTTTTTTTTTTTTTTTTAATGAACCCTATGACATGTACAATATACTGCTGCCATGTCTCCATTAAATTTTAGCAACTATTTAATATCTGACTAGAGTCAACCATTAAAAGTACATACCATAACAATAACATATGTGGGAGCAATACCATCACAGTGTCTATGGAAGGCTTCCGCTGAGTATCCGTGTGTTGAAGCTCGATAAAGGAGACGCCATACTTGTTTTGATACTCCGTACCAATTATTGAGGATTCGCTGAAACGAAGTCTTTTCCTGTAAATTACAAAAAAGTTGAAAATAGAAGTTGAACGTTACAAAAAGGCAGGGGCGCATCCAGGGGGGCGATCGCCCCTTCCCCAGAAGAGAAAACTTTCTTATTTTATATATATATATATATATATATATATATATATATATATATATATATATATAACCCATCCAAAAGTTTGGAACCCTTAAAAATAGCAGTATGACAACCAACCGCCCCTCCCCCCCAGAAGTCGGTCCTGGATCCGCCCCTGCAAAAAGGTGAAAACAGATATTTATTTCTGAAAGCAAAGAACAAAAATGAAACATCCAACACTGAAAATAAACTAAGTCACTAAATAACAATGTATTGCGGTAGCATTGAAAAGGAAAAGGACTTGAAGTAGGAGTTGCTGAACTGAGAAGGCATTTAATGCATTAGATCTGCCAAAGCAACAATTTAAATTAATAAAAGAAGATTACTAAGATAAATGCTTGGATCAATTTAATAGTTCTAATTGTAACTAACCCGCTATACCTACTATCACTCGAGCTTGCATTAAAATTGGCAGATTGAAGACACTACTTTCTTCCCTGATAACACTAGCGTTCGGCTTTTTATTAAAAAAAAGCCGATCACACACGCATATATTATTGTGCAAACGCATATACTTATATATATGTATATATATAAGGTGTTATATATATGTATATATATAAGGTGATTCAAGAAATCCGTAACAGGGCCTTAACACAGTTTCTAGTGCACATAAATCTTTGAAACAAAAAGTATTAGTACCAAAGTGCATGTGCCAAATCACGAAGTGATATTTTTAAAATCAGGGGTATCTAGGGATAAATCTACGGAGGGTAGGGGCGACTTCAAAATTTTAAATGAAAACAAGGGTTGATTTTTGTCCCCATTGAAACAATCGCTACATTTTGAACCTTGGGAGGAAACACTTTGCCGTATTTCTTAACGTTTGGTAGCTACATGAGCTCATTAATAGGTCAGTATGAGAGTTTTCGCAAGCTGCAACTCACAAGGAATAGTAAATAATTGTTTGGAACTAAAGCGAAGTACAAAATTGCGTATCTAGAAATAAATGTGCAATGTTCGAAAACAGTGGCGCCTATTGGGCGCGGCCAACTTCAAAATATCAAATAGAAACAGGGGCCATTTTGCTTGCGTTGAAAGATGCACTAAATACTAAATCACTTTCACAGGCAATACTTCATGACAGTTGATACCGTATGGCTCCTACAGAAGCTTAGTTGGTGCGCAAAGGCAAAAATGATGAGATAGAACAAAACGAAGTAAGGAATATCTGGACGAAACAAAGAAAAAACTAACGAATCTGCTGTTGCCAAAGATTGAACGAAACAAGACGGCGTGAACCTGATTATTCGCAGTAAAGCAATTTTAGAAAGATGGGTAAATACTAAATAATCGTCTTACCTTCTGCGGAGTTTAGTCGATCCACCTTTGGCTTCACAAATATGTTTACTAAAGAAATGTTTACGAACAGCAATTCAGCGATTTATTCGCTATATATAATTGTAAGCAACAGCTTCAAGCTCGGTCACGTTGATGGTCCAGAATGTAGTTGTAATGCGTTGTTTCATGTTGCGAATTGTAGTTGGTCTATTGACATGAACAAGATCCTTAATTTGAACGTAAAAAAATAGTTCATACAAGGTCGGGAGACCTCGAAGGAAACTGTGGATTGGAACCTCTCCCCATCCAGCGTTGCGGAAATACCCCTGTTAAATGATCATAAAAATGGTCTAATGACCTGAGTCTCTAGAATACTGCCCCACACATTAATGCTCCATTGTCGTTGCCGATTGACTTCTCGCATCCAGTGCGGATTCTCCGTTAACCAGTAATGTACATTGTGGGGATTCACGTTGCCATCACCATCAGTCCATAAAATGAAGACTAAAATTCGGATGTTCTCGCAATTGGTTGGCTACCTAGTTGAAGAACAGAAACCGTAAATTGTAGTCAACATCACTTAGTTCCTGATGCAGAGAAAGAGAGGCGGTACGGATGAAAATTATATTTCCACAGAATACGCAATACACTACCTTGACCGACACAACGCTCTCGTGGGATCTGCCGCCAACAGCTGCAAGTACATCAATGACAACGTTTTTTATTTTGTACGACTCCTCTCTGGACATAACTTCGACGAATGTTTCATCTCTGCCACAATCGTGCTGCTAATCTACACAGAAGATTTTAGGAAATAGTTTGTCGATCTGGATAGCGTGCTGTGCATAATCAAGTTGCAACCCTATAATATTCCCGTTCCTCAAATCATTAGCATTTGGAATGCCTCGAAATTCGTATATGGCATGAATGTTATTTACTGCAGAAATTCCTACTACAATCACTCAACCACCAACACAATACAAGCACTCTAAATCAATGTGGAACTGCAGTCCACGTAACTTCGCGAGCTTGTAATACACAGGGGCAGTTGAGTTCAATTCAAGACAACTTGTCCAGTACAAGGACTACTTAAACTCTCTGTACACGTTATTCACTCCAGGACTCTGTTCCACTTTCTGGGTGCTTCATCGCTCCTTCTTCCCTTTGTATGGCATAACAGAAATTGCATGTCTGATGTCACAGATAATGCGTATTGAAAAGTGTAGTGGATCCAGAATAGTACCAACACACAATCACTGACGGAGTTTTATGAGTGTGTTCTTCGAAACAACGACGAAGCGGACCACACAACAAGCTCTTCGATTTGTGAAGAAGTCAAGTGTCGACTTAATTGGAGGTTCTAGGTTATCTTTAGCTTAGGGGACAATTTTCTACGGAAAAGGAGTCGGAAGTGTTCGCCAGGTCATAATTTCAAGGTACCGTCCCAGCATTTGTCTGGTGTGACCGCGAAAACCCCTGCACAAATATCACTCGGAATGGTGACCCGTTGGGATCGATGAAACCCAAACGCGACGAGGTAGCTCTCCTGGGTTTTCTTTCATTGAGACCAAATCTGGCATGATAGTTGCGAAATTCAGGCCTTGGATGCTTTCGTCCCTCATATTTAACTCCGTCATTTAGGAGTTCTGTACTTCACCAACAAATGGGTCATCTTGTGCATTTCTCTTCCATTTCATAACATCCTGCCAAGGTTTAACAGCCGATGCTGTCTCCGAATTTACTTTTGTCATCCATTTACTCAAGTTCTACTTGCCATGTATCTCGATGTCAATATGAACTGAGCTATTCTTTTGCTCTCATTAAATCTCATCATCTTCCTT
Organism: Thermobia domestica; assembly: GCF_964235325.1. NCBI lineage: Eukaryota > Metazoa > Arthropoda > Insecta > Zygentoma > Lepismatidae > Thermobia > Thermobia domestica. The sequence continues at coordinate 99,309,848 of NC_137471.1, forward strand.
TCTCCAACAACTGAGCTTCTGTAGCAACCATACGGTATCAACTGTCATGAAATATTGCCTATAAACGTGGTTCAATATTTAGCCCTTCTTTCAACGTAAGGAAAATCGACCCCTGTTTCTATTTGATATTTTGAAGATGGCCGTCCCTCAACAGAGGTACTCTCGAGACGCCACTGTTTTCGAAAATTGAACAATTTGTTTTCGCATATGGACTTTCATACTTCGCTTTAGTTCCAAACAATTATTTACTATTCCTTTTGAGTTGCAGCTTGCGGGAACCCTCGCATTGACCTACTAATGAGCTCGTGTAGCTACCAAATGGTAAGAGAGATGCCAAATATATCCTTTCAAAGTTGTTTAAAATTTAGCAATTGTTTCAATGGAGGCAAAATCAATCCCGGCAAATTTAAAATTTTGAAGTAACCTCCCCCCATAGATGTATTCCCGAGTCGCCATTGATTTTAGAAGCATCACCACGTGATTCGGCACATGCACTTCTGTATTAACTCTTTTTTCTTTCAAAAGTATCTGTGAACTAGTAGCTGCGTTAAGGGCGCTACGGATTTCATGAATCACACTGTTTATATCTTTCTTATATATTTTGTATACATATAGGATGTTAATGAACTATACCGACGAACTGTAAAAGGCGATTCCTCACATCAAAATAACATAAGTTCATATGGACAAGAGGTGGAATGCACATATTTTAAGAGCTAGAACTCCAAAATTTGTGGAAAGGTTAAACTTCAACTCGTACTATTTCGAATTCGAGAAACAGTGGAGTAGTAGTCCATATCAGGGTAAAGGAATTCATACATTCACCATCCAGAAATACATATTTAATCAATGTGTAATGGCTGTACAAGGAATTTTCTACACGGTACAATTCCTAAACATGCTCTCAACAGAATTCTCAGATATGCTCTGATTTCAAGGTGATTTCAAAGCAGGCAATGGTAAGACTTTACAATAGTGAACATGGAATGTTCTGGCGGGCAGTCGGAAGTGTTAGAGATCGTAAGTTCCACAATTTCTTCCACATTCAGAATTTGATCATCTCAAACCCTCACGTATATTAATAACGTAATAAACACAATACCAATATACGTATATATACAGTCTTTTGCGCAAAATCGACTCAAACACGTATTCTATTATCTACTTTCTACTTTCACTAGGCATGTCTGCACCTGGGATTTGCATTAAACCCACTGAACCTGTACTTGCTAACCTGAAGGAGCGAAAACATGTGAGTAGGGCGAAGGCGCAAGGACCCGGCAGTATTCGTGTATAATGTCTCCGTGAATTAAAATATCTTCGAGAAGTGTATAACGAGTAGGAGTCTATACGGTGCAGTGCTTCTCTTAGACCAGTGCTATTCAACCGGGGGTACGCGGAGAGTTTTCTGGGTGTACGTAATCCTAAAATAAGCATATTTCCAATATTTATTGAATGATCATAGTTGGAGAATTTATTGAATGATCAGTGTTATTTCACAAATTCTTCCATTTCCATCAACATATTCGTGTGAACAGGGTTTCTCTGCATTAGCATCAATAAAAACGAAGCTCAGAAATTGCTTGAATCCAGAATCAGCTCTGATTCTCGCACTCTCGAAGATTCGAGCAAGAATCAAGGAGTTGGCGTCCCGGAAACAAGCTCAGTCATCTCATTAACAGGTTACTTCAAAACTTACTTTTAGTTTTTCTTAATTTTTAACATTGTTCTCAGTGTGCGAATTATCAGGGAAGATGAGGGGAAAATCCCCTCACTAGAATTGAATGTCTCCCATATGTTTCGAAATACCTCATGTTATTTTTTTCGTATGTGCACTTTATCTCCCTGTAAATAGTCTTTCGATTGGCACACTGATTGTCCTTTTGTTGAGTCTCTATTTGTCCTCCTTTTTAATCAACAGAACACGTGTATTAAGTTTAATGAGTTCATTTCGATTTTATTTCTTTTGAACAGTTTCAGGGACACACAATTGGATCGCAAACTGCGTCTAGGGGTACTCGGGAAAACAAGGTTGAATAGCACTGTCTTGGACGACTGCAAGAGTGATGCTTACATTGTTTACGATACATTATACGCTTTAGTTTGACAGAGGTATGGTATCTGCATAAATAAGCTTCTTAGACATTAATTTTTCTGTAGTAATAGGTTACGCTCGTAAATTCTCAATTTTTATGGGCTGCTATTCTTTATTTGCAACCAAATTTCCGCGATTGTTTCAGCATGACATATTAAGCTTTCTGTGCACAGTGTAATTATTTTTTCCAGGACCGGGCTTAACCCTTTTAAGTTTTTTCGGTCGTTTTCGACCGATATTGTAGTGTCTTAAAGATTCGATTAAAAGAGAACTAAGAATGCTATTTAGTTCTGTTATTTTTTTCAATTTTCCAAGAGAGGAGGCATTCAAGAAAGCCTTGGAAGGGTCTATACGCTTCCGAGCGTCAAAACATGGGTGGGTATGACGTCATCTATTTACAAATTCCTTTTTTTTTTTTTTTTTTACTGAGGTCTAACTTCAACATTTTTTGGTGAGCTTCTCTTTAATCCTAGAATCCTAATATTTTTCATAAACAATCAGTGGACCCATTAGTTTTTATGAGAATTTTTTCGGATCTCTTCGTCAACACAGAAGGGGGGTTCAGAGGGACAAAATGGTAAAAAAAAGGGATATTTTTGAACCAAAAATCCCACTTTCGCGATTTTTACTCCGCTCGGCTACATGATAGGGACATTTGAGTGATACTTTCTGAAAGCCTACTCGATTCTGAAGAGAACGACGTATGAATCATCATACTACGATAATTAGGGACGTGTCAGGAAATTTTTGAAGTTTGTATAGTATCCTTGGGAAATTTCGGAAATATTCGCAGAAGAGGAAAATATTTTTCCCGCCCTTAGTATTGAAGATAGGAGATTGGTATTTGGCACAAGTAATTAGTACCGTAAGTAATATGTTTTAAAGTGATTTTCAGATCTCTATGTTAACCCAGGGCCGCGCTAGAGGGCCCCAAAACAGGGAAAAAGGTATTTTTTCTGCAAAAATAACTATTTTCCTCACTTGTAACCTTCTTAGGAACGTCCTAGGGACATGCTGGTGATAACAACTAAAAGCCTACTCTATTCTAAAGAGAACGACGTATGTATCATCATCCTACGATACTTAAGGACGTGTCAGGAAATTTTTCAAGTTTGTACAATATCCTTGAGAAATTCGGAAATATTCGCAGAAGAGGAAAATATTTTTCCCGCCCTTAGTATTGAAGATAGGAGATTGGTATTTGGCACAAGTAATTAGTACCGTAAGTAATATTTTTAAAAATGATTTCCAGATCTCTATGTTAACCCAGGGCCGCGCCAGAGGGCCCCAAAACGGGAAAACGGGATTTTTCAGAAAAATCCCTATTTTACTCAATTTTCCCTCCTTAGGGACGTCCGAGGGACATGAGGGTAATACAATCTGCAAGTCTGCTCTATTCTGAAAAGAATGGTGTATGAATCGTGATCCTACGATAATTAGGGACGTGTCAAGAAATTTTTGTAATTTATATACGGTATTCTGGGAATATTCGCAGAAGAGGAAAATATTTTTCCCGTCCTTAGTATTGAAGATAGGAAATTGGTATTTGACACAAGTAATTAGTGCACTAAGTATTATTTTTGAAAGTGATTTCCAGATCTCTATGTTTACCCAGGGCCGCGCCAGAGGGCTCCAAACCGGGAAAAAGGATTTTTCAGCAAAAATCACTATTTTCCTCAATGTTTTCCTCATTAGGGATGTCCGAGGGACATGCGGATGATACCATCTGAAAGGATACTCCATTCTGAACAAAACGACGTATGAACCATAATTTTACGATCATTAGGGACGTGTCAGATTTTTTTTTTTTAATTTGTAGGGTGTATTTTAGGGAATTTTTGATCGTTTTTTTTATGCTCTCTCAACATGGGTAAAAAATTTTCCCGCCCTTACTATTCAAGACAGAAAATTCGAATTTGTCACAGGTAATTAATACACTACGTAGATTTTTCCAAATTTTTGGAGGTTGGTGCGCAGACCCGGTAGAGTCTCAGGGGGCCCCAAACTTTGAAGAAGTTTTATTTGGGGCAAAAAATTCCGATTTTCCCTCAAATAATTCCCTTCTGGTACATCATAGGGACATGTAAGCGGTACCGTTTGAAAGGCTGTTCCATTCTGAGAAAAAAAGGAGGTATAAACCATGATCCTAGGGTAAATAGGGATGACACTGTCGCTGCTTATCTGAGACTCAAGAAAAACGCCGAAAAAGGCAAGAATTTAAAAGAGTTAAAGCCGGTGCAGTTGACAGATGTACAGATCATCATGTAAGATCACCCTCTCAGTATAAACTGCTGCGGATTCAAATAAAACACAAACCGCACTCCCTCCCGGTCCAGAACTGCTGCGTCCCTATTGCATAGTGAGAAGTAGCTAAATCAGACCAAAAGATGTAATCGCCATTCGGATGGTTTCCTTTGATTAATTGCATCCACTGATTGCTTATGAAAATATGGCCGAGAATGACATTTTCTACTTACTGCCATCCAGAGGAGCAGTTTCTGAGGAAATTTAGTTTTGAACTTAAATTTTACGGATTCAGGGACAGGAATGTGACCAAATTCAAAGTACGACATGTTTTCACTAAAATCATACCCATTCATATTAATTTACGTTTCATCGTCCATTATTACGTCCCTGTTATCATTAGAGGCACAAAACTAATCCCTGGCAATTTTGTTCAGAATGAATTTTTGTTTCCTCACCCGCACATGGAACATTCTTTTTTGTCTTCCTTTTGATCCCCAGTTCCAATAGCCACTTCCTCATAACATCAAGACTTACTGTTAATGCACGTGCAGCACTTGAAATGGTAAATTCGTCGCTAGCATCAGTAATACAATCTTCTCTTTGATTTTTTTAGTCATAATCATTTCTTTCTTTCCTCCCCCTTCTCTCTCTTCTTTTCTCTTTTTTTTCCCATTGAAATCCCATCTTTGATCCATTTTAATGTTCTGTACACAATTGCACGACTCAATCCTTCTTTTTAAAGTGCTTCACGACTTCAGTATTAGAGAGGGCGGCATTCCTCAAAATGCAATCTCGAAAACGAGTCCGATTTACTTCCACTTTCGACGGCCGGAGGTTTCCCGCTGACTGTCTCCTAACTGATACTGCCTGTATCGCATAACAGAGGGCATAACGTATGAAACAGTGAAAACAGCAGTCTCTCGAGTGTGTGTGTCATGCGCAATACACGTTCAAAATAGTCTCTCATTTGAATCCACAGCAGGTTATGCCTATCGTCTCAAAGACAGCTGGGTTAAAGGAGCATGCAATCAGTCCCGGAGTGACAATAGTTACGTTGTAGTTTTGATGCAAGATTAATATGATCAATCATATGCTTAACGAAGTGATGAGAAAACTGTCCCACGCACTTAGCAGTATGATTCAGTAAATTTTCATTCTTTCTTAATCTAGCTAAACAAGGATGGTTAAGCTACATTGATCAAATAGTACGATGATAATGATAGGAGGGTTCACTCTTTCAACCCAATTCTGCATTCCGAATGCGTTCAGTACTTGCTTGTTTGATTTCGCTTTTCCCTTAGTATCATATTTCATCGAAACGACATATGTTTTCACATACTGAAGACATGTCACAAAATATTATTGCGAAATACTGTATCTTCCGAATTTAACAACATTTTTACGAGAAATTCTGTTGTTATTTCAATACTTATCAGTATAACTATGATATACACTACTATGCAAATGTATAGTAATAAGGTTATTTTAGAAAGAGTCTAGGGAAATTGGACATTCAGGAATGGAACTTTACATTGTGAAAAGTTTACTTGTTATTCCAGAAACCTACATTCTTTTGCGACTATTCTTATCTAGCGGTAAACACATACCAAAAGAGTATATTCCATTGAATGGAAACATCAGAAAACGTTGTACATTAAAGCAAGATCTTAATTTCATGATTTTACACATTTTCTCCTCCGGCTGCAGGCTGAAACTTACTAGAATGATAATATCAAAATGATGTTTGATGTACAAATCGAAAACAGCACTTTAATAATAATCACTCCAAATAGAAACTGATCCCGATCACTACCAGGTAACTCTTAATGCTCATCACTTAAATTACTTAGTATTTTATTACTTATTACTAGTATTTATTAATAATTACTAGTTAGTACTGTGGAATTAAACTTAGTACAATTACAACGAAATAGTCTATACATAACAAAGACAAACTTACCTAGTAAGAATCCATATTTTATAAATAACCATTATTTTATAAATGGGTCTATCATATCTTTAAATAAGTATTCTATATATAATTAAACTTACCATTTAACTCGAGTTGCTACCTGTCCCGAATTACACCTAAGAGGGAAACTCTATAGGTCTGGACGACAAATTAACAAAACACTTACAAAATATAAGATGGAAATTCTTAGTGACATTTGTAAACTCGAGCCACCTATGAGTATACTTATGACTGTCAAGATATTGATATGTTTTATCACTATAATTTTTCGTGTTTGCCGCAGTGAAATCATAGTCATTGATGTCTCTCCTGGCCAGTTGAATGGTTCATAACTTCTGTTCATCTATCATCAGGATAATGTTAGGGTTCTGTGTTTTGTGTTATCAATTTAAGTTTTAATGAAATTTTATTTCATGAATATGTATCTCTTTGTATCATTCTTAAGAAATTGTACTATGTGCAAATTTGAGTATGAGAAACCGGCGATTTGCATATTGTCGATAAGTGTGTTCCACTTCGGGCCCATCAGAAGGTGGCAATCCTTTTCTACGGCTTGTTATAATTTTCATAGATTATTTCAGCAGATTCGCCTGCCATCATTGGTAGGCTTGAGTTCTTTACTGGAAAATTATTATCTTCTTAAATCTCAAGAATTTCAAAGAAAAGTAGTTCTCGTTTTTAAGTTTTCAGGAAGACATATTCTATTTCAAGAGTTTTTTAAGAATAAAAATTGTGATTATTAAGCTTTGCTACCATATCTTTCATCAATTCTGTACATATAAAAGTACACAATAATATTTCATTTTGTGATATGAGATAATTTTCCAGTAAGGGTTCAAACCTATCGACGATGGATAGGCGGCCGAAACTGTTAGGCAGGAAATTTAGAGCAAGACCTAATAAATGGAAAGTTTAATTATCATTAACATGTGTCAATATCTCGTATAAAAATATAGTATAACGTGGTTATACAAATATACTATACACACTTCAGGATCATGCTTAACATATTGTGTCCAGTTTCAAAGTTAAGATTTCCCAGGTTTCAACATTTTTCTCAATTTCCACTGTAGACCATCATCTTACAGAGTAACAACTACAACGGCAACGTTTCATGATTGACGAAATTTAGAGAAAGAAACAAATATAGTATTTTCTGAACTGAACTATCTGGAAGGCATTCGACGTTCATAGTTCAATAAAGTTTATTCTCTGTTCAGAAAAAGAACGGAGCTATTTCACAGTAATTCCAGATACAAAGGAAGGCCACCACATCGTCTTTCCTTTTGACACTTTACAGTTGTGTTTTAGAGGACAAATGTAGCTTATTTGTACATTATTGTTAATAAGACTCGCATTCAAGACCTTCAGCTGGTATCATAGACAGGGTACAAAATCTAGGTAACATTATTTTAATTGACAGTTAACATATCTCTATCTAATGAAGCGATCAGTGTAATTCTGCTCGTAACGAAGATCGATCTCTGAACAGATAGTAAGATCAGTTTCAATTATTTCGACAAGAAAGAGTTGATTTCTGAAAGTCCGTTGTAAGAAAAGAAGAAAAGAATAGGGCTATTGCCGAAACGTTAGAAAGTGATTTACTCAACTCGCTACGTAAAGAATGTGCTTTAATAGCAGACTACAAATTTAGGAGGGTCACGTAGTACTTTTTGAAATCTGAAGTATCGACTGGACACTTTCTTTTCAATTACTACATGCCTCTGTTGTATAATATTCTGTTACAAATCAATTTTTAACGGTCGTGTGTTGTTCAGTTGTAATACCTGAATAAGTATCTGAGATCCAGGAAACAGCTTTAAGGATACACGTGGTTGTAGTCTTTTATCTTCAGATCTTTCCTTAAATTTATTTGGCAAAGCCGCATACCGATACCTCTCCAGTGATAATTCCATCGGTACTGCACCTGTTGGTTCAACTTCTTCCGCAAATACTTGGCTATCTGAAGAGTAAAATCGTACAAAAAATTAAAGATCAATGAAACATACAATACAGCAAAATAAAATACAAAAAGAAAAATAAATAAAAAAGATCTTAGCAAAAAAATTAAAGTAAAAGATGAAATGAAATTTTTACGTTCCACGATTATACCGACTAGGCTAAAAGAGACGGTGATAGTGAGAGATGAGTGAAATATTGAATGAAGAAAGTGGAAAGAAACGGCAGAACCCCGAGAAAATCCACGCACATGGTGTTTGTCCACCACAAAGCTTACTTGGCGCGAGCTGGGATCGAACCAAGGACCCCATGTACCAGAAGTGAACGCTCTACCACTGAGCCACCGCGGCCCCAAAAATTAAAGCAATCTTCACACTCTACATTACATTAAAAAATACTATACTTATATTATTACTGTACTGTACGCAAGGATCAGTTTAACAAAACAATCATTGTCAAGGAGAAATACTGTAATAAGAAAAACGTTTCACGGTTAACCGTCAGACTTTGTGTGGTCTTCTTCTAGAGACAATTTAGTAATTTATAATTTTGGTAATTTTCAAAATTTATGCATGGCTAATATATACCTCCCAAAACTTCAAAGGGATGTATCAATAGTACATACAGGGTGTCCGAGAAGTCCTTCCCTGATTACAGAAATTGATAACTCAGGCTAGAAATACGATAGAAATATGAAACTGGTGTTGAATTGTTTACAAACTATAAAAGTTTTGGTCACATCAGTACACTTCCACATGAGCACCCTTGGTAGCATGTAGCACATCTAGGCGATATTCAATTTCCATACACACATTAGCCAACATCACTGGAGGGATCGATGCAACGACTGTGGTTATTCGTTGCTGCAGGGTTTCAAGATCTGGTACACGTGTTCGGTAGACCTCATCCTTGACATAATCTCATAAAAAGAAGTCAGGAGAGCGTGGAGGCCAAGCTGTTGGTCCATCACGACCAATCCATCGCCCAGGAAATGTCCTATCGAGATGTCGAGAAAAGTCGAGGCAACCGACCCTGTGTTTTTGAACTTCTCATACCAGGCTTTAATGCTCTTGACATCAGGTGGAGTCCTCCCAAATGTTGTCTGGAACTGTCTCTGCACCGTGGTTGGTGGTCGTGTCTCATGGTACCACAGGACACACTGTGCCTTCTCCTGGTTGGTTGGCATGGCTTCTTGGGCTTCTTACTTACGTACTACAAACCTAAAACAAACAAAACTGAGACTTGGTAAAACAGAACACACCTAACACAGACAAAAACTTTTATAGTTTGTAAACAATTCAACACCAGTTTCATATTTCTATCTTATTTCTAGCCTGAGTTATCAATTTCTGTAATCAGGGAAGGACTTCTCGGACACCCTGTATGTTCTATTCAAGAGAAGATACCAATGTACTCATTCATATGATCATATGATGCAACAAAGCCTCATCACAATTGGGGCACTATATTCAAAATCATGACTCATGTTAATTCAAATTTCCCGGTAAATTCAAAATTCCCGCCAAATTATTAAATGTTTCTTACGTATATTCTTTCAAAACTTTTTTTTTATTTATAAAAGTATACAAGGTGGAACAACCAAATTGATAGCTATATCTATTTACGTTCTAGAGAACATTTCTTTATTTTTATTTTTTGATTATTCTCTAATTCAAGGTGTGCCAACACACACACCTCCCAAATTTTAAGAGAAACACATCGAAGTACCCGTGTTACGTGTTATATTAATGAGAACTGACCCATATATCTATCCCTAAGATCATATAATATAATAAAGTTTCATTAAAGAAGGTAAATTACGACAAAAATACACCACGTTACGAGCATATGGCAAATACGTATATTTTTGGTAAATTTTTACCTATAGAAGGAGACAAGCGGGTCCAGCCAATTTATTGAAGTATATGCTTTAGTCCTAGAGAATAATTACTAATTTTTCTTTTCCGACAATTCCCTAATTTAAGGGTTGGTCGTATGTACTCCTTCCAAAATTTAAGAGGGTGCTCCGTTGTACACCCTATTCCGAAAAGAATGAAGGCATTGATTATAATGCTAAAAAGAGCTAAAAAGCTAAAAAGAAAAATTGAGCTAAAAAGAAATTCTAAGTCCAACTTCGGATATCTTCGGAAATAGTAAACTAAATATGCTAGATTCGAGCCCCAAAGAACTTTGGCAATCGGGAAAATGTGCAGATGTGTTCTTTTTTCTTTTTTAAGTGTAATAAGGCATGTTGAAACAGAAAAAAGTAACACCCATTGAAATACTTACACATACAGTAATTCGAAACTATGTATACATGTAAGCACAAGCACATCTGGTTTTCTCACCTACGTTTCCATACATAAAAGAACATTTCAAACGAAAGGAAAGACAGCGAACATGATTCTCGCATCCACAGTAGAATTAAAAAAACATTTGCAACATATTTGTATTTCATTATCTTGGAAATTCAGTTATATTTCTTCAGAAGGAAGTGTACATATTAGCTCAGTGGTAACGCGCGGAGATTCTAATCGTAAGGTAGTGAGTTCGATTTCCGGTTGGGTCAACGTTTTAGTGTGTAATGCTATATTTCTCAATGCATGAATATTTACATAAAATAATTACATTAAAATAAATCAGTTGTATAAATGTTCATACAATCATTTGAGGACATAAGAAATTAATATTTAAAATACAACATCTGAGATGTGGTGTGTTGACAAAATGTTGGTATATTACCGGTATATGTTAAATACAAATTAAGAAATTCGTGTAATAGCATTAACCCTTTGACTACCAACGGAATACATGTGTCCCATGCGAAATTCAAACATCGTTGGGAATTTGCTTTAGAAAATTCTAAAAAAATACATATTGTTCTCCCATCGGCAAAGTTGTGACCGGAAGACTGTGTTTAGTTTCTAAAACTGTGTAGAGATGTCAGGAATATCCCACATTAAAGGAGTTGTACATATAAAAGAATGTTCACATTAAAAAAATGATAATCAAAGAGAGAAATAAGTATGTGTAGTGAATTTGTCTCCAACTATCTGTCATACGGAGATCAATTCTCAATATTCTCATTACAGCATAGAATTTACGTTCATGAAATAGAGGCGTAAGGAGAACATGCGGGTACAATCCAAAATCGGATCGTGATTCCAGACAGCAAGCTTACTATCCCCAAAACCACGTTCACAGAAAGTTTACGATTCCCACACGTCACTTTAAGAAACTAAATTGTGCTTTTATAAGAAAGACAGAACAGAATTTCTTTCCATGGGTTTTCACTTCAATACTCTTCAAATGCTTCTTTATATGGAAATGTTCAGGCTTCGGTCGTTCTCCCTCTCTCCTATCTATATAAAAATGTACGTATGTATATGCTCGGAGTCGCTGAGATAAAGTGACACTTCCGATGTTTAAATCTAAATTTAACTCCCATTAGTATTCCTGGCGCGGATGGCAACGTGTAAAAATAATTGAAAACGACCGATATTAGTGTCAAATCCATAGTTCTCGGGTGTCCCTATGTTCATTGGTGACAGTTTTGGTGCCCTCTAAGTAGAAGATCTGCTCCCAGTTAGGATAAGACCCGCTCTACTACTCCTAGGGAGAGGGAGTGTGACAAAAATGACAATAGTGTCGAATTTATAGTTTTCGAAGTCGCTTAGATAAACAGCGGGTCTATGGATGCCGTTTTAACTCCGATTTAAGCCCCTTTGAATTCGGCGGCTAACATGTAAAGTTATCGAAATCGACTGATATTTGTGTCGAATCATTAGCTATCAGCGTCGCTAAGTTAATTGATGCAGTTCTAATGCCGCTTAAGTCCAAGTTCAGCTCCCGTGGTGGCAAGACTCCCTAGCCCTCCTACGGTGAGTAGAAGGGGCAGACATAAAAATGATAAAGAAAACCGATATTAGTGTCGAATCCATAGTTTTTGGGATCGCTTAGATCAAGAGTGACACTCCAGATGTCTTTCAAGTCCAACTTCAGCCCCATTAGCATCCTGAAGGAGGTGTGAAATGTGACATAAAAATAATTGAAAATTACCTATATTAGTGTCTAGTCCATAGCTTTTAGGGTCACTAACGAGGAAGGTCCATAAACCGTGAGAGTTGAATTTTGATGAAAATTAGTGACAAGATTGAGTTCGAGTTGCTAAGTAACGTAGTATTAGTCACTCAATGCGCAAATGCTTCGTTGAGCTGCTACACCGACGCCATATTGAAATCCAGTAGGCAGTGTAGAAGAATACCCTTTCAGCACAAAAATGAAAAAGCTCTTGGTAGATCTGACTTCATTAATGTAAACCGAGATAGAACATCTATATCTAGGAGTTCCTCCAGTGCATGATCGCAATCTTGAAAGAGGTCATATTGAATCTTGGTCTAATATGATAAATGGCAAGGGGCCATGTGGGGTATCAAATAGCACTGGAATTTACTCCTGAATCCATTTCCGCAACCAAAGTTTACATATCTGTTTTCACTTCAGAATTAAGAGCTCTCTCACTTACGGGAACATATAAAAACTGTCCGAATTAGATTTGTGTTATGAAAAGCGGTCGTGCGAGCAGTTGCAGGGTTTTAACTAATGCAGTAATAGTCACTTGATGTACAATATCCATTATATCAATCAGGTCTTGTGCCTAGTGAGAGAAATCGTTAATTAAATTGAAACACCTGTAGTGAAAAAATGGAATAGCAAGCATGCTACAAATTATACCTATTTTGAAGCGCAATGGAATAGACTGCTGGTCAGAGAAACACATGTTTAATCGTACTGACGAGCAGAGAATGCCAAAGGAATTGTTCGGATATATATTAGAAAAATGATATAGGCCTAAACTGGTGTATATTAGTTGAATGACCAAAGTGATTCGGATTCCACTATAATCAGCAAGTTCGTGTCTCCATATTAGCGTAGCAGGCATAAGTGTGGGACGTTAAACTGAATCAAACCAAAATTCTATTTAATTAATTTTACATGATCCATAATAGTTTCCATTAAGGTTTCTTCTCCGATCTTGAAACCTTACGTAAAGACCCTCATTGTTGCAGAATATTGCATTCATTTCCAATACTCATACTTGACAACTTATAATTTACCGTGCATATTACGAGTTCTTACTGCATATTTATTGTCAGTTTGTCTAAATAGAATCAGTTTATCGCTGACGCATTGAACAAAGAAGGGGATTTAAATTATCAGTTCACAGACTATTCTTAGAAGAATATACACTTGTAAACTTAGAATTCGCTTTTCTTGTATCTGTTGTGCTATTAGTGATAAGAGAATGCATACACACCTGCTAAGAATAGGTGGCAATAAAGATTATTAAAAGATTCAATACCAAGTTGAAATCCATAAAACAAGCTTCTTTCTTGTTTTTTCCTTCAATATTAAATAATTAAATATTTGCATCTTTCCACCTTCAACAATAAAACCTCGCTTATAATAAGGGTATGACCAGTTTTCGTATCGAAACTGTGGTAAGTAACTAATTGTAACAGGTGGTCCTTAAAGTCCGAGAATTTATTTATTATTTAAATTACGTACTTGACAACTCAAGAAAGTCATTTTGGGACATGTTTATTCATTTGCTTTAACACTCACGATGATATGTATGGCTCTTTTTTTTTGTGTTTGAAATACTCTATGGGAATGTGGTGTATATCCCTAATATTGTACTCCGTATTATTAAAAACCGACAAAGTATACTTATTACTTCTCTTGACTTGAGACTATTTTTTTAAGGTTTTAAGACATAGCACGCAGAGTTTAGAGTGCTTTCCTACAGGCAATTGCAATATGGGTGTGCACTGAGGTGTATGGTGTCTGTCCTCGAATGACAAACAGTAGTAGTACAGCAATTTTGGTGCGAGCAGGCGTGTGACGTTCGGTACGAACTCATTTGTTGGACCAGTGAAACATTCGTTCCGTGCATAAAATGCGAACAATTAATCCGATAAGTGTAATCAACATTTTAAATCAAGTAGTGGTGGAAAAATATATTGTCGTGAGTTAGAATGGGGTAGAAGATAAGATTGCAGATACATTGTTTGCAATGATAGCAAGCAAATATAATGGCGACGTTTCTCTAACAGTTAGTGACACATTAAATGTAGACACTGACACAGAGAGTGAACATGAATATTCGACAAATGAAATGGATTTGTAACAGGTAACTAGTCCATCAGTTAGTAACAGGAGCCTTCTACCAGCGAGTATGAGATGTCATCTCCAAGCCGGACAAAGTCTGTACGTGTATCAGAAGCTGTCGTCAACAAATACAAACAAATTCAGGAGCACGTTGCATTATTGAAAAGGAATGGAAAACGCAACACTGTTGCAGCTGCAGCGAAGAAATTCAAATGCAATACGGCGTTTGTGTATAGGGCTTTGAAGTTCCATGACAAACCTCTTTGCTCTCATACCATGTCACTACTAAAATACGAAGTACTAAACACATTCAACATTTATCGCACTAAAGGACTTACGATCCATGACTGTCATTTGAAAGCATGCATGTTACTGACAACGAGGAAATTGAACTATCCGTTGCGTGCTTGTCGTGGTTTCATGAACAAATTGTAAAAAAAGAGCACAGGATTCGCTCAAGAAGGATTACTCAATTTGTAACGAAGAAAGATGATGAAAACGAAGGTGAATTACTTGATAATGCCCAAAATTTTGTGATTAAAATAATAAAATAATACATGAGAAACCGCACAACAGTGAATGCATCTTTAATACTGATCATGAGTAGAGTACGAAATGACCTCTGGTAGAACTCTGTCAGAAATAGGTGAGAAACATACTACAGCAGTCGTTCAGTTATTGGCATCAGTGTCCCATGCATACACCATCTAAATTCACATTTCCTCAGTACGGCTAGGCACACACACACACACACACACACACACACACACACACATATATATATATATATATATATATATATATATATATATATATATATATATATGTGTGTGTATGTATGTATGTATGTATGTATGTTTCCAGGAGCCTAAAGGCGTGTTCGGACTCAATGTGAAACAACAGTTAGCTAAACAGACACCTTTCAGCATTGTTATTGATGCGAGCAAATCAGGTAAACTCACTCGCGAACACGTCAAACGGTGGCTAAAAGACATGTTTATTCCTGATGTGAAAGAAAATTTCCTGCTGCTGTTTGACTCATGGAGAGGACAGACGGGTGAAGACGTGCGAGAATTGTTACATGAGAAAAACATTCATGCTGAAGTTATACCCCCACAGACCAAATTTATTCAGCCTCTTGATGTATACTTTTTTCAGTCAGTATAAGCTGGTAATTCGGAGACTTGAGGATTATTTTCGACACAAATTCATTGTTTGTGGTACACCGAACAAGTTATATGACAGAATTTTCATAATGAAAATGCATTCTGTTGTGTATCATCAATTTTGTGCCCCAGTTCTAAAGGACATGCTTGCATATGCATGGCAGAAATGTGGGTACGTCACAGGAGCAAGAGTTGGTCCATTTACAAATGTTCTGAAGACTATGTTGCAAGTAGAAAATAGTGTCTGTGGTCATGTAGAATGTGACGAAAGTGCATTCGTTAAGTATTCGTACTGCTCCACGATGTTGTATGCTAATCATTTCGTTATGGATTTCCATCATCACAACTGAAGAGCAAAAAGTTAGTAGGTTAGACTAATATTTGCTTATGTGCACCAGTCTATATTATTTTTCTATTAATTTTCTAACAACTTCAAGACATATGCTTGTAAGTCATATGTGACGTTGCACCTAACTTATTTTACAGCATTTAAATGCTATGCATAATCGCAACACACACACACATTGGAGAGAGAGAGATTCGAAATAGGTATTTGTTACAGTGCTGAAATTCCATTTTGCACTACAGGCATTTCAATTTAATTAACGATTTCTCTCACTAGGCTTAAAATCTGATTGGTATAGTGGCTATTGTACATCAAATGACTACTCCTGCATTAGTTGAAACCTTGCAACAGCTCGCACGACCGCATTTCACACCACAGTTTTTATATGTTTCTGTGGGTGAGAGAGCTCTTAACTCTAAAGTGAAAACAGATATGTAAACTTTGGTTACGGAAATGGATTCAGGAGTAAATCCCAGTGCTATTTGATACCCCACATGACCCCTTGCCATTTATCATATTTGACCACGATTCAATATGGCGCCTTTCAAGATGGAGAGCATGCACTAGAAGTATTCCCACATATAGATGCTCTATTTCGGTTTACAGTGGTGAAGTCAGATATACCAAAAGTTTTTTTTTTTTTTTTTTCATTTTTTGGTAAAAGGGTATTCTTCTACATTGCCTACTGGATTTCAATATGGCGTCGGTGTAGCAGCTCAACGAAACATTTGCGCATCGAGTGAATATTACTACGTTACTTAGCAACTCGAACTGAATCTTGTCACTAATTTTCATCAAAATTCAGCTCTCACAGTTTATGGACCTTCCTCGTAAGTTGATTTGGAGCTCCCGACGACTTTTATGTTTAGCCTCCCTAGTACACCTTGGGAGGGAGTAACATACAAAGTGATCGAAAAAGACCGATATTAGTGTAGTTCATTGTTTAGGGGTGCTCAGATGAATAGCAACACTTTCGATGCCGTTTAAGTTCACCCCCACTAATGTTGGCTGATTGGAAGGGGAGGGGGAATAGTGACATTAAAAAAAATCAAAAACGATCAATATTAGTATCGAATTCATAGTTTTCAGGGTCTCTAAGTTGATTGCTGACACTCCTTATACCATTTAAATCTATGTTTAATTTCCATTAGCGCCACTGGAGTGGTGAGAAGGGGTTGGCATACGAAAATAATCAAAAATACCGATGCTAGTATCGAATTCATAGTCCTCGATGTTGCTGAGATTAATAATTAAAATCCTGATAGTATTGAAGTACAAGTTCAGCCCGCATCGGTATAAGAAGTGAAAAATAAAATGTCATAAATGACTGAGATTAGTGTCGAATCCACAGTTTGGGTTCATCAAGCTATTAGATTACAATTGTGATGATGTTTGATCCCAAGTTCAGGGATGAACGATTGGGAATTTACAGTGGCAGCGTCAAAGACGTTGCTCGCACATCTATAAATATTTGGAAGTATGTATATGAATGTATATTTCAGCGCAACTCTGGAACGTCTGGAGCACATTTAACCAAACTTGGTAGACATACGATTTTCAATCTTGAAGGAAAAAAAAAAAAAAAAAAAAAAAAAAAAAAAAAAAAAAAAAAAAAAAAAACCGTGGTAGTAAGGGATCTCAAGTGACATGTAAAAACAATGCAAAATGACTGATATTAGTGTGTAATCCATAGTTTTATGGGTCGCTGAAATGAATAGTAATGCTCCTGATTGTGTTGGAGTCTAAGTTCACCATCATCGGCGGTGAGTGAAGGGAGGGGACGTGAAAAGTGATTTTTTTTGCCAGATCCATAGTTTTTGTGGTTGGGAAAACGTCTGACCCATTTTCAATGACTTTTCGAAGGTAGTTAGTACTCACTTTAAGCTGGGCTTTTTATTCATATCAATATGATTAAAAGCATGTTTTGTGGGATTACGGTGTTTCAATATTTATATTGAAAGTAGAATATCTTCTGTATTTTTCATTAAACTTTTATTGAAATAAATATTCTAAGGGGAGGGGAATTCAAACAAATTAACCATAGACCTATTCTCCCTGTGCGAAGAGTGAACATTTCTTCTATACATAGATAGATAGATGGATAGATATATTAGTATGTATATGTGCGCGGGTTAGTAAAATCTGTTGAGTACATAAAACTATAAATCCGACTTTTTGCGTGAACATTAAAGAAAATCTGAATAATTGAAATAGAATTCAAATCTTTTTTATTACGAAAGGAAATTGTTGATCTGCTCAGGTGATAAAGTTCTTTAAATACATGTGTTCTGCTGTGTTCCAAATTTAAGTTCTTTGGCGCAGTCAATGTTAATTCCATAATACGCTCTAGTAGTGTTTATATGTGAACTGTACCAGAAACATGCCGAAAGTTTTTACATATTAAAATCCAAATAGCGTTGCCGTGCTGAAATCTAACACGTTAAAAAGCGTATGACCTCTACTGGTGAAAGGCATAACTGCAAGGCTCCAGGTTTATTTGTTTGAAAATTAGAGGGCTGGAAGTGTAGGTTAGTTCCAACCTATTAATCGTTAACAATAGAGCTCGAGCGACATGATATGCATGCAATGAATTTTACGATTACAAGTACGGTTTAACACAAGAGCAGCAGAGCAGTTTAGAAAAGTGTTTCGGGGACTTTGCTCCTTCATGTGCCCCTTTTTAGTTTTTAATTGGTGCGCGGCCGACAAAGTCTGACAGATCAGCCTCGCTTTGGGCGTCTCAGACGCAGTTACGGATAAAAAAGTCACATCAGTTTTATATATATATATAATTTAAAAAAAAACGCTGTATCACATACATGGAAATCTAGTCAATCTTGAAGATTGGATCAATTATAGCCCAGTCCATAATGAAAGATTATCTCGGTCTTTCCAAGTATTGCAGTGGCTGGGTCCCACATGTTCTTACACCTCAAGAAAAAGAAGACTGCGCAGAGTGTGCTGCTATACGCTTAAAAGATTTTTCGCAGGAGCAAAGTAAAGACGTTTATAATTTCATAACAGGTGACGAAACGGATTTACAACTATGAGCTTGAAACGAAGTAGAGTCGACAGTATGGTATTTCCAAAATGAAACTTCACCTTCGAAAGCTAAATGAGCACGGAGCGTGGGTAAAGTTAAGGTCGATTTTTTTTCTAAGATCGGCCATGTAGCAACTATACAGTTAGATGATCAACGAACAGTGACAGCAAAATAGTACGATACTTTGTCTTCGAAGCTTGGAGAACTGGCCACCTACAGTCTCCACTCTTTCGTTTTTTTTTTTTTTCATCACGTCAATGCACGGTCACACATAGCAGTAAAAACTTCAGAATTTCTACAGGAAACTGGAGTCCGCATGCCACCGCATCAGGCTTATTCTCTAGACTTAGCTCCGTGAGACACTGTCTTCTACCAAAAACTCAAGAAAGAACTTCGAGGAAGCCGCTTTCAAACAAGTGAAGACGCTATCGCAGAGTATAATAATAACTAGAGACCGGATGTTTAGGCATTAAAAACTTGGAAAATAGGCAGGCAAATAGGCACTTAAAATTTAAGAAATAGACAGTGAAATAGGCACTAAAATGTAACTCGAAATAATGGAGATAAATACTCAATAGAATTTAAAAAAGTAAATTCAAGTCACAGATAATGTTGAAAAAATATAGAAACATATCTGTTTGTTAATATCTTCTTTTATTGTATATATAAAAACGAACACGTGTACCAAATGTGCGAATAAAAACGAAGCTTGAGATGTATTCAATGTATATTTGGTAAATACATTCTCTACAGCAGTTTATCACTACACATAACAGTCCAAATTTTATACACTATAAGTACACACACCAGTCCAAAGTTTTGCAGCACCTTATCAGTGCACATAGCAGTCCAAAGTTTTACGACATCTTATCACTACAATCAACACTTATATTTCTAGAAAGAGACAATCTTTTCTTGAAATACTAAATTATATATTTTCCCCCAATAAAGTCTTATTTTGAAGAAAATGCATAGAATAGGCAGCATTAGGCACTAAAGCAATTATTTACGCAGGAATGGGCGAAATAGGCAAAATAAGCAAAATAAAATTGGCTTAAATTGAAACTATAACACCCCATATAAACGTTATTTTTGATCATATCTTTAAAATTAAAGAATAGGCATTTTGCTTAACATCCGGGCTCTAATAATAACAAATATTTGATATTCCATAAAACCGAATTTTTAAAATTATTTGTCTTACGGTTTTTAAGAATGGAAAAGTGTATAGATACTCGTGTAGACTATTTTGAGAAACTGTAAAAGGTATAATGTAAATAAATTGATTTTGCAAAGAGTATCTAAAAACTTTTGGCATACCGCTGGCGTATAGTCATCTCGTATCTTCTTTCACCCTAATTAACTAATTACATTATTAACTCTTCAACGAATCTGTGAATTTTTGAGGACGACTCCTACGAATTGTGGTAAACTTGGCTCGCAACCACTCAGTTAAAATTAAGGATCCTAAAATGTTCGAATCCGGGCCAACATTCACTATAAAAGAGCGCAGGAACTTTTTAATTCGGGTAACTTAGATCCCTTCTCCGCGGTTTCAACGTTATTTCTTTACTTGTGTCAGCGTTAAAGTAGCAAGAACTGAAACTTCCCAATAAATGGAATCAATGCAACAAGATCTAAAATAGTTTCTTTCTAACTGCTTTCACTGAAACGCAACTGCGTGATCGTGAGTCCTTAATGAATAAACTGAACTCTAATAATCTTTGGAGCTGCCAGATTTTAATTGATAATCAAGATAACTGAACTTAAATCTGAAATCAGTTCCTCTCAGGTGCAGGTGTTTCAATTAGGTGCTAGGATGAATTCTTAAAGTGCAGAAAGCTAACAAACGGAAAAGATCTGTTGCAGAGTGATGATATTAAAAGATGAATCATAAATTGAAGTAGGGAGACAGTTATATATCACGCTAAACCAAAACACACAAGAGACCAGCTATACTGTTTTATATTATTTAATTTGCAAAGGATGTTGGATTTGATAGCCGGTAGGGCCACAAGTGTTTCCAAGTGTTCTCCCTCTGGACAGAACACCCGTCATCATCCCATTATTCGAACAATAAATTCGTGTGCTAAGCACTGGTTGTTTCGCTATTTAATGCAAATTTGCAAGTGTCCGTATTGGATAATCGGCTACTTTGTCCTACACGCTAGAAATTCATTTATTTCAATAATTATCAACTGGAGTGCCATGACACATTAGTAAGGCTGGATGACAGAGTGTGGTCGCCGGCTCATTTAATTAAAATAATTTTGAAGAGATATTCACATTAAATGATCCGGGGACCCACAAACCCTCACAACAAGTGAAAATTTCACCGTTGTCGGCCAAGGTAGCTAACAGCAGGAATACGCTTTCTAATTACTTACTTAAAACGCAGGTAAAACACATGTGAGAAAAGCTACAGCTAAAGGCATGCGATTCAAGCAGGTGGATGGACGAAAACAATTGAATATAAACGACAATTTTTATTAGGCTGATGGCCTCAATATTTAAATATACAATTTAATATGTTTATATTTCAAAGTATTTAAGTAAATATTTGTCCACTGTTCAGAATAGTAGGATACTTATGAAGTTTAGTTTGCCGTCCAGCAACCGTCCTATTCTTCTTTCTTGATTAGGAGCTCACTACTGCTCCTGCCTGCTCCAGCAACCGTCGAGTTCGAAGTGGACGAGCCTCTCTTGCTGCCTTCCGAGTATGTCCGCTTCGTAGGCTCGCCGACTGGACATCAGTGTTGCAAACCCTTTGGGTGACGTCACCTGTAGAGTTCTGTGGGAGGGGACTACCACAAGAGCTACGAATTTCAAGAAATTAATTGCTTGTGGTCAGCTGATCTAACATGAGCACATCGCTGAAAGTTCTCGTGGTGTAGCTAGATTTTCTACCACGGAAATATTTCTGAAGACTATTGGCGTAAAATAGCAGAAAAACTCTTGAACTCTTCTGAGAATACTGCTTTGGAAACTTCTCTCTGAGAAGTTGTGATGATTCGTCAGGGTTACTTGTGAGCCTGGAAACAATGTTAAGGGCGTTAGAGGTGTCGCAAAACAAAATGGGATTAGAACCACTGCTTGGTTTTACTCCAAAGTTCGGATATTGAACACCAAATCTAATCATGATGTTCCTGAAATATTCTGTGCTGTGTGTAGTTAAGGTATTATCCTGAAAAACGTCAATCAAAATGACAGGCAGCGAGTAATAGTAATTCCGAGACGTTAGGGTCAGGACACGACGGTTTGCCGTTTTAATTGTATACTCGGGTAAAAATGTATCTAACCGTGGATCTGTTATATACTTCATTACAGTTTATTTTAACTTCACCATTGCTTAATTTATCACAGAATTATTGATCATGTTTGTCATATTTCTTCGATATTTTTCGCTATAAGTGTATTCATTTTTCCATCTCTTTATGTAATGAAACGTAATGGCATAAGGACATTTAGACCTGAAGATTAGTATTTTATTTCTAAAGAACAAATAATTGTAAACAAAGACGTTTCCAGACGTCTAGTTCCAGAAACAAAGACGATGGAAGCCAATGTGCTGACCACACACCAAATAACTAATACATCTAGTTGATCGTAACAGTTTATGAATTATAATGGAAGTGAACTTAATTTAGTTTTCACCTGTAGAAATATTCGTTGTTTTTATTTATAGAAAAATTTAGAACGATCTTTATGCCTGTAAAATCCTACTTCATCCTCTTCACTTGACCAAAATAAATAAATAATAATAATAAAAAAAATCACATCTAAAGATGTAATCATATTTTTTCTTGAGAAAAAGCAGAAAGGCTGTTACTCACCGCCGCAAAAATATGTAGCAGAATTTATTTTACATTAACAGGTAGCGCTTTCGGAAGATGCAACTTCCTTCTTCAGCCTGTGGTAGACAGCAAAAAGGATAATAAAACCATAAAGGAAGGTTAAAAAATGGTTGAAAGTTTAGGATATGTAAAAAACAAATCTTCTGTCAAACATTAAAACACACGGGAATAGAAACTCACTGACATTGTACATTGCTGTTCTCTGTTTTCTGTTCTTGCTTTCCAAATGGTGAAAGTAAGTAGTGAAAAGGTTAATCCAAATGATATTTATTTCTCTTCTATCCAGGTTAAGTGAGGGCTTTTCTTTGTGAATATAATATGATTCTTTAATATTTCGTTCCGCTGCTGTTTTTGCTTTTTCAATTAAACATGATTCCACGATATGATGGTTATAATCTCTAAGATGCGTTGCTAAACCGATAACTGGTGCGGATTCCGCGATTTCGAGGTACGAACGTGCTCAGTTATTCTAGTACAAATGTTTCTTTTTGTTTGACCTAGATATATACTTTATTACACTGATATTTCACCCGATAGACGCCACTGCTTTGTAAAGGGTACCTGGAAGGCACTGAATTTAGAAACAAAACTTACGACCTAGTAACAGTAGAGGCATGATTTGCAGGAAAAACCTTATCATCATGGGGTAGAATTGCTGCACGATCGCTGTATCAATTGTGCCAACCTGAAAGGAAACTACGTTGAATAAACTGCTATTACTGTTGGTATCACGCTTTCATTTCGAGGCCGAAAAACTTATCTAATTCCTTTCGTAGTCATATCTGGCACGCACAACATAGAAAAGTGTAGTAAGAAAGTCGAGAAATACTACTGATTAGCAGAAGAAATCACATGAGTATTGAAACAGAAAAAGGTGATAATAGTATTACTAACAATACCTATAACTGGCGTAATACAGAACATGATTCGAAACTGCAATGGTTCAATGGTAGTGCGCTCATCTCTGGCGCGTGGGATCCCTGGTTCGATCCCAGCTCTGTCAAGTGGGCTTTGTGGTGGAAAAACACCAACAACAGTGTACGGATTTTGTTGGGGTTCTTCGTTTTCCTCACACTTTCAACATTTCACCACTACTATCTATCTCATCATCACCCTTTCCCTTAGCCTCGGTGCATAATTGTGGGATGTTAAATTAAAATAATAATAAGTATAATAATAAAAAAAAATATGATTCAAGCAGAGCCTTCAGTTTCTATATCTGGCATACAATGCAAAGACATGTTCACCTGGCAGTTAAGTATCTGTCGAATCGTCAGAATACTCATCAACCATCCAGAAGAATAGAATAGTCAACTAATAAAAGAATGTATGCGACCTTGCAATCACATTAAAGCATATATTCCATTAATAATAATAGTAATAAACCTATGAATAGGTACCTTAAACCTATCAACTTAAACTTACTAATAAGCACGAATAGGTATCCCTGAAATCGCATCCCGTAATATTACTTTACTTGATGCAATAGTATTTTAAATTTACTGACCTTATTGATTTCACAAAACTTACATAAAAAAGCTAGTAAATTCTATACATTTTTATTCATTTGAACTCTGTGATTCTTTACCTATTAACAATAGTCGAACGTGATTGATAACACCAGCTAAATGTTGACAAACTCTTACTCGCTCCTCTTCCGCCCAATGAGCTGTTGGTTGCGTTACTCCTGCCTGATATTTGGCCCAGTTTAGAACTGCTCTCCATACATCTTCTTCCTCCAAGGCTAACTGTTGTAACAACAGAAACAAGGTTAACATATTATTTCCATATATATATATATAAAGGTGTATAAAGTAAAATATTAACTAAAATTACAGCATATGACTAGCGCTACAGCCTACTGGCGGCTGTGGTAGAGCAGATGGAACTCGCTCAACTGGATGATGTATTGTCAGAGCATCGGGTCCCAAAGCCGGTTTCTCGAGTCTTAGAAACCTAGTTCGCAACCACTTAATTCAAGTGTCTCCTGAAGCGAGATGAAGTTAAGTCAAAAATGAAAATTCTATGTTCACACTAGACTTTGGTACCAAATGCACCAGCTATGCCTGTATAAAATTCATTATGCTTCAGTTGTGTGGTGTGTGTACAGTATTAAAAATTTAACAATAACGATAAATGCTTAAACGTACCGTCTACTATCATGACCACGTTGTCTGATCTTTGCAGTAAGTTCTAATATTGGAATGCATTTATAAATAAGACATCATCTGAAATATATTTTAACTTTTACTTTTTTCATAAATCAGGGACTTGCTGCCAAACAATGAGATATCACAAAAAAGAAAAAAATTCATGTAAAAAACAAGGCTTGATTCAATTTTAACGGACGCCTGTTCTGATAATTATTTACGAAGCACATACAAAACAGGTTTGCAAACATTGATGAAGTTAAGTGTGCGCAAGAGCATGCCCTAATAAATCTGTGCTTCCACCAGAGGAATCGCCCAAGTACAGTTGCAGTAGAAAGGTAATACAAAATTCCAACAAATGTGGTGAGATTTGTTATAGATTTCTGAACGCCAAAGGAGAGAATGCAGCTGACATCCATCAGAAATTGTGTGTCATTTACCGTTCGACAATAATGAGTGAAAGGAAGGTCAGGCAATGGTGCAGAGGGTGTCGGTAAGGGCATTCAAATGTTCATGATGATGAGAGTAGCAGATGGAACATGCTAACGAGAAAGTACGATCTAATCGCTGATTCACAATAATTTAAGTCTACAAAAAGTTTCCAAAAGTGTTTGCGAAATCAGTGCATCGAATTGATGTCTGATATAATTCTTGAGGGCTTCTTGGACTCAAGACGAACAATTAGAGCAGAGGTGTATTGCCAAACACTGAATAATATGCGAAGTGCCATCCAGAATTGGTGGAGAGAAATGCTACGCTCTGGAAGTCTTCTGATCCACGATAACGCCCACTCACACACAGTTGCTCGTACTGTTGAGACAATTCAAAGATTTCGATGGGAACTATTTAATCATCTCCTTTACAACCCGGGCCCTGCCTCCAGCGATTTCTTTCTTTTTCTTTATCTGATAAAAGTGTTTAAAGACACTGAAACGCCTAAGGCATCAGTTTTATACTGGCTGCACTCTCAGGGGGGCAGATTTTTATACAGAGGGTATACGGAAGCTTGCCCCACGCTACCGGAAATGACTGGAGATTCATGGTGATTACTCGAAAAATAGCCAAGGTATGTACTTATATATCATTCTTTTTACATATGATTTCGTATCCATGTCTAAGGTAACACTTTATACACAATGGAAAAAATGAACTTGGAAGGAAATAATTAACTAAATTATCTTTAAGTTGCTGAATTTTTACTTTGGTAAACTGCAAAAGAATTACATCTGCCTTTTCGAAATGCTGACTTCTCACTAAGTTCAAGTAACCAATAAGATCCAAATTAGTCCTTAACAGCTATCACAGAAACCCCAAAGAAATAATCGAAGTTCATACTTACGCTTCAACATATCCGAGGAAGTGATTCTCATAGCAACTATCTTAATGTACTCTTTTTTAGGCAATGTAAGTTCTTAGAACTTCAAATACTAATGTTTGCCAGCTTCATACTATATAACCATTTTGATCTTTTACAATTTCAAGTGTGACTTTTAATATTTACATGGCAACTAGGCTATACAAGAAAAGACCTAAAGTTTAAAGTTGCATTTGAACCAGTTTAATACGTTCAATGATCTCCCAACAGGAAACAATGTAGAGCCTCAAGCATCAAATGCGCGCATGCCATTCATTAGATCAAAGAAGTAGCCTGTTTTCACATCAACTTTTTCCATCTATCTATCTGTGTATACATAGGATCAAGCGAACGTATGTCCGAACTTCAGGACGTGTTTCCTCTACGGACAGGCAACGAAGAAGTACTGACCGCACTGTTTCGGATATACACAGGGTGAACAAGACACGGCTCAAGCCACAGCGTATAAAAATAGACGTGAACCTACGATTTACTATGATGGCAAAGTTAGCATAAGTACCTTTGGTGTAGGAGACCCGGGTTCGATTCTCGCGGGAGCTCATGTGGTTTCGATTCCAGGTTAATCTGTAGGTTCACGTTTCATGTAGCCTTGCTGCTGAAGGGGACGCCAAAGTTAAATCAAATCAAATCAAAACTATGGTGAAAAAGAGTCATCTGAGTACCGTAGGAATAATTATGGTAGGCAGGTGGAATGACACCAATGAACACTAGGAACAACATTTAATTAATGCTACCTTGGAAACCACATAAGACTCTCGCGAGGAGGTAGTAACATGATCCTACATTGGGCATTGCGTTACTAGAGGAAGTATTCAAGATGACGATCATCTGGACTATTCAAAATCATTCCTGTCAGGCTTCAGGAAAGATGAGCGTTCTGCCATCTAGTAAGCATATTCTCGAACACTGTGGATCTCCAGAAAGATGCGGTTTCACATATATTGACATAGACTATTTTGCTCTCTGTCTTCGAGGATTTGTCTATTGAAGTTTGGAAATATCTTTGCATACCACCCTGTATATACACTTCTATACAGACGACATGCAAAGGGAAGCTGCAGTGACTCAGTGATAGAGCGCGAATTTCTGGTGTGTGTGGTCCCTGGGTCCATCCCAGCTCGTGCTAAGTGCGCTTTGTGATGAACAAGGACACTGTGGATAGGTTTTCTCTGAGTTCTCTAGTTTCCTCCAATTTTCTTTGTTCGTCCATTTCGTTCATCATCATCATTATCACTTCCCTTAACCGCGAAATATTCGACGCTCCACCACGATGATATGTAGTGCGACCGTTCCCATACCGTATATCACCGTCTAAGCCACATCCATCAAAATGGACGCCAGTGAAGCTACTACCACCAGTGTTGTCCGAAATTGAAACAATGATGGCGTGTGGTATCGCCAACTGGTTCCGTATGTCCCAGCAAAAAATTATCATGTAATTCAAAAATATTACGTCTCAAGGTGGTGTATAAAGCAAATATTCACACACTGAAGGCCAGGGATATCATATAACAAAGAAACAACTGCAGAAAGATGTATTAGTGTCACCTGGTAGAAAGAAGGTGGAGTTCGTGGTTAACGTAGACAATGTGCGAAACATCTGGTCAATTGTAGAAAGGATCGAGCAATCATGTACAGAAGTGTCAATGCAAAATAATGAAGCAATTTAGTTCGACAGTGCATCGAAAGTTATTCACCCAGTCACATGGCTGTGGCTGGATTTTGCTACAAAAAACCTTATAGATATGTCGCGTTGCGAACAATGTTAAAATCAATCTTGCGAATTATCAAGAACACGGTTTTCACACATATTTTCAAGGAAATCCATACACTGTAGAGAGTGAACACCAACCTTGTGGAACTATATAAGAACAAGGCGTAAAATCATACAGTCAAATTATTAACATTTATTTATGGCATTTTCACATTGGTGGAAGCTAGGGCCAGGTTTCATGTATTCCATTCGCCGATATCCGATGCTAGGCCAATGATCTACTGTGACTTTGGACTTACGAAACACTGTTTTTCCTCTCAATAATTGCGCACACTTTCCGGCCTCTGAAAAGCGTCTGAGCAGGAGTGGAATACACCTTCCAAAAAGCCTTCTCCAATGGAAAGTGTGCTATTGGACAATCGTCAAGAGTGCATAAAACACAATCAGTAGTGAAACGGTGGACAGTCATATGTGAGTGAACACTTCAGTCATATATATGGAAGCATAACAGTTTCTGTACAACTATACAACAACTTAACCACAGAATTAAAAATAACATAAAATAAAATAAAATAAATATCAAAAACAACGCAACGTAATTTAACGAAAGAGGATGTAACATTCGCGGGATAGCCACGATGGCTCAGTGGCAAAGCGCTCCCTCTGACGCGTGGCGTTCCTTGTTCGAGCTCAGCTTCCAGCAGCGGGCTTTATAGTTGACAAACACCGTGTATGTCCGTTTCCTGGGGATTCCCTCGTTTCTTCTCACTTTCGTCATTCCAGCATTACCATCAATTATCTCCCTTAGATTCGGTACATACTCATGGAATGTTAAAAAAAAAAAAAAAAAAAAAAAAAATCGCGTAATGCTTCATCAGACAAGAAGAAAAAAAAATAAACGGAAAAAGGAATATTATAGAAAAGAGAAATCTATAAAGCACTGTAACGCCAGATGATATTTTTTATTCTATTTTATTTTATTTATTTATTTTATTTTATTTTTTTTGCTAGCTGTTTCTCATGCCTAGTTTGAGATTTCTTTGTTCCAACCATGAAGTTTATACAGCCACGTGTACATGGACAAGAAGCATGTTTAAAAAAAAAAAAACCTATTAATACATAAGTAAATACTTTAGCTACTTTTCGACGTAGTCACCATGAAACTCCAGACATTTCCGGTAGCGAGGCACAAGCTTTCGTATACCCTATGTTTAAAAATATGTAATCTGAGAGTACAGTCAGTCCAGTAGTTCATTCTCATTGAAATGCTTCGATTCAAGTCACTTTTTCAGACGAAGAATAAGAAAGAAATTGGTAGAGGCAAAGTCGGAACTGTAAGGAGGATGATTAAATAGTTCCTATCGAAATTTTCGAACTATCTTAACAGTACGAATATGTGGATGAGTGTTGTCATGGTTCAGAAGAATTTCAGAGCATATCATTTTTCTCCGGCGATTCTAGATGGCACGTCGCAGATTATTCAGTGTTTGGCAGTACACATCTGCTGTAAATTACTCGTCTTGGTTTCGAGAATTCTACTAGAATCACATTCTTTTGGTCCCAAAACGTGGTTGCCATGATTTTGTGAACTGAAGGTGTTTATTTGAATTTCTTCACTTTAGAAGAACCAGAGTGTTGCAACTGCATTGACTGTTGCATCGACTTCCCAGTGGCATAGGATATCCAGGTTTCATCTCCCGTCACTATGTGAGGAAAGAGGTCTTCCCATTCCCCCCCCCCTTCCCCCCGCCATTTGGCTAAAAATCACGTACAGCTGTCATTCTTTGCTCTTTGTAAGCGTCTGTCAGCATTTTTGGAACGAACTTAGCACACAGTTTGTGATAACCCAATTTGTATTTTGATGCATTGTTTGCTTCTACACTTCTGGGAACTCTTCGGTGAGTTCAATTATTGTGAACCAACAATGGATCGCACTTTTTCGTTAACATGTTCCACAAGATTGTCCATCTCAATATTAGGCCTTCTGCTACGCTCATCGTCATGAACATTTGAACGCCCCTCCCGAAACTCTCTGCACCATTGCCTGATCTTTCCTTTATTCATTACTGTCGGTTCGTAAATTCTGTACGTACAATTTCCGACGGATGTCAGCTGCATTCTGTCCTTTGGCGGTCAGAAATCGTATGACAGATATCACTTCACATTTGACGAATTTTGTATTACGGCAGCCATTTCACCTTATTCCTACTCGCACATACACAATTCATTTGGACAATTTTATCTCTGTTGCGAGCACAGAATACTAGGGCTCCTGCACATTCTCAACTTCATCAATTCTGCCAACCTCGCGTAAGAAAATATCTGCTCTTTTTCTTGAAATGGGCCTCGTATAAATTTTGTACATTATTATTTCATTACGTACACACACGTTAATTTATACACTCATAATCCGAGTTTTCTTTCATAAAAACAGACATGGTGATGTTACTTACGACTTCTGAACTGATGGAATAATATACACATATGATTAAGTCTCACAGTCACTTATCAAATTTTAAAAGGTAACACTTCAAGTCCTGCGTTCAAGACGCAATAAGCTTTATTTTAACTTACGAAAAGTTATTAGTTCTCACTTCTTCGTTGTTTACGTATGCACGAAACAGATTTACTACTCGTCTAACGTGTCCTCATAAACAAATAGCATGTGCTTGGATTAATGCATTAATGAACACACTTTTGTTGTGTGGTAGTGTAATGTCCCCAGCGGAAATCATTTGACACCGCTGTCAAACAAACATAAATCTAAGATTTTAGGGAATATTTTAGTCTATGAAATTTGAAGAAAATTGAACCACCTCTTGTGTCAGTTCTTACTTATATTCACAAAAGAAACTATTTCTTCTTAATTCACTAATAAGAGTCAAATACTTACGTGATCAGACGATATAAGCTTTACCAAAGCATCTTTTGGTAAATTTAGGAAGGAATTCGTCTTAACACATTCTGCAGCATTTTCTCCGATATATAAAATGCATCTATCAACAAATGATTTCGCAGCTTTCCCACCTAAAAGAGAAGGGATTATTTTAAAAACTACGAAAGCAGCACAATAACGAGTAATTTAATTCTTTGCATATACATCACACACGATATTATGCATTCCATTAAAACTGAGAAATAATTTAGGATGAGAAAACAGGAAAAGGTGACGGTGGCTCAGTGGTCGAACGTTTTTTTTTATAGGCCGCGATTTTACTTTTCCGGTTAATAGATGCAACTACATTGTATCCTGTAAAGAATGCATAGCTAAACAAAGTCACTCATTTCCCCTATATTATTTTAAATATCTCCTATAGGATGGATCTTATTTTGGTTGAGTCCTTGTTCCTGACGTATCCATCTTCAAACTTATGTGAAGCAAAGGCTATCACAAGAACTAACAAATCTGTGTCTTCATCCATGAAGATTGCTCCAAGCCCCCCTCCCCTCGCCTATAGTAACGGTTGATATGCTCATTGCATCAGAATCTATTTTAGATGGAAGCATATTGCTTCCTGCTGCTTGCAAATGACGCACAAAAGGGAGATGCGTCGAATTTTGCTATTGCTGTTTGAGAAAAATTCAGTCTGTCTCAGAGTGATATAAATAAAACCTTTAACTTCTATTTCCACATGGAAAGCTTTTCCTGATTGACGCAATGATCCTCGTCATTTCTGCCTATATCTTCACCCTCTTACCAAATATTACGAGGGCGTGTCCATAATAATGTGTAATGACGTATGTGTATACTATTGACGTTTATTTATTTATTTGCCTCAACAGGTAGAGAAGTTCTTACAGAGACATTTATATATTTACATAAATATAGACGGAATTGTCCAGAAGTTCTAAACTCATGATTTTACAACTAGTTGAACTTTTCTACGAAGATGTCGTGTACACCATTAAAATAATATGAATTAAATTATTGTAAGATTTAGCATTAGAGTAAAACAATATATAGGTGATTTCGAATTAAGAAATCCTCCCTTCGATTATAAAATCATAAATTCAAGAGGGCATCACCTTCTATAGATACCTAATAAATAACCAATGTAGCTATATTTCAGTTATTTTGAAAATATAAATTGTTACAAACGTCTATTTATATTGACTGGAAACTGATGCAGAAGTGATAAAACTCTCAAAATAGGCGATCATATTTCACAACTATACAGCACAACAAACAGGAACGTACGCAGGGGGTGGGTCCTCGGGGTCCAGACCCCCCAAAATTACGACTTTCGTGTAAATTTAGTCTAATTTTAGGAGGAATTTTAGTATAAAATAAATACCCTCATATTGAGTTTGGACCCCTCTCGAAATAAATTCCTGCATACGCTACTGACAACAAGCATAATTATAATTTTTATATACGAGTACATAAAGTTTCGATTATTAAACAAAATTCGCGAAGACAAAAGAATTCGGACTGAACAATAAGTCTCAGTACTTTCAGTCGACATTTATTTCCTTCGTGGATATAGTTTTGCGAATATTGATTCTAGATATTTGAAAATATTCACCTTATCGAAAATAATATTTGATATTTTAACGTATCCATAATTTGCTGTGTTATGGTCATGACCAATTTTCATGTATTTAATCTTCTTGGTATTTACTTTTAAACACATGTACCATCCGGCATTTAAAGTACTTTTAAACACATGTACCATCCGGCATTTAAAGTGAAGTTGATAGAATGTCTGAATTTCTTTCTAATATTTCTATTGTCCTCATATCATATCATATACCAGATTTACATCGTCAGCATACAACATAGCGTGGTAAGTATCTTTCAGCTCTATGCTCTGATTGCTATATTTAATTCTCCTTATAGAGTAATCCAGAACAAAAATGAATAATAACGGCAAAAATATTTTCCCTGTTTCAGGTTATTCTCGACACGAAAGCTCGTGGACAAGCATTTTCCTATTCGGACTTTACTTTGAGATTCATTTAAACACATCTTAAATAATTTAACTAGGATTTTCAGTATACTAAATCAAGTAAGAATGTTGTACAATGTTTTCCTCCTAATCGAATCGTAGGTCTTTCTGAAATCAATACATAACTGATGTACCGGGATACTGAATCCACATTTCTTCTCAGGAATGGTAACTATCTGGTCCATAGTTAATCGAGTTCACCTAAATCCTCACTGATAATCTTCAATAATTTATCTGCGTAGGGAGTCAATCTTGCAAACAGAATATATTAATCAACACATATTCGGAAGAAGTTTGGGGAATGGCTGATTCTGATTGTATTTCCTTCTCTGATATCTGGAAAACTAGTAGAACTTTTCTGGCACCCACAATTTTTCTTCTATTATATGTAACTTTTAGAAACCGGTCATTCACTTTACGTTTTGCGAATTACTATTTTAGGTTCATCCCTGCTCTCCTGCTGTCAGAAGGGCATGGCTGATACATTATCGGAAAAGTGTGATGAAATACAGATATTTGTGTCAATTGTCCTCTACTGCAAGAAGAGAAAGAAACTAAAAATAATTTTTAAAAATTGATATATTTAGAATTTGCCAGAAGGTGGCTACACTGCAGATAACGATGCAGCAATAAAACTTCGTCCACAAATACGCTATATCGTATTTAGAAATTAGAAAGATCGACATTATACATTTTTTTTTTCTTTTATAAAGCAATATTCAATAAGCCTTGATGAATTTTAAAATTTTGGAGTCTCACGCCACAGTATGGCATTTGTTTGCTCCACTTCTATTCCTGTTCTAATTGTTACAAAGCCATGAGCCGAAAACTTTGGGAATACAGATATTTTATAGGGGAAACATGTGTACCCATTGTAACTTATTTGTTAAAGAAGACTAATTTAAAAAAAAAATTAAAATTCGCTATATACAGCGTAAAATGTACACCCATGTCCAAAACGATTGTCGCGTAACTATAACTGTCTTTTTGTAAGAATATAATTTGATAATGATTTTGCAGAATACTTTTAATACTGATACTATATGTATAATCGGAAAATGTATATTTGTGGTAAATTTCACAGGAATAGAATTATAAATACGAAAATTAGGATGACTAAAACAAAATGTTGATAAATGGAAAAGAAAGTTTTATTTTTATTTTATTGTTCTTATTTACTGCTCTTTTGCCAGAAATTTGCCACATACATGTCTTTGTTGATGATACACATACTAACATTATACGAAATGACGGGTGAATTCGTTATCTGATTATATTTCTACAACAACATATTTATTAGACATGCGATAATAATTTTGGACATGAGTGTACGTAGAAAAAAAAGCAATTGTCTCTCATACAATAAATATGGGAACGAAAAGC
This sequence comes from Thermobia domestica, assembly GCF_964235325.1. Classification (NCBI taxonomy): domain Eukaryota; kingdom Metazoa; phylum Arthropoda; class Insecta; order Zygentoma; family Lepismatidae; genus Thermobia; species Thermobia domestica. The sequence continues at coordinate 99,344,272 of NC_137471.1, forward strand.
ATATTACCTATTAGGATATTTCATCTCTATTATTGATGCTAGATATTATTATTGTGAATCTTTTGAGTACAAGATAGAGGTCTCAAAAATGACCTCTATCACTTATGTAGCACATGCGCGCTGCTTTCTCAAGTTCTAGGTGACGTTAGCAGTATTACCCGTGATCCTAACAGTAACAGCTATTGTTGTGAGATGCAGTTGTATTTTGCGTGAGTGCTTTTTCATAGGAGCATAATAAATAAATAAATAAATAAATAAAAATAAAAAGGCAGATCTTGCAAATATTCACCTGAGAGTTTTTATTATATGTGTGCGTCATTTGTTCTAAACAGAGGACATATTGGAAGAACAGTTAAAAACAGCTTACAGACTGTCCTTTGACTGCCAAGTTGGTGACCAAGATAAAGATTGGGCACCTCACGTTTCTTGTAAAACGTGCGAGGTCAATTTATCAATATGGTTTCATGATAAAAACATAAAATGGCATTTGGCGTCCCTGGAATTTGGCAAGAACAAACCAATTATTATAATGACTGTTATTTTTGTACGGTAGATGTGTCTGAGTATTCCTGGAATAATAAACGTAAAATATCTTATTCAATCTGTCATGAGACCTGTGCTTCATGACGACAGTATGTCTATCCCAAGTGTACCAACTGACCCGGTACTTGTTGAAAAAGAGGTTACAGCAGCATCAGAAGATTTTAGCTTAGTGTAATCTGATGTAGATTTTATTTCCAAATTTTCAGTTACTTCATATCGCGTACAACAACAAGAGCTACATGATTTAAAATTCACAGAAGATGCTGAACTTCTAGCATCGAGGTTGCAAGAATCGGGATTCTTAGATGAGAACACAAATGTGACTTTCTACAGAAATCGACACAAATAACTGTCTGCGTATTTTTAGACGAAGGATTCAATGTGTGTTTGTGTGGACATTGACGGATTAATGATGGCAGTGTTTCGAACATAAACCTGAAGAATGGTGTTCGATCATGGATAAATCTAAGTACAGTCTTACAGCTGTTCTCTTACATAATGGGAATCAAAAACCATCTATCCCATTGGCACATGCTGTTGGACTTGAGGAAACTTAAGAACTTAGGGAAAAGTATGGCAAAGATAATGAATGCAATTCAGTATAAACAATACAAGTGGAAAATTTATTCAGAGTTGAAAGTTATTGCTTTGAATCTTGGCTTACAGAGTGGCTACACCAAACATTGTTGCTTTCTGTGTTTATGAAACAGTCGAGCCACTGATAAACATTAGAAAACAAAGAAATGACCAGAAAGACAAGCATTCATTTCAGGACAAACGTAAAACATGATTCTCTAGTTGATCCTCAGAATGTACTTTTGTCACCTCTTCATATAAAGCTAGGTCTTATGAAGGCATTCGTCAAGGGAATGGACAAGGAAAGTGATGGCTTCGAATCCTTGCGACAAGTGTTTTCACGAGTATAGGATGCCAAATTTTATATATATATATAAAGTATTTGTTGGAAAGGCCGCATGGTTATCATTCAAGAGTGTTGTTATAGGTCTTTTTTTTTAGGAAAAAAAAAGTTAAAGACTATGAAAAGCTCGTGTGTGATCTGATACAAAACTATAAACTGTTGGGCTGTAGAATGTCCCTGAAACTTCACTTTTTACACTCGTACCTCAATTTCTTCTCCGAGAACAGTAGTAGTGAGAACAATGCGAATTGTTTCATCAAGAGATCTCACAAATAGAACAATGTTACGAAGGTAGATGGGGTCCGGTCATGATGGGGGACAATTATTGGTTACTTGAGAGAGAAATCAAAACAGTGTATAAGAGAAAATCTCAATTCGCAACTACGAAGCCTTCCAAATAATGGGAACAGTAAAATCTGTAAATTTACAACTGTGACACCATTCGTCATGTAATCTCTTTCATATTTAAACACTAGTAAATGTTTTATGTTGATATAAGGTTGAAATTAGTAAATATTTTTAGCTACACTTTTATCCATCTTTATAGTATTATCTGTATTATATCTACATTCTATATAGTAACATATTTGTATTATATAGTAACATATTTGTGAGACTCATACCATTTGGTTAAAGAAACCAGAATCAAAACTCATTGTGCAATTTCCAGTTTGTAGTTTAGTGGACAATTGTTAAACTCTGATTGTGTGACTTGTAGAACACCCTTTATAACACAAAAATAACACTTATTATCTCTTATTTCGTAAGTTGTAAGAGTTACATTAATATACTGTTCTTTAACTTAAATAGATAGCTGTATTGTATATTTACTATATTGTGATTTTGATCTTTTATTAACCACAAAAGAACTGACAATATCGTTAAATGATCTATATGTACTTAATTTCCACTTAAACTTTGTATTCAACACATGTTGCTTTAAAATAATGACTTTTCCTGAACACTAAATGTCGGGATAAATATATGATGTAACTTCATTTTTAACCTATAAACTACGGGATATTTTGTTTTCAAAATACCCTGTTTCTTGTCTTAACTACGGATATTTCGATTTCGAAATGGTACTACAATAACTTTTGTAACACGTTTTGTTTCATGTGTCTTCGCTAAATAGAAGTGAAGAAATAGACGAGCTGATAGCTCAGTTGGGGTGAATCGATGGCTCATCCCAACCAAGCCGGCTCGAGCATTTCGCTCCGTTGAACTGAGCCGAGCAAGTTTACATCACTACCCAGGCTGAGCTTCTGTTTGGGTTCAAAAATTCGACCGTGCAGGTCTCAGCCTTGATGGTAAGAACTAAAGTATATACTTAAATTGGTGCTAACGACATTTGAGGCCTCGTTATAAAATCCTTTGTCGTCTCGTTATTGAGACGAAACGAGATTCAAGCAGTGTCCCCTCTCGTGAACAATACTAAAAGTATTGCATTTTATCGCTTACACTTCTCATGGCTTTCGCTTTCCAGTTTAATCATGCCATGATTTTACAAAGAGCTGAACGAGAGAGCCATTTATCAAACTCGACTCAACTTGAAACTCGACCTAAAAAACAGCGACTCGGTTCGGAAGTCGACTCGAGAAAATTACATTTGACTCGACTCGGAACTAGATTCGAATTCGAGTCGAGTCGAGTTTTAGCTCTACTCGTACCCATTCCTAGAATGTTATTTCTAACGTTGAATTAAAGAAGTGACGAAGTTTACAACAGAAATTCTTGCTCCTCTCTTCCTCGGCCGGATTATATTGGAGGGGCGAAGACCCCACCTCTAAATATTGGGGGGCCAAAAGTGTCCTGCCCCCCCAAGTCGGCGCCTATGCTTACAGCCCGTTTTCTTCATATCAAAACTAACTTAAGATGGTCCAACCTAACGTAATTAAAAATGTCCAAAATAATACCGGGAAAAAATGTAAAAACTGAACAAAATTGTTGGAACCATGTATCACAGTAATGTCAATGCACTTCTGCTAAAATAACTAGGAACTACCCTTATGATATGTATTATCCGACACAGCAGCAGCCGTATTTCTTCTTTCTGCACTTTTTTTTTTTTTTAAATTTTAGTTTGCAACGGGGGTCATCTCATGCACTTAATCCCCAAAATGTGCACCGACTTGGGCTATATTACATATACTTATACTGTATGTAATCCACAACTTCCCATGTCCAAGACAGATCCTCCACTTGGTAACTTACTTTTGAGGTCTTCGTTTAAATCTCTCAACAATTTATGGTTCACATTCCATTGATATTTGAATTATCTTAGTTTCATCCAATTCCATTATGCCTTCTTTAAATCCTTGAAGTAAGTCAAGAGCAGTGGACCAGCCTAAAATCACTGAAGTTAGGTAGCGTGTATTATCTTTCTCTTCAACGCTATCCCAATACCGCACATGTATGTCCATCTGTTGTTTCTGGGAGACTTTATTTAATGACTCGTCAAATTCTACTTTTTTTTTTTTTTTTTTTTTTTTTTTTTTTTTTTTTTTTTTTTTTTTTTTTTTTTTTTGAAAAAGTTCATGTTTGAAAAAAGGTGCAATACCATACGTTATTACCAGGGCCCGGATCTTGACGACCTAAAATTTTCTAAAAAGTGACCTATGAAATGACAGTAAAATTCCTGTAAAATGACCCTAAAAATCACAAAAATTGACCTTAAAACTTGCGTTTTCTTAAACGTTTATTTCATTAAATATTGACAATTTTTAATATCCATTGGATTTATAATTAACATTTCTACTCATATTAAAAAAAAAAAGTTTCAGTTAGTTGATCATTTATTTCTATTGATCGGTCCATTGTACGGCATTGTAGGTCCTAAGTATTGAAAGCGTCAATTCATTTCCGAGTTGAAACTAAGAAGCACTCTTAAACAATAAAAGTTCCCAAGTGTACACTACATGAGAATAATAGATAAAAACCTGTTTAAAATCTGTGTACGCTTTCTAATCCATTTTTAGTTATTCACGTGATCACATTCTTTGTGATCAACAACCCAAAACTATCTATTTGGCCACCTACCAACCCCCACCTTTCGTTAACCAGCTACAGCTTAGTTTTCATTAGCGTGTTAAGAATGCAGTTTTTCCACCCCAATAGTCAGGAAGCAAGAAAAGAGATTATTCAACTTAGTCTTTTCCACATCCGTAAACCGTTTTCATTTAAAGATTTCCTTATGAGGAAGAAAGAGAATAAAAAGACCATAAGTGACCTAAAAATCACCTTAAAATATTTTAAAAAATGACCTGAAATTTCGAAACGGCAAAAAGTAACCAAAAGTTAACCCTAAAAAACTATATTTTTAGAACCTAGAGTTGATGGATAACGTTTTTATTTGAACTTGCCTTGTCCTATGCGTAACAGAAAAAAGTTGACTTGTCAACAAGATCCGGGCCCTGGTTATTACATATCCTATTTTATCCCGCTGCAGTTGCACTGTCCGGAAACATAGACAAATCACTACCACTTGTACGTAACGAAGAATGGCTCTACCCATTCTCATTACACTCTGCTGACACCACAAAACTTCAGCTTTAGTCACACAATTGTTAAGAAGAAATAAGTCTAATCCACGGGAAGAAGTACTGGTAGGCTTACTCTGTCCAGGATTTGCTGTAGAAGAAGCTTCCTTTCTTTCTTCCTTCTGAAATTCCGATACTGTTGAAGCTTCACTTGTAACACTGACACTTTTGGGATCGGTTTCCACAGTTTGTTCATTTTCTTGAACTTTCTTTTCTTGTTCGAAAAAGCAATGTAACGCTGCTGAATTACGTACACCATCAATTTTTTTTCTGTTTGTGTCACCACTCATGTGGCTTGTAAGAGCTCTACGGCCCATGTTGCTCAAATTAAAAGTTTTTTATTTATTATTATTATTATTATTATTATTATTATTTTCCAGACTTTGCAGTAAGCTTTGGTGTTATCGGGCACTTTTTGGATCCAACAACGAAATGAAGGATCATTTAACCAATCAGACTGAAATAAAGTATGTTTAGACATTATGACACAAATGTTTTATAACTGCAATCACTAAAAGTTAATTTTATTACTAAACGCAAACAGAAATTATGCTACTCGATGAAAACTTAACTAATGAACACTAACCAACCTCATCTCGAAACAACAAAGAAACAGTCCCGCTGGATAACAAGTGAAAGCTACGTAGCATAATTCCTACGTTCGAAGTTATTCGATTACTCATCACGGAGATTTTGCAAAGGAAATTTTTCGATTTCTACCGAAAAGTCTATCGGATATAGTCCGACTTGACAGAAGATCTACCAGCCACAATTGGCGCCTCCGAATTGGTCCTCCGTTCAGCTAGATCAACCATCTCAGTCGGTATCCAACGTTTGGGGTGACCTAATTCAGCAGGAACGGTTTGATATATTCATTATTGTTTTTATTTAAAATGAGAAGCAATGTAAAACGACTGTAATTAGTAAACGGTGGGAGTAAGATGACTAGTTAAAAGTTATAATTACTGGTTTAATTATAACTTAAGGAATGGGCTATTTATAGGGCCAGTCCTACAATGTGTGGATAACTTTATCCACCTAATAAGTTAGGAAGATTTCGCGGCAGTAACAATCATTTTACACACAAGCTACACACTAGTACTGTGATCAGTGGGTGCATCGCGTAATTATATCAGGTTGTGGAGAGATAACAAGAGGTGGTAGGACTGGCCCTCCCGAGAGATTTTTATCGGTACCTTTAAAAATGTTTTGAAAATACTTCAAAAGTAATGATTTCAGCAAATATGTAAAATGGATGCCTCTTTTAGGCGCGGACCGCAACACACCTGACCTCTGCTGTCAGAAACAGTAATAAAAACAAAAGAATATCAGTTGCAATTCGGATACGTAGAGTAACGGCATAATCGAGTGACAACAGCGGAAGGGTGCTACGCGACTTGACGGAGGATGTTTTCGGAAGAGCCCATTAGCATAGACCTCGGTGGAATTTGAAATGACTTTGATAGAACCGGATCTATCAGGTGGACAGTTCGATAGAAATCGAAAATTCCTCTAGCTCCCTCTCCCCCTTTTCATTATAAGCATATCTCTAGTTCTATCAAGTAGATTACCTGGTAGAAGCGTTTTTAAATACACGTTAGCGATACACAGAGGGAGGACTCTTTTTAGGCTTTTCTTTTTCCAGCAAACGAAATTTACATTGCACAAACATTCGATTTTAGACTAAATTTCCCTGACTTTTCCCGAAGTTCATAATTTCCTGACTTTTTCCAGGTTTTCTCGGTCACTCGCCACCATGTGCACATTAAACGTCTATTTTCAAATCATGCAGCGGCACCTCAAAGTGTTCCCTTGAATTAGTCTGTTGACCAACAGCGTATGTTCTGAGAGTGCAGGTACCGGCTAAGACGAAACCATGCTTCGTCTGTCATGAAGTAAAGATTTGGATCCAGATAACCATCAACCATATGCATAAGTAACCATTCGCAATAGTGTTGTCGCTGTGCGTAATCCGCAGGTTGTAATGTTTGTATGACCCTTACTTTGTACGCTCGCATGTGTAACTGCTTCAACACGTTCACTTTATGTTTAGTTGGGAGGATAGAAGTCTAGTTGATTTCCGTGAACTTCTTACCATAGTCTCTTGTACATGTTCCATATTTTCCGGCGAACAAACTGGCTTTGCACGGGTACGTTTGGCGTTAGTGACTGAACCTGCTGCTCTAAATTTAGTGCTCAATTTCTGCACAACACTGTTTCTGGATGTTTTATCGTGAACCCTTCATTTACGTTTTAAACGATTTACCAAGTTTGAATAATAAACATTCTTTGTTCGATTGAAAAAGGCATTCTGCAGAACTGTATTCACACACACACATAAAAAGCTTCAAACTGACTACTGACAACGCAGTACTGGTTACTAACAGCCACTTGACATCATGTGAACCCGCTTGATCGCTGCAGTAACGTAAAGAAATAATAACTCAGAAAGCTGCAAATTTCACAGGTTCTGTAGGTGCCTCTTTTATTCTCTTTTATCTTGGCTATAAATGTAATGTATGTAATGTGTGTGTGTGTGTGATCTGTCTGTGCAGGTCGTATTTCCATTCATTTGTTTCAATCTAGGAAAATTAAATAATAAATTACGACACTAAAGGAAAAGAAACCTGGATTTAACAAAATAAAGGAAAACCATGCTCCTATTCGCCTTAAGTCGAAATGAACTTTAGTGTCTATTTATTTATTTATGTACTTATTTATCTATTTCTTTAGTGTTGCTTCGACAACTTTTATATATAAGGCAACATCCAAAGACACATTAACGGCTAGGCTATTTCAAGAGAGGGTTCGATGTTTACATCATTTGGATGTAGTTTTGTGATTTCGAGGGAAGGGAATTAAGCTCTTTTAGTGGTGTTTCCTGTATAGTTACACCTCTCCTTAGCTCGACTCATCTCGGGGAAAGCTACTAATTCTACATTACACGTAATATAAATCGTGAATCTGTTCACTGGACTTTATCCCTGTTTATGAATGCTCTACTCCCCTTGGTCTCCTACAACATATGTTCAAACTTGTAAATCAATTGCCAATCATCCTCAATTGCGGGGATAAGTTTTGCCTTCTTTTCGGTATTTATAAAGGAAGGATCAAGATCTGAACAGGGTTAGAATTAACTTTATCCATAAAAACTTTTAAAAAATACTTTTAAAGTATTTTACCAGTTTACTGTTTCAAAACATCAGATCACAGGCTCTTTCACTTCAGAACGCGATTTCTCTAAAGCCTGTTAGCATCATATAGCGTGCCCGTACAGTTTTCTACTCCCACTAGGCTTCACTTTAAACCAGATTCTACTGATGCCTGCTCTATCACGCTGACAACTGTCCGTATGGTAAAAAAGAGAGAGAACCAAAATTTAAATGTTTACGGGTACCACTCAGCCCGGAAAGTTTTGTTTGTCAAAAGAGAAACCTCCGTTCAAGATTCTCCGCTCTAAATGAATAAACAAATAAAACTAATTTATCATATTCAGTTTCACGAAAAAAATTAATGAATAACTTGTCCTAGAGTTATGATTTCATTCTTCAAAACTTATAACATCCCTATTTAGAAGAATTCGGAATCACTCAACCCATACGTCATCACTTAGGCTCTCTCTGTCCAAATCTCTCTCTCTTGATATATATCATACGTAAATATTTCACACTATTATCTCGGGCTCGATTCAGACCGACAGGAATACATTATTCCTTGCCATCTAGTTATCACTCATGCTAACTCATACTACAGGGTGTCCAATATACAATGCAACCCGGACTTTGGGATAGTAGAACTTTTGAACCTGAAGCGATACACAAATAATGGTTATACCAAAATGAAGCTGTTACTATGAACCCAGCATCACAGTATCATGAAACGAGTTATCAGCTCTACAGCGATGCTGGAAGTGCCCCCTGTTTTGATTCACACATTGGTTCACATGTTTCACCATGTTGGCAGCAACTTTACGAAGAGTAGAAGTGTTAATGTTCTCAATGGCACTGCAAGTGTTAGTTTCTAAATCTTGCATAGTTCGAGAATATGTTCTTGTATACCTCTTGCTTTAAGTAGCCTCATAGAAATGAACAGCAGTGTTGCCGGGTGGTGCATATAAGTAAAAAGTTTTATCATGATAATTTCAAAGTTTATTTTTCGTTGTTTTCAGGAATTGCACAATGTAGAGAGATCCTTAATACATCTTTTGATGTACTGAAACATCAGCAACATTGCCAATTCAGAGTGTTAATTTATGAAAACTACGATTTTCCTCTTACAGAGGTCTCATCCGATTATTTATCGGTGGAATTCTTTTTCCTGCTTCATAGTTTCCAATCTACTCCAACTAAACAAACTGACAATTAACGACAGAACATCCATACGTATGAGTTGAGTCAATTTACATGTTTTGCACCAAAAAAAAAAAAAATTAATAAAAAATAAAAAAATAAATTTACACCTTCGGTTACACTTGGCAACAATGTGTGGTACCTGATGTACTTCAATCGTTGCTTCTTACTTAAAAAATATATGCATAAACAAAGCTTCATTTTGGTATAACCGTTATTTGTATATCGCTTCAGGTTCAAAGGTTCTACAATCCCAAATTCCGGGTTGCACTGTATATTGGACACCCTGTTTTAATTGCATGAACAGAAAATAACCAGGTCAGCATTAGGCCTAGAAAAATTACTTATTCTCTGCTACAATCAGCATTCAAGATCCTTCCCTAGTACAGATGGACAAAATTTAAAAATTAAAAAAATAAAAAAAATCTTGAGGTTGATCATTGATTGACGGTTTTCTTGTACATGTTTGCTGTTGACTTTCTCTTTTTTATTGACTGATTTTTAGTGTCGGTGGCCCTAAAATATATTGGCGTGTAGGCAAAGCTCCCAGCAACTGAACACCAAATACATAAACTACTGACTAAGTAATCTGACATCGTACGCAAGAAATATATTACACAAGTAGTCGCTTATTTTGAATACTCATGTTATGGATTCCTCTACCTGCCAACAATTTCTATCAGCGCACTGATTGAAATTACTGAAGAATGAAAAAAAAAAACCTCATCCATTACAGGAACACTTATAAAAGGTGAGCACTTATTTAGTATCAACTATTTCTTTGTTTTAAGTTTCGAAGACTAAAAAGTAAATAATTTGAAAATGAAAAGTCGACGAATACTGCAATTTGCATAATCTAACCAAATGTCCATGAGAGCAAAAGTACAGTCGAAAGTATTAGCAATAAATAGAAACTAATGCACATTAATGAACGTATCGTATTGCTTGAAAGAGGGCCGCAGTGTCACAGTGGTAGAGCGTTTACCCAGCTCGCGCCAAGGAAACTATGGTGGACAAACACCGTGTGAGTGGGTTTCCTTGGAGTTCTCCCGTTCCCTCCCACTTTCTATATTTCACTATTGTATTCATTTCTCATCATCACAGTCTCCTTTAGCCTAGCCGGCATAACTGTGGAACGTAAAACTTATTTTATTCCTTGAAAGGAATTTTGGATGAAATGCAATTTAAGATTACCATAAATCCCCGCAGTTTTCCAATTTCCTTCTACAAAATTCCATTTTATGATTACTTAATGACACAGATTGACGCATATTAATATCTAATGTTTACCTGTGACTTTTCATTGAGAGAGTCTGATTTTAAAATGCAAAACTGTTTCGAAAAGGTCTACTGTCTTCCTCAAAGGCTTGAAAGTTCCTATTACAAGCTAACTTCACATCTCCTGACTAGGGCTGATAACTCACAAGAACAGAATTCCGGGAGATTTCTATAATAATAATAATAATAATAAAAGTATTGAAACTTTATTTACTAATCTATATATATAAAAGAGAACGTACAATTTTTTGTCCGCTCATCACGCTAATACGGCTGAACCAATTTCTTTCATTTTTGGGGGGTTATTAGGATTTGGACCCTAGATGGTTTTTATCATATCACTTTAATTTTTAATTACCAGTGTCTTGAGATAATTGACCATTCAGGTGTCCATAACGTACAAATCCTTTGTTATTAGTTCATCATAGGTAAAAATAAACGTATTTATATGCAACCCGCATGACCGTGTCACTCGGCGGGTTAACATAAATGACAGGCGATATACAGCGGAAAATAGCTTGAATCTTCTGTTTAAAATTTTTTAATTGATTTGCTTATTTTTACAGACACTTTTACAATATGCCAGCACCGGGATGACCGCAGCGAAGCGGGGCGGGTTAACATAAATGACAGGCGATATAATGTTAAGATTTACTGCAATCTTCTATGGTTTTTATCATATCACTTGAAAGCGAAAAAGTAAAAATTATCTAAGTAACAAAGTTTATTGCGTTCCGGGGTGACCGCAGCGAAGCGGGGTGAACGCTGCTAGTAATATACTAAATTAAATCTATATACGCTTAGAGGTTATAACATCTACAACGCGTTTGGAAGATACACCGTTACTGTATTTAGACTTCTGGAGCAAACAAATGACATTTTAGTAAACCTCGTGAATCAAGCGCTGAAAAACAGTAGCCTGTATCTCTAATGAGTGGTCAAATGCAGCTCCATCTCTTGAAACCATATTTGGACCTAAACTCTTTTGAATTAACATTAATTACATTTATTTATACCAAACACAAAGGATAAAAAACGTGCATTTCACAGAGTAGGGAACTCAACAGAAAGCATGTGTCGTTGGAGGATGAAACATATTTTTCTGGACAGAGTATCCTCTGTCTAATTATTCTTCTTGAACTTGTACTTTAAGTCACTCCTAGCAGCATTCAAAAGCTTCTGATTCTTAAGTGCATATTTATAGAAATCACTGCACTTCATAGTATAATTTTGACATATTTGAAGTTCAACTTTCAATAATCCCTACACTGAACTGTCTCTCGCAAGTTGCATTCGAAACAGGGACTGAGAAGACGAATGACACTAATTTAAGTAACTCACTCCCACATCCTTGAACACTCCCACTTTCTTGAAAAATTCCACCCAACGTAAGTCTACTCTATCACTAGATTCACACAACAATATATTCACCTTCCTTACTAAACAAAAGTCGTCGTGTAATTTGTCCATATCGATCTCAAACTTCAAATTTTCACAGACTTACCAAGTCATCCCACTTAATTGGCTGTTTCAAAGATAGAATTCCCATGAGCTTGGAACTGGATTTATCAAAATCGTACAATTTCTCCAAGTATGAGATGCACTTCTCCAAGAAAATGTTAGCTTCATTTACAAACTTTGCTTTCTTGCACTCTTCCACAGTCTTCATCCTATTCATAACTGACTTCCCAAAGTACTGATCTTCCTTTCTTTCAATGAGTTTCTTCCTCAGTAGTGTCATGATCTCATGTAATTCTGCACTTGATATGTTTTCGCTTTCCACGAGTCTAATGTTGTTATTGAATATTTGCATTATGTTTCGGAGGAACAAACACACCATTTGAGCATATGATTCTTCTTCGTCCTTAAATGCTTCCCTTATGACCTTAGACCATTCATCTTCTCCTTGTGATACAAAATATGATCGAAGTGCTGGCCAATTCAGAAGAAGACGTTCGAGAGCAGGCAGAAGGATCAACCACCTCGTAGGAACATGCCGTAGTACTTCCTTATATTCTTAGTTTACAAAGTCAAAAAATGATTTTAGTTCTTTGGTTCTCTTTGCATAAGCAGAGAATTCACTAAAAGCTTTCAGCACAAGATGTTCCACATCGAAGGAAAACGCTTTCATTGCATGTTTCACACTATTATGCAATATGTGGCACTTACAGTTAGCTTTGATCAAATTAGGAACGCGAGCTTTTAATTTCTCGTACACAGAAACATTCTTCCCGAAATTTATTGAAGCATTGTCTGCGGCAAATGAAGAAATGTTAGCAAAATCCAAGTTATTTTCACAAACCGATTTTTCAATGTGTTTGCTGATACTTTCGCTGGTTTCATCGGGATCTTCATAAAAGTCCAAGATACCGATTTTTATCCCCTCTTCCTTCGAAAAGTATTGCACTACTAAAGGGTACATTTTCAGATTACCAACATTCGAAGAATCCGTGGCCACCGAAAAGAATTTTGCTTCTTGTAGCTCTTGAATTAGCTGTTCTTGTGCTAATGGCGAAAGTACGTTTTCCACAATGCTGCTGGCTTTCATGCGCCCACATTTAATCTTTTTTGCGATTGCTGAGTCATAAAACATAACACTTGCCAGCTTGTTTGCACAATCTTGGCTGTTATAGCTAAGATGGTGCTTCACTCCATGATACGTTGCTGTAATTTCTGTCGCCGTGACGAGATCCTCCTCCTCAGTGTTGGGCTTCGGAGAAAAAAAAAAAAAAAAAAAATATGTAAGTACTGCATTTTCTCTTCTCTCCTTTCTAAACGTTGGTGCTTCGCAGAACTAGCATGAGCATTTACTGCACGAACGCCCTCAAATTTTATCAAAAACGTTTGGCGACAATCTCTACATTCCACTTCATACTCACTCTTTTTCTGCAACCAACCAAAAGTACTTTTCCACTCGTCATTAAATGTACAGTACTACTTTTTTCTTTTCTTTTCTTGCATCTCCGAATCAGACATAGCTATTCAAAGACAAAACGCCTACGAAACCCACTTACTCCACCGTGACACTCGACGAACTAAATTTATAGAGTGGACCAAAATCACGTAAAGGGAAACAAAGAAGTTTCGAGACTTCAACAATGGGTTTTCGTTTTTTCAGTACTTGCGTAAACTCTTAGCCACAACAATGTGTTTATTTCCCCTCCCCTCTCAGTTAAACAAACGCTCTTTATTTTCACAAAATTTAAAACAATTATTGTAGCTATGTATTTATGTAAATCAAACGAAAGGTGACGCACAAATACATGTTTAACAAACATTTGTTTATCATTTGAAGTTCTGAATATGGAGCGATTTGCCGATGTTATTGTTTACAAGGAAAAACAGTATTGCGTTAAATCTTGAGCATTGTTTTTAATTTCATAATGCATACCGTACCAAAGGAAAATTAACTTCGGAACAGAACTAAACTTCAAAAAGAAAATTAAAATTTATTACTTTTAGGAAGGCAATAAAAACAGTGAAAGCATTAAATCATAATTTCGGGAGATTCCAAAGCCTATCAGGAAGGTCGGAAGAGTGAGTTCGATTCCGAGAGACTCCCGGCCATTCCGGGAGAAGTGACAAGCCTACTCCTGACACCACTTTGCAGTATCACTGGTACTGCACAGATGAAGAACGTAGTTTTGCACATAAAACTGAAGTTGCAAACTGCATCCTAATTCCTTAAACATTAACTTAGCTTCTCGTACGTAATTAAAAAGCGAAATATGTATTCTTTACATTTCTCTGAGCGTTGACAGCAAAATTACTTTGTATTTGAAACTATACATATTAAAAGTATCACTATAATACATGAAATGTTAACAAATTGATTGATTTCTTTTAATTTTTCGTCAGGACATATGTATATAGCAGCGTTTCCCAACCTTTTTCAACTTGCGGCACACTACGGGTGTAGCTTGAATTCTCGCGGCACACTCATAAATATTATTATTTGTAAATATAAAATACCATGGCATTTTCTTCTGTGATTACTATTGACCTCCTCCTCACAGAGAAGAAAGCTCGATCACTGGTTTTCCCCCGTGGTAAATCATTATACTTATTTTTCATTCTAACTTAAAAATAGAAAACAATTGCAATGAAATATTGGACTCAGGTTTTTAAAAATATGCTTTCTTTTTAAAAACTGTATCCAACCTTTTACTAAGAAGGAAGATCACTAAATAACGAACGAACAAACAAATCTCTTTTACTTTTAAAACACAAATGTAGGTAATTTGTATGCATGTTTGCTTTGTCGAAAGGATTGAATGATATTTTGAAATTTCAAGTTAAGAAATAGTCTACAGCAGGGTTTCTCAACCTATGGTACGCGAGCCACTTTTGGTGGTGCATACTGCTTATGGTGGTATCAATAATGAATATGGTTTGGTGGTACGCCTGTGGAAAAAGTTGAGAACCCCTGGTCTACAACAACAAAGAAGCAATAATGGTCATAACAATGATAAATACTTCTATCAACATTAGAAATGTACAGAAAAGTAACACGGTACGAAACTTAAAATTGTAGTCATAGTAGAGGTTCATAGTAATATGAAATAGAAATATACATTTTTCCCTATGCTATAGAATTGATAATTTTGCTTCGATTTCCTCGCGGCACACCGGTTGGAAAACGCTGGTATATAGAGTACGTTTGTAGTAGGAATTTTCAAAACCGTTGAAGAAGAAAAAAGGGTCTTACCGAAACCACTGACATTTACAGTTTATAATTTTCTCCAGTTTTACTTCCCATATATCTGAATATTCCAATAAATATGGAAACATTAAAAAATATTGCATCTATCTTCCATCTCTGACTTGAGAATCGTATCGACACACTGTTTCAGAATTTCTTTGGTTCCTCTTTCAATGTATCTTCTGTTGTTATAATGCCCACTAACAGATGGTTATAGGTTCTTTCCATTCGTAAAATCCCGTGCTTCAATATGAAATCTTTATAAAGAGGGAAAAAGTTCAATTCGCACTTTATAAAAATTATTTCGGTTAACAGTGTAAACACTGGATCACATGGAAATTAGAAATGTGTATT
This sequence comes from Thermobia domestica, assembly GCF_964235325.1. Classification (NCBI taxonomy): domain Eukaryota; kingdom Metazoa; phylum Arthropoda; class Insecta; order Zygentoma; family Lepismatidae; genus Thermobia; species Thermobia domestica. Next base: position 99,359,956 of record NC_137471.1, read on the forward strand.
ACATTTGGAAGAGGTATTCTTTACAGAAGTTGTGTTAATTATGAAATTTTAAAAAGTAGATCCAATGTTAGTGAAAACGACATGGGCAACTACTATACTAATTTACAAGGAAAAGTGCACCACTAACACTTGTCCACTTGTTTCAGGAGTGATTTAAAATAGAGAAGTACTAAATAACGACTGGCGCTACTCTTCAGGGAAATAGATTTTATACATACATGGTATTTTAAGTAGGAATATGGCTTTAAATATACCTACAAAATTAAATAAACCCCACTGAGCTGTTTTTTTCACAACTTTGGTTATATGTAATTGTGGTTTCTCAGCCGAGAGTTCATCTAGGCTATGTATTATTTTCGCCTTTGATGTCTAGCAACTCAGCCCTCTAAATCATAAAATAGATATTAGATATAGTCGTCTGGTTTCTATTTTATATTTTATTCGATTTGTGCGACTGAAATGTCTATTTTACGTTTGGTAGTCAAGTATCAGATGTAATGTAATCAATGGATAAACCGTCGTCACGCATACGAATTTAACTTCTTAAATGTTCAGAAAATAGGTTAAGATGCACAGTAACTCAGGAGGCAGTTTGTTGTTGAAGGAGGTTGAGCAAAGGTGTACCACAGAGAAGACACGATTGCTGGTCCGTCTTCTTTACGAGTTCCAACTGCAACATTCTGCATTTCTTCTGCTGGTGAATGAACCCACTATACGCCGTTCATTTGTGAAATTTTGTGTTGATGACATAACACTGGTAAATGAGCTCCATGGCCACCGACCCTCAGAAGTGTTCTTGTAATCGCAGACGAGTTAGGCATAAACCATACCATTGTTGTTCAGCGGCTCTGTGCAATCGCTAAGGCGACACAGTTGCAGGGCTCATCGTGGTCTGGTCTCTTGTAAATAGTTGAAAAGTGACCAAAAACACAGGAAAATGAGACCAAAATCTCATCATGCCCCTTTTTCAATTTCTCCATCACTTATCTCTTTGTTTGTTGTTTTGTTTCATCTTTCCTTCTTCTTTTTGAGCTTCCTCCTTTCTTAGGTTTTCTAAGTATGCTTTGTGGTTACGGTAAGCAGACTTCGTAGATGTAAGAAGCTTCTGAGTAAGTGGAATCAGTTCTGGCCTATTTGCGAATTTCATCATCCCGGACATTATATTTAACCTAGCACTGACAGTTCTCAAAGCCATATTCAAATTCATTACCCTCTTAAGAAGAACATGATGAACCACACAAATACACACACACAACATTGAGCGGAGCGTTAACTATTACGAGAGGAAACTAAAAGACTATTATGATAGAAGAAATAATAGACACAGAAGGGTACTCAACCCCACCTTGAGGGCTTAAGCATCCACTGTGCTTTAGAAAAAAATAAAAAGAAATCTTTAAGTTTTAAAACGTCCCACGGTTATGCCGGTTAGGCTATCGGAGACGGTGATGATGAGAGATGAGTGAAATGGTGGAATGAAGAAAGTGGGAGGAAACGGGAAAACCCCGAGAAAATTCACGAGCACGGTGTTTGTCCACTACAAAGTCCACACGGCGCGAGCTGGGATCGAACCAGGGACCCCAAGCACCGAAGGTGAACGCTCTACCACTGAGCCGCCGCGCCCTTTGTGCTTTAGAAAGAATAAAAGTTGAAGTGAGAATAAAGCTAACTGTTACACATGTGGCAGCAAGTACTGAAGCTTTCAGAAGAGTAATGAGTAACAAGTTTGTGCCTTTTTCCATTTATTTTTATAATATTTTTCTTAGAGAACTGCCAATTCAAACCATCAATCACATGAAAAAGTCACTTTACCTCCCAAAAAAGTAACTTTTAGTGACAAATTTGAAAAAAAAAATGTAACTTTTAGTGACCAACTTGGAAAATAGTAACTTTAGTTAAAAAAGTGACTCGCTATGAGCCCTGCAGTTGGGCTCATGGACACCACGTGAGTTACATCGGCCAATACAGAATCGCTTTTAGAGGGGAACAACCGGAGAAGATTCCTGCATCGGATTATCACTTCTGATGAACAAATAGACCAGTTCTAACAATCGAACATGCCTAGGACAGTGACTGATCGTGATGAACAGGATGTTTAGCAAAACCACCACTCCACTCGCAGGTATGTCAAATTTTCGGCAGACTACAGCTACGAATTGACGTATTAATGCACCTATAATTGTCCAAAATTCTTTCATACCTTCATATAAGGAATCATTTACGTCAATAAAGTTCTTTGGTGTTATCTCCGAAAATCGCATGTACACGAGTAAGTCGACATCTAACAGGTGTAAGGCTCACATCTATCCAGAATTTGAACCTCATATGACGTCTCATACATGGCGGTGCTCTTTCTGACTTCAACAAATACTTTCTGCATTTACTTTTTGTAGAATACCCCTGGGAGTTCCTATTCCTTTGGAGGCTACCCTTACACAGTACCTAATAGTGCATTGATGATATCAACAAAAATAATGAGTGTAATCTCTTATCTCACATTCTGTTCTCGAGTTACGATTCATTCTGCATTTTTCAGACTGGTCATAGAGCAGAAAGTAAGCATTTCTGCACCCAGGTTGGTCTATATCTGTCTTATTTTGGTGTCAGGAGTCACCCCCAATAAAATTTTGGAGTTATTTCCGAACACCCTAATTTTATTATTTTGAGAAACCTTCCTCTAATGCGTTATTACAAATTCGTACACTCCAACCCCTACACTTGCTCATGGGTCACGACACAAACCTTCTCACGCCAGTAAAATGAATATGATACGAGACTTTAAGGTATTATGTGACAACTTTTACAAAGAAATATTTATAGCCATGTATCTTGATATAGATGGAAAATCTTAATAGTATACGAATTTGTAAGAATTACGTATTTAAATATATGATGGCCCCATGAACTTCAACTACACAAATGTTTTCAAAAGGATGAAACGAAAAAAAAGTGAAAATTTCAGTACTACAAGTTGTTCTCTTTAAATTTAAGCTCTGCGGCAGTACGTACTTTTTATCAGACGTAATTTCAGTATCACTAAGGAGAAACATGTGCACCATCAAAGCAGAACTCGGTATACGTATCTTTCGTATTTGGTCTAGGAATTAATTCGTGCGGTTGGTACGCACACATTGAAGCTGTAGTACAAACACAAAATACATAAATACCTTAAGAAAAATATTGTCCATCGCTAGCCACCACTTTCGCCCATCTGTCAGACAATGTACGGATTCCGTGGCGAAAGAAGTCCTCATCCTTGGAAGCGATCCAGTCAGAGACCCATGTTTCGATATCTTCTGAAGAAGTAAACCGCTGTCCAATCAAATCGTTGTTCATGCAATCGAACAAGTAGTAGTCCGAAGGAGCAACGTCTGGTGAATACGGGGGTGGGGTAAAACTTCCCATCCGACATTTTCTAAATAGGTTTTGACCGGTTTTGCGACATGTGGGCGAGCGTTATCATGTTGAACAATAAGTTTATCATGTCTGTTCTCCCATTCTGGTCGTGTTCTGGCCAGAGCTTGCTTCAAACGCATTAATTGTCGTCGATAACGTTCTCCATTCATAGTTTCACCCGGTTGCAGCAGCTCATAGTACACCACACCTTTCATATCCCACCATATGCACAGCATAACCTTTGCACAGTGAATATCTCGTTTTGGTTGTGACGGACCTGGTTCACCTGGTTTCACCCAGGCCTTTTTTCGTTTAGGGTTCTCGTAATGGATCCACTTCTCATCACCCGTAATAATTCGATGCAGAAACCCCTTTCTGCTCTGTCGTTGAAGCAGCAATTCGCAAATGGTTTTTCGTCTTTCAATTCATGTGGAACCCAATGTGACATCTTCTGAATCATTCCCATGGCTTTCAAGCTTTTGGAGACTGTTGTTTGATCAACGCCTAATGCTGCTGCAAGTTGTTCCTGCGTTTGACACGAATCCTGCTCGAGCAATGCTGTCAATTCTTCGTCTTGAAATTTTTTTGGCTGTCCAGCTCGCTCTTGGTCTGCCAAGCCGAAATCACCACTTCTAAACCGTGCAAACCACTTCTGACACGTTCGCTCAGCTAGAGCATGGTCACCACACACTTCCACCAAAATACGACTTTCAGTCGCACTTTTCTGCATGTTAAAGTAATGCAGCAGGACACCCCGCAAAAACACTTTATCAGGCACAAATTGCGCCATGTTCACTTAACTACAAACTGGTGTTGTTGACGCTTTAATCCACTGCCCTATACTACGAACGATACGCGATGACAGGGGTTTGCAACACATGTGTGGATACACGGAACTGTGGGACGCTCCGTTCGTTGCGCCATCTCTTGTCCACCCGCACGAATTAATTCCTAGACCAAATAGATTTACTGGGCACAGCAAGTAAGTTTACTTTGGCTGAGATAAAAAGCCTTCTTGCAGCATTTAACAACTGACATTTTTTTCTATTAAAATTCTTTAAAATACCAATTTGTAGCGTTCCATTAATTTCGTGAAGGGACTTTGTGTAACTTTTACATGCCATTTTTTGTCATGCATGCATAGGAAGGAAGAGAAGAAAATACGGCTGAATATCTAACACCGCAATCGTTGCTTACTGTACAATACAACAGTGGAAGTTGAATCAAGATCTCTCCTTGTATGTAGGACTGCTGTTCCTGTTTAGAATCTATTAAATAATAATAATAATATAATATCACTATTCTGTCCTATAACAGAAGATATATCCCCAAGTATCTAGAACACATGTGATTAATATACGTTCTATCCATTTCTAAATTATAATCTGTGTGTATTGGTTTCTAATCTTACGTAAATTAATCATTTTTCATAACTTTTCAAAAATCTTGATAAGCTTGCCTTGCACATGAACTGTTCTATAATGTTCCAAACTCATACTCTTGTTATATAAATTATATTTACCTCCTCCATCTCAACGCTACGAGTCCATGGCCACAGAGTTGGCCGAAATATATACAGTTAAAATCTAAAATTGAACAACAGTCCGAGATACAAAATAAAATTCTAAATTTTAATGTACTGAATAACAAGCATTAGCAGCTACCGTGATAGATGCAGCCCTGCCAGCTAGTCTAATGGCTAGCAACTACGCCTTTCATGGATGTGATATCTGGTTCGATTCCCGGTAAAGGGAGAACACTAACATTTGAAGCATTACGATTGATAGAATTCCAACTTAAAACTATGTCTCATACAGATCCAGTGCTGAGAAGGAATGCTAAACCTTAAGTGATGGATGCAGTTTCACGAGGTGTCAAAGAAAATTCTAATTTTCATCGCGAGAAATATCTGCTTACTACAAAATTAGCGAAAAATCTGCGTATCTCTGACAATGAAACTTCAAAATACTACGGTTTAATTTGCTAGTTTGTGTCCCAAGGCGGTCTATTACGAAATTAGTTCGGTGACGATGTGCTATTATTATTTTTATATTTTAAACCATAGTTAAATACCTATTATCATAGTAATGCTAATTATTTAATTTGTGTTGAGTCCCCATCACAACGCCTACTATTTCATTCATCTTCCTACTCTAAGTCTTTTGTTGACCAGTGAATACACTTTGCGTGAGAGCAACACTTAGTTGTTCTTTCGTTAACATGTTCACCTTAAAAGAAATTAAATACAAAGAGCAGTATTAATGTTTACTCGTTGATTTGTGTAGTTTCCTTAATCCTTACTGAGGATATATATATATTAAATCCCATATTATGAGATACGAGATCCAGTTTGAATGACTTGGTGTTAACACTTTTTTTTTTTTTTGTGATTATTCATTATTTTAAAGCATTGCGATTGGTTGGTGACGTAATGTTACTCGATGTGTCTATGTTGTCTGTGTGACATGGTGGTTTTGTGTTGTTTGGTCAAGGAATACGGTTACCACGTGGCTTTTCTTTTACTGCTTGCCAGATGGCGTTATATAATATATATTTAAAAAATATTGTTAAATCACTGTTTCACTATTCAGATAATTGTTCAAAATTTCATTTTAAGCGGGATACCAACCAACGAATTTTATATAAATATTATAAAATACATTAGATGCAAGCAACACGCCAAATGTCATCTTTATAGCCATGTTGCAGCATCAAAACATGCAAATCCGTCGACACCTATGAATTGCTAGAAGATAGAAGTTCTAACGCTGTAACAAGATCTGTACAATGAAAATAAATACAATTTTTACGTTTGGTGACCACCTAGCATAGGTGTTTCCGTGTTATTAGTATCAATAATAGTTTTTGTGTACACTCACCAGCTTACATGCCTACCAGCTTTGTCCTGCCCTGAACCGTATAAAATTCTTGCGTAGCGACCACCCAACACAAGTTGGAGCAAGTTCCCTAAAGACAAACCCACGCAGCCCAAAAATTTCGCTCTGTATTAAACAGAAAAACAGTCCGTGTGTCCAGCAAGCTTCTAGCATAATTTTTGTACGGAAACTGGTACAGAATAGTCCGTCATGAAAATGGTACTTTTACGATCAAAACGAACAAGCGCATATGAAAGGGGAATTGTCAAGGACATTAATTTGCACTCACATTTCTACACAACGTAGAAAACCAGTACTTTCCGTTTACAAGTGTAATGCTATTAGTATGAAACCATTACAGGGGCTATACTAGGGTTAAAATGAGTGTACACCAAAGACGACTGTGTAACGTATTAGCTTCCACCGACAAAGTATTTCCGCACGATACGAATCTATTTAAAAGTATAGAATTATCAATCTGAATCCATTACAAATGCTCAAGCCTATGTGATTTTGTGAGATATCAAGTGGTTTTTGCACTATCGTCATTTATGTGCATACTCTTTGCCGCTGCCGACGAGTATTTATACCCGTAATGGACACACACGAGTTTGCACGCAAATATTATTAATACGTATGGACTTCTTATGCCTGCCTGGGTAATAACAGTCCAGAATGATTCAGAGAATCAATTGAAGGAATAAAAGTGGTTCCGCTGATGCCCCCCGGAAGAAGATACAGATGTCTTAAAAGTTAACTTCCTAATTACCTATAGTTATGTTAATAAACCATATTCACAATTATTTCTGTGTCATTCGCTCCTTCAGTTGTAACTGTATTTCGCAAGTTAATTTCCTGTTTTCGTCATTATCAACTACCTACGTACGCATCCACATCGTACTTCTCAATTTAAGTGATCAGAATTGCAAACTGTGTCATAGGCTATTCAGAAATAACAGAAACAAGGTTTCAATAACCTATCCCCTTACCTTATTACTGTGAGGGTGAATATAGCTTCGAATAACAGCTACAATACATAAAACACGAACCAATTTGAGCTATGTTGTCATTAAAAGTAGGAATGCTATGTAACCTGGTCAGGGCAGTAGCGCAGCGAGGGGGCACACGCGCTAAAGCGTTCGTATGATGCTAGAGCGTCAGCAATGGTGAGCACCTACAGGAACGAAGATAGTATAAAAACACTTTACATGGCATAGAGAGACGTAACCTGCATGTAGTGGTACTTCTGTGATCACTTTGTAGGCTGCTTTCATGTAGCACACTTTGCATATCGTATTTCTACCTTATACATATGAGAAGTAAGATCCCGATATATTTTGACTGTTTATACAATTCTATTGCGAAATCAATTCAATTTTTTTCCGTAGATTTTACGAATATATGCTCTCCTAGAATAGGATAGTACCGAGCCCCGAAGAGACGATACGTTTTGGGCCACTATTGAGTTTAGCTAGAACCAATCGGAACCTTTTTCTTTTTTTTTTTTTTTTTTTTTCCCTATTGCACCACACACTTCCTAGGCTCCTAAAAGTGAATTTGAAAAACTAACACATTAACACATTATAGTATATTGCCAGTTTACCTAATATGCCCTCAGTACGCACTTTCAAATTGGTCAAGATTAAACTTCATTTCTCTCCATAATTAATAACCGTTTGGTGATGACTTTTACTACTTTTTCCCCCTTATCTGATGCCTTAATTCTGTTCAATTTTACCAATTTCGCCCTAAATTTTGTAACTTGGGGAGCCACCTGCGGAACTTTACTTGACAAGTATATGACGACGCAGTGCAATTCATTAAGTGCTGGAGAGTAGGTCCAGAGGAAAAATGAAACACTACAGAAAAAAAATGATGAAGTGGTTACTTTTTGTGAAATTCACACTAACTAAACAAGTTTAATGTCGTGTTTTGAAATGTGAAAAGCCGCGTGATGTTGGCATTAAATCGAGTGGACGCATGCTGACGTCAAACATTAGGGTGTAACGAGAAAATTATTTCCCCGTATTCAAAGATGGAAGTTCGGTTTGGAGTCTTATAACGTACAGTATTGAAGAGAAACTACTATTACGCTTTAAGGAGGGACACGGAGTATCATTACTAAAACTGAGCAGAAAACGTAACAAACGTTGGAAGGCACTGGATATAATGATATGGAGGAAGTAACATATTTCAATGCGAACATAATATTGGTATGAATGAATGAAAAAAGGCCATGGAACGTTATTTACCGAAGTAGGTAAGAGTGCATTTTATGCCGAACATTCATTGGAACGGATGCCTCGGAACAGTTCAGAGAATCATCCCATGAATTGAAGCAATCGAAAAGTACATTCTGGACAAGTTTTGCAGACCACCTGTTAAGTGATCTTAATCTAACTTCGCACCAGCAAACTAAGGTGTATCACAACAGCAATAATAGATTACGATTGCTAACTAATTATCTACCACACTCACCAAAAATTTACTCTTCAATCCCTACGAATAATGGAAATATCCTTGAGAACTGACGTTAAACTATTTCGAGAAATCAATGCAGGTGAAACGGTAACAATTTTGTACAAGGCCCATAAACGGTGTCATCCACAGATTGTATAAGGTCCATAAAATTTTAGGGAAGTCTTTAATTTGCCCATTTTATGTCGAAAACAGAACACAACGAATCCCTGCGGGGCTTTTAACTAGGACAAAAACCATGGTTTTTAATGAAAAAACAAAACAAAACAAAAAAAAAAAAAAAGTTTGAACCTTTTTTTTTTTTGTTTGTTTGTTTGTTTAAACAATTTGCTCTACGTACTTATCTCAGAAATGGGACAAAAATAAGTTTGTTTCACCTTTGTGTCATTATGCAACAACCGGGCTACGCGGGAAGGGGTCACATAAGTTTAAACCGGAGTCCAAACAGTTTCTCGACTTGCATCCAAAACAAAATTGCCCTCCATTTGAACTCGAAACCGGGACTAACTGACCACAAATGCGATACGTCTGCTGACTACAAAATTACATATGGACAATTTCAAAATACTGCAGAGAATAGAACTAATTAAGTCGAAGTTACTTCACTACGACTTTATTAGTCCAAGTTAAAGAAATACAACAATTTAGTTTGCATATCAGTAAGAAAAATGAATAAAGCTAAGAATTATTTGAGTCCACACTGGCTCTGACCCATTTATATATAAACAGATACCAAAGATACTGCTAGTTTCAGTAAATGTCTCTCGTGGGGTTTGTATGACCCCCTCCCCCCCCAAAAAAAAGGTACGGTATTTCGATGTATTTTATCAATAGTAAACATTATTAAAACGAAACAATATTTAAAATTTTTCTTTGATTGCAATTGCGTAACAATAATAATAAACTATAAAAACTCAGAAAAGAAATATTCACAAACTGTTCAGCTTGTGGGTATGAGGTTAACCAACGTGGCCTGCATGGCCTTTCATGCATGAAGAGCGCTGGCAGATTCGCCCGACATTCCTCTGTAAATGATATAATAGTACGAGCTCTCAACACAGCTGGATTTCCTTCAATACGGGAACCTTCTGGTTGCTGTCGTTCGGATGGAAAGCGACCAGATGGGATGACACTAGTTCCATGGATGAGAGGAAATTGTTTATTGTGGGACTTCACATGCGCTGATACATACGCTCATTCAAGTCTCCCTCTGTCAGTAATGAACGCTGGAGCTGTTGCTAATCGCAGAGAAGCTGAAAAGCAAAGAAAATACAACAACCTTCTCGAAACGTTTGTTTTCACTCCAATCGCTATTGAAACGAGTCGTGCTTGGGGTGCAAGAAGTCTTGAATTTATTAGGGAGGTAGGAAGACGCATTTCTTGTTTTTCCGGCGAAGTTCGCTCCACAACTTATCTTATACAGCGCATATCCATTTCTATCCAACGTGGTAACGTCTCGTCGGTTCTTGGCACTTTACCACCTGGCAAGGAACTGGACGAGGTGTTTCTACTCTAAGAAGAATTGTTTTATATATATAATAGGTCCTGGACAATAGTTTTTCTTTTGATTAAAATTGTATATCAATAAAATTTTAATATTATGAACATATATACTAATTAATGTCTGATGAAAAATTCATAAACTTATATAAAAAAGTTGTTTGTGAAGTATAATCTCTGAGTAATAACTGGGGAATTTAGGTCTGAATATAATACAAATAATATGCGGGAGTGACACGCGACAACCCACAAATGTAAGTTCATCAAGATTTTACGACCACTTACACTTCTCCAATTATTTTTCGCTTTTTGGTTATATATATATATATATATATATATATAAAAAAAAAAAAAAAGTTTAAACCAGCCAACTCAGCTTCTAACCCGTTCCTACCCCTACTCCTATTACTTCTTATACTATAGAACCGTTTAGTAAAATTGCAGGAAAATCACTACTAGCAATCTAACGTAATAATAATAATAATAAAAAAAAAAAACAGTGACACACACCACTAATTATAAATCAGTCCAACATGACGAAGGAAAATGAAACCATCTCTTCCATAAGTAATAAGCAAAATGAAGCATTAAATTATGACAACGACAAGTTAAATTTAAATAATTTTTAAAAGGGCATTAGCATTGCGAGAGTTCTCACTACACTCAGTCAAAAATATTTCCATTAGTTTCACGACAAATACCACTGACTCTCTACTTTTGACTACGGCGCATTCGACCGATATTAACACGTTGGCTACCATATGCACGTATTTCCATACTCACGAATGTATATTGCACTTCGCTCTATGGGTGTGTATACTATTCCATACATATGGCATAGAAGTAAAAAATATCCACGCCGCGTGTATGCAAAACCGAAAACAAAGTATTACTGGTGGTCATCGTGTTAAATTTGCGTCTACCGAACAAACTCTCGTCCACCTAAACTGTTACTACAATTCTCAATATTAATCAGTCGACACAATATCGCGAAACGATAGGAATTCACTTCAGTACCACAAACCTATTAGAATAAAAAAGTAACAATAATTAAAATCCGAATACCGAAACGATATTGAAGCGAGGCAAGTTCAAGGTACAACATTCGAAAATAGAGCATCATCCGTCAGGAATACATGACAACCAATCAGTGACTTCAACACAACCAACCAACCACAGCACAGGAGACAGCAGTGCCATCAACCGCTAAAACACCAAAATATTCTCATCAGGAGAAACAAAAACACCGACTCCGTACCTGTTCTGGTGACAGTCGTTCTGTTCCTCCAATGCCACTTTTAGTGACAAAATCACTTGTTCGGCATAAACTACACTCTAGCTCCGAAGTACTTATTTTAGTTCTCTACTAAAAACAAATCAGCTGTTCGTTGTTTCCAAAGGCAGCGTCGGGATTTCACAACCCGTGAAGGGAAGTAATAGAAGTGAACGTGTCAAAGGAAGACATCCTAGCATATTGGCGCACCGATCGTTGCTGACGCGACTGCTTCCAATGAATGCACCCTCGCGTTACTGCCTTAATTTGATTACATAGCACTCGTACCTTCTAGTGACCACTTAGCATAGACTGGATTATGATTTTCATAGCATATTTCTGGACGCAATATTAACATGCAAAACAGGTAAATGTGCGCCGACTAACTCTGGAGAAATACTTACTAAGGTAGTAATAAATAAATAATTAACGTTTTTAAGCCTGAAAATTCTAGACCTACTCTGTAGCACAAAGGACATCGGGGAGGTTCTAGAACACTGCTTCCCCCCATATAGGTTAGTAGCAGGTTGGTTGCTTTCTGTATGAAATTCACATTGTACTGCCGAGCGAGCGTTATCGAATGAAGGTGGGTTAGAGCCCCGGGCACGTTGATATCTGTCTTTATTACAGCTAAATGGGAAGGAGCACCTGTGTTTTAGAACCATGCCGTCTAAATCTACTAAACTGACATTATCATAAAACGAAGGGCATTACTTGAGCAGACGGTTCTATTTTTTTTTTTTTTTTTTTTTTTTTTTAATACAGAAGAGCACATGCATAAAATGAGAAGCTCCATTACTACTTGCAGACTGACTTCACAAGGGCTCAGTACAAATACAGCGTGGATGTGTGGCATAAAACTCGAAAGAACTTGTGCTACCTGGCCACTAAAAACACGACGGCGCTATACAAGAGTGTCTGGGCAGGAGCGATATAGCGGGGCCCCAAGCGTTAGCGAGAGGGTGCATCTGTAGGGATCAGGAGCGTAAGCGACGGGGAGGATACACATAAAGAAGGAGAGAGGATGAGCATACTTACACATACAATACCTTCACTATCACAAAAAAGTACATCAATACATTGTGCACCAAGAGTAATTACTTATATTCACACACTCGTTCCTTCACGAAAAATTTTTCACATTGTATTTTACCTCTAAATTTTCTATTTGATAGAAGGGACTGCTCGAGTAAACCTGCGTTGAGTGATATTGAAAGCATCACATATGTAGCCTATCGGTAAGTGTGCTGCTCCACTATCCTGGTTTACGTGTATCCCCTCGTCGCAGACGCGCCTACTCCCTACGGACGCAACACTCCTTCTTTATAATGCCATATAGCACGTGTTGCTTCATGTTTCTTGGACGGTAGTTTTTTATGCCATACATCCACATTGTATTTATACGGAGCCTTCCTGAAATCAACCTGCAAGTAGTACAGGAGTACCTCATTGCTTAAAGAAATACAAAGCTCTAATCTAACCTAAAATGTAAAAAATGTCAAAATTTGATAGAACTGTCTGCCCGAGCAGTGCCAACGAACATTCAGATATTGAATTTTGTACTAGGGTTTGATTCAGTTAAATAAATTAGAAAAAAAAATCTACTTAACACAATTCATTATTACACACATAAACGTTTCACAGTTTTCCAAATCTTTAGTACGTGCAGATATATGGATTTAGTATTTGTAATAATATATGACATTTCTATTGATGAAAATAATATTTTGTAAAATAAAATTCATATTGTGAAATGTTCGAATTTCATTTTAAAAATCCCCACTTGGAAGTCATATACTAGGAAGGTTGAATTTCTTTATAACAGTGTCAATTTGAAGTAGAGAAAAGTACCCCATCTCGGGCAAAACGATCATAATTTGAATTTCATACACACTAATAAACCCAATATGAGTTTTAAAATCACATGAATGCCTTTGGAGTGACACGTATAAAATATTTTCTTTATAATTTCAAAATATAAAAACGTGGTAGTTCGCACTGTGCCAGTGATAAAAGTACTTTGTTCGATCACACACACACATATTTAGGCAGTAACCATAGCTTCAGGGTTAACGTTTTGGATAAGAGTAATGTTGTCGCCTTTCAACATGATTCGTCCCAGAGATTTCCTGTTCTTGGTTTTAAGATGATATTCTTCAGCATCATCCAGCACTAAGTTCATATATTCGTCGAACCCCACAATGTGTCCTTCAATACGCAAATTGACGCTTTCATACAACCACACTTGCACACGTGATCTGTTCTGCAGGTATCGAAAAATCAGGTTAATGGGTTGAACCATCACCTTCTGAACTTTCTGAGGACCTTTGTAAGACATTTTTTTCTTCCACTTTACAGAAGAAACAGTATAAAAACAACTGTGAAGCCTGCGATTCACCGCAACTCCTGCCGGTATAAAACAAATATAATGGCGCCCACCACAGGGTAACCAACTACTGAGGGTTAAAATTGAGCACACAAATACCGCATTTACGGTATTTCAGGCGTTGCTTTGACACAAACCATTACGAAATAGGGCCTCGGGTTTTTTTTTTTTTTTAAATAAATGTTTATTTAAAGCCTTGCAGTAATCCAGAATCTTTATTTTCCTTATTAAAACCTACAACTGTCTAGTTTTAAATTATGCTAACAGACCCACTAGAGAAGCTCGACATAAGGAGATAAAACATAACATTTATTACATATTGTAACACGTATGTATTCTAGTGTCTTCTTGTTCACCTGAACTATAGGTTGGTGGGCAACATGGAAATTGTATAACTTTTCTCTCGCTTGGGAGAGCTGTTTCATACTTTAATAAGGCATCTTCGTAACTGCATCTAGCCCTTTGGGGATCTCATGGTACGATTTGTACCATACGGGTGTTTCATGGCACATTGCGTTATAACTCTCCTATTTTAGCTTTTTCCTCCGTTTTTTTTTTTTTCAAGTCCAGAGGCACTGTAGAAGACCTTAAGTATGGTTTCACACCTTCCTGCGTCGAGACATAGGAGGTGATGACGTCATAATTTTAAAATATATATTTTCTTTTATCAAACCTATGTCCATTATTTTTTGGCGGGCTTATTTTTGCACGTAGAAGATTGAAATTTTGCACAAACATTCAGTCCACCGAGTAATATTTACTAGATTTTTATTTTCATTTTCAGATTTCTGCATTAAAACAGGGGGGGGGGGGATCCAGAGGGGCAAAAAGTTGAAAAAAGGGATATTTTTACCAAAAAATCCCTTTCTTCGGGATTTTCCCACCTTAGATACATAATGGAGACACGTGAGTCGTATCGACTGAAAGGCATTTCTATTCTGAAGAGAATGATGGGCGAAACATGACCCTAGGGTAATTAGGAATGACTCAGGGAATTTTTATCAAAATATACTTCTGTGTAGGGGAGTATTGGACATTTTTTTTTTGCTGGCTTACCTTTGCACCTAAAAGTTTGAAATTGTGCACAAACATTCAGTCCACCGAGTACTATTTATCAGATTTTTTGAGATCTCTACGTTCACACAGGGCCGCTCTAGAGGAGCCCAAATTGTGAAAAAAAAATTCCCCGAAAGTTTCCCTTTGACATCACTTTTCCCTCTCCTGGTATACGGTATGGGCATGCAAGTTGTACCATTTAAAAGCCAGCTCCATTCTGAAGAGAATGAGGTATGAACCATGATCCTAGGATAAATAGTGACGATACAGTAGCTGCTTGACGGAGTGTAAAAAATACCCCCACAACCCAGATACCCGAAAGGACTAGGTATTCTTGCAGAAACAGCAATTCGTAAAGACTACAATATAAATGGTACGACCAGCACAATCCAACACAAAGCTCTGAAGATGTTGCCGCTGTATGGTAACGAAAGCTCAGCACAACACTCACTCTGGCAGCAATCCCGAGAACATTGGATTAATAGTAGACGCCAGCAAAGCTTCAAGATCATATTGACTTTTTTTTCTTGTTTCGTTGTCGGAAATCATCCTTCGAATTTAGTCGATGGAGTTTCCTACCGCCCTGATGTATATAGCTGCGACTCACGATCTAAAACTCACGACCTTACTTAACGATCGTGTGAGAGGTAACTTGCCCTTAGATCAGGTTGAAATTTTCTGCTGTCTTTATTTGGATCCTAACTTGGAAGAAATAGAAGCAATTTCTATTTCTTTCTGGACTTCCATACAACTACCAATCAGAAAAGAGTAGCACCTGACGACATTCAACTTCATTTCTCGCTGTAATTTCAAAACAATGCTGCCTGGACAAGAGAAACATTAAAAATATTAATAGAATCATATGAAAAATGTGAATTTTTAGATAACGTGAAGCACGATTTATATTATTTTAAAAAACTGCAAGAATAAACACCTTAGAGAAGGTATGCAGTGAAGTAAGTAGTGTCCGCCCGAACACAACAGGTGCGAACAAATGTAATTACATCTTTTAAAAGAATAATAATAGGTTATTTAATTATGTTGTGCAACTTGTATACCAAAAACTGTAACATGTTTTTAAAAAGCGTACAGGTTTACTTTTGGCGCATCACTCGCAATAATTATTCAAAAATTAGAATTCCTTTACTAGTTTCCTTCTTATTGCTTTCGAAATGATTTGTGCTGGGCAACATAAAATATCCACAATGCATAGTTAAAATTCAAGGGGATATCATAAGCAATTGTTAAATAATTATAATTCTTTTACTATTTGCCTATAAATACAGCGTCCGGATGCATGCATAAAAACTACAGCCAAAAAACACAAAACAACCTGCGCTAGGTCGCCACTAAAAAGCACGAATGCTATCTAACCGAAGCTGGAGGGCCCGAGTGTTAGCGAGGGGGTGCGTCAGTGAAGGTGGATATCCGCATAAGCGAGGATAGTGGAAAGAATGGGCTTTGGCAATGATACGAGTTTCAATAGCACTTGCCATGGTATCACACTAGTAGCGTTTCACTTGTAAACAAAGTACAACTTCTGCACACTTGTGCAGAAATTCATCGCGGTGGAAATTAGTTATATGTACAGGCATCTTTCATATGAACTCACTTATTTTATCCGTCGTAAAGCATTTGCAATAATTTTACACTAGTAATTCTACACATAAAATTCAGGTGTGGTACGCGAAAACTAAACCAACACCAGAAACAGAAACAATGAGAGTTAATTGTCATCAATGTTGTGTGGCCTTCATGCAATTTTAGGGAACAGTTCTACAATGCTGGCACAATACAGAAAGTCCGGGTGTAGTGCATGAGAGGAGCTCCCAGCGCGGTATAAATTTACTTTATGGGTTATGTGGGCATTTTTGTGGGTAGTGAGCTGAGGGGATACACTCAGTACCTATACTAGAAAATTGCTCTTACTTTATTTTAGCTTTCCGCGCCTGATAATTGTCCTCATTTACATATGCGGACGAGTCATTTGATTTTCAGTTATACAATCTGGTCGATACAAGGATCTACAGACCTTATTTCAGCTGATACAAACTTCCTCTTGTTCGTATCTCGCTGCCGAATTTTCGGAGTTACTAATTTCAATAGCGTATGAAATTCTGAATAGTCCACTCTGTTTATTTATTTATTTTTGTAGGAACAAGGATCTTCTCTATGTAGTTCATTATTCACCATTGAAAATACGGTGCTTTACTGTACATTATTGGGGCGAAGAATTCACTCCCTGATCAGCAGCTCCTCTTTACTCTTACTCTCTCGTTTTTTGGGGGGAGGGGAGGGCGGATTTTGTGTCAACAACGGAGCAGATATCACTGCTACGGCTATTTCATCTTCGGATGAACTCATATTCTGAAATAGATAAACAATAATATTTACAATTACGACAGTTGATTGCCCTGTGCGTAACACATTCTTTAAGTGTTTTTGTCTGTTTAATAAGCCGACCACGAGAGGCTCTGCTGGTAAAAGCTACCTAGTTTTAAGGATCGTCTGAGACCCCTACATCACCTCAGGATAAAAGAAATTGTATGGAAGTTTGAGTTAAGCTACACTGTTAAGTTGTAGCTGGATTGAGGCATTAGTTCAGATCCGTGTGAGACGGGCTTAAGTATTCGTGTCTTGAAGTTGAATCAGTTATTTCCAATACTGTCATTCCCTACAAATTCCATTGGAAAAGATAGGGATTTACATGCTTTCAAAGAGCCTGTGGAGTATTGGTTTTGCATCATTGAGTACGTTATAAATTATGAGACACAAATAATATCAAGGATTAGCTAAGTTTACTCCAAAGACCCCCAAATTGGAAACACTGATTTAATCTATATATAACGAATTAATAATGTCCAAGCTAGACGCACGCGAGACGAGACGAGACTAGACGATTTTCGTGCGAAATAAGACAGAGCTCTCCCAATAGAAACAGATACATTTTTCGAGTCAATAAAACGTCACTTTCATGGCTCATTTTAGAGACGAGACAGTCTAATATGTAAAAGTTTACTTTATGACAGCATATTTCGTGTTAAAATAGTAATACAACTATCAAATATTTGGACCATGAATCAATCTGAAGGGTGGGTGAAAATACTACACACGTACGGTAATGATGCTATGGTTGGCAACTCTGGTCACACGTGCAATGATGTTCTGTAATGTTGCCAGATTTAACAAAAATGCTTCCCACTTATGTAAAAAATCATGGAGTTCGGTTCGGCGAATCAGGTCATTCACTCTGACCACACGAATCACTTTGGCATGACATATACTTTCGATGTTGTAAATTGGCTGGAAAAGATTTGATCTTACGAATTGTGTACTTTCCTGCGCTTATTTTCGCGCAGATAATTAATATCGCCCATATACTCTGATTTAGCCACTGTATGCCTACGGATTTCGTGCAGCCCTCGGTATGACTGTAATGTTTTCTAACACTTCAAAATAGTGTTACAATCTTAATGTTGCATTGTTAAAAATACGCTTTAAAAATTCACGAGGTAAAATTAGATTTAATTATTTTATTATTTTTATATAGCGTATAGCAGTGGCGGCGATTGGACGTTAAAAGTGGGGACAAGACATGATCTGAATATTTGTATATCAATGTTAGTTTTCGTGGTTGTTTCTAACACTTTTTTTGACGAAAGGTTGTATAACTAATAGGGATGCGCACGAGTCGAGACAAGTTCGAATCTCGACTCGACTCGAGTCGAGATTCGTGTCGAGACACACTCTGTAAAATTCGAGACGAGTCGAGACAGACGTATTTCTCGACTCGAATTTTCTCGTAAAAATCTCGACTCGACTCGAATGTCTCGAAAATCTTTCTATAATTTTTAATATTATTTTGAAGAAAGTACTTACTCAGAAATCGTCTTGAAACTAATTCAAGTGAGCAGCCATGCATAGACGTAACTTAGAGGGGGGCAAGGGAGGTAACTGCCCCCACATTTCTGAAATTTATTAGGATAGTCATCCAGTGTTATCTACAAATTGAGCTGAAGCGAATACAACACCATTTTGCTTAATTTTATGTTTTGTTTCACAGTATTAAGGTCTTTAGGCGACTAACGAGGACAAGAGAAAGGAGGGGCAAGGAAGTGAAAAAACAGCGACCCTGGCCTGACAAAAGATACTAGGTTAAACATCAGTCACTCAGTCAGGATGGGCGATCGGAACAGAGTTCGTGGCCATGCTCCACCTTTAAAATGCTGCTTGTTAGGCATACGCACTGCCCAGGGCTTAAAGTGGCTTCAGTGAAAAGCCACCTCACCAGAATGTTTATCCACAGTGATTTGCGAGAACGCAGTCAACAATGGAAGTAAATAATCCCTGACCCATGTTCCAGATCTGGTTTGATAGATCATATTAATAGTCATTTCATAGACGGAACCAAAATATTAATCAAAAATTAATGCACAATGTTTGTAAAGTGACAATTGTTGTACACGAACTAAATTCTGACAACAGGCTGATTTGCCAGAACTTAGTGCCGAGCGTTCCGGCTCACTTTAAGCCTCGACACTGCCTCTCTACTACTAGCTGGGTAATTGTCACTCACTTTCGATGCATGTGTTCTGAATTGATTCACACCTCACTTTATTGCTTTCTTTCGTTTTTTGACATTACATGTTCCTTTACGACGGTAATAATAATTTATAAACTGTATTGTCATGATTTCTTTATTTTTCTGTTATATCATAAATGCTTGTAATTTGAATAAATACAGGACTTATTCAGAACATTTGGGGGGGGGGGAGGATCACAGAGGCAGTGTAAAATTGTGATTGAATATATATTTGAAAGAAATTTCTCATGTTCAGAGATGTTCATATACCTTCTCTCTTACTGATTCTGGCTGTTTCTTAGGCAATGGACAGTTATTAAAAATTTTGTCTTACGGTATCTATGCTGATATTATTATAAAATGCTCGACTGTAAACTGTCTTTAAGTCTGACAAAAGTTCTAGAATAACAACGGGAATGAAACTCTGATTTTAACCATATCTGGTAATGTCTTGCAATAAATGTTTTGCCACATCCATCTTAATAAAGGTCAGTGAACTTTGAGCGTGCTGGAGAAAGGGGATGTGGTGTTCGTTGATGGTCAAAGGAAGAACAGGTCGGTCTGTTGTCTGGGATACAGGAAGTGTTTTATAAGGATAAGCAGAGACATTCAGAACTCGGCTCTTTGTCGGAAATCTTGTGGTCCTAAATACAAAAGATATTTTATTGCTTTCCCTGTAAGTCACAAAAATAGCAACATCTGGTATTGTTGTAAAGTGGAATGGGAGCATTGTAAGGTTAAAACACCATTTTTTTTTTTTTTTTTTTTACTAATAGGCACCCTGGCACCCAAACCAAAAACAATACACTTTATTTATTCTGAAGTTTGTGTTTGCAGTGAGCAAGGGCGCCGATTCTGGGGGGCCAGGAGACCGGGCCCCCATGTATTTTTCTGAATATGTATTTTGTATTGTTATATGTATTTTTTATGAATATACAAACCCACGTCTGAATGCCCCCCCCCCAAAGTTACAAAGAAATCGGCGCCCTTGGCAGTGAGCAGTTCGTTTGAAGGTTTTTTTTCCGTATATATATCCTTCACGTGTATTGGTGTATAGTAGTTTCATTTTTTATATTTTATCTGGGGTATCTGAACATTTCTCACGTTTCACAGGAAGTTGTTGTGACTAATATGCAGTGCTCAAAAAAAAAAAAAAAAAAAAAAAAAAAACTTTGTTGGAATATTTTAATAAGAAGCCGAAACTTAGCAATATTGACAGTGCCAGAGGAGATAATGAAATAGTGACTACACAATATACTTGCGTTTCAGAAGATAAGAATTCAAGTGCTAGTGTGAAAACAGTGTCAGAAGATGAAGTCTCAGAAGATAAGAATTCAAATGACGGTATTACTTTGGAAACACAAGATGAAGTTTCAGAAGATCGTGATCCAGTCAAAGGTTGTGAAAAGGGAAAGACATTTCTGGCAGTAGGTCTAGGTCCCTTCCAACCGCAATTGAAAACGTACCCCAATAAAAATGACCGCCAGTTCCGATCTGAGTGGTATAGGCCAGTGTTCGAAGTGGAAAAAAAGCAGAGGCGGTATGTTTTATTATGATTTTGATTCAACATACCGGCTATTTAAATATTGTCTTGATCACTGAAAAAACAGAGACCGCATGTTCTCATTACTGAAAAACCAGAGGCAGTATGGCATACCACCGCATACCGCCTCACTTCGACCACTGGTATAGGCAATTTAGTTGGTTAGAATATAACATTTCTCGAGATAGTGCTTTTTGCTTTTATTGTCGCGCATTCTCCGAAAATTTTCCGAAATCTGAAGACACTTTTACTAAGGAGGGTTTCCGTAACAGGAAAAAGGTCGTAGATAAATTCGGTACTCATGAGGCAAGTAACGCTTATAAGACTTGTATTACTAAGGCTGCGGAATTCCGAAACGCACACTATTGCACGGATCAGTTGCGCGTAAATTAGATTTGCAGACGAACCAACCAAATAGTTAACGGCAATAGAATATATTTGGAAGCACTTCTAAATAGTATTTTGTATTGTGCTCGCCAATGTGTTCCTCTTAGAGACCCTACGGAAAGTAACGAAAGTGAAACTAAGAGAATTTACTAGAACTCTTATCGCTAAGATCCAAAGACAATGACGTGATTTTTCGGTATTATGTTAACAAAGAGAAAACATTTAGATACGTTAGTCCCGAATACCAAAATCAATTTCTAGATTTAATATGCGAGTATGTGCTGAGAAAAATAATCGATCGTGTGAAGACTGCAGGTATATATGGTGTCATCATGGATGAAACTCAGTTTGAAGCGACTGTTTTGCGATACTGTGATGAAACATTAAACGTTCACGAAAGTTTTATCGGGTTTTACAATACAGAAAAAATCACGGCGAAACAATTTGGACAAACTGTTAACAAATGTGTTAATATCACTGGGTCTGAGCGTAGGTAACATCCGAGGACAATGTTACGATGGTGCAGCCGCTATGCGTGGTCATTACTCTGGCGTTGCAAAGAGGATCAGGGGTGTGCGGAAAACTGTCTACGATTCGAAACATGTTTGTGTTCTGAGCAGTTGCATTCCTTCATATAAGCGCCGTCAAAAAAGCACGCTATTTTTGAAAATGTTCAACGTCAAGGAGAAAACTTAAAGCATTCGATAAGAATAAAATCTTTGAGCTACACTAGATGGAACTGTAAATCGGAAGCTATTCGTGCAGTTTTAGAAAATTTTGGACCTGTAGTTGAAACTTTAGAGGAAATAGCACTATCAAATTTACGGTCCAGATGCGCATACCCTGTTAAGAAATGTTCATGATTTTTTATTTTTATTTATTTATTTTTTTTTTTTATTTTTGTTTCGTCTTAAACTGATGAGATGTGTTCTTGAATACACGAATTAATACCCTATTAAAGCATGATAAAGAAATAATCTAGAACTTTTCGATCTGCGTCATTGTGTTCCACGAAATTATTCTAGGGAATACGAAATAGGCGTTCCGGCTATTGACTAAAACAATTTTTAGCATAGAGGCAAAGGCTTAATTTTAGGTCTCATCCTCAAAAACTGACGTAAAGTTAGGCTGGATATCTGCCTGAGTAGTATTTATATTATTCACACACTCCAACTACACAATGGTGATCCAAAATCAGAGAGGGTTTCTCGAAACTACGGTACTAAATATTTGGTTAAAACATTAGAAGCAAATGTATGGTTGGTTTCAAAAAGTGACAATTTAAGGTCGAAGACTACCTGCCCAAGTGGAAATTTGTGAATATATTTTTGTCGAAACAAAGAAAAGTTTAACGTGCACAAGTGAGTAATGTATATTATATACTTCTAACTACAGCTTGTGAATCTTAAAGTCAATCAATCAATAAAACTTGTCTCTTAATAATGAAAGAAAAGAAGAATCGCAGTTCACACTCATGCCATGTAGCTGCCACCGCAAATTCAAACTTTATAAAAGATTTTTATACCAAAAGCAATAATGTGAAATATGCTGCTGCTTCTAATCAAAAAGTAGGAATTACAATCTACGCTTGGTTGAATTCACAACTTTCTGTGATCAGTTGTTAATGTATAATGCTCTTTCTTCCAAAGGGAGAGAGCATATACAACTCAAAGAAGCATAGACAGACGTATGCTTGGAATAACCCGGAGAGAGAGAAAAAGAAATACATGGATAAGGAAGATGATAGGAGTGACCGATATCATCGCGAAAATAAAAGGACTTAAGTGTCAGTGAGCTAGTCATATTGCAAGAAGAACTGACGATAGGTGGACAAAAGCAATCCTTGACTCCATCCTAAGGGAACGAAAACGATCCAGAAAACGTTGTAATACAATGTGGTGTGACGAAATTAGGAAGCACTGTGGAGTAACGTGGAAACGAACTGCCAAAAATAGATACGTGTGAAATAGAATTGGAGAAACCTTCATCCAGAAGTGGGTCGGCAAAGGTTGAGAATTATGAGTGATATCATTTCAAATCGTCCAGGGTGGTCCACACGACTGTCTCAGATTGAGTTCATTTTTTAAAATAAGAAACTACATACAAAATTATTAGACCCATATTTTTTCTTTTTGCTGAAAAAAATTTTTTCTTCGACATACAGCCTTCCAAAATGGCCGCCCTCCTCTCAGATTCCTCGAAAAACTGAAAAATATGTCAAATTAAAAATTTTATTGTAAAGAAACGAGTGTACTTAGTAACGTAATCGCAATAGCAGGAAGAGTATAAAGTTGTATGTTTCGTTGGAGGGCCAAAATTCGTCTATTGGTCCAATAGGAATCGCGCAATTCACTCGCAATGTTGCTAACTTTGATGAAATTTTTGCTAACTTCACACCTTTCTTTTTCTGTCCTCACGAGCAATATCAACCATCTGCTTCTAGCATCGAAATCTACTCCATATGGTCTCTTGAAAATGTAAAGGACTTACGTTTCTGATTATTACATCCCACGTTATAGCATGATGAAAAGCTGAAAATTGCATTAGACGCCATGTTTGGACGCCATTTTCTCAAAAACCCCACCTTTTAAAAATCTAAATTTTTTACATGTATTGGAGAAGTACCTAAGTATTTAAAATCCGTTAACCGTTCATGCGGCTGCAGCCCCTAACATTCGCAATTAATTATTGAAATTTCGATTTTTGTACTTGCAATGTAAATATTTCCTATGGGCATTTAGGTCCTATACACAAGGCGATTTGAAAGGGAGTATGAAAATTTTGAGAGTAGAATCCTGACATCAAATCCAGTAGAAAAGTTCCTATAAAAATGAGTCGAATTCCGCTTCGTTTTTGAGTTACAGGGTTTCCAACTCGGGATCCAAAATCGGTTCGGGACAATAGAAAATGAAATATATATTTCGCGTTAAATCAGAAACTGTGTGTTAAAGCTTTGATAAAGTTCAGAAAGTTGATTTGTATCAATATGATGATTTTTACGTGCGTTGCAATTCAGTTGGCAGTGTTGCCAACTTGCTAGAACTTTTATTTGTTTCCAAAAGACACTACGTGGATTTTATTTGATATTTGGTATTCATTAGTGATTGCCAACATCACACGGAGCACAATTTTCCCTCACATCACCACAGTTTTCGAAACCTTACATGCATTTCATTAAAAGGTTTTATCTCGTGCGTTATTGATAGTTTGTGTGATTCGGTGTCGTGAACATCGTCCTAGTGTTCTCTGAAACCATGAAAAATTGTTTACACTGGCAGCATGACACTGTAGTGCACTTGTTAAGTGTTTGTGTGAATAACAATGGGGAAGTCCTATTACAGTAAGGACCGTATTAAATGTGTTGATTATGCTAAAGGCCGTAAGGTGATTGTGCACAGAAAGAATTCTAGACAAAAAATTTATCTTATGGATAAATTTTTAAACCGGTAAAATATATGGATTGCGTACAGCGTGTCAGCCCAAACGTATTATTAGGGGAGGATGATTATTTGTGTCTTGTACACAAGGCGATTTGAAAGGCAGTATGAAAAATTTTGAGATGTGAATCCTTCACCGTAGTCTAGGTTTCACCGATAACGGCCGTTTTAATGGGGACACATTCATGCTTAGCATGTTAACTATCTGGTTAATGGTTTCCAAATCTACATTCAGAGGAACAAATTCTTTATCTTGCTGGTGCATAATTTCATATTTACATCTTCTTTCGTGATCACCAATATATCACACACATTCACGTTGTTCACGGTAAATATTCAAAGCACCCTTTACACGAATAATCATCCTCTCCTAATACTACGTTTTGGCAGACGCGCTGTACGCAATACATTTAATTTACCCCAAGATAAAATGTTTGTCAAGAATTCTTTCTGTACACAATTATCTTATGCCTTTTAGAATCATCAACACATTTAATACGGTCCTTACTGTAATACACTGAGAAAAAATTGTAGATGGTAACTTAAAAAGATAGGTTACATGTGTAAATCCTGTATTTTTTGGACAACGTACAGCAGACGTATAACTGAAAATGCATGCTTTATAATACTTTCTGTGTAAGTGTTCCATCTATACGTACTTTCTGTATGAAACAATGTAGGCGGTCAGGATCTCAGATACAAATGGACGTATATAACACATAGCTGGCGAAGGTAACATAAGTATATACATGTGATATACGGAAAACTGTTAGATGTCAGACATCCTGCAACAGCATGATGTAACATCTAAGGGCAGTGCCTATGTAGCATACGGATAACGTATACTCCGTACTGATTTCTATAGTAAGCAAGAGGATACCGTATATTTGTACAATATACCGCTGTACGGAGAACGGATTTTTCTCTGTGTAGGACTTCCCCATTGTTATTCACACAAACACTGTAACTAGTGCACTAAAATATCATGTTACCAGTGAAAACAATTTTCGTCGTTCCAGACAACACTAGGACGATGTTCACGACACCGAATCTCGTAATAAACTGTTTCGTGGTTGCAGCAGAACTTCTTGATTAAGTTCGAACTTGATGCGTGGAGTTACGAGAGGTTTTGCGATAATAAAAAATATTTTTCTTCTTCATCTTTATTATTATTATTATTATTATTATTATTATTATTATTATTATTATTATTATTATTATTATTATTATTACAACTTACACAGACGTAGTTTTTATTCGACATTTTGGTTTTACTAATGATGGCATACATCAACTGAAATTCAAACGTAATGTTGCAAACTATCAATAACGCATGAGATAAAACCTTTTATTGAAATACATGTAAGTTTTCGAAAACTGTGGTAATGTGGGGAAAATTATGCTTCATGTGATGCTGGCAATCACTAATGAATACCAAATATCAAATAAAATCCACGTAGTGTCTTTTGGAAACAAATAAAAGTTCCAGCAAGTTGGCAACACTGCCAACTGAATTGCAACACACGTAAAAATCATCATATTGATACAAATCAACTTTCTGAACTTTATCAAAGCTTTAACACACAGTTTCTGATTTAACGCGAAATATATATTTCACTTTCTATTGTCCCGAACCGATTTTGGATCCTGAGTTGGAAACCCTGTAACTCGAAAACGAAGCGGAATTCGACTCATGTTTATAGGAACTTTTCTACTGGATTTGATGTCAGGATTCTACTCTCAAAATTTTCATACTCCCTTTCAAATCGCCTTGTGAATAGGACCTAAATGCCCATAGGAAATATTTACATTGCAAGTACAAAAATCGAAATTTCAATAATTAATTGCGAATGTTAGGGGCTGCAACCGCATGAACGTTTAACGGTTATTAAATACTTAGGTACTTCTCCAATACATGTAAAAAATTCAGATTTTTAAAAGGTGGGGTTTTTGAGAAAATGGCGTCCAAACATGGCGTCTAATGCAATTTTCAGCTTTTCATCATGCTATAACATGGGATGTAATAATCAGAAACGTAAGTCCTTTACATTTTCAAGAGACCATATGGAGTAGATTTCGATGCTAGAAGCAGATGGTTGATATTGCTTGTGAGGACAGAAAAAGAAAGGTTTGAAGTTAGCAAAAATTTCATCAAAGTTGGCAACATTGCGAGTGAATTGCGCGATTCCTATTGGACCAATAGACGAATTTTGGCCCTCCAACGAAACATACAACTTTATACTCTTCCTGCTATTGCGATTACGTTACTAAGTACACTCGTTTCTCTATAACAAAACTTTTAATTTGACATGTTTTTCAGTTTTTCGAGCAATCTGAGAGGAGGGCGGCCATTTTGGAAGGCTGTATATCGAAGGAAAAAATTTTTTTCAGCAAAAAGAAAAAATATGGGTCTAATAATATTGCATGTAGATCCCATATAAAAAAAAAATAAATGAAATCTGAGACTATGATGGGGACCAATTGTGGTTTGCCTGGACGATTTGAAATGGAATTGGTCATATATATATATATATATATATATATATATATATATATATATATATATGGTCTAGGAATTAATTCGTGCGGGTGGACAAGAGATGGCGCAACGAACGGAGCGTCCCACAGTTCCGTGTATCCACACATGTGTTGCAAACCCCTGTCATCGCGTATCGTTCGTAGTATAGGGCAGTGGATTAAAGCGTCAACAACACCAGTTTGTAGTTAAGTGAACATGGCGCAATTTGTGCCTGATAAAGTGTTTTTGCGGGGTGTCCTGCTGCATTACTTTAACATGCAGAAAAGTGCGACTGAAAGTCATCGTATTTTGGTGGAAGTGTATGGTGACCATGCTCTAGCTGAGCGAACGTGTCAGAAGTGGTTTGCACGGTTTAGAAGTGGTGATTTCGGCTTGGCAGACCAAGAGCGAGCTGGACAGCCAAAAAAATTTCAAGACGAAGAATTGACAGCATTGCTCGAGCAGGATTCGTGTCAAACGCAGGAACAACTTGCAGCAGCATTAGGCGTTGATCAAACAACAGTCTCCAAACGCTTGAAAGCCATGGGAATGATTCAAAAGATGTCACATTGGGTTCCACATGAATTGAAAGACAGAGACGTTGAAAGACGAAAAACCATTTGCGAATTGCTGCTTCAACGACAGAGCAGAAAGGGGTTTCTGCATCGAATTATTACGGGTGATGAGAAGTGGATCCATTACGAGAACCCTAAACGAAAAAAGGCCTGGGTCAAACCAGGTGAACCAGGTCCATCACAACCAAAACGAGATATTCACTGTGCAAAGGTTATGCTGTGCATATGGTGTGGGATATGAAAGGTGTGGTGTACTATGAGCTGCTGCAACCGGGTGAAACTATGAATGGAGAACGTTATCGACGACAATTAATGCGTTTGAAGCAAGCTCTGGCCAGAACACGACCAGAATGGGAGAACAGACATGATAAACTTATTGTTCAACATGATAACGCTCGCCCACATGTCGCAAAACCGGTCAAAACCTATTTAGAAAATGTCGGATGGGAAGTTTTACCCCACCCGCCGTATTCACCAGACGTTGCTCCTTCGGACTACTACTTGTTCGATTGCATGAACAACGATTTGATTGGACAGCGGTTTACTTCTTCAGAAGATATCGAAACATGGGTCTCTGACTGGATCGCTTCCAAGGATGAGGACTTCTTTCGCCACGGAATCCGTACATTGCCTGACAGATGGGCGAAAGTGGTGGCTAGCGATGGACAATATTTTTCTTAAGGTATTTATGTATTTTGTGTTTGTACTACAGCTTCAATGTGTGCGTACCAACCGCACGAATTAATTCCTAGACCAAATATATATATATATATATATATATATATATATATATATATATATATATATATATATATATATATATATATGTGTGTGTGTGTGTGTGTGTGTGTGCACGAATGTTCCCCCCCAACCATATGGGCCAAGGTTATGCTTATGCATCCATGTGTCTAGTGGAGCTCGAGTAAAGCACCATAACGGCTGAGGCGTATCGCACACTCCTTGCAGACTATGTACACGCCTTCATGACGACCATGTTTCCCAACGGTAGTGGCATTTTTTATCCGTTGTTATCCGTCGCAAAGGTAGACATACTGACAATTAGGTAGGTAGTCATAATGTTCTGGCTGATGTGTGCGTATATTTTAACTCGTATATTTTGTCTCGACTCGAATTCGAGTCGAGTCGAGACATATACTGTCGAGTCGAGACAACATTTTCTCGAGTCGAGTCGACACAGGCTTAAATCTCGACTCGACTCGACTCGTGCGCATCCGTAATAACTAATAGGATACTATATTTTTCAGTTAAAATACAAGTTATCGTGTTTCATATTTTATTAAGTAAATTGACAAAAGCAACACAAGTAGTTACTAGCCCTTTGTACTCTTAAACAATGAAGGTGTAAGAAGAGATTTCATTCGCTTCTCATGAACATCTTAAAATTCTGTGATCAGATTATTTAATAACAAATTTGCAAAATAAATAAATAGAAAGGATGTCGATCATAGATGAATAATGAGGCTTGTTTTGTAGAAGTTCTATTGAAACTTGAAATTAATGAACAACTTATATTTTTAATTCCACACATGCCATTAAATGTATGTTATTACTCTTAGAAAATGAAAAACAGTACATACTACAAGCATATGCTACGAGATTTAAAGGAATACGCAATTGCAATATTAATTGCTTTGAATTGCAATTAAAACGCAATTCCTATAGCTTTCTTAATTCCACGGGAAGACAAAACCCAATACGTACTCACTCAACGGCAAATATTATATGGCACTATTTTTTCGATGAACCAGTAATTCATACAAAAACTATCCATTTTCAAATAAAGCTATATACATTAAGGGGTTGCTTCAAAAATGGGGGGCAACCTAGGGCGCCTATGTTGTGGTTTCCAAGGGGAGGAAATATAAGCGACGTTTCAAAAACGTCAAATTTCAAATTTTGCTGTAACTAATGTAAAAATTCTATTGGATTTTTGATATTCTGAAGTACAATTTCCTTAGGGGGACGACCGCCCCCTGATGGGCGCCCTTGGAGGTAACTGCCCACTCTAATTGCCGCCATTGGCCTATAGTTTTAAACCAAAACTACATGACAATCTATTTTTATTTCCAATTATAATTTTCAGTGAAAAAATAAAACGAGTTCTTCATGTTAGACACACTAATAACAGTTTATCACATTTAATCTACGGTCAATATAGACATTGCACTAGACACTATGCTCGCACATTTTTTTCGAACTATTCTAGTTTTCTTTCACTGTCTAATCCCTCTAATTCTGTTATCATCTATCCATTTACAAACAATCAACCTCCTGGCTGCATTGTTATATCGTTAGACTAAATGTTTTAATTCAATTTAGACCAACATGGTGACATAAAGGGCGATCACGCGGGAATATTGACAGAAATAAACTACGAAATTGTGAATAAACACCACTTATAAGGAATAAACAATTAAGCTTTAGCAAACTTCACACAGACACATATTTCACATTATTTTTCTCATGGGAATTAAGAGGAAGGTGTGAAGCATGCAGAGCTGCAAACGTGGCTTATAGAATGGCGAACTGAGGATTAAATCAGTCAAATCTATAGTTTGGTGGGGAGAAGCAATGAAAGTATGAAGCACAGGCTTGAAAGAGTCAGACCTTGTAAATAATAATAATAATAATAATAATAATAATAATAATAATAATAATAATAATAATAATAATAATAATAATAATAAATATGTTACAACATCACAAAACTATGAAACAAAGAAAAACGGCATAGAAGATTAGAAGTAATGGCACTTGTCACGATTGCCTGTAAGGACGTAAATGACAACGCCTGCAGGAATAAGTGGTAGCGGTCTCATGGATCAAGCAACAGATTATCAATCCCAAGATCAATACTTGGAATCCATAGAAGGAACATTTTTGTAATTTATAATTTTTGCGGTGCTTGATAGGTGATGCCAAACGTGATATTTTACGGTAACGTAAGGCAAATATGCTATTGTTGTTGACGATAAAATTGTGATTATGAAAATTAAGGGCTTTATGTAGAGTCCTTTTAAAGTACGATTAGGGTCATACTAAAGGCCTAACTACTGCAGGAAATATGTTAGTCGAACTCTTTAGTATGGTACTAATCACGCGTCAGAACGACTCAGCTTAAGACCGTAAGAATATATGATCACGAATAAAGTAATATTTAATTTATTCTCTTTCGTGTGAATCTTTAAAAACATTTAGAATAGATTGCTCCAAACTGACATGATTAGTTTATTATTATTATTATTATTATTATTATTATTATTATTATTATTATTATTATTATTATTATTTTACGTTTTTCTCGCACTGAGGCTATATAATGATGACATCCAGAGTTTAAAGTGGGTATCGAACCTCTGGGTTCCACCAAGAATCGAGCCCGGGGTCAGGCGCAAAAATCGTGACACAGATACTAAATACAAAATAGGATTAACACCAAAAAACGGATCACGTTGTATGAGCTACTTGACAGAATGAAAAGTGTTTTACACAAGTCGAAAGTCCACAACGAGTGGTGACAACTTCCCAAGTTTTATTTCAAAAGTTTCATAAAGTTAGTTTAAAGTGAAATTCAAATTATAAGCAGACACGAGACAAATATATAGTAGATTATTATCCACTGCCCATAGAGACTTCTAGTTTTCTTGTATCGTTTGAAGAGATACCCATAATACAATGCTTAAATGAGTTATTTTAGGAAAAATAAGAAAAGGTGAAGGGCTGACTCTCACGCACCAAAACGTTATCGCCTTCGTAGTGCGTTTCGCTGACATAAAGGTACCTGTTTCGTGTATTTCAAGTTATTAAAGTTCGGAAATTGTTCTCTTTTAAGTGTTTGCGTAGTTCACATGGAATATATAAGGCGTTATATATTGAATATTTGAGAAGTTGCACCACCTCAATATGACGATCACTCCTCTCCTTATGAGAGAGATTTTCTTGAAACAGTAAATGAAAACCGAAAGAGTTATAATTCGATTCAAAACAGAAATGTGAGCTATTTCGTAACAGCGCTCTTTCATCTGTTCTTACGAAAGTAGCAACATAGCACCAATATCTAACTGAAAGAGATTCATTGTTTTTTGGTACTCAAAAGGATTATTTGGAGACGTTTCTGGCCACATCTATTAGTCGAATGAAGTGAGAAATTAAAGTGAGCTTCGGTTAAATTTGAAATAAGAAAGGAAAGAAAGCTTATAACAAAATCGAGCTCACAACCTTCAAGTTAGTAGATCAACGAAGTAACGATTTACGCCAAGACCGATTCATTACTCACTTTTAGCTGTGCTTTACGTACTCTTCGTTTTTTACCCCTCAGAAAATAACTTTTACAGGGACAGAATCCGGTTTCAGAAGTTTAGTTTCGAGCGGACTGTAAGTTTAAAATTATTGAAGAACAAGTGCAATACGCACACTCATTAAAAAAGTCCTTCATTACATTTTTATTTTTCTGTCCGAGACGGGTCTTTAATTGCTATTTAAACGTTATTTTTGTTTTTTGTTTCTCTTATGTACAATGATTTAGAAATTCGATTGTGCATAATTAGTGAACCAAAGGCCTCCACAACGTAATATTTCACACGATACGAACCCCCGTGTCATGGGATGAGTTCAGTATATGGGGTTTTGTTTTGGAATATATGACGCATAATTGACTGCCCAAAAGTCGAATCCAAAAGCCAGCACAGAATAATATTTCACATCCTTATATAGCATTCAAGGGCTACCACTCTGATGATTTACATATACATTTACATTTCGAAAATACGATGCAAAGCTCCACGCCCTAAACTCGGAAACCGTAAGCCTGCACATAATATACTAGGTACTTACAAAGTAGGCGAAGTTCTATCACCATGCCAAGTTTGATTCCAATGGGATGAGTTCAGTGGTTTTTTTTCTTTCTTCTAAAATATCACTGTAAATAACTCGAGAACTAAAAGCCTGCAGAAAACATTTTATACGCTTATATAGCAGATCAAGGTATATCATCATGTGAAAGAGATTTTGATCGGATCATATATAAGTATTTTTTTTTTCTTGAAAATATGGCCGTCAAAACTCGGAATCCGTAAACCTATACAACATAATTTTCCACTCGCTTATACAGTAGGTTAAGTTCTGCTACCATGCCAAGTTTGATTCCGAGCGGCAGTGTCTGGGCTTTTACTTTCTAAAATATGACGCAAAATTAGACTAACTCGGAACTAAATGCAACATATGCTTATATAGCAGGCCAGGGTCTACCACCATGCCAAATTTGGTCCCGATCGGATTATTTACATATATAGAAGTGCTTTTGTTTTACAAAATATCACGCAAAATTTGACCCCTCATAACTCGGGGACCACACGCTTGCACAACATAATACTTCACACGCTTATATAGTAAATGAAGTTTTATCATCATGCTAAGCTTTTCCCGATCAGATGAGTTTGGTGCAAGAATTTCTGAGTTCGAAAGTATGACGCAAGATTCGACCGGCCTTAACTCGGTAACCATAAGGCTGCACAACATAATATTTCATACGTTTATATAGCATGTTAAGGTCTATCATCATGCGGAAATTCGGTCCTCACCGGATCTTTATTTATATATATATATATCCACGGGCGCCTCTGGCGGGGGGACGAGGGGAACACGTCTCCCCAATATTTTGAATTACAAAATATTCAATATTTTATTTTAATTTAATTATTTACTAACGATAGAATAACATATAAGTAATAATAATCTTTTTATTTGGAATATAATATTCAGGCTGTGAAACGATTATAACAGTTCTTGATATACCTCAGGGGATCCGTGAAGGTAAGCAGAAGGGTAAAAATGGAATCGAAGATAATAAACAGGTTGCACTAGGCAGTACCATTTAAATAAATTTCTTTGATGCCCCCCCCCAAATTTTACATGCCAGAGACGCCAGTGTGTCTATCTATCTATCTATATCTATATATACAGGGTGGCCCATTTTAATCTTTCCTCGGAAATATGTCAAAAACAGTTGAACATAAATAAACTGAACCAAAATTCAAATAGGAAATCCACGGGGCAAATCAAATGGTGATGGTCGCGGTGCTCCCCAGGACCACTCTTCATGGGGGCCCGGGGCCCAACTTTTAAACTTTTAAATAGAAACATGGGGCGAGTGACACTCATTCGATAATCTTTAAAAACTAGAAAGCGTTGTGGTAAAAGCTTGTTCATATGGGTGGTCGTTTTCAAAATGGCCGCCAAGACATGGTGCTTATATCAGATAAAACGTCCAGTACCACTAACATGAAAACGGTTGGAGATAAATGAACAGAATAAAACTCGTATCACAGAGGGTATTTATCATTCCACGGCTTGAGAATGTTGCAACAGAGAAGATGATGATTAGAGTAAAAGTGCCATAATGCAAAGGGTGGAAATCTAATTAATAGAAAATAATCGTTCCAACCTCCTTCGTAAGTGGATGAAGCGGGACGGGAGGAATGGTGAAATTGGAAATGGAAACCTTAGTTTTTGCAAATTGTATCTAAACACCAAATTATCTGAAATGTAGGGAAATAGTAGGTAAAATGCTTGTTAAATGGTACCTTCCATTTTGATTGCTGGCAATGATTTGTGCAAAACCGAATCAACTGAAATGAAAAAAAAAAAAAAAAAAAAAAAAAAATCGAACATGCAATTTTAGAACAATGTAACAAACGTTGGTTTTGCTCAAAAGTCGTCTGCACGATATTGGTTCATTACAGTACCAGTGACTTGTACATACAAGTGTTTCAGACAAACGATACCTATTGCAAGTAAAAGTAAGATTCTCATTTGAGATTTTACCATTCATTCCCGCTTCACCCACTTACAGAGGTAGATCGGAAAGGTATTTTTTTTAGAATTAGATTTCCTCTTTTGTATTATGGCATTATTACTCTAATCATATCCTCTGTTGCATTATTCTCGAGGCGTGGAATGATAAATACCCCCTGTGATTTCCTATACGAGCTTAATTCTGTTCATTTATCTCCAACCGTTTTCATATTAATGGTACTGGACGTTTTATCTGAAACAGGCACCATGTCTTTGCGGACATTTTGAAAACGGTTACACATATGAACAATCTATTACCACAACGCTGTTTAGTGAATGCAGATCTATCGAACGAGGTATCACTTGACCCATATTTTCGTTTAAAACTATTTAAGTTGGGCCCTTGCCCCCCATGAAAGGTGCCCCTTAGAAGCACCGCGACAACATTATAAGATTTACTCCATGGCATTTCCTATTTGAATCTTTGTTTGGTTCATTGATATTCAACCATTTTCTTATTAGTGGTACTGAACGTTTATCTGATACAAGTAACATATTTTGGCGACCATTTTGAATATGGTGACCGATATGAAAAATCTTTTGCCACAAAGCTTTTTAGCTTTTAAAAGAGTATCGAATGAGGTGTCACTCGCCCCATGTTTCCATCTATAATTTTAAAGTTGGGCTCTGGCAGCCCGGTGAAGAGCGGCCCTGGGGAGCACCGCAACATCATTCGATTTGACGTATGGTACTTCCTATTTGAGTTTTGGTTCAGTTAATTTATGTTCAACCGTTTTCGAGATATTTCCGTGGAAAGATTAAAATGGGCCACCCCATATATATATATATATATATATATATATATATATATATATATATATATATATATATATATATATATATATATATATATATATATATATATATATATATAGGGTGTTTCAAAACAGCACCGACAACGTTTGGGAGGTGATTCCCGCCACCAAGATAAGACAAAAAGTATAGACCAACATGGGTGCTTCCTTTCGGAATTATAGGCTGCCGAAACCACCAAGAAATGAACTTTAAAGGTCCATAGCTCCAAAATTATTGGACCTACCGTAGTCGGGTTAAGACTTTGCTTAGGAACTGATATGAACGCTATTCAGAAATATATGTTTCAGAATCCTGTCGTACTTCTGTAACATTTTTATAGATGTAGTTGGTGAGTACATCAAATTATATCCCCGTAGCCAAACTCCCTCTATAAAAATTGTTTCGTGCATACCTTAGGATTCTGAAACATGGATATTCGGATAGGGTACATATTAGTTCCTAAGTAAAGTTGGTGGACAAACACCGTGCTCGTGGGTTTTCTTGGGGTTCTCCCGTTTCCTCCCACTTTCTTCATTCCTGCATTTCATTCATTTCTCATTATCACCGTCTCCTTTAGCCTAACCGGCATAACCGATGGACGTAAAACTTAAAGATTTCATTTCATTTTTTATAGAGTTTACAACTTCAATTAGTTATAATTCTTTATTGGAATCACATACAGACTTGGTTTATATGTCATTATACTATAAAACACTTCAAGTTTGCCTCACGTAGTGAGCAGTTGCGGAGTTGACCACACGCAGCGCCACCGGTCAGTCGATGAAAATGGAGACTTTTAGTGGGGCGGAAAGAGCTAAGTGCGTGTCTTTGTTTGAAAGACGAAGGCAGCAACGAGTGTACAGAATAGGTTTCGGACACAATACGATAAGGAACCACCCAGCAGAACAACAGTGTACAAATAACACCAAACATTTGTTGAAATAGGTTGTTCTGTGCGACACACAAAGCCTCCAGGGCGCTCACTCGTGACTGACGATGTGCTGGAAGCAGTTAGGGAGAGTTTTGTCCGTAGTCCTCGAAAATTTACCCAACGTGCATCACAAGAAACTGGTATCCCTCAGACCACTATTGGCCGCCATGGTCTCCAGATTACACGCCACTTGACTTCTTTCTGTGAGGTTTTGTGAAAGATAAGATGTCCACTCCTCCCCTACCTGATAATGAACTGAAACATTGCAAACAACAGCCATCGCGGAAGTTACCTCCGAAATACTGGCTACTGTTTGGCAGGAAATCGACTTTCGTTGGGACGTATCCAGGATGACCGCAGGTGCACACATTGAGCCTTAATGGATTTGTCATACACACACACACAAAAAAAAAAAAAAAACTTGAAGTGTTTCGCAGTATAATGACATATAAACCAAGTCTGTATGTGGTTCCAATAAAGAATTATAAGTGATTGAAGTTGTAAAGCCTATAACGAATCACCCTGTATATATTCGAAAAGCAATATATATATATATATATATATATATATATATATATATATATATATATATATATATATATATATATATATATATATATATATATATATATATATTCAAAAATAATATTTAACATGCTTAGCAGGTCACACCAAATTTGGTCCCGATCGTATCATTTACATATATAGATGAGCATTTGTTTTTGAAAATATCACGAAGAGTTTGACTGCTCATACGTCGGGAACCGTAAGCCTGTACAATAGTTTATTTCACACGCTTATGTGAAATTCTACCATCATGCCACGTTTGTTCTTGATTTGATGAATTTGGTGTAAGGGTTTTTGCTTTGGAACGAATGACGAAAAATTCGACTGCCTATAACTCGGTAACCATGAAGTCTACACAATATAATGTTTCACGCTTACATAGCAGCTCAAGCTGTAAAATGTTATCGTGAAGTCAATAATAACATCACCACAAGCAACAGCCAAGCTACACTGCCTTGTTTATTTTATTTTATTTATTTATTTATTTTATTATTATCAAAGTATCTACTAGCATTCGAACGAGACATTTTAGCCCAAACCGATAGGTAAGGACACCGCATTCTTTTGACTGTTCACACAAGAGGTAATCATTATTTTGCTATCGTCAGTCCAAAATAATGAACTGGTCATTTTTTTTTTCGGAAATGTATATATGTGGGGAGAAGATCGTCATATTAATGATTCGATGGCATATAAATTCTGTTAGGAATACCAATTTAAGGATCATTACTATTTCACCCAAATTTTCGGATTTTAGTGGAAAAGTTGTGCTCATCCACCGGAAATCGAACCCGGAACCACATGTACAATGGCACGCGTGTGCTAGTTGCTGGACCAGTGGGGATGGCAGTCTCGTTTCTGAAGAGAAATGTTAATCGCGAATCAATAAATAATCTCTAATAAGGTCTTCTAGTTGCACAAAAGCTGATTTTATGTTACAAATGTTTTGTCCGGAGGGACGATTGCCATATTACATTGGGATAATATTTGTTCGATGACCAGTCCTGTATGATAGTGGTATTTAGTTACAATTTATCTTAACTTCGGGTTTGAGCGGTTGCCCTACTAAGGGGTGTCAGTTTATACTGAAAATGGAAGTGGTAGAAATCATCCATTACTGGTTTCAGTGTTGATAATCATAGAACATAGATTGGAGACAACCATCTTGTCATTCGGCTCTTGAAACTGAGGAAATCCCTAGAAGACCGGGCGCGAAAGTCGAATTGCGTGGCACTCTAGTGCCGAATCAAACTCTGGGACACTAGAGACTGCACCGATGTGGTAAAGTCCATAGCGTATTACTATTTTCGATTATGTCATAAGCCTGAGATAATATAACGTTTCTTGGTGATGGTTGATATCAGGATTTTAATGGAAGTATTTCGCGACAGGACTTTCTAAATATATAATCGCGACATTCTCCGTCGCGGTTGTTGTTCTATACAACTTCTGTTCAGAATTCGAAGCAAAATGTTTGCTGCATGGGATGTGAGACTAATAGTTTCATAATCCTCACATCTCTCTGGGTTTGATTTCTTAGAAATCAGTATCAGGATCATCTTCATGAAGTCTTTTGGCGGCTCTACTGTTTCATATAATTCATTGCATAGTCGGAATAATTCTTTATTGCCCTTGTCTTGTATATTCTTAACGAATTCGATTGGTATATTATATTTTCCGGTTGCCTTTCCATTCCTAATCTCGGATATAGCTTTTCCAAACTAATCTCGAAGAATACTAAACCATTTATCATTCTCACGTACTTCATTTTCAACTTCAACATCTTGGTCACACGGTCTATTCCTACTCTCATATAAGTCCTCAACATATTCTTTCTATCTTCCTGAGACTTCACTTCTCTGGCTAACTTTTCATTCTTATTTTCCTCTTTTCTTATTTCCATACTGCCACCGTGATACCCTCTCGTTTCCTGTGAAGTTCCGTAGATTTAATCTCCTGCATTACTTCATTCTCCGTTTCCACCTAATTCTTCAGTGTCCTTACATTTTCTTTTGCAAAACCCATTCCCTGTCCTGTCTGTTTCCGTTCGTACTCGTTTAACTTCCTGTACATTTTTCTGCCCTCTTCTGTATTAACCTGTTTTCACGTCTTCCTTTTCTTCATTTTCTGCAACATCTGTTTTTCACCCATGGTTTCTTAGCAGTTTTATGTTCACGGTAACTTACCACTTCTTCTGCAGCCTGCTACATACAAACTTTAATATGGTCCCACTGTCTGTTACTACCTGCACCCATGGGCGGCGATTAGGGGGGGCAAAGGGGGGCAGTTGCCCCCCCACTTTTTTGAAGCAACCCATTAATGTATATATCGTAGTTTCATTTGGGAATATAAATTTTATATATATATTACTGTTTCATAAGAAAAATGGTGCTATGTAACATTTGCCGTTGCGTAAGTACGTATTGGTTGTCTACCCGTGAAGTTAAGAAAGCTACAGGAATTGCCTTTTAAGTGCGACGGAAAACAACCTAAAATTAACCTATTGGAGCACAACAATTCGAGCATACTTTCAATCCAGAGGTATAGAAGCCAAACCTGCTAAATCCATTTTCAGTTTTGTCAGGAAACGAAAAAGTGATGTCCTTATGTTTCAGAACTGTTTAACAATTTTCTTGTTTAGAGGTCCCTACTTAATACAAATGAGTGAAATCAACCATTAAACAAATAAAGTTGTTCAACAATTCTGAAAACATGAGGGCGTCACTTTTTCTTCGTTCCCAGACAAAATTCAAAAATGGATTTAGCAGGTTTTGCTTCTATATCCCCTTCTTACAAGGGCTCGATATGTTAGTCAGCCGCTTTGAAACTAATTGAGAGAACATTTCGCAAAAAAAGAAGTATTTCACAAGCTATTCTTTAATTACGCAAACACTGACAATTCCCAAAATGTCTTATCTTCTTTCTAAAGTAAGGAATATTGATTAAAAAGAGCGTAATAAGAAACAACTTCTACCTTTTCCATTGTTTTGTAATGTAATATACGAGTGAAGTGGTGTGTGTTAAGGGTTTGACTGTATATACAATTAAATTTAGTGAATTCAACATAATTCTAGGTTTTAGGATTATTTTGTATAGCTAAAGTGTAGAGTGATTCTAAGTATTGTTGTCTTTTGATGTGTTCCAAGAAAGTGAAAACTGCACCTAGTGGCAACGAACATATTTCGGGAAGCTGCAAAAGCAAATATTGCTTTAAATGTCGTAGCACATGCTTGTAGTATTTACTGTCTTTCATTTTCTAAGAGTAATAATATGCATTTAATAGCATGTGTGGAACTAAAAATTAAGTTGTTCAATTATCACCAGTTTCAGTATAGCATCTACCAAACAAGACTCCTTATTCATTATTATGATTAATATTGTTATTTCTATTTATTTGGTTTTCAAATTTGTTATTAAATAATCTGATTACACAATTTTCCGGAAAGAATTTTAAGATGTTCATGAGCAAGGAACCAAATCTCATCTTACATTTTCGTTATTTCAGAGTACAAAGGTCTAGTACCTACTTGCGTTGTTTTTGTCAATTTACTTAATAAAATATGAAATACGATATACAGTATTTTAACTTAAAAATATAGTATCCTATTAGTTATACAACCTTTCGTGAAACAAAGTGTTAGAAACAACCAGGAAAACTAAGATTGATATACAAATATTCAGATCATGTCTTGCCCCCCCACTTTTAACGTCCAAACGCCGCCACTGCCTGCACCTATCCTTTCCTCGTTTGAGTACTTTTCAGCGAAAAGATTTATTGCTTCGTCGTATTTCAATTTTTCAGTATTCAATACCTTGTGGCCTACTTATCTTCTCCCTACATTTCTAACAAGTAACACTTCACATCGTTGCTGCCGGTCTGACGCTAAACTATACATTTTCGGAAAGCACTAGTCCTAAATAGGATAACTACACAGTGCGACGGTCAGACGTTGCCGCGTTCAGGACTTATGGAGCGTCAAACATTAACATGGGGTTTATGAGAGTAACCATAGCAGTCGTATTATTTCATGCTAATTCGTCTTGCATTTGTACTCTGTGCTAACATTTGTGTTGTTTTTGTGTTTTTTAGGTATGCGTTGTAAGATGGATCCGAAAGTGGTCGTTTGGGCTCTGGTGGCCGAGATCGGGACAAATGAGCGCAATCCAAATTTGGAAGAGCAAAGGATGGTGGCACACATCAAGTCTCTTTTGACCAGCGGGATGGAAGTCGTTGAAGAGATTCGTACGCTCGGCTTCGGTGACAGTGATGGTGACCAGGGGGACGGAGACATGGATTTTGGAGACGAGGAAGACCAAGAGCAGGAGGATGCAGAGATGCCTTCGTCATCGCAGCAGTCTCATACGTCTTCCGCATCTGGCTCATCAGCGTCAGAATACCTGCCCTCTCCTGTGAAGAAGCCGAAGTTCCAGGATCAGCCTCCAGAAGACTCCAAAATGACACCAGAGCAGTGGCGCGAGTACAAGGCAAAAGCCTATGCCTACTGGACGGTAAATCCAAAAACAGGTAGGCCTTGGAACACAAAGACCGGTCGTGCTACCCACTCGACTCTGCAGAATCAGTTCAGGTATATTCGGAACATTGGCGTGCTACGTCACTTTGGGGCAACACAAGGCAAAGATGACAAGAAGACGCTGATGGCAGAGATCAATGAGGCAGTTCGGGGCATGTTCGCGGAGAAACAGCACACTGCTATCATTCACGATCGAACGTTGCGAATTTGGGCTAGGCAAACAGCTAATGAACTGGACCCTAACAAGAGTCTCAAGTTCAAGGCATCACCGTCGTGGGTGTACAGATTCAAGAAGCGCAACAACATCGTGGACCGTGCAATCACCCACAGGGTCGGCAGGACCTGGCAACTGAAAGAGTTGGACTTGCAGCAGCAGGCTGATGCTTTCGTATTAGCGACTCGCGAGCTCATTGCAAGCGAAAGCATCCCACCAACGCAGGTTGCCAATGCAGATCAGAGTAGCTTCAAGAAGTTGTTGCAGAGTACTCGCACTCTCCGTACCAAAGGAACAACAGTCGTGCGAGCGGTTGTGGGATCCATGAGCGCAACAACCCACAGCTACATGATCATGCCCGTGATCACCATGGCCGGAGAGATTCTGCGGCCGATGTATGTACTGGTGTCGGAACCAAGTGGAAAGTTTCCGGGAAACAAGCCTGCAGATCCACCGAACATCAAATCATTTGCTGGCAAAACGTCCAACATGAACAGGGACGACCTTAAGGACTTCTACGAGCAAGTGTTCTGGCCAAGCATGCCTGATGATCGGAAGAAGATCGTTTTGCTATTGGACTCGTGGACTCTGAACAAGGACGACAATCTATCGAACGCACTGAAGCCTGCCGACGTTGCGTTGCACAAGAGACTGATTCCTGGTGGTTGCACTGGAAAGATTCAGCCTTTAGATGTGCATTTCTTCCGTCAGTACAAGTCCTTTGTACGCTTTGTGACCGACACACTGGCCATGGACAGTGTCATGGATATCTGGCATCGCGATCGATTCCTGGCACTACAGTCGTTTTCACTCTACCAGTTCAGCGCACCCCGATTCAAGAACCTGATCCGGTACGCTTTCCACAAGGCTGGCTATCTGGACGAGGAGCCGGGAATGTGGATCTCTCCGCACGAGTACTGCTTTGACTCCCTCGACGAAGGTGACGTGTGCTTCACGTGCGGCGAACTACCGTTCGTCAAGTGTGCACACTGTGAGCGCACTCTTTGCATCTCTCATGCTCTGTTCGACGATTTGCACATTGATTGTACCCTTTAACTTACGCAAACAAGTGCTCAATCAGACAACGTCGATTCAAACGTCACAAACCTTGTGTTCTTCTTCGTTTCCTGTAACTCTCATAAACCCCATGTTAATGTTTGACGCTCCATAAGTCCTGAACGCGGCAACGTCTGACCGTCGCACTGTGTAGTTATCCTATTTAGGACTAGTGCTTTCCGAAAATGTATAGTTTAGCGTCAGACCGGCAGCAACGATGTGAAGTGTTACTTGTAAGTTCAATATCCACTTCAACAAGGTTATGATCAGAGAAAATGTCAGCCCCGAAAAGGGCCTTCGCGTTCTTCAAGCTATTCCGATACCTGTCCTGAATCATGACATAATCTATCTGATATTTTCGGACGTCTATTGAGTATTTCCACGTGCATCTTCTTCTTATGTATTCATTGAACAATGTGTTCCCGATTACTAGTGAATTCTGTCTACAGTAATTGACAAGTCTCACTCCTTTCTCATTTCTTTCGCACAAACCATATTTCCCTACAAAACTACATTCTTTTCTCTCACAACTGCACTGTAATCTCCTATTACAATTACATATGTACCCCTCTTTTCCCTATCTACAATTTCTTCTTTTTTTATATAATTTTCCTGTACGTCTTTAATTCGATTGAGGTACATACCCCATCCTATATACCATGCCAAAATTTAGTTGTGGAAATTTCTCAAATTTAAGGAGTGGTCCTATCTATCCTCCCAAAATTTAGCGATAGGTTAACGTACACATTATTAACATTCAGAAGTGGTAGTCTTATGTACTACTACATCAACTGTCTTGGGTCAGGGAATATGGGCCCTGA
This sequence comes from Thermobia domestica, assembly GCF_964235325.1. Lineage (NCBI taxonomy): Eukaryota > Metazoa > Arthropoda > Insecta > Zygentoma > Lepismatidae > Thermobia > Thermobia domestica. The sequence goes on from NC_137471.1 coordinate 99,403,752, forward strand.
GCCAAAGACAAAGAGATGCACAAAAGTGCGCCAAAGTGACCCACTTACTACTGCCTTTACCACACAACTAGAAAACATTCAAGTTTTTATTTTTCATCATGAAGTACCACGAATTAAGCCAATGTTAAATAAACTCATTTATGGTTAAACTTAATACTTAAAAGCATGCTATCTGATTATGTGATGACGACTGACCTGCAGTTCTTTCTTGCATTTCCATTGCTGCAGATAAGAAAGTACACGCGTTTAAAACTGATAACGTGGACGTAACATGCTCCTCGCAGCTAATTCTAAGTTCTTCTACGCCAAGCTCCTGGGCAAGCGTTAGCATTTCGAACACAGCGTTATCTTGCAACATCATCTGCAACGAACAAAAAAGTAATTCAACAGAATTCGTTACTTTAATCCATTTTCATTAGTTTTATATTATTTGAAGGTTTGATAATTAGTTTTTTAATGGTTATCTACAATGAAAATACTTAAAATGTCAATTACATTTTATATGGTCTTTTAATAATAATAATCATAATAAAATTACTACTATTTAGCTGAATGTTAACACATCTTTTCTGTTTTATGAATTTACGTGAATATCATTGTAATTATTGCCAGTTTTGAATGTTTTAAGTAGATTTCTTTTAAAAAAATAAACTGTCCACGCGCTGTTATAACTTACAGTTAAAAGTCATATTTAAACCACATTATTGACAATGAAGACTACCCAGGCTTCTTGGGCTAAAGGCAAGAATATTGCCTAATCCAAATTAAACACTCTATACCATTTATACCGTGTAAGGTATGTATGGTGATAGTGCTCTTGCATAAAACACTGTTAGGAAGTGGGTGTGTGAATTTAAAGTAGCGTGAACGAGTGTGAAAGATGAGCAGAGATCTGGACATCCAAAAATCGCATCAACTGATGCTACCATTGCTTATGTTGAAAATTTCATAACGGAAGATAGCCATCTCACCGTGCAGGAGGTTCGTGATACACTGGAGCTAACAATGGAAAGAGTAGAACGAATAATTACAAACGAATTGGGCCTAAGAAAAGTTTCTTGTCGCCGGGTTCGACGAATGCTTAATGACGATCGGAAAGAGGCAAGGATAAGATCAAATGTTGCAAATTTGACATGCTTCAGAAGAGAGGGACGCAATTTCTTGGAAAGTGTTGTGACAACTGACGAATCGCAGATTTAATCACTCAACTCAGTAACAAAAAGGCAGTCGATGCAGTGGAAACACACAGATTCACCCCCCCCCCCCCAAATTTCATCTGGTGGCATTCAATGAGAAGGTGGTGTAAGCTACCTCCTGGGATTCCAGACAGTAATATCGTCCATCCGAAAAATCATACAATTATGGGTCAGTATTTAAGTACACTTTTGGGCACACAAGTTTTGCCAAAATTGACTGTAAAACGACCACAAATGACAAATGGCAATTTCATCCTTCACATGGACAATTCATAGCCACACCATGCTAATGTTATGACCTCATTATTGACTGACCATGGTATTGAATTTCTGCCATACACACACCTAACTTGCCAGATTCAGCCCCGAGTGAATTCTGGTTGTTCCCAGACCTCAAGAATTTTCTTTGTGGACGACATTTTGCCAGTAAATCAGCCCTGGAAAGTGCTAGTTTTCAGTATCTGAAACATACTCCTAATGATGACTATGCCACATGCTACACAAAATGGACAGACAGATGGGAACTGTGTATCAGTAGAGACGGAGAGTTTGTTGAGAAATAGGCATAGGTTAGTTCCATGTATTTCCTTGTTTTTGGGAATTAGAACGAAAATGAAATGAAATGAAATCTTTGAGTTTTACGTCCCACGCTTATGCCGGTTAGGTTAAAGGAGACGGTGATGAGGAATAATGAATGAAATGGTGGAATGAAGAAAGTGGGAGGAAACGGGAGAACCCCGAGAAAACCCACACACACGGTGTTTGTCCACCACAAAGTTCACTTGGCGGGGGCTGGGATCGAATCCGGGACCCCAAGCACCAGAGGTGAACGCTCTACCACTGAGCCACCGCGGCCCTGGAATTAGAACGAAATGACACGTACTTTTGATATACACCTCGTAAATATATACACACCCAGGAAGATGCAACAAATAAAAAGTAAACTCATCTTGCAGATTGCTTCACGAAAAATGACGTATCGCGTATTATGAAGTCATTAATGAAACATTTGTTTACGAAATGTGAACATAATTGACACACACGTTTTGAGAAAATCGTCCGACAAAACTCACCCTTAAGAGTAAATTATCCCCTGTGGATTTGTTTTGGAGAAATGAGTTATGTAACATTACCAGATTAATAAAATATTTATTTATGAAATATGAACAATATCGCGTGAGTCGTTTTTGTCGAAATCTCCCTGGAAAAAGTTCACTCCAAAAATAAAATCTCCCTTGCGTATTTTTTTGAGGATAAATGATTTATGCTATATTGTTAGGTTAGTAATGAAATATTTATTCATAGTGGAAAATAGTGGAAATTCCATTTTTATTTATTTGCATCGTAATTCTACGATTTTATGCAGCAAACTGTGATACAATATCGCTTTTTAAAAAAACGTATGCATGTATGTGTGTAATATGTTTCTATATGTGGTGGATTACTAATGCTTTTACTTTCAGTTCGCTTATAGCATGCAAAATTTCTGGCCCTTTAGAACCTACTTGCTGGCTACAACGTCGATACCGATTAACACTAGTCGTTCTGCAAAAAATAAAGATTAGAACTTGACAGGTAAGATGTGGACTTAATCAGATAACATCCTATAATAGTAACGAAATCTTAAAAGAGAGCGCAGCACCAGCACTCTGCTTCAACCAGACCTGTGCTGACATCTATCAACAACAGTATAAACTTTTAAAACACGGAATAGCGTAGGCAGAAATCAAGCTAAATCAGATGCTTCCGTTTCCACTACTAATAATTTTAATATATCTCTATATATCAGCAAAAGTGCCCGTTCTCCGCAAGGAAAAAATAAGATGAAATAAATATAAAATCGAAAACTGAATATTGTTGAGATTTCCACTATTTCCTCCTTCAGAACTGTAGTTTTCGAAAATTTTAACACACCTGTTCGGCGTTTTTAATGAATAAATTGTGTATTGAAGTGAATCTACATAGAGACTAAAGAAAGAGAAATACGAATGTTACAGAACTTTGTCCTTCCCTTCCCCTTCCTTAGGAATGAAGTTTTCGGAAAAGTAGACACACGAATTCTCTTCTCTGCTTAATTAAGGGTTTACATACCGAATTACACACAGTAGCGCGAGACAGAGTTACTTTGCACAAAATATGAAAAGAGTTTCACAGTCCTCTGTCGGAAAAAAACATGAGCTGTAAAGAGGAAGTTTGAACTGTTACCGTAAGATAGAACATCTAACTGTATTTTAGCTGCAATGGCGGTTAACACCAGTTCTAATTACCCGAAGGTTTGTTGTTGTAGAGGTATAGAAAGCAGTCATTGTAAAGGCCGACAAAATTTGGAAGATATCACCTACAAGAATTTCCGTCAAAGTTAAGTCAGTTTAGTAGAATACTACTGTGTATAATGGGACTTTGATGCAATAGTTGAAATTGAAATGTGAAACGTTTTAAAGTTATTAGAAAAGTAAAATGGGAAAATCCTCTAACCGGGATTACTTTGCACCGGTCCAAAACACCCCTTAGATAGGAAATTATTACTATTGGAACCTCATGCATTCTAAATTTAGGTGAATTTCCTATTTAGGTAGATGTCAGAATGAATTTCTTGTTGGAAAATAAATTATGAACAGTGGCGGATCCAGAAAAATAGTTTGAAAGGGGCTTCACTTAAAAAGGCTTTTTTTTTTTTTTTTTAAGAAATCGCTAGACTTTTGGAGGGCAGGAACTTGAAGCTTTTACGCATAGGAACAAGGATGTTGTAAAATAGAGGATCTGCCTATATGTATCTTCATTCTATTAAATCGATTAAGCCAAAAAATAACCGAGCATCGTCAAGTCTGATTGGCTACTCTTGTTTCCGCTATGGTCTGATTGGCTACTTTCGTTTCCACCATGATTGTTGGCGCAAAACATTGCGATCTTATTGGGTGGATTGGGCAGAGTAGAGGGTGGCGAAGCTGTGACGTATGGCTTCAAGATTTTGTTATAAGGGCAGATCATCTATTTTATAACATCCTTGCATAGAAATCACTAACATTAGATTTTTTAAAGAAAGAAATTATGCACTTTGGGTGGACTTCAGCCTGAAAGTCCCAAACCTCGTAGATCTTCCACTGATTAGGGTTGGGACGATACTTTTGAACATAAGGAATAACCAAGGCAAATCAGTTTTTTTTTTTTTTTTTTTTTGCGTGTGTTCCTGAGTTGGCATTTTTGTGGGACATATATTGAACTATTAGAATGTAGTTCCTGGCCGGTACCAGAAAATACATAATTTTCTTTACAAATATTGGTAATTCATACTAACGTAAATATCGATACCCCGTACTATCATTCTATATCAATGTTTGTAGACTGCATGCAGTTTTGTGTAGAAAGTGAAATGTATAAATACTGAAGGGAAAACATTGCACAAAATATGTGCGTATGTTGAACATACTTTATTGTATGTTGTGTAAAGTATCCTCACCTATAGGGCTACTTTGCACCGAAGTTTATATTTCAATAACTATGGCCATACTGAATGGTTACTAATGTACTTGCGCGAATGTTTTCCTTATACATCTATTATATGTTTAAAATACAGTATTATTACGTTTGTAAATCATTACGTTTGTAAGTTACATGCGATTTTCTTTAAAAATTCCTTAAATCTGGTGCAAAGTAATACTGTAAGTCTTGTGTGGATATCGAGATCCACTGTGTCCAATGTCATGTGGGGAATAATACATAGTTAGTGGTAAAACATTCTCTGAGAAACGTAACAGTGGTGAAAAAATGTCAGACAGGAACAGAATGGCATTAAAACCAATTTTATCATGAAATAAGGATACAACGACGAAAGTCAATGGTTACCGAGAAATCCGGATTTTTACGAAAATAATGCAAACAGAACCCGTAAAGTGGATATTCAAGGCAGGGTTGCTTGACAACACTGAATGTATTAAACTACTCTAGTACTGCAAGGACTACATGATATGAGCTGGCTAGTAGGTTATATATATATATATATATATATATATATATATATATATATATATATATATATATATATATATATATATATATATATATATTTCGATTGTCCTTGTGTTAGTAGCAGGCAACACAGAAAATTTGGACTTCTTCGGTCAACCCATTCCTTTGCCTCAGAAGACTTGAACATAGTTGCGATTATGCAACCCGCACAACACTACAAAGAAAATTGTGTTCTATAGCTATAACCTTTGGTTCTTTTTTTTAATACTAAAGCATTCTGAAGCTGAAAATAAAACGGAAGAGAGAAGTGAGATGCAATATTGTTCCTATTTGCTTAAAAATCCTATCCAATTAGCTAAGGATAGAAGTCAGTGGAGAGCGCGGCATTGAACCTCCGGGTTCCATAGACCATAGAGTTAGTTAGTTAGTTATGTGCTTAAAATGGTAGTCAATTAAACGAAAAACGTGTATTTTTATGTTTCAATTCATGTTTTTTTCATACATAGCGTGAAAAATATGTTGTCAACTTTACATTGCAGCTTGTTTCACGTATATCGTGAACTATTTCTTATAGACCCGTTTATATTGTAAAGAAAATTTAATTAAGTGCTCTGATATCAGATCTTGAAATCGGCTGTGCAATAATAGAAAAAAAATATATTTACCTACAACATTGTATAAGTCATGTAAAACATTGATTTATAAGAAGTTGGAAACATTTTAATTTTGTACACAGTCCAGTAACGGATCAGCAATACCTTTTGGACATGCGGAGCCGTTTCAGAAGGTTTGTGTCCGCCAGACCTTCTGAAGAAAAAGCCTGGACCAATTGTCATGTCCTGATGGCTGACGACTGCTTCTCGCATCAAAATTCCGAAGAAGCACTTCGTTGGCTTGCACAGCATGTCAGCAAAGTAGTTTGGTTTGAAATAAAACGAAAATCTTCTCTCACCAACGGGGCGCGACAATTGTGGCTACTCACTCGATCTGCACCCATTCTTCCAGAGGAATTAAGAAGAATCGTGTATACTGTGATTAGTTTCAACACTCAATTTCCTCATCCTGGAAAACTTGTTGTTGGCAATAATCACCCACAGTAGCCAGGACATCTGGGTTTTATGATGGAGAAGAATAAAGAAGTGTCGGCAGAGAAAGAGATCAAGCTTATGTAAATTCGTTGTTCCGAAAGTAAACTTAGATGGAAGTAAATATCATGAAATGATCGATTATTCTCAACGGATGTCACCGAAGCACCATTAACAAGAGAACTTTCTTCAAGCCAGATAGAAGAAAATATTAGAACGGCGGCTACATCTTCTGAGGAAATTCGATGTTTCCCGTGCCATACGCAAGCGGTGGAGAGGATGATAAAAGTAGTTACAAAAGCGTCAGCATCAGTGTATGGAGCGGATCGAAGAGATGGTTTTATCAGGGTAAAAATAATCTAAAAAAAAATGAATAAGTTTGACTCCAAGTAGGACTATCAAATGTAAATGAGTCAAAAACGGAAGCAAGTGGGTGGGCGGGTGGAACTCGATTTGCAGCTACCTCCTCGTGATGAGTTCTGGGGAGTTTCGGTGTATGTGCCGATACGAGCTAAGAGCTGCAGGGGAAAGTTTATCAACAGTTTTTCATGACCTATATTTATAATGTGTTTTGAAAACATCAACACAATTTCTTCGTCTAATTGATTACAATTTTTAACCACATAGGAACACCCTATCTCATAAGAACCACATAGGAACCATATCGCATCTCACTTTTCTCTTCGAGGTCCTCCGTGGCTAAGCGGTTAGCGTAAGCGCCTTTGGTGTGGAAGGTCCGGGTTCGATTTCCGGTGAGAGCTTATGTGGTTCGGATTCCATGTTAATCAGTAGGTCCACGTCTCATATAGCCTCGCTGCTGAAAAGGGACGTTAAACTCAAAATCAACTGAACTCAACTCACTTTTCTCTTGCGTTTTATTTTCAGCCTCAGAATGCTTCAGTATAAAAAAGAACCAAAGGTTATAGCTGTGCAGCACAACTTTCTTCCTAGTGTGGTGCGGGTTGCATAGCCGCGGCTATAAAAATATTCAAGTCCCATGAGGCAAAAGAAGGGGTTTACCAAACAAATCTAAATTTTGTGTGTGGACTACCATTAACACGTGGCAACTTTTCCGCAATTCGGCCAATTGAAATTAAAAAAGAAAATAGCTGTGCAGGACAATTTTTTTCGTAGTGTCGTGCGGATTGCATAGCCGGAGCTATAAAAATATTCAAGGCCCGTGAGGCAAAGGAAGGGGTTGGCCCAAAAAATCCAAATTTTCTGTGTTGACTATCACTAACACAACGCAACTTTTCCGCAACCTGGCTAATCTAAATTTTAAAAAAAAATATTCGGCCCACCTTACTGGCTAGTAATAGAAATACGTCATGCGGTCCGAATCAACATTCGCATTGTTTCCCACAAGCCACAAAAATACGTGTGGCGAACAGTCTGACGCCTACGCTCTGCACTGTCCTAAGCTAACAATGAAACATAGGTGTGAGTCTATGACTGGAGTTATTGTGATTGTCTGCAGGCTGCAACGAATCGTGAATTTGTTGCTAGTTTTGCAACTATTTCTTCAAGTCTCTGTTTTAAAAAAGAAGAGAAAACAAAAAGAAATTATTATTTTTTTCAATAGTGGGCAATAGTGGAGTAATACTTTTGATAATTATTTTCGAAATCACAAGGTTTACTGCATATGTTTATATTGAAAATAGAATACTGAAAAATTGAAATAAAACACTTCCATGTTAAACTTACAGGCCGGTATTCAGAGCGAATTCTTTAATCAAGCTTTAGTCACGCGATTAATTAGTGTCGTATTAGCATTGAACTAAGAAAGATGTACTTTTGGTATTCGGAGTCAGCTAATAAGGTGGTTTGGGTATGATTATAATCCCAATTAGAAAGGCTGGAGGTCAAAGTGTGATTAGTGCTCCAATAGAAAAAATACTTGCAGAAAGAACTTCTACTTTACAGAGAGGATTTGGCCTTATCCGCCACGATCTAAGGATTTGGCCTTATCCGCCACGATGTGCAAAAGTTAGCCTTTGATTTCATTTCCGCGCAAAATAGATATTTTGTATTTTTTTTAACACAGACAAACGATTAGCTGGTTCTGCATGGTTCTCTCTTTCGTCAAGAGGCACAATTTGTCTCTGAGTAAAACACTAGGTCCATCCACTGAAAGGGCGCAAGGATTTAATAAAGAAACTGTGACCCGTTTCTATGAGTTGTTGAGAGAAACTTTAACAGAAATATCGTTATGGAATCACCCCAAGTGGATATATAATGTAGACGAATCGGGCTTGCAGCTCACAAACAGGCCGAAAAAAGGCCTAGTAAAAACTGGAGAAAAAACTGTTGTTCAACTAATACACGGAGAAAAGGGGGGAAATAGTTACTGTGATCGTCTTTTGTAGTACTTCCGAATCTTTCGTGCCACTAAAAATCACATTTAAAGGGCAGAGTAAGAAATCTGAGTTTGAGAATAACGTTTCAAATGGTTCAGAGATTTCAAAGAGTGCAAATGGGTGGGTTAACAAAGAATGCTTCTTATCATGGTTAAACCATTTTGTTCAAAATATTCCTACTGAGCAGAACTTGCCTATTCTTTTGCTTTTAGACGATCTTGCTACCCACAAGTCCCTGCAGGCTTGTGAGTTTTACGATAGACACAACATTTACGCAATAACAATGCCTCCACAGTACGACACATCGGTTACAGCGTCTTGATCGCATATTTTTAAAGCACTTAAGAGGAAATACGATAAGGAATCAAATAACTGGGTAAATGCATACCAAACAACTCCCCTCTCTAAAATACATAGTTTTTACACAACTTCTCAACAGAGTTTGGTTAAGGGAAACAACTGCTGTGAATGGGTTCGCAGTGACTAGAATTTTTCCCTTTGATCTAGGCCACATTCCTGAACATGGAGTGACTCTCACCTACGATTCGCTACCTACTAAGGATGTTGTTTCTCCTCCCCGCTCTTCCGCAAACGCAGCACCTTCACTATCGCTAGCCGAAACTTCGTCACGTAAGACTGTTGTTTCCCCCTTATCTGCAGCCGCAACAGCACCAGCTAAAACATCCTGTTCCTAGAATGTTGTTTCCTCTTCGTGTTCATCTGAAGCTACAGAAATTTGAACGACAGTAGCCCAAGATTTACAATTTTGACTATCAGCAATAAAATAATAATAATAATAATAATAATAATAATAATAATAATAATAATAATAATAATATAATACCATCACCCCAATTCAAACACAAATGACAGGGAAAGGAAAGATCACCAAGGGAACGATTTGCCTGTGGAAAGAAATTGTATGTTACAAAAGAAATTGCTAGTGCATCGACCAAAACAAGTGATTGTGATGCACGTGACTCTCAAATTATTATGCACGTGACTCTCAAATTATTATGCACGTGACTCTCACATATGGTCCGTGGGTATAATGCACAAAGTGCAAAATATGGTATCATGTACGGTGTGTTGGCGGTGGTGTTGATCGTTCATTCGTATGTGTAAATTGCATTTGACTTGAACTGTTCATATTTACATCGCGTTTTTATTGCAGGAAATTATCTAGCATAATCTCTCATGTAGTGTAACCATACTGTGGCTAACTAGACAGTGTGATTCATGTTTAACTGAACAATAGCCATTAGATTGTTAGAAATCTAGTGTTAAGGTCTTTACTCAGGAAAATTCTAATATCTTTTATTCAGAATCAGGTAAGATATACATCCTGTTGAGCGTTTCATTTTGTATATGTTTAGGCTTGGAAATATAATATTTCTTATCCTTGCTTAGAAGTTATTTGTATTAAGAAAATACGCATACAGAATGTATTTTTTTACCGCATTTAATGTGTCTGATAATTCTAACCATATTTTGATTCTAATAATATTTTTAGCTTTGTCCGGATTTGCCTCCCTTTGTGTCCCGATTCACCCACCTCTCGCAATTTTCAGCAAAATGGCATCTTCTCTTTTTCTGAATGCCATTATTAAGAGCACGAAGCTATAGAGCGTCTCACCCACTCACCCTTAGATTGCAGTACAGAAGTAAATGGCAATGCTTTTCCTTATGCCCATTGTTGCCAAATTTAGCCTGAATTTTAGAAATAGTTTGTTTTGCTAGATATGGATAGATTATTGTAAAGTATTGTATTTTCTATCAAATAATCTGTTTTTCTCATATCAAGAAGAATTTTCAAGTATTGAAATAAACTGAAGTAGTGAAATCTTGCTAATGACAAATTCTAACATCTCTTTAAATATATAACATCATAAGTTCGGAACTATAAGAGATACGAAATTGAGACTTATACAGCTATTAATACCATATTTGGTGCCGATGTTGGAAAAGTTTGCATTCAAAAAACTTGGTGAATTTTAAAATAATAATAATAAAAAAATAAAATGTAAGAGAAAATGCGTATACTATTGCAATCCAATATCTAAAAAGTTGAGTAGTGAGAAACTTTTTTATTTTTCAGGTTTTAGGTGGGGGTGCAAAGCGAGAAAAATATTGAGAAATGATTGAAGTTATTTTTAAAGCAATTCGCAGGTCGATATCTTTCTTTATTTGGGTTTTATGACTTTTCGAGTTAAGAGTCAACTTTCCAAAGCGCGCGCATGTGACCAGAAGAAAGGCAGTGACAAATCTTGCCAATGCTATTTTCCTTATAATGTTTGTTTTAAAGTAACTAATGTAGAGTGTCGTGCTATACCGATGAGTATTCACTGTTGATGCTATGTGAGCATGAATCTACTAATATACAGTAGGTATACACCCTGCATTGATCAAATATAATATTCTAGTTTATGGGTTTATTTGCTTCGGCTCTTCCGGTAATATGTAAGGAAAAGCATATTCAGAACAAATAATGAAAAAAACAACGTCTATTGATGGATAACAATAAGAAATGATATAAAAAGCAATACTGTACTGTATACCTACTTTACGGCCACCCTATATATATGTGCGCGAGCATATAGTTCTTATTTTCTCTTTTCCAAGAGAGACAAATTTCAATCGCGGATGGATGGTAAGTACGGTGGACACTTGAATCAGGATAGTAATTCAGTTAGCAATAACATAAATCACAAAAATGCAGTTGGTACCGTAAAATGGGGCTACTTTCACATAGAGCGGGGCTAGGCCTACTTTCACATGTGATTTTTCTTTTCTGTGAGCGTCGTTGCATCTTGACGCATCTGCTCCAGCCTCTGGACGTGAACGTGTATAGGAAACTAAAGAAGTGGAGAGCTGTACTGAATTCATGGCGGAAGAAGACCCGACAAAGCGGATCGATTCCCAAGGAACAATTCCCCGGTCTACTGTCCCGACTCATGGATTGCCTGGCTCCCACCGTAGGCGAGAACCTGAAGGCAGGATTCCGCGCGACAGATCTGGTTCCCCTAAACATTGAAACTCCCCTCTCAAAGTTACCCAAAGAGCCCGAAAGCACAAAGGTCGAGAAAGACATAGATGCAAGTCTCCTGCAGTTTCTTCACGGTTCCAGAGTGGGGCCAAGCACCAAAGCGAGGACGAATGGAGGGAAGTGAGGGAAAAAGATCTTGGTTTCTCCTGGAAAACGGTTGCTCCTATGGGAAGAAGAACTGGAAACTGGGACCAGATATGAGGGTGGAAGAGGGAGACATAGGAGAGACCTTGGTGACGGAAGAGGTGGTAGTCGAGCAACCCTGATAGAAGAACTGGAAACCGGACAACCGTGACAACTCCAAAAGAAACCCCGCCAGGGAAAGAAGGCGAAGAAAATAAAAGGGTATGACGAAAACACCTGTGCCATCTGTACGAGTGACTTTCGAAACTATACTGGCGGAAAAGAGTGGATTTAGTGTGTCAGGTGCGAAAAATGGGTGTGTTGGTTTTGCAATATTGGATCCAAAAATTCACAGTATGCTAGTTACGATTGTAATATTGACGACAGGAGGTTGTTACATGTAAAGGTTTTCATTCCGTTGTTATATGTAAAGGTGTGTTAAAAGTAAAGCTTTAAGAAAAACTTGTATAATGGTGTATAATGATGTAAAACAATCAAGATTTCCTGGTTTAAAAGCATACAGCATACATTACGCATGACCAAAACAGTGTTTTACACTGGATTTACATTGATTCCATGTTAAAGTAGCCCCATACGTCGGGTAACTTTGACCTTATGCAGCAAATACCTAAGGTGTCAAAGTAGCCCCACCCTGGGGGTTACTTTGACAGGTAATTCTTTAATTTTTCCCGCCAAAACTTACTTGCAGAAACTTAAGTTCAATAGTGGATGTGATAACCTAGATACCCATTGTTATGATGAGAATAGTATCATTGACTGGTTGCAGCCAGTGTCCCTTGTACACATCTAAAATAGTACAAAACCTGTCAAAGTACTACGGTACTCAAACAAAACGAACTGTTTCTTTAGAAGATCAATATCTATAGAAGAGGAAAAAGCTGGCCAATCCCTAATAATAAAACACAAAGCAGAATGAAAAGGCTCTTTGTTCTTTTCCTTGATGTTTCTTTAGAAAGCATGGAAGAAACAAAATGAATTTTCGGAGGGTTTATTTTGTTTGGTTTTGTTTAAAGTCACAACTTAGTGCGTTTGTTTAGAATAGATATAATAGGGTTTCTTTTCATTCTTCTTCTGTTTCCAGACTGTCATTGTGTGTCTGAGGTGTCAGAAGTAAGTATAGAAACAAGAGCGGTTCAGTTTCGGGTGTAGATTGTTGAAATATTTAACATATCTGGTGTGTCGTGTACAATAATATTGTATTGTTCATAATGGAAAGTGAAGTGCGGAAAAGACGTTCAATTGGTAAGCTGCGTGGAAGAGAGCGTCAAATAGTGCTGAACGTATTTAAACATTTTGCACAAAGTATGAATGTTAATCCTGCAGTTAAAGAAGCCTCAAGAGCTACAGGATGTTCAGAAAGAACTATTTACACATTACGAAAGGAAGAACAAAAGGGAAAATTGACGACTCCTGCAAAGATCAAGCAAAGAAGAAAAGGACTGCAGAAAAATGCAAGATCGATTTTCCACGATGGTACTGTTCAGAGTGAAGTGCGCCGTATTGTTCACTCGTTACTTTTCGCAAATATTCCACCAACACTGAACGTCATTTTTAAAAAACGTTAATTAAGACGAAACTTTGCCTAATTTTTCAAGATGTACTTTGCACAGGTTTCTACATGACATCGGATTCCGATATGTAAGGCGAAGTAATGTGTGCTTTCATAGAACGCGATGATAATATACGTTGACGTCATCGGTACCTGAGGCAAGTCAAACAGTTTCGAGCAATGGGTTTACCGATTTTTATACAGATGAATCTTGGGTAAATGTTGGGCTTACAATGGATAAAGAATGGAAGGACACCAACATTAAAAGTGCTCGACAGGCTGTGTTAGAAGGCTTGAAACCTCCACGGGCAAGGGGGCTGCGATTTGTGCTAGTTCACGCGGGGAATGAAAGGGGATTTGTAAAAAAATTGCCGAGTTGACATTTCTTTGTAAGAAAAATACCGCTGACGTCCGCGATGAGATGACAGCAGATACTTATGAAAAGTGGTTTCCGGAACAATTAATACCAAAAACACCAGAAAAGGCTGTTATTGTATGGTACTTGATAACGCATCTTACCATAGTAGATTGTACGAATCCATTCCAACAGAAAAATGGCGTGTAGGTGAAAACAAACAATGGTTAAGCGAAAAAGAGTATTGCATTCGAAGATGATATGATAAAACGAGAGCTTTTACACATAGTGGCAGGAGTAAGAGAAAAATATAAAAAGTACAGACTCGATGAAATGGCAAGAAGTGTGGGGAAAACAGTGATTTGGCTACCTCCATACCATTGTGAGCGGAATCCCATAGAATTGATTTGGGCGCAATTAAAAGCATTCATTAAATTACACAACATTCGAAGTCAGTGATATAGAAAAATTAATATCTGAAGGTTACTCCCAGATTTCCCCTCAAAAATGGAGCGATTGTGTGGACCATGTAAAAAAAAAAAAAAAAAAAAAAAAAAAAAAAAAAAAAAAAAAAAAAAAAACGGAAGGCCGATGAATTGCAAGACGATGAAGAACGTCTTCTCATAGTACTATCATCATCATCTTCAACTTCATCGTTGTCGTCGTCGTCACCTCAACCATGGTTTTCGAGTTTTCAGCTACAGACTAAATACATGGAGGCCATTTCACCTTAAGTGGTAGCAGTGACAGTGATTAAAAGGTATTTAGCATGCGTTCTCTTCTTATCCTTTTATTTTAAATTTACTAATCCTTCGTTAATATTCACAAATGCATTTATAATGTCTATTATAGTGCGGTGTTTCATTTAGACCTCCTGGTATTTGTTTAAAAAAATATCATACTGTTGTTCCGCGGAGAAAATCGGATCTAAACCATCGGAAGTGGGGAGCAGCCGCCTTCACAATATACTTTACGATATAACTTTTGTTTGACAAACGGAATTGGATTTGCGTATATTTTGCGTACACAGACGAATGAGCGTTTTCGTACGTCATATTTTCTGGTCACGTATCATTATCACTCTACTCCAATTTTCACTCTTATCCAATTTCAGTAGCAGTATCTTACCTAATGCTATTCCTTAGTTTGCCGCACTATAGGTACAGGAAATTTCTGTGTGAAACTGTTTAGTCTGTCGTCTATTTCAATCATATGTTTTTTTTTATTCGTTCATATGTTCTCTCGATTCCGTATTGCCCTTATCGAAATTTTATTGCAAATATTTATAAACCATCATAAAAGGAAACCTCTAACACACAATTATTAGACTGTTTCGTACCCTCCAATTCGCCGTCCCAAGTGAATTTGCGCGAATGGAATGACAGAAAGGTTGAGAATATATGAATTAAAAAAAAAAAAAAATATTTACAGACACAGTCACTCTGTCTTCTTTCTTCAGAAGAAAACATACGGCGGAAGAAATGTGGTAGCAGTTCGCTCCACTTACTCTATACTGCAATCTAAGAGTGAGACGCTCTATAGAACTTTATTATTATGTGTTATAAGTAGATTAAAGCCCAAAGAATATTTGACCAGAACATAGTGACTCTCTTCGCTTAAATAAGATGGTTAGAATACAAAATACCTGAACTGTCCAGATATATCTATATCTATCTATTTATCTATATATTCGATAGATGGGCTTATATACATACACACTAACTTAAATGCGCCTTCTTCTCTTATCTATATATGCAAAATATTTGAACCCTTTTTCCCTTAGGATATCAGTGAAAGTGTAATGATAAAAATCCGTAATGTCCCTCTTTTTCACCCTCACTCGCCAACCTCTCTTATCCTCCATGACGATGAGGCTGAACAACATATGAAGTGTCATACAGTAAACCCGAAAACTATGGATTCGGCACTAATATCCGTTATCTTACACTACTTTTACATGTCATTCCTTTCCACCGCCCCTCTCACATCACATGTCCATCGGCCTGAACTTCTGGCATAAACAACATTGAGAGTGTAACTCTCAGAGACCCCCAAAACACTAATATCGGTCGTTTTCGATTATTTTTACATGTCAGCCTCTTCCTCGACCCCTCACCCTCCATGGAAATTGATGATGAATTTGGACATAACCGACTTTGTGAAGTATCACTATTCATCTGAGCGACCCTGAAAACTATGGAGTACATGCTAATATCGATCGTCTTTTTAAAATTATTTTTAAATTTCGCCCCTTCCTATCACTACACTTCACCCTTTCTCACCCCCATGCCGATAGTGATTAAAGCTTGAGTTTTGCCATGGTTCACTCATGTACACTTCTATTCACAAGAACCTAGACTGCTTTCCAGAGATGACTAAGTTTTTGAAAAAATGAACCTAGATTCTTACATTCGCTGCGTTTGCTTACAAGGGTTATTTATTTTGCTTTCATTCTGTTACGAATAATATGAGTATCCTTTAACAGAAATAGACCATTTGGACATTGCTGCCAAGTAAATATAGAAGTGGAATATAGAAAACAATCATAAAATATGACAAAATGGCAGATAAAAGTAAAAAATTAGCATACTGCATAACACCAGATTCAAGGTTGTAGACGGCACACCGTCAACAAAACAGTAACTTACACAAACGGAGGAGAATCAGAGTCAAGTGGTGTTGGTGTAGCGCACAGCGTTATGGAGCTGCCATTGTTCATTTTGGCATGGGTTTGAATTCTGTCTACAAAAAGTATTTTATGTTTTCAAAAATAAAGAATCTGCATTTTATTGACAAGCAGCATCCATGTATGAATGTAAGAAATGTATATCACAGCTATGTAATATAGTACACTAGGAACATACGAGGGTAAGTCAACTGAAAACCGTAAAAGTAGAAATAAAAATCCGCATATGGCGCCAGTGAGCTGTAAGTTGGCATGCCTGTTTACGATAGTATGCTGGATGTCTCCTAGGTGGCAGCAGCCGGCAGATGCACAAACACCGGCGCAACAACAATTCCAAAATGGCAGCCCCACTAGCCACATGCACCAGCGAGGAGCAGCGTTCTGTGATTCGGTTTTTGCGAAGTGAAGGTGTGAAACCGATTGACATTTTTAGGCGAATGAAGGTTCAGTATGGAGATGCGTGTTTGTCACAGCCACAAATCTATGAATGGTCCCGGAAATTTGCAAATGGTGTTACGTCTGTGGCCGATGCTCCACGCCCCGGCCAGGCTGGGCGCGTAGTGACTCCTGAGAACATTGCAGCCGTTGAAGCCATCCATCCACTAGCGGATCCAGAAGGATCGTTTGGGGGGGGGGCGGTTCACTTCCTGAAAGATGGGCGTAGTCTCAAGGTGACCAGAATTTTACTTTGAAAAAATCGGACGCATATGAATGCGGGACTTGAGAGGGGGGGGGGATCTAAACCTGATTTAGCTAAATCTGATTCCCGGATTCCATTTTGAGACACGATTTTTTCTTTTTTTTTTTAAATGAAAGTATTCTGAAGATTTAAATTAAATACGCACTTACATTTCAGAGACATGGTGTCATAATTTACTAGTCACCGCAATATATCAGATGCACTGTTTTGCACAGTTCTTGCACAAAAGAAAATACTGCATTGACTATGGCATTCATTTTAGCAGACATGTTTACAATTTGCTCTAATCATTTACGTATATTTTGAACAACAATTGCGGAACAGCAGTTGAAAAAAAAAAAAAAAATCGGTGTACGCAAAAATCAATATCAAATGTATACATGCATAAAGAATAATACAAAATGTCAACAAATGACCAAATACATTATGATATTTCTGTACACGTTTCTTGGTAGCTTAAAAAAATACATTAATTATAAAGTTATGTTTAATAGTATATAGCACGCAGTGTTTAAATGGTCCAAAATATAGGGGAGCAATCTTTACATATTGCTTTCATCTCTGTTTATATCAGATATAATTCAGCAAATCGAAAATTAAAAAGAAAGAAATATAATATTCAAACTGAACTCCAAGGATGTTTAGTGGCTCCGTGATTATACCTCGTAGTAGTGATTACCCGAACTTGAATTTCGTGGCTTTCCCCCGAAATATAAGGATGTTATGGCTTTTGCTTTAAAAGAACCATGGCCTGCGCTTTCAAGGGCACATATCAAGTACAGGAGAATGAAATATATACACTTTCAAATACATAATACTCATCATAGCTGCATTTAAGCACTGTACTATACTACTAACATGAATCCAGAGCGACGATTTGAAGTTAGCCTACAGCATTAACATACAAAGAAATGAATTGTGAAAATAAAAAAAAAAAAAAAAAGAAAAAGAAATGAAATCTTTTGAGTTTTACGTCCCATGGTAATTGTGAAAATAAATCCTATATAAATATAATATATTGCAGTACTCCTTAACCATATAAATCATTACGAAAGTAAACGCACAATTTATTCAGTAAAATGCTGCAAATAATGTAATAACAAAAATATCAATACTAAACTTTCTCTTACACAAACTCAACTGAAATTTTGTCGGATCTAGCACGAAATGTGTATAAATTTTACACGAATTAAAATTATATAGAATTACAATATAAGCTATTATAATGTATAACTAGTAAAGAAAGCTGAAAGATTAGCAAAGTCTACAACAAAATGAACGAAAGAAGATCAGAAATGTAAAACCAAAGTGATGTTTCCGTTCATTACAGCACACAAGCTATATTTCCTAAAACATACCGACTGGCGATATTATTTGACAATATCAGATATATATATATTTTTTAATGCAAATTAAAATTTAATTTTGAAAAAAAAATATCACCTTTAAACGAAATTACCAAAAGAGAATAAAGTACGTATAATTTGTTTTTCTTTCATCTCAGATATAATATAGACCCCGTTCGGTCTAATGGCTAACACGCTTGCCTTTTGTGCGCGTGATCCCGGATTCGATTCCCAGTGGGGATACAGTTGAACGAAAAAGTGGTTCGGATTCCACTATAATCAGTTGGCCCACGTCTCCTTTAGCCGTTCTGGCACACACGTGGGACGTTAAACAAACAAATATCATATGTATAATATATAACTGTTTATTAAAAATATCACATAGTCTATATACCGGTACACATTTTTTACGATTGTGCTTGTACCCTTTTGTTTCAGTTAAAGATTTAAAAAAAACAATTTCAGAAACCTTCTCGAGTTTGTTCATCTTTCTTGATTTTGTTTGCGATTCAGATACATACAACGAGTTCAACTTATACTCAGGCTCATGACTTTTGTGGAGTACCCATGAGTTGAAAATAATTACGAGCAAACACCACGACGGGCGAAAACCAAACAACAGCCTTAGTCACCTTGCAGTGCATCTCTGTGAAAGTTACAGCACAAACTCAAATCTACGCCCTATCTTGTTCCTGGCAAATCTGTCGATGACACGAGTGTAATCTACGTTTGTCTTGGTGCGTATATAGTAGTGCCAGGTCGCTAAGTCGATCTGCATCCATGCAGTACCGTAGCCATGTCTTCAACCTCTTTAGTGTTGAAATGTTCTTTCGGCTGATGCTTTGTATAGGGTATTTTGTACGAATACACCCCCTCTTTTGCAGTGGTATAATTGAGAATGTAAATTTAAAAAAAGCATTATACCAGAGTAGGAATACGGGGTTGGAAATTGGCTCTATTAGGTAATTTCTTAAATGCAGTTGTTAGAAACATAATATAATTATAGCTATGCTTACAACAATAAAATTATATTATACTAGCCTTCGCCTAGGTAGGGCTTCGCCCCAGACCCCCAATTTGCTTTGCATACGGCCTCACACAGTATAGCAAATGCTCCTACGTTTTACCATGGCACAATTTTTCGCGTTCTTCCTTCTATGTATCTCTTTCATATAGCATTGGATTGAGCTAAAACTCTGTCACAAAATTCAAACACCTCGTAAGGCATTTTAGTGAACCACCCCCACCTCTTTTCCTTCTCTTCTACGTTAAGTGGCAAAAAACCGCTCAAATATGTTTATTTTAAATGAAAAATTAAACTACCAACTTCCATGTCTCTAACCGTAAAGGATCCCGAGATATGAGCCTATAATAATAATAATAATAATAATAATAATAATAATAATAATAATAATAATAATAATAATAATAATAATAATAATAATAATAATAATAATAATAACGTCCCTTTTCTTTCCTTCTAGGTAAAATATCAAAAACGCTGAAATACATATTGAATTATTTTGAGTGAGAAGTCCATAACCAAATTTCATGTTTCTAACTTTCGAAGATTCTTAAATGTTGATATCTTATTTTTATAATTGCAAACCCCGCCCCCTTTTCTTCACCTACCTTTTTTCCACATTTTACTAAAGTATCAAAAAACGTTGAAACGCGTGTAAAATTATTTAAAATGAGAAATCGAAATACCAAATTTCAAGTCTTCGTGCTTAAGGGATTCGGAGAGATGGCCACCCCTTCCCTTCGAATTTCTAAGAAATCCTTCCCTAGTGATATCCTACGCCAGAAATCTTATCTACAGTCCGAATTCCAAGTTTCTAGCTTGAGCGGTTTGGCCTGTGCGATCAGTTACTCACTCAGGACTTCGTCTTTTATATAACAGCTTGTGTTATTTCCCAAGAAAAGATGAAATGCAATTAAAAGTCCCAATAAATCCCTGGTCCCTTCCTAATGTTTCCGTGTTTGAACCCCAAGTCACGGCTCTCTTCGTTGATCTAGTAGCTAGCGAACGTATCTTTGATCTTTGATGCACGAGGTTCTGTGATTTGATTCCCGGTGAATGAGCTATAGTGGTTCAGATCCAACTTTAAACTAGTTCTCGTTCTGTAAAGCATCGCTTTTGACAAACGAAGTAAATACATATCAATCAATCAACCAACCGAAAAATCTCAGATTCAGAGAGCTTTTAGGTAAGATTCTATATTTCCCTTTATTCAAGGTACAGGTACTTGAAGTTTCGGGATATGAATTCCATTTCCATATCCTTTTTCTAGGACACAATTTTAAAATATATATATTTTTAGTTCAAAGAGTGAGGCGTCTTACCCTCCTTCATACAGCTGTTCGTCCAACGAATGAGTCATATTCTCACTCCTTTGGGGCTTATGGTGACCGCCTCAAGGAACTAGGGATATAAGTACTCACACTTCAAATTTGTCTGTATTAAGTACTATTAAGTACCACACATTTTGATTAGACTCTGCTAGGCTTGTCACACAGATTGAATCGGTCGGGGAAAGACCATATTTGTATTTTTCAACGATAAATGCTGGAAGTAAAATCCAGACCTTTGGGGGGGCGGTCGCCCCCTCCGCCCCCCCCCTTTGGATCCGCCAGTGCATCCATCGTTTTGGAAAACCGCCGTGTGACAATAGACGAAATTGCAGCGGCAGGAAGTTCCACTCCGATGAAGAGGTACGCAACGCAGTGCACGAGTGGTTGCGCCGTCGCCCGAAAGACTTTTTCTGCAGGTATTTAGGCTCTTCCGAAGCGCTGGCGGACTTGCATTGAACGAGGAGGGGACTATGTTGAAAAGTGATTTACTTCTGTACCCTGTGTGACCAATAAATAATATTAAAAAAAAATAATTATGGTTTTCATTTGACTCCCCCTCGTACATATTAAACAGAATCTCAACTCCTTCTGTCTGTAATGTATACTCATGAGCAGAAACAAATAACATCCCAGAAACTAATTCTTCAGCATTTCGCGCTTGGGAAATCATTGTAGAAGAAAATAAATGGCCATCACATCACATCAATACCAACAGAAGTGTCCGTTATAAGCATAAGAGTAACTTGTAATAAATATAAAACTAAACATTCTAGTTATTGCACCATTTTCCTTCTTACGATTCGGAAATTTCGGAAACATTGAACCACATACTTTTTATTAACATATTGTGTACCGAAACGCATACGCCCGACTTAAACAACTTCACGTATTGAATGCTTTATAATTAAAGAAAGACACATCTGAATAATCTAGAAGTTTCCTCTTTTCTTTCTAGGAGCGGAGTTCTCGAAACGATTAAATAAGTACCCTCACTTTTAATTAAGAGATTATATATCGAATTTCACACTTTCGCCTTGAGCGAATTTTCTGATTGGGCATTTCTGAATAAAGAAAAGGTAATCCGAATATTATAGAAACAATCCCCTTTCCACCCTTAGAAGCGGAATTTTTGGAAACAATGGAAGCACTTATTTCTTTATTTTTAATTAAGAGTTTACTTACCGAATTTTGTAACTGCAACTTAAACGTACTTTTACATTCAGACTTTCCACAATAAAGAAGACATTTGAATGTAGAAATGACCCCCTTCGAAACGCAATTTTTTTTGAGCCGTTAAAACATATTTCATTACTTTTAACTGAGAGCCTATATGCCAAATTTTACACCTTCAACTTAAGAAAATTTCTACATTTGGCACTTTCTGAATAAGGAACGATAAATTTGAATATTATAGGAACGATATCCCCTTAATCCCTTACAAGTAGAGATTTCGAAAGCGATTAAACGCTTAATCATCCTTTATTAAATTCATAATGAGCGTACGTCGAGCTTCACCTCTAAAATCAGTGATACGTGAGACATTCAGTTCTTGGCATTTCTTTTAACCTTCTAAAGTCCCTTTAGGAAACATATTTCAATAAATCCTTCTTTCATATCTCTTGATTTAGTGACAAAAGTAGTATTCTATCCAAATTTCACGTTTCTACCTCTAGTATGGCTTAGCTGATGTTGAGTGAGTCACTTCTACTCTTATACAATAGTATAGATCAGGGCCGGCGCTAGAAGTTTTGCCGCCCTGGGCGATACTTTCACATGCTGGCCCTTTTTTATTTTCTTTCTCAAATTTTGCCGCCTCTGCATTCATTTCTTTTTTCAAATTTTGCTGCCCTGGGCGGTGGCATGGCTCGACCCCTCGCGCCGACCCTGATATAGATTATGAGTTTTAATTACATTATGGGCAAAGTTGATTACTTTCATTTTATGCGAATTTGACAGAAAGCCACCTTATACACTGAAATTGAAAATGAAATGATATCTTTCAGTTTAACATCCCACGTTTATGCTCGTTAAGCTAAAGGAGGCGGACGACTAAGGTAAGTGAATGACGATGGAAAAATTGGTGGAATGACATTGTGCAAGGAAACGGGAGTGAGAAAACCCACAGACACGATGTTGTTCACCACAAGCTTACGTGACTTGGGATCGAACCAGGGACCTCACGCACCAGAGGTAAGCGCTATAAAACTGAGCCAGTGTGCCCTGCACATCTTATTAATTGTCACAATATAACAAAATGTTTGTTTGTAAGCAGAAGTTCCTTGGATACCGAAATTAAAGCTTTTAAACATCAATTCTACGCCACCTATGAAGTAAAGCATATCTCTATATAAATTAATTGATTACAATTACAGTATTATACAAGTTAAGTCCTTATTGAAGAATCCAAATGAAATGCAACGAGCAAGTGAGTGATTTTATAGTGCATAATGCAAAATTCTCAGTAGCTACATGTAACCGAATATTATGCGGAGATTATTATGAGACGTCTAACATAGAGCATAATAAAAATAAAGCGTGGAGCACAGAGTTGTAGTTGGGGTGTCTGAGAGAAAAAGTTTTTAAGTAGAGCAAGAAATTGTGAGAATAATATTGTATAGAACAAGATTTTAGACATTAATAATAATTGAAACCGAAATTAATTTATATTTCTTTACCATCCTTTTCTACAGTGCGCCGGTTTGATTAGAAAGAAACATTTAACTAAATTTCATTTCGGTGTACTCCATAAAATGACACTATACTTTGTTATTGTTTTGCCGAATAAAATTTAACAAACTGTGAGGGGATATTTATTTTATCTCACTATCCATTTTCATTTACAAGTAGAATGTGTGGCATTCTCATAACCATAATAACTAAGATACATAGTGATAATTACCGCATCATTTCGTTTTTAAAGAATTTTAAGTGAAAAATCTTCTCCCTTCACTACGTTGTCAGTTGGAAGCTTGAGTCAGTAAATCACTCTACTCAGCCAATAGATCAATCTTCATCAGTCACTCTGTCCTTTAGCACCAAAAGCACAGAGTGAATGGGAGGACGGGAGTAAGCGTCACAAAATTGGCAATACAGGAGGCAATTCATTACCCGTTGAGAGTCATCAATTTCAGTCCGTCTTTCGGGACATGGCTCACAAATCCAGCGGGGTTAGTAACCCTACTATATTACAGCACCACCAGGAGATGTTCCAATGAGTTTAACCACAAACTGGGCGCCGTTGTGTCACGGAAACTTGAGAACACGGTAGGTGTTGTCGAGCGAAAAGGCTAACCACCTTTAACACTCGGAAAGTTTACTTTTCTAATAGCGACTGTGGAACCACTTCCTTTTTCTCTTCTGAATAAAGCAAGAGGAGTGACATATTCGACATGCAAAATAAATGACCTTTATTCAATTGGAAACATATTTTTTGAAAGACTTGAGTGAGAAATGAAAATTGAAAAGTAACTACTGATGGCATTTGTAACGTTCTATTCACAGGCAGAGAAGTGACACAGAAAACTAAAACTATGCTCAAATACTACGTGTATTTATAGAAAAACGATCAGTGTATACGAAAAACAAACAAACAAAAATAATGATTTAGAACTCAGAACTCCAAATGTAATAAATTGTTGGTAATTTTTAACTTCCTATAACGTGCGGTTTTACAAGCAAAAACCCTATTTAGTGTTTAGGAAGACAGTGACTATCATAAGGAACAGTTATGTTATGGAGGACGATTAGGAATTAACATATAAAATTATGTTAATCCAACTGATAATAAATACCTATATGAAATGCGACTTAAACTCTTAGTCTTCCGACTTGCAAGCTTTCAGCCATAAAGTACAACATAATTAGCAAACCCTTTTTTTTTTTAACATATATATTATTTCTTGTTATAAGTCGGTTAAACTTTATGCGTAACGAACTAAATCCATTTAAACAAAAACACGCAAAAGTGTCACCTTTGCACAAGAGATTCAGAATATCCACTGGACTTTAACGAAAAAGTGTCAGGAGAGTCCTTGGGGAAATATCTCGGATGTGAAGTCTTCCAAGAAGACAGAGCGACATAAACACACATATACATATATATCCTTTCATCCCAGAAATCGCTGGGCACGAAGAACGAAGAGATAAGTGAGACATGTTACTTCCTACATAGGGAAGACAGCTCCTGGGAAATCTGCACTCAGCAGTGGAGAAAGTACAAAGGAGTTCTAACGAAAAGCCCTAGGAGAAGTAGAAAAGCATAAGATAGCACTTCACTGAATGCTGAAGGGAAATGTGTGAAGATTAAGGTTTCCATTTTGTCGCAGATCATAGCTTTAACTAACGTATCAAAGGCTATTATGACTGCAGATAAAAGGAACATTTATACAGGGTGGCCCAAAAAAAGGTATACACACCTGCATTGATCAAGTATAACATTTCAGCTTATGGGTTTATTTGCTTGGACTTTCCGAACTTAAGCTATAAGTAAAAATACTTTAAGAACAAATAATAATGAAACCGATGGATAATAAGAAATGATATGAAATACAGAGCTGATCAGTACGGGACTGTATACCTACTTTTGGGCCACCCTTCTACAACTCAACACATTCGTCAGTAAATTTGAAGACTTGTAACCTCGTTCTTTACATTTTCTGCCTGAAATACAATGAAAGAGGAGAATGAGTATATCATTTCAAGCACAATACTCAATTATCGAAGGGGAAAGAACCTTGGAAACATGCTAGAGCAGTGTAGGAAAGCTAGATTCTTGCAATTAACAGAGTTACGCCAAAATCGTATTGTGGTTCTGAGGTAGATCCATAATTATTTCGAAAAGTCACGTAACATGTTATACGAAAGTGTCCGCTTTGTATTAATGGCAGCGTCGCTGATCCGACAACGGAACATATGCACGCTAGTCGGAATCCCGCATGGTAGCAACATATGGATGGCTGTCCCATAAGATTAGTTTTCTTTGAGGATCACGTCATAGATTAGGACAACTTCGCCCTCGGTTCTCAGCTACGACTACATGCAACAATTTACTACACACAGAGCCAGAATTACATGTGTCACTCGCCGGACTTATTTAGGCTCTTCCAGCATGAATCCTGCCTTCAATGGTGTGAAAAAATCACATGGAGGGACGATAACGCCTTTGTGTTTAGTGAAGAAAAGACCCTGGCACCAGTAATGTTTTCGGGTACTGTGACTGGCTGAGCAGGATGTAAAATAGTGTATATGGCAGTGACACATAAGGACTACCAAGACTTATAGTATGGAAAGAATTTAATTACCCTACAACGACTATTCACGTTGTCAATACCAAGGATATTGATAAGTGTGGAGTGTATTCAGAACACTTTCAGATTCCTGTTGTTGCTCTTCCAGCACCATTAGGGAGTAACAAAATAATGGTCATTAACAAATCACTTATATCCAACTCACTCTCCAAAGGTGTGCGGAATTTCTCCTGGCCTACACGATCACCAGTCTTAATTCCACTGAACATGTGTGGGACTCTATCGGATGACATATGGTTAGGTTTGCAAACTTGGTAACAACTGCCTCACCAAGTAGAAGAGAACGGGACGAAATATTTCACGACTGGTACTCTACGATCACTGTTATGCAAGGGTAAAGAAGCCTGCGTTACAGTTGGAGGAGGCTACACTATATACTGAAGTAGATTTGGGCACACTCTCTCCACACGCGTACGATCCTGTGCGCATGATTACATACAATGAGTGTTACAATTCACGGAACGCTAAAATTCTCTGACTACGTCTGCAGATGGACCAATCCGTCATTCCGAATTGTTTCTTTAATACTTTTGATAGTGGCTGATAAACGAAATGAAATGAATTTCTTGTTCAATGTCCCAATGATATAACCTTTCGGTTAAAGGGCACGAATGATTAATAGAAATGAACGAATATGAGAAACTGATAGAAAGAATGTGGGAGAACCGTGAGGAAGTCCACGATGTTGTTCATCACAAACCATCATGCTAGGTCTGGGATCGAACCAAGGAATCTCTGAAATGCGCTGCCTATCACTGAGCCATCATGTGAAGACAGTGGCTAATGTTGCAGCGATCGCACCGGAATGAGGCAAATTAGGAAGGTTTACCAGTCGGCTTTAAAGAACTTCCACTATTTTGCAATGGAGCTGATGATCATGTATTCGAAAAAATATACTGCTATAATTTCTGTGTATATTAGTCGGATATTTCCATGTAGGCCACAAAATATAACTACACCTCCTTACTCTTCTTAAAAACAACGTTAAAACACCCAATATTTCACAGATGGCCTTCAATCTTTTGATTATTTTCGTGCTTTGACTATGAAGAATACGCAATGAGGCAGCATCAACACAAACATCGTTTTACTCCACGATAATGTTTGTTGCCATGTAGCCTACCCAAACAAACACAGGACCTGTTGAATACTTTCGGTCGGAAAGTGCTCGATAATATTAGTTATGACCTGAGCAAATGTGATTTTCACTTCTCCAATGAAGAAATACCTTAGAAGGCGCTGCCGGAATCAGACTGGACGCTGCTGTGCTTGCTTCCTAGACTAAGGACGCCCTCCACCAAGACATTTGTCAGTTCATATCCACGTGGGACAAGTGCCATATGGTACATGCCGAACTTATGTAGTCTACTTCTACAGTAGTGTTAGAGAATTATGTCAACTAATGTAATCAAATGGAGAATACCTCCTCTCTTTTTTATGATAGGTTACTATAAAAATGGGTAATTTTCTACTAACATAACAATGCTAGAGAGCTATAAATGTGTTTATTACGTTATATAATGGCTATACTAGGCGTTGGGATAAAAAAGAGTAATAAAAATAGTAAATAAACTTAGTTATATATAAATTTGGGTTGTCTGTATGTTTTGGTCGTGTTTCAATTGATCCTTAGTGGTATTACGCTCTATACATTGTGTAATTGAAAAACACAATTATAAAGAGATATTTCTGGAAGAAAACCAATTGGATAATGTATTTGGGAAAGGGTGTACCTCAACTGATGTTTTTTGATGGTTACCGAATACCTGAAAATTGTAGACCCATCATATGAACGGTATACCACCCCTTATAACGCAAGCGGGGGCAGCTGCAGCAATTATATGAAAAGGAATTAGAACATATAAATAAGGTTTGACTATGTTTTCGATATTTGGGCTTGAAACTGCATGCCTCAGGTGACTGTATTGGAAGAAAAACGAAAAAAGTAGACAAAAAAAGAAATTGTGATTAGTTTTGCCTGACTATGAAAAAATATAGCGAGAGGGAGAAAACATCTGATATTGTTGTTACTTACAACGAAACCACCTGACCCGGTCTTTTTTTTAACGTGTAACGTGCTTTATTTATATAAAGAAAACTATATGGGATCACAGGTGATTGGAATGTTTGTGAACGAGAGACGAAACGGTATTTCTTATTTTGATGCCTTTTTCTTTCTCTTTACGAAACAAATTCCTCACTCCTGCAGAAGGTAACACGACGAAGCGCCCGCTCATTGCTGACCTAGTTAACAAACACGAAAAAGTTTCCGGAGTGAGGAAGGGGAGTGAATGAAATAATAGAGACATATGCGTTCGATTACCTTGAACTGAAATAATACTCAACGATGAGGACGGTAGATGAACGACTGTTTTTCCCTCTCTTTCTGTGTGTGCAAATAAGCCACAGGTGAATGCTGATATTTTGGCGTCCTCTCCCTTTCTCTTTCTCTCTCTCTCTCTCTCTATTTGAAAATATAGACAAACTGAATGCTGATATTTTTGTCTCGCCTGACTCTCTGTCTTTTAAAAAGAGGACATGCTAGCTCGCTTTAACACCTCTCTCAAGACTCAATAACAAAATTAATGGATAAATAAATGTTTGGGGGGAATGAATATATTTGGGGACTTGAAATAACAATGTATTAGTTTGTTTCAGTATTGGCATTGCGTGTTTAATTCTTGTGATCTACTCTTGTGTGTAGATAATTAGTTAGCAGAAAAGAATTGAATCCAATCACGCAAGTAATCTGAAAAATGATGTATTACGGATTGAAATTTTAGCTGATGTATCTCACTATAATCACTGACAAGTGATTTAAAAGTATAGTTGATTTTATTAAAAAAGAAATGTCTCATTTTGTTTTGTTTCGTTTCGTGTGCAAGGTAATAGCATAATCTTATAAGAACCATCGAGTTTGAACTTTCGCTGAAAATAACGTTTTTCCACTATATTTATACATACTTTATTTAGTTATGAAGATTTTTTACTATTATTATTGGTAATAGGATGTTGCGAATAGAGTGTTACTTATGAAAAGCTGAGGACGAAAATAAATAAATAAATAAATGGAGAAGAAATTTACGTACATACAATAATCCTTATATGATGCAAGTTGGGACCGAGCTCGGAACCGTTGCCACTGACCCACTGTGTGACCGATGAAACCAATGCACGTAGCACTACAATTTTTACAAATTTAAAATGTTAAAATAATAATAATGGACGCAAGCTAGAATTAAACCAAGGACAGACTGGAAACAGTGCGAACGAACTAGCATAGCAGTAGGGCACTGTGGAGAACCCTGCAAAGCATTTTTGGAACATATTTTCCGTTTTGTGGCATGATCTATGGACGAACGGATATTGAAAAGATTAGCACCTAACAAAAAAGATATAAACAATAAATTACCAACTATAATTTTCTGTTTTTAAAAGAAACTAAATTAGGAAAAATCCATGGACATGTTTGTCCACCACAAACGGTAGCTGATACGACTTGTGGGGCGAAGAATTTTAAAATTGAATGAACTAGATAGCAAGGACCAATTATTGTTATTATTATTATTGTTGTTGGAACTAAAGAGAGTGAAAAAACGTTTTAATGCATAGAATAGGACGCTGAACAGTTTTAGTATTTTATGTAATCACATTTATAAGATACAGCCTGTTTATTTTTACTATTTTAATCCAGTTACACACCCAGTCACACACATACACACTAACGTATTATTGTAGTTATTTTATTTTTTAAAAATTACATCATTTTATGCACGCTAGTCCAATTTGTAATACAGTAACTAAGGCGTGATCACATGCCGTATGGCTCTATAGAAGCCCGCACGTGATTGGTCAGTAAGATTTGCATCTGCTTGCTGTACTTCTCGCGCGTACGAGATAGACGACCCGCTCGGGAGAGTAATACTCCCGGAAGTACGTTTTTCCGCGCGCTACTCTAGCCAGCTGTTTTACGCGCTATCCTAGCCAGTTGTTTTAAGTTGGTAACAAAATTTATATCATGAAGTACAAGGGGAACAAAACGAGCCCTATATCATGGAGTACAAAGGCATAAGTACTACAACTACTTATCTGCACAAAAGTAAATAAATCACTTTTTAAGTATTATTTTCATATTATTTTAATTTAATAAGTGTTATAAAAACGTAAAAAAATGTAAAAACTCCTCGGGCCGGGTTTGAACTCGCGCCAAAGAGAATTTTATTACTAGCATGTAGCGCTAGCCCACTCGGCCATGAAGGCCGACAGCAGCAAGCGTTTGATTTCTGCTATTTTAATGCAACGTGGCAAGAAGTGGATAACACCAACCAATCAGAACTGTCTTTCTCGTTTCTACTTCCGGGAGCATTACTCTCCCGAGTTAGTCCTCGAGATAGTTATACGCACAAATGTGAAACTGCGCCTCATTGGCTGATAGGATGCAGCGCCAACCTGCATGAATAAAGCTGGCGTCATCCTCCATGTGTTTCGTTGCTTCAAAAGTAATGCAGGATGGCTGCAAGTGTGAGAAATAAAATAAATCAATATTTTTCATGCTGTGCGTATGAATATATGAAAGATGATGTTAATATGCTATTTTTTCCTAAAATTTTAAATAGTGCATTGAGCAATCGATGATTTTAACATTTTCTCCCTCCTTTTTTCTTGTGTTAATATACAGTAATCCCCATGTATTGAAAGACATGCATGTATGCATGTCTGTATGCTTTGAAATGATGGAAGAATGATAAAATATACCTACGTAAGACATATTAAAAGGATAGAAACCTGAAGCATGGGCTGAATCATATCTTATATTGCTGTGTGGTAGTGGTGAGGGGTATAATTTATGCTCCTGGGTGATGAGTAAATGATTTTTCATGTATATTTCAGTATAGCACGCATTGATTGGTTGATCTTAACAAGCATTTTTGGATTAATGAAAATTATCCAAAAATTATATAAAACATGGCGAATACGCGTAAATGTGGGAAAGAAATAAGACTGCGTAAAAACATTATAATCGAATTCCTGAGGTCCGATTCATAAAAACTCTCAAACACAAAATAAAAAAATTGATTTTCCGCGTGAGTAGGTATGTGGTCAAATGTACTCATACTGGATGACGCCAGAAAACAATAGGTATATTCTATTGTAATCAAAGAAATAATACTTTAAATGCATTTTTGCAGCTAAGCCATGTGGTCCACAGTGAAATAAAAGTGCACCATTCGATTCCTAGGATCTAAAACTATAGGCCTGCAAAGTTTGGTCGCTAATTTTCAAAAATTAGTATCATCATATTTTTACACCTTATGTATACTGTATATTTAATGCGATTGCTAAACTGAGATAGATAGAGAGTAAAAAAAAGACATTTTCGTGATACGTTTGAACCAAGTAATAATTTGGTACAACTTGGACCGGCATACAATCCATAAGAAAAATCATGATATGGAAAAAACCAATATAACACCGATTTTTTTTGAAAAACTATCATTTTACATGATTATTATTCGGTAATGATAACTACAGTGCGGATAATAAGATGAAAATATTTTGAGTTAAAATAATAATAAATGTGTGTTAAAATATACTACTACACTAAAATGTTATATACATATCTTCTTGCAGTATATATGTATGTAAACTTAAAAGATAGATGTTTGCTTGTATTCAGGTTTACTTGTAAGCACAAAAAATAATGTTTTTATTTACAACTCTTGTAGGGAAGACTAACGTTTAAACTACTGTATTAATAGGAAAAAATCACATTGCAAAATAACTAATGTACTGTTAACACGTACACATTAATTTGTAAACTGAATAATTTCAATGTCTGACACAACCTCGTTTATGGCGGTGTAGTCAATCATAACTTTGACATACAGTTAGGCGTCGCTATT
This sequence comes from Thermobia domestica, assembly GCF_964235325.1. NCBI lineage: Eukaryota > Metazoa > Arthropoda > Insecta > Zygentoma > Lepismatidae > Thermobia > Thermobia domestica. The sequence goes on from NC_137471.1 coordinate 99,435,746, forward strand.
GTATTGTTACGCGTAATCATTAACAGAGCACAACGAATGCTGTGTTTAACGACATTTCTGCAAGATGGCAGCAATGTTGTTATTAATCTTATAAAAGTCCGTTTCCGCTCCCATTATACTTAATCATAAACGAAATCCCATCGTTAATTGTGCTTTATTTTATTTTTGTGAATGTTGTTTGACTATAACAGGTGTGTATCAAATAAAACATAGTTTTATCATACTGTTACAGTTGAAGATTAACTAAAGATTTATCAACGAGACTAATTTCTAAGAGCGACAAGCGTAGGTCAAGTATTATTCTATTGATTAGATCAGTTAGCAGATTAACTTGCAAAAAGAAGATTATTTATAATATAGTTACATAGTTAATTATCATTTTATGAATTAATTTTGGATTAATGAATTTTTATGTAACGTAAATTTTAATTTTATACTTATGAAATTTACTTTTCCATTTAGATCAAAGATTTTTGCTTTGAAAACTGTATTTATTAAATACACATACGAACGAATCAACTTTTGTTTTTACTCTTTAAGATGTAACCCCAGACAGCACAATGCACGTATAATACCCGTATAGTACATGTACAGCGGGGGACACTTCTAAATGGTACAGCCACCATTTAGAAGTGTCCCCCGCTGTACAATTGCACGGATGCAACATGTGTATCATCTGTATAAATGCACGCCTGTACATGTGATGCACATATACGTCATAGTTCCTATTCAACATCTTTACGTGCACAGGACATGTGCAATGCACATACACGCCCTGCACAAGTGATTTACACCTACTGAGCAGGTGATTTACAAGTAGCACGTATTTGATTTACATGTAGTTCACAGGTGATTTGCATGTAGGACAGCGGTGATTTACACGCAGTAACCAGGTGATTTACATGTAGGACAGAGATGACTTACATGCAGGACACAGGTGATTTCCTCGTATTGCAGAGGTGATGTAAAAGCATATTCCAGATGCATCGAAAAAAGTTTATATATTTGGTGCCTTACGCAGTAACACCATCTGTAACTCTTTGACATCACCTTCAAAGTATTTCACAAGTAACTAACAATTGTCAGTGAGAACTTTATTTTTGGAGTTTATTTGCAACTAGCAAAGTTTTAGGTAGTATCTTTGACAGGTTTGCCAAGTAACAAATAACGCAACATTTTCTGCTGTAATCGATCACAAAAATAATTTTGTAAACCGATGAACTGACACTAGTTACATCATTACAGTGCTCCCACCTGTTGATCTCGTATCGTAGCTCAGCAGACGTTATGGAGTTTTCACAATCATTCAGATGTTATTCGTCGAAAAGTCTCTATAACACCGCATGGAGAAAAAACACCTACCAAAAATGGAGATTTCTTTATATTGTTGATGAGAATGAGAGTCAAAGAATGAAAGTAAAAGTGTACATTTGCGCGGTATTATGGACATCTCATACACTCATGCAGTAGCCGTGCAAATCCCCATGTGAACACAAAGGCTTAAGCACCGGTAATTTAAATGTGCTTCATCCACACAAATGCACATGTGCACATGCACGGCTCAAGCATGGGTTATGTACGTGCGCTGCATCCACGCAAATGCACATGTGTACATAACGGCTACAGCACGGGTTATATAAATGTTTGCTTCATCCATGCAAATGCACATGTGCACATAACGTCTTGAGCACTGGTTCTGTACGTGCGCTGCATTCACGCAAATGGACATGTGTACATAACGGCTTAAGCACGGGTTACGTACGTGCGCTGCATCTATACAAATGCACATGTGTATATAACGGCTACAGCACGGGGTATATAATTGTGTGCTTCATCCATGCAAATGCACATGTGCACATAACGGCTTAAGCACGGTTACTTTACGTGTGCTTCATCCACGCAAATGCGTATGAGTACATAACGGCTTAGGCACGGGCTACAAAAGTGTTTTGTCCACGCAAATGCATATGTGCAAATGCACTACTGAAACGTTATGTACGTGTGCATAACCCACGTAAATGCACATGTGCACACACATGGGTTATGTATGTGTGCTTCGTCCACGCAAATTCACGTGTACGGTTGATGCAGGTTTTATGTATATGTTCATCATCCACACAAATGTACATGTGCACATGTACGGCTTATGCATGGATAGTGCACACGTGTCTTACACGTACGTGTTGTCTGGGACATGATTAAAATTTTAAAAATGCATTTTTTGCTTATGATTGTTACTTATTTTTAACGATTCGATTACTATTTTTAATTTTTGTACGTTTCATCATTGCATGCAATTTTTATACATTCGTCTAAGATAATATATTTCTACGTTTCATTACATGAAACTTTTACTATAATTTATATTTAGGTTTAACTAAGAAGGAATATTTACACATAAACGATTATGTTTAATTTACACTTTTAATGCTTTAGAATCATTTCATATTTATGAGTGTTTATTATAGTAAAACTTTTTCTGGCAATTGTTTATTTTTTATTACTTGCTGTTTACTATTTTCTTACAACTTTACAAGTTTTTATTTAATAGTTAAAATATATTTGTTAACGCAAATAACATTTTAGTATATTAGAATTTACTTTCTTCATTACATACAATATTAGATTGTTTTATTATAAAGAAACTTTACAACTATAGATTTTAATATGCACGTGTCATTACAAAAAATGTTCTGTAAAAACTTTAACATTATATTTTATATTTTGTGCTGATTATTTGTAATACACTAAATTAATTTTTATTTTTATAGATGGATTTCCTCGGCAAATCGTTGCTAAATGATTTCAACGAGTTGGACGAGATCTATTTGGCGGCAGTAACTGAAGGCCTAGATACCAAAGAACAGGTTTCGGAGGCGTGGTGGTGCATAATGGATAATCAGCACCAGGGACTGCGCGGAACCGAAAGGTATAATACCTTGCTAAGTTCTCTTTTCATTTTCATTCAAATGTACAGCCCCTTATATTGCAATATGCTGTCAGGCGCGGATATCATCGACTTGTTCGTGCACAGATTTTTCAGGGAACAAGTCATGTACCAGTGGGCCCCTGACAAATATGTGCATTTTAACTATTTTCAGCGTGGACAAATTGATAAGATAAATGCGGTAGAAGTAGCCGATTTCTGCAATTATGGTACGCGATTTTTTCGACTAATCATGTGGTGCCATCTGTTGCTCACAATCCTGTATCTCCGGCCCACCACGAATTTCAATCCTTGGAAAATACACTTCAAGATGACGACCTTAATTTAATTGATGAGATTATTAATGAGCTATCACTTTTAGATACAGATGGTGCACAGATCAGTCAAAATTACTCTGTTGTTAATCGTGATGAATTTGGAACATCTGATTATGTGGAGGCCTTGTTTAATGAATTATTTGAAAACGGGCAAAACCATGTGAATGTTGTAAATGATGAAGTAGATTGAAGTGTACAATGTTCACGAGATACTCGGGATTACGGGAGGGTTTCTCCACAGCCTGAAACATCCGACTATGTTCCTTTTGCGCAACGGAGCGCTCAAAGAGATGTGAAGAATAAAGGAGAAGGTAACTTTGAAGTTGTGCGTAAAAGCAGAAAGAGTTTCATCAAGTTTAACTTGGACAAGAAATTGCGGTTAGACCAAGGGGAAAGCAAGAAATTAGAAATCCTGCGGCATATATTAAAAACTTAATAAACTTCGCATTGAATAATGTACTTGACGGTGCGAGACCTAACGATTTTGTTTCAATATACATTCATTTCGCTAACAGTAGGAATAACAAAGGAGTGTATGTTCCATGAAAAAGGGGCAAAGATATTTGTGCACAATCCATATTAGCTTCCATTACTAGGATGATAAATAGTAATGAAGACTGCCTGTTAGGTAACCAAGTCATATTTCGATTTCATCTAGTAAATGCGATGATTGGTGCTGGAAGAAATAGAAGTAAGAATTCAATGAACAAATATTTACCTATACAAGATTTTTTGGTTGAACATGTAGTAGAACTTCCAGAAGCGATACGGACAAACTTTGGCCAAGAGTATCGCTTGGGATATAGCTAAACATAATGAATCTCGTTCAAAAGTCAATTAACAAATTAAAGTCGGTACACATTAAAACATAAAGCTAATGCCCTCTGTATATATGCAGGTGTTAGCGTTGAAGGAAAAATGAGTGCGATTCTAATGTTGATTTCTTTCAAAAACATCTCAGTCCAAATTATCAGATTGTAATTTATGAAAGGGATTCTGAAGACAAACGTAAATTTAGATTACGTTACCCAGAAACAGAAGAACAGCGACTAGCATCACACGAAGCAAAGCCTATTTTAAATTTTGCGATGAACGTGGCAACATTGGACACTTTAGAGCAATTACAACAATTACATCATTTTTAAGAAAGGAAAGTTATTGTTTAAATTGTTTATCGGGTTTTTGTGGTCTTAAACGCCTACATAAGCGTGAGTTAATCTGTTCATTCTGCGAACATTTACATTTGTAAATATTAATATGGATAAAGTAAAATGTAATGCATGTAACATATTTTCCTAGGGGTGAATGTTTTGACAATCACTTAAAACGTAATATAGCTGGTAAGAATGTATGAATATGTTAAAATTTGCACCTACTGTAATATCATGTATGATTTAAGAACTCGTAAATCGATTCATACCTGTGTGGAATACTTTTGCAGTACATATGAGCATGTGCAAGGAGACCACAGATGTGACGAAACTGAAATCAACTCATAATAAGTAGCTTCTTTATATTGTCTATGCTGTGAAAACTGCTCAAACCGGAAAACGAGCATGGGGAAAGGGAGCATGAGGTGTGTTTAGTATGCCTTAGACGTTTATGTCATGCATGCATAATCATTGATGAGCCCTACAATACATGTGGTGATGAAAACGGTAACCGCTCGTTTTCTTTTAACCATTGATGCGTTTAAAACGCAATTTTATTAGATATACCTGTATTTAGCAAGATTTGTGTAGTGGCGTATAATGGTTCACGCTGTGACATCTTGTGTATGAGATCTCATTGAGTCCCCGCATATAATTCCCAAAACCTTAATTCAGAGTCAAAAGATTTTTAGTATCTCTATTGGAAATAAGATCATTTTGAGAGATTCTCTTCCTCGGGGTTAAGCTGTTAAAACTACCGAAGACGTAAGGCCTTAGAGGTAATTAAAAGGGAGATTTCCCCTATTCGTTTCTCACATGAAAACCAAAATTATGTAGAATCTCCCAGAATAGAGTACTATAGACCGAGGGCCAAGGGGGTGATAACTTCCTCTCTAGGGAATTTTTGTCACTATATTAGAAATCTTCCTTAGGGTCCTTAAAATAAAAAAATAGTTGTTCGTCAACATATAAGTGAAACAACTGGGTCCTGGGGCCCTTAACCCTTTAGCACCCGTGTATATTTAGACATCGATGGGATCTCTAAATGACTGTAGATCAAACCGTTAGTGCAAACCGTTTGAAAACATCCCCTTTCGCGAGTTTCAGTTTAAGTCAGACATAGAATAGGATAAGTAAATGCATTTTATTATTGACGTAGCTTGCAGCGTTGCCACGTAATAACTGTACATTGACACAAAGTCATTCGTACTTCCATGAAAATCCATTATTATGAACCCCTTGAAGACTATAAAATGCATATCTCTGATGCTATTTGATGGATGAAGCCGAAATTTTTCGTTTAAATTGCACTTAAAGAGAACACCTAAATACATTTTATTATTCACCTAGTTAGCAGTGTTCCCACGTAATAACTAAAAGAATCGCGAGAAGGGACATTTTAGGGATATTTTCTTAAATATCTCTCAATAATTTTTTTTCGTACGCAGAAATCTCTCGTTCGTTACGTAAACTGAAAGCCTACACTCTTCCAAATCGATCGAGGTATAACTTGTTCGGGTTGAACTAACGGTCGGAACATCGACAGTCACTCGTACTTTCATGAAAATCTATTTTGAACTCTGAAAACTATAAAAAAACAAATTTCCCTTGCTACTATTTGATGGATCAAGATGAAATTTTCAGTGTAAGTTGAACATGAAATGGGACACAAATACACTACATTTTTCACGTAGTTTGCAGTGTTGCCACATAAGAACGAATCGCGAGAAGGGACGTTTTTAGGGGAAATTTTCTTAAATATCCCTTAATTCGTTTCCTTTGTACATAGAAATGTCCCGTGTATGACGTAAACTGAAAGCCTACAGTCTTACAAATCGACCGAGGTATAACTTGTTCCAGTGTTACGCTAACGGTTTGATCTACGGTCATTTAAAGAGATCCCATCGATGTCTGTATATATACACGGGTGCTAAAGGTTTAACGGCCGCAGGACCCAGGTGCTGCACTTATATGTTGACCAACAACTATTTTTTGATTCTAAGGACCCTAAGAAACATTTGTAATATAGTGGCAAAAGTTCCCTAGGGTGGGAGTTATAATCGAGTAGTACTGAAGAACAACAGCGGTTGGAGGAATGGCACGAAGAACGTGTACGATCGGGAGAGCATTTTAATTTGCAAAACGATATGCTGGAGAACTGCGAAAATGTGAGAATTTTTACAGGAGCAGTTGTCAAATTTACAAGTATTATTGAAGAGAAAACGGGTGGATTACAATGTTTTCTGAAGAAAGTATCACTGTTTTCCCATCTTTGGAGTTCAATCATGAAACTAAAACAAATGAAAAAGCAATGAAATGGCTAAAATATATGGAACACAAAACGAGTATAGAAATCCAGCATGCTGGACGGAATGGAGAGCAATCTTTTGGAAGGTATAATGTTGACGGATACCCCACTGAGCTCAACGCTGTCTTTGAATTAATGGGTTCGTACTAGCACGGCTGTAAGCTGTTTCCCAAATAACCGTCGTATAATACATTCGTATAACCGTATAATAAGCGCATGGTCCGTATAATACATTCGAAAAAAGATATCAAGATACGGAACTCCGTCGTGAATATTTCACGAAAACTACAAAAGAATTTGTATGAGATTTGGGAGTGCTCTTGGGAAGATTAAGTTCGCACAGATGTAGAGTTGCAAAAGATTTTTAAAGAACATTGCACTTATAGCAGCGGCTTTTTTATTCCAAAGAGTTGCTACAACGGAGGTTGTACGGAAGTTTTTCCTTCGTAAGCCAATTGTACCGACGACGAAAAGATCTATTACTACGATATTACATCGTTATATCCTTACGTTATTGCAAGGAAACCTCTTCCGATGGGACCATCTAAGATACATAAGCGGCAGGGTTTCCCCAATGTGGGAACCCCAAAACAGCGTTTGTTTTCCGTTCTCCAGTAAGTGGTGCAAAAACGATTAATATTTGGACTTTGCAGCTCATGTATGGATGATGAATCTAGTGACAATATCACACATAGTGATTCTGAACGTGCATTGAATGGAACATTTTGTACAGCAGAGCTTCACCGTGCTCTTGAAAACGGTTATCAAATCATCAACATATATGAAAGTTGGAAATTTGAACTTATGGGTTCTGAAGATCGAAATTCACCTAGTTTAATCCCGGACTATGTGAATACCTTTCTTCAAATTAAGCGGGAAGCCGAGATTATCCTGCTTGGTGTAAAAGTGAAGACAAGGAAAATACACTGACGATTATTATGCTCATGAAGGCATAAAATTAAATAAAGAAAATTTCAATTCACTTTACGGTAAATAGGGACAACGTACAGATATATCGCAGTGTGTGATTGTTCATAATGGGACTGCATTTCATCGGTATCTTAACACCAAAATATGAGGTTCATGGCGTTATTTTAGTTGGTGAAATACCCACTTATTCCCACATATAAAGACCTGGTAAGTGAGAATGTACCTCTGGAACTTTCTAACGTCATACTTGCTGGTTTTATTACTTCATGGGCCAGGCTACAATTATACGACTTGCTTGTAAGTGTTGAATCTGACGATGTTATTTACTGATACAGATAGTATAATGTTTACGTGCAAAAAAGATAAAAAACCTCCGTTAAAGCTCGGCAACTATTTGGGTGATCTAACTGATGAAAAAGATGGAAGGTGGGAGTTTGTAACATTTATAGGGCCTGGGCCAAAAAATTATAGTATGAGGCTTTAAAATATGTCTGGGGATTTCGGTAAATTCACAAAATTAAGAGGGATTTCATTGAACGATAGAACTTCTCAAAAAATAAACTTTGAGAGCATCTATAGTTTAGTGAGTGGAGAAATCGATGCAACAAATATAGAAAATCCAAATAGAATCGTGCGAAAACGGTTCAGGATCTCTTCACGCAAAAAGACGTAAAAAATGAAAACGTATTAACGACACATTATAGTGGGCCTATACCAGACACGAAGTTTACTTCATGCTTATGTACAATAATTTTTGCCTGATCTATAAGCTGTAATATGTGGGTTTTTAAAATTTGTTTATTAAAGAAACTATTTAGTAGACTGTCAATTATTTAAATTAATTTATTGTTAATATATTTTTTAATGTATTCTCGTGATAAAGTACTCAACAGAACAAATTTGTTGTGAACTTGTAAATAAAGAATTCGAAAACTTGTATGCTATTATGTATGAATGTGTATGTATGTATATGAAGTATTTGTTGCATACATTCATTTTCAAACAAGATGGTAAAATTTCGACATCCGTCCACCATTTTAATTTATGTCCAGGTAAAACCTGTTTTGTAAATCGTTTATTAAAAGAACGTGAACAAATGTTTTCTATAAAATTTAATGAAATTGGTTTATGCTTTAGCGGAATAATACCAAACTTGGATGCAAGTTCATAAATACGATATCTCGAAGGTATCCCATATATGAAGTTTTGAAATACAAGAAAATGCATTATTAATATTAGATTATTTATTGTCTGAAACAAATGATGTTGCAAACTTATTTACAAAATATGCAAATACTAAAGAAATTAACTGTAATATCCATTGTACAAAATTTATTTCCGAAAGGAAAACACGCGCGATATAATTTTCAACGCATATTATATTATAGTACTTAAAAATCCTCGTGATAAGTTACAAATTCAATATTTAGCTGAACAAATTATGCCACGTTTTAGTAAAGTTGTAAATGAGTTCAAATATGTAACACGTCAACCTCACACTTATTTATTATTTGATTTAACGCGAAAAACAAATGATACATTACTTTTGCGTACATATATTTTCCCCGATGAAACACTGTATGTATATCCAAATTTAAAAGACAGTAATTCAGTAGTTTACGTTTAGATTAGCTCAAGATGTTGAGGGTGAAACACATTGATATTCTACGCGCATCGTGCAAATGTAAAAGTGCAAAGCGAGAAAAAAATTATACGCCATGCATCCAGTGATTACTATTTCACAAGTTGCTAAAAATACAAAAAAAGAAAAATTCTGTTGATTTCGCATCAGAAGAAACGTTTACGTAAACAAAAGGACCTTACGTGCTTTATTGGCGCAAAGTACAGCATTTAATAAGAAAAACAATTTTATTACAAAAGGTGCTGCGTTTTTATCAACAATACAAAGACCATTACTTGGTGCAGTAGCAACTAGTTTACTTGGAAGGTAAATATGGTAGAATTTCGTAAATAGATTTTAGTTCCTGAAAATGCTATGCAACAAATGCATACAAATATAAAATCTATAAATACACGTCAATAGCGTTTGGATGAAGAAATGAATATCTTAAAACGTACTGATGTTAGTATTGAAGAAAAATAGAAATTGTATCAGAAAGCATTACATCAATGTTTAAATTAGTTTCACAAAATCCGATTACATTACCAATTATTGAAAAAGAAGTTCAAGAAATATCTAAGGTAAAAATAATTCTATTTTACCTCTTGTATCAGACATTTTACAACCAGGACGACAATTACACCGATGGGAAACATCTATTATTAAAACAATTGACAAGTTAAATTTCATTGCGAAAAACTGGGAATTGTACATATTCAAGGGAAAAACAGGTTCTTATATTACAGATTTAATAAATGATGTATGTACACGGAAATATTGAAGAAATCTATTAGGTATTCATAAATTTAAAAAAAAATTATAAGATGAACTTAATGTACTGCGTGGATTCATTTTTACACCAATAGTGAAAACACTTAGTAAAGTTAAAAAATCCTTCCTAAAGTTAAGAAGTCATTCAGTAGTAACATATATATTTAAAAATTGGAAAGAATATAAAACGTAAAAATGGCAAAATTGTCAAAAATGTGCTATGGTTATACGAATACTTCTTTATTATCAAAACATTATAACCAAAAAGAAAATCAGAAAAGAAACTGAAAGATTCGTTAGCATCTGGACATTCATATACATTACATGCACAAGCGCGTAGTGTTTGAACGTAAACAATATTATGTTAGTGCACCGAATGAAGCATTACAAATAAATTTAGCAGATATGCAAAATATTGCAAAGTATAAAAAAATTATAAATATATTTTGTTGTATAGATATTTTCACGGTACGCGTATTGTGTTCCTTGAAACACAAAAACAAGTCTTCAAATGGTTAAAGCAATCACAATTTTTAAAAACTCTTAAACTACCTGTGTTATATGTGCAAACTGACTTAGGTACAGAATTTTATAATCGTCATATAAAACGTTTATTTAAAGAATATGAAATTAATTATTACAGTGTACATTCGGAAATTTAATGTGGGTTAGCAAAGCGATTAATAAGAACATTAAAAGAAAAACTGATCGTTACTTTACTGCTAAAAATACATATCGTTATATTGATGTTTTAGATTAAATGATAATCATACTTATTATAGTAGTATTAAAATGACGCCTGCAGATGTAAAGCATTCTAATATTGATGAAGTTTGGGATACGTTGTACGCTGATAGAATAAATAAAAGGAAATTAACGTAAGTTTTAACCGGGTAATTATGCAGGTGTAAATATAAACAGAAGTTAGAGAAAGGATATTTACTAAAATGGTTACAAAATTTTTTATTATTGATAAATGTATTCCATCAAACCCAGTTACTTATAAATTAAAAGATTGGAATGGAGATGGAATTAAAAGATTATTTTACATAGAAGAATAACAAAAAGTAAATCTTAATTGAAACAAAATATTTTTAATTGAAAAAGTATTAAAACGTAAGAGAGGTATGATATATGTAAAATGTTTAGGTTATCCTTCAAGTATGAATTCATGGATTAAATTAAATTCTATACACTCTTCAAAATGAGTTCAACGATAAAATTTCTGTTACTCTACTTTCAAATGCTGGTAGTGAAATTTTTAATTATACAACTTTATTTATAGTAAAACTTGTACAAGCTATTCACTAAGTGATGGAGAATAGTATGTTGCATTAACACATCTTAATATACCATTTAGTTTTTATATTCGTGAAAATGAAAAAATGTAATTCAATCCATTATTGATGAACTTGAGACAATAGCATTGATATCACACAAGGATATGATTCTTCCGTTCATTCTACTTTAAAAATGATTCCTGAACATGTACGCCTATTAAAATATTATAAAAATAGATATCAAATTTTTATTAAACCTTTAAGATTAGATCAATATATAATTGGAGTAGCACATAGATTACATGTACCTGGTTTTATAAATGAAAATACAAATGATGTACATGATACTATTTTTGTAAAACCTTCTAATCAGAAACTTCCTGTTATTGCACGCGAAGTTTTCGTGTAATTTAGAATATATTATTCCAAATATTATTCTGTGTTGATATTGTAAAACATGATAATATTGGACCCATAGTTCGTAAAGTTAGTGCGTATAATATTGAACATGTAAATGTAAAATGTTCTCCATTTCAAATACCACATTATGTTAAAGTTGAAGGGACATTTTAACACAATCGAAGTAAATTTAAAAGAACATGGTTTAAATTACCATTTGAATTTGGAACTTCAAACTCCTCATTTTAAACGAAAATGATTTCTGAAAGTATAGATAAGTTTTTACATCACATTAGTTTCCGATCCTAGTAATGATGTATATCCAAAAATAACCCATCGCGTTTTATAAATCAAAAAATATTCAATTATCAGAAACCGATTGGTATGTATGATTAAGTGAATTACATGTTCTTTTAACATGTTATAATGTTACCGATGTTAAAAATGTTATTTGGTATAAACTAAAAAATGAAACGAAAAAAGTAAAATTGTAAGTTGATATTATCCGTCCGTACATCATGTCACTGAAAAATTAAATAAAATTTTAAGATAAAATTTTCAGTATCGAATTTTGTACAAGTAGAATGTAGTGAACGCGTTGAGTCGGTTACTTTATCACCAACATTAGCATTACAATTAAGATTTCTTGTAAATAAAATGTATTTCATTCTCGTGGATTTAAACAACCGTATGTTGATATTGGTTATCCACATCAATTTTTTATTTATACTGATATACAATATCAGTTTTTAGGTTATACAAAAGCACCATTATTACATATTAAATACTATCAAATATTAAGTATGGTAAAGTACGAACAATAACATTTTAAGATATTCATTATTTACCACTTGCAAAATTTTCCTTTAACACTATTGAAATACTACTAAAAGACCATACAGGGCGAAATTTGCCATTTCTTCCTCGGACACTGAGTGGAACAATTCATTTTAAGTGCTCTCCTAATACAAATTAATTCATTAACTTTATTTTAAAAAATGAAATTTAAACATCATTACTGTTATGGTATTCCATACTTTTCAGGATGTGTATATCAACGGGGAGATGGTATAGGTAGTTTCTTTCAAGGATTATTTCGTTTTCATTACCATTTCTTACAGGTGAAAAAACATTAGGTCGTCAAGCATTACAAACTGGTATAGAAGTAGCTGGTGATGTGTTAGAAGATACACCATTTAAAGAATGTATTCGTGCACGCGTAAAAGCTGGTGAAACATTAAAGACAAAAGCTGGTAAGAAAGTTGGTCAGTTAACTGGTAGTGGTAAAAGACGGGCACGCAAACGTAAAGCTCCGACAAATAGTCGATTTGGACCTCCTGCAAAACGTAAGCGCAACAACAATAACGAAAATAGTAAAATAAAAGTAAAAAAGTGGAGTTAGTGATATATTTTCATGATGGCATTACTTAATTGAAAAATTGTAGAATGTTGCACTAATGATCTTGATTTATTTCGTACTCCAATGACACAAACTGCCACTGAATCTTCAAATACTGCTGAATATCGACCAATTTCAACATTAACTTCTGATGACCCTATTGATTTTTTATTCCTGGTGAAACTTGGAAATATATTCAAACTGCATATCTTTATGTACGTCATAAAATTACAAAAGCTGACAATACATTTTTACGAGAAAATGATCTAGCACCAACAAATAATTTCTTGTATTCATTATTTAGTCAAATTGACATTTCATTAAATAATAAATTAATAACTTCTTTAGCAGGATTTTATCCTTATCATGCATACCTTGAAACATTACTATTCACGTGATGCTAGTGATACACATTTAAAATTGGGAATTTGGTACAAAGATACCTCTGAACACTGATATATTAGGTGCCGATGACTTTTCCACGTCCTAATTATGTTAAAAATAATAAATCTTGAAATGTATGGTCATGTGTATACAGACATGATGGTTTACCTTGTGCAATTGTAAATAAAGTAGGTCTTCGTATAAATTACATCGTAGTAAAGATGCATTTTGTTTACTGTCTCCTACAAATACTTCTTATAAAGTAAAACTTGTAGATGTTACTTGACATATACAACGCATAGATGTTGCACCCCATTTAGCTATGGAAATCGATACTAATATGCTTCGTGAAACAACAAAATACCCTCTTAGAAGAGTTCAAACAAGATCTTATACTATTATTGCAAATGTTAATTCATACAATTTTGATATTTTCTTGGGTAACGCACCTAAAGACAGTGTCATCGAGTTTGTTTCTAATTCGGCATTTAATGGGAAATATGAACTAAATCCATTTCATTTTCAACACTAACGTTAACAAACTGGAGTTACAGCTCGGATCAAAATATTTTTCTCCCAATCCCCTTACCCCAGATTTAAAAAAGATTTGTACCTACTAAGTTACCATTTTGTTTTCCGGTACTAGTTTATATTATAAAGATTATGCACATACTATTACCCGTTAGGAATATCCACTCGGCTACTCTTTATGCATTTATCCTGTCACCTACAGCAACATTAGATGATTGTACGTGGGACATTGTGCTGAAAATTTAAGTGAACCTATAACTTGTATATGCACAATTTGATTCTCTAATTCAAATTGATAAAGATAGAAATATATATACTGATAATACTTTTTAAAATCATTTTAGTAAAAGTACAAGTGTAAGGATTAAAAAATTACATGTGTCCTACTGGTACAAAGTGTGTGTTTGACAACCTATATTGTAATATAGTGGCTGCTCATTATTAATAAGAGCTGCAAGGTTCCATACCATGAAGTGTTTCAAAAGTATTTTCCTGGCGTTAGAACCAATTATTATTGGAAAAGTTATAAAACTATGCTTCAATAATATTTTCAATGTTATTTCAATTCATGAAAATATTTCACAAGTGTCACTAAGTCTTCCAACATATATGCCTATCTATATAAAATGTTTTCTGATGTGAAGAGATGTTTCAAATAGAAAAAAGCAATGTATACTGATGAAATTATAAGCGTCACCCCGTGATAAACTTACTGGTGCAAATGGCATGAAATTTACGCACTTGATAGAATACCTAAAACTGTACAACTACCATGTGGATTAACAATTAATTTAGCCAAATCGAATTCATTAGGCACATATAGGGTGTGTGTATTCATTGTTAAAAATCAAAGAGGCTACTACCTTGATAGTCTTGCGTTACTACTTACGAAAGAAATAAAAAGTTCTTAAATAAAAATTGCAAAATATATCTTACAAATAATTCCCTATATCAATACCATAATTCTATCGTGTATGAATATTTTGTTTTGCTTTTTCATCATATTGTACCTAACAAAGTTCTTAATCATGTTTAAGTTTGTTCAATAAAAATCTTAAACAGAATGATAAAATTGTATTTAACCATGTACGCAAAATATTAAAAGAAAAAACAAATAAATTAATAAATTTTATATTTATAGTTTTAAATCTTGTGTTTTAATTTACAAGATCATATAAAATACTAGCAGCGTTCACCCCGCTTCGCTGCGGTCACCCCGGAACGCAATAAACTTTGTTACTTAGATAATTTTTACTTTTTCGCTTTCAAGTGATATGACAGCGTTCACCCCGCTTCGCTGCGGTCACCCCGGAACGCAATAAACTTTGTTACTTAGATAATTTTTACTTTTTCGCTTTCAAGTGATATGATAAAAACCATAGAAGATTGCAGTAAATCTTAACATTATATCGCCTGTCATTTATGTTAACCCGCCCCGCTTCGCTGCGGTCATCCCGGTGCTGGCATATTGTAAAAGTGTCTGTAAAAATAAGCAAATCAATTAAAAAATTTTAAACAGAAAATTCAAGCTATTTTCCGCTGTATATCGCCTGTCATTTATGTTAACCCGCCGAGTGACACGGTCATGCGGGTTGCATATAAATACGTTTATTTTTACCTATGATGAACTAATAACAAAGGATTTGTACGTTATGGACACTTGAATGGTCAATTATCTCAAGACACTGGTAATTAAAAATTAAAGTGATATGATAAAAACCATCTAGGGTCCAAATCCTAATAACCCCCCAAAAATGAAAGAAATTGGTTCAGCCGTATTAGCGTGATGAGCGGACAAAGAATTGTACGTTCTCTTTTATATATATAGATAAAAGGTGTCATAACATTGCAAATGCACTAATTAATGCTATTGGTCTTTCATGTTTCCACCAAATACATAATAATTGTGCATTACGAAATGCACATCCTGATGTTTTCAAAACAATGCGATTATTATTACTTGTAATAGTATGAAACGAACACAAATCATTAAATACGTTCGCATGTAATGTGTAATGATGGACATTGTTTACTTTCCAAATCAATAAAATTATCTAATGCAAAAATCTTTTAATCGAAAGTGATTTTTCTGTACTTTTACAAGAAAAGGTTGCATCTTTCCATAGTTGATATATAAGGTTACGTATGTGTGATACAGTATAACCGCATTTATTATTCCAATTTAGTCCATGTAAGTTTAATGTTAACCAATCAATTTGTTTTTGAGAACTTAACAGAAGTAAATTAAATTTTACTGGTGATTTTATTAAACAGTGCAAATTTACTATCATGACACGCAGTTAAACAAAATTCACGAATGATAAGTTATTTATCTGAAAACTTAAAACCCTGTATGCCAATGATATGTTGGTCTACACATGTGAAATTTCATACTTACGTTGCATGAAAAACAGGATAATTTGTACAACAAATTCAGTGTTCTTTAATAACACACGGGTTTCACGTATAAAGTTTATACTTGAGATTTTAGTATGTTCTTTTTCAAATAATTCATATAATTCAAGACGAATTCCTTCACTGCATAGATACTGTACTGGAAGCAGACCAATGTTCTCAGGATTTACTAGTATTGGATGAAAATGTTAAGTACACATTGTTTTTAGTACGCACGGTTCACTAATATACTTTTCATTACATAAAACAAAAAGTATTTTCACGAAACATTTTTCACACATTTGGTTTTCTTATTCACAGTTCACTCACATTCACTATATAAATTAAATCTGTATTTTTCAAGCAAAATGCGCACAAGATCATCTCTTGCATTCGTATCGTGTTAGTTTACCATATGTGATATCAAAATAGTCTTTTGTTAAAGATCCAATAGCATGGGTTAAACCATATATATAAAACAATTCGTCCTGTATACTTGGACTCACTAGCACAGACCATGCACGTAATCCTAGAATGTCATCACAATAAAAACATTCATGAGACTACTGGATGTTTCATTTCGGTAACCTGCAAAACACATCAGTAGTAGAAAATGGATCGATCTGGGCCAGATCTGGCTCACTGTTTAACAACTCACAAGCCCCTGGGAAAATGACCACCATGCACCGTGAGCCCACGGTCTTTTACGACCTCCATTTTAGGGGTGAATTCGTTCCCTTTTATGACCTCCATTTTAGGGGGTGTACCCGTTCTCTTTTACGAGCACATTTTAGGGGGTGAACTCGTTCCCTTTTACGAGCCCCCCCCTGGGAATTGACCACCGTACAACGTGAGCCCATGGTCTTTTACGACCTCCATTTTAGGGGTGAACTCGTTCCCTTTTATGACCTCCATTTTAGGGAGTGTACTCGTTCTCTTTTACGACCTCCATTTTAGAGGGTGTACTCGTTCCCTTTTATGAGCATATTTTTCAACCCTTATTTTAACATAGCAGATAACATGTAAGATTACGAACACATATAAGAGCAGAAGACTACATAACATAGCAGGCCTCCATTTTAAGGGTGAACTCGTTCTCTTTTATGAGCATATTTTTCAACCCCTATTTTAACATAACAGAAATGACATAAGAATACGTAACATAGCAGGGTATACTCGTTCTCTTTTATGAGCACTTTTTCAACATAGCAGACAAAGAACATAGCAAAGGGGTACGAACACATAACATAACAAGGGTGTACTCGTTTCCAACCCCTATTTTAACATTGGTGATAACACATAAGATTACGAACACATAGAAGAGAAGATAACACATAACACTACGTAACACACAGCAGAGCAGATAACACATAAGAGTACCTAACATAACAAGGGTGTATTCATTCCCTTTTATGAGCATATTTTCCAACCCTTATTTTAACATAGCAGAAATTACACTGAGACTATGAACACACAGCACAACAGATAATACATAGCACAGCTAATAAAAGAGCATGGCGTATTTTCCAACCCCTATTTTAACATAGCAGAAATTACGAACACATAGAAGAGCAGATAACACATAACATAGCAAGGGTGTATTCGTTCTCTTTTATGAGCATATTTTTCAACCCCTATTTTAACATATCAGATAACACATAAGATTACGAACACATAACATAGCAAGGGTGAACTCGTTCCCTTTTCCAACCCCTATTTTAACATAGCAGAAATGACATAAGAATACATAACTCATTCCAACCCTTATTTTAACATAACAAGCAAAGATTACAATCGAACACCCACGGTCTACAGATAATCATTTTAGAGGGTGTATTCATTCATTCTCTTTGATGACCATTTTTTCCACCCCTAATGAAATTACATAGGAGAGCAGATAATACATAAGATTCGTTCCCTTTTATGAACACTTTTTAGAGGGTGAACTCGTTCCCTTTTATGATTACTTTTTCAACCCCTATTTGAACATTTTAACATAGCAGAAATGACATAAGCATGTCCTCAAACTACTGACCATCGTGAACAAAGGTCAAACTAAGAAACGAAACAACATATCGAGGTGCTGTTTCCACATTTAGCAATTGGTCATCAAAAAAGTACTGACCATCAAGGTCAAAAATTAAAACTCGAAAACAGAGCCACATTTAGCAATAGGTCATCAGGTACTACAAGTTCCAAAATTAGTGGTCATCGAGGTCAAAGGTCAAAATACTTAAAACCCAATTACTCGTAAACGAAGCAACATATTCAGGTGTTGTTTCCAAATCTAGTAATAGGTCATCAACTAGTACATGTTAAAAAGTACTCATCATCGAGGTCAAAGGTCAACATACTTAAAACCTAATAACACGAAAACTGAGCCACATATTGAGGTGCTGTTTCCACATTTAGTAATCGGCCACCAACTACTACAAGTTCCAAAATAATGATCATCGAGGTCAAAGGTCAACATACTTAAAACCCAATTACTCGTAAACGAAGCAACATATTCAGGTGTTTCCAAATCTAGTAATAGGTCATCAACTAGTACATGTTAAAAAGTACTGATCATCGAGGTCAAAGGTCAACATACTTAAAACCTAATAACACGAAAACTGAGCCACATATTGAGGTGCTGTTTCCACATTTAGTAATCGGCCACCAACTACTACAAGTTCCAAAATAATGATCATCGAGGTCAAAGGTCAACATACTTAAAACCTAATAACTCGACAACTGAGCCACATATTGAGATGCTGTTTCCACATTTAGTAATTGGTCATCAGGTACTACAAGTTCCAAAATAGTGATCGTCGAGGTCAAAGGTCAACATACTTAAAACCTAATAACTCGAAAATGGATCCACATATTGAGGTGCTGTTTCCACATTTAGTAATTGTTCATCAACCACTGCAAGTTTCAAACATAATGACCATCGAGGTCAAAGGTCAGCATACTTAAAACCTAATAACTCGAAAACGGATCCACATATTGAGATGGTGTTTCCAAATCTAGTAATAGGTCATCATGTACTACATGTCCCAAGATAATGACCATCGAGGTCAAAGGTCAAAATACTTAAAACCCAATTACTCGTAAACGAAGCAACATATTCAGGTGTTGTTGCCACATTTAGTAATTGGTCATCAGGTACTACAAGTTTCAAAATAATGATCATCGAGGTCAAAGGTCAAAATTTAAAACCTAATAAGTAGAAAATGAATCCACATATTGAGGTGCTATTGTCACATTTAGTAATTGGTCATCAACCACTGCAAGTTCCAAAAATAATGAACGCTCAATGAACCAATGAACGCGAATAACTCTTAAACAGAGCAACGTTTTGAGGTGCTGTTTCCAAATCTAGGAATACGTCATGAACTACTACATGTTCTGAAAACACTGACCATGGAGGTTAAAGGTCAAATATTTAAGCTTTAATAACTTTAAACAGAGCCTGTGTGACCTATTCAGTTTTGTACCAAGTAGAGAGAAGTGAAGAATGAAAAAATATTACTGGCTTACTTCGAGAAAGAAAGCAACAATATACATTTTAACTAGCTGCGTATTTTAAATCATTTTGTACTATTTAAATAAACAATCGGATAAATTTAACCGGCTCAGAAGTTCAATACTATTTTGTACTCTTGAGTGAGCTTTCCAATTTTGTAGCAAGAAGGACCATTTTTTAAACTAACTCAGAATTTCATTTCATTTTGTAATACTCAAATTTGGATGAAGTGTTTAGTTTTGTACAAACCAGAAAAATTTGATTGGATTATTTCCTTAGGTACCAGCTGGAAAAAGTGAAGGGCCATTATTCAAATAAACGAAGGAATACCAACTAGAAAAAAAGAAGTGAAGTATGAATAAAATTTAGGTGGACTATTTTCTTTTGTACCAACTGGAAAAGAGAAGAAGAGCTACTTAAACTAGCTCATTATGTACTGTTTAAGGAAACGAAAATTGACTATTTAACTAGCTCAGAATTTATGTTCTACTTTTTATACCAACGAGAAAAAATGAACTAGCTGAATATTTAAATATACGAAAGAATAAATTTAAGTGACCTATTCAATTTTGTACCAATGAGAAATGGCTCAGCAAAAGGCGAAGAACGACTATTTTATATAATTTTACTACTCAAATAAACAAAGGAATTACAATTTGTGTCAACTCTAAAATCAATTAAACGAAGTAATGCATTTGACTGAGCTATTTAATTTGAAAAACCGAAGTTGAGTGTTTTATACCATTTTGTATTATTTCAACAAACAAAGGAATAAGCAAAACGAAGGCATAAATATGAGTGAGCTATTTAATTTTGTAGCTGAGTATTTTAACGAAAGAACAAAATTGTACTAACCAGAAAAAACCGAAGAAGGCCCATTTTAACTAACTGAGAATTTCTGTACCTTTTTGTACTATTTAAACAAACGATGGAGCAAATTTGAGTGGCCTGTTTTTTGTACTAACCAGAAAAATCGAAGAAGGTACCTTTATACTAGCTCAATGAACGAAAGAACAAATTTGGGTGTTCTACTTTTTTATTTTAACTTGCTGAGTATTTTATACCATTTTGTACTACTCAAATAAACGAAAGAAAAAGCGAAAAAAGACCTTTTTAACTAGCGCAGAATTTCTGTAACGAGAAAGAAAGCAAAGATATGCCATATTAACTATTTAAATAAACGAAGGGATAAATTTAAGTGATCTATTCCATTTTGTACCAAGGAGAAATGTCATTTTTATCTAGCTTAGAATTTCTAGTGCATGTTGTATTATGTAAACAAAACGAAGGGCTAAATTTGAGAAAGCGAACATGAACCATTTTACTCAAATTTGGATGGAGTATTTAGCTTTGTATGAACCAGAAAAAAAGTGAAGAAGGACCATTTTAACTAGTTCAATATTTTTGTATAATTTTGTACTACCCAAATAAACGAAATTTTATTTTTGTACCAATCAGAAGGGTTATTTTAAATAGCCAAGCAGAAAAAAGGAAAGAATTAACACTTTGTACTAATCAAGTAAACGAAGGTATAAATTTATTGAGGTGTCCTATTTCTTTTTTACCAACGAGAACCATTTTAACTGGCTTAGAATTTTATACCTTTTTGAAAAATTTGTATCAAATCGAAAAAGCAAGGAAATACCATTTTAAATAGCTCAGCATGTTATAGCTTTTTGTGTTTTTGGTCTACTTAATTTCTTGACCAAGTTGTACTATTTAAACAAACAAAGGAATAAATTTGTGTGACCTATTCACTTTTATAGCAAGCAGAAAAAGCCCCTTTTAGTTTTATACCAACCACGAAGGTCCATTATACCATTTTGTATTACGGGTGGTCTATTTCATTTTTGTAACAATCAGAAGAAAAGATTAGAATTTTATACCTTTGTGGTGTTACATTTTGTATATTTTTGTGTCATCCAGAGAACAATTTAAATTGACTCTCCCTGACAATTCAGTTGCCAGAGTTCAATGTTAGTTATCTATTAAATTCTTAATATTACAGTACTACAAATTGATCCAGTTAACAGTTCAAGTTCTTCTATTCTTACACAATCAAATGCATATGCTACAGTGGGCTCAGTGTTCATTTACAGAATTAAATAATTGTTTATCTTTCTCTAAAAACATTTCTACTATTTTGTTGATATAATCACACTCTGTAATATATTCATATACCAGATTAAATTTTTCTCCAAAGTATAAGTGTTCTTAATATTACAACTTTTAAAATAATTGTATAACACATGTATCACTAATAGTTTCACTAGTACAGTCGCACTCATTAGCTTCCAGTTCAAAAAGGTAATATTTGAAACACTGTCATCATCACTTTCCGGGAGTATTTCATCATTATATCTATTATAGCGTCTAAAATAATACACTTCTTCTATTTCTTGTGTTGGATATATGATTCTCACTTTATCACGTAATTCATCTGGCAAATCGGGGTCAGACGGCTGGATTAACAGTATAGGTTTTTCGTTTTCACGCTGAATTTCTTTTTCTCTAGATGAAACATAAGCAATTTCCATGCTAGTCATTTTTCTACTCTTCAGCAAAAACAAATCAAATAAATAGTTTTCTCAGGTGTTCTATGCATTCTCCGTGTTTAATAATATGTTTCAAGGCAATACAACATCATAATGTATGTTCTATTATTTCCAAATATACTCCATAAACTTATATTCCATTATAATAAAATACATAAATGCAAAAATATATATTTGTCTTTTTTGACTTAGACGAGGAAGGAAAGTCTAAATAATTGAATCGTTGAACAATAGGCAGTACCTTAGCAATACAAATGTTAGGTAACGCATTCGTAACGTTGCTTAAATATCTGCTTTTCTTACTTTGATATGATCTCTTCTTCTGTTGTGATCAAAAATGGCCATGCATGATGTTACGCAAATTGCTATGGAGTCTGTTCTACACAATTATGACACAATTCTGGTTTGTTAAATCTTACGTTGAAATATTTTATAAGCCTTAGTGACGGGAGAGTCAATTTAAATTGTTCTCTGGATGACACAAAAATATACAAAATGTAACACCACAAAGGTATAAAATTCTAATCTTTTCTTCTGATTGTTACAAAAATGAAATAGACCACCCGTAATACAAAATGGTATAATGGACCTTCGTGGTTGGTATAAAACTAAAAGGGGCTTTTTCTGCTTGCTATAAAAGTGAATAGGTCACACAAATTTATTCCTTTGTTTGTTTAAATAGTACAACTTGGTCAAGAAATTGAGTAGACCAAAAACACAAAAAGCTGTAACATGCTGAGCTATTTAAAATGGTATTTCCTTGCTTTTTCGATTTGATACAAATTTTTCAAAAAGGTATAAAATTCTAAGCCAGTTAAAAATGGTTCTCGTTGGTAAAAAAGAAATAGGACACCTCAATAAATTTATACCTTCGTTTACTTGATTAGTACAAAGTGTTAATTCTTTCCTTTTTTCTGCTTGGCTATTTAAAATAACCCTTCTGATTGGTACAAAAATAAAATTTCGTTTATTTGGGTAGTACAAAATTATACAAAAATATTGAACTAGTTAAAATGGTCCTTCTTCACTTTTTTTCTGGTTCATACAAAGCTAAATACTCCATCCAAATTTGAGTAAAATGGTTCATGTTCGCTTTCTCAAATTTAGCCCTTCGTTTTGTTTACATAATACAACATGCACTAGAAATTCTAAGCTAGATAAAAATGACATTTCTCCTTGGTACAAAATGGAATAGATCACTTAAATTTATCCCTTCGTTTATTTAAATAGTTAATATGGCATATCTTTGCTTTCCTTCTCGTTACAGAAATTCTGCGCTAGTTAAAAAGGTCTTTTTTCGCTTTTTCTTTCGTTTATTTGAGTAGTACAAAATGGTATAAAATACTCAGCAAGTTAAAATAAAAAAGTAGAACACCCAAATTTGTTCTTTCGTTCATTGAGCTAGTATAAAGGTACCTTCTTCGATTTTCTAGTTAGTACAAAAAAAAAGGCCACTCAAATTTGCTCCATCGTTTGTTTAAATAGTACAAAAAGGTACAGAAATTCTCAGTTAGTTAAAATGGGCCTTCTTCGGTTTTTTTTGGTTAGTACAATTTTGTTCTTTCGTTAAAATACTCAGCTACAAAATTAAATAGCTCACTCATATTTATGCCTTCGTTTTGCTTATTCCTTTGTTTGTTGAAATAATACAAAATGGTATAAAATACTCAACTTCGGTTTTTCAAATTAAATAGCTCACTCAAATGCATTACTTCGTTTAATTGATTTTAGAGTTGACACAAATTGTAATTCCTTTGTTTATTTGAATACTCCAAAATGGTGCAAAACTAAATACTTCATTGTTTATTTGAGTAGTAAAATTATATAAAATAGTCGTTCTTCACCTTTTGCTGAGCCATTTCTCATTGGTACAAAATTGAATAGGTCACTTAAATTTATTCTTTCGTATATTTAAATATTCAGCTAGTTCATTTTTTCTCGTTGGTATAAAAAGTAGAACATCGAAATTATTCTTACATAAATTCTGAGCTAGTTAAATAGTCAATTTTCGTTTCTTTAAACAGTACATAATGAGCTAGTAAAGTAGCCCTTCTTCTCTTTTCCAGTTGGTACAAAAGAAAATAGTCCACCTAAATTTTATTCATACTTCACTTCTTTTTTTCTAATTGGTATTCCTTCGTTTATTTGAATAATGGTCCTTCACTTTTTCCAGTTGGTACCTAAGGAAATAATCCAATCAAATTTTTCTGGTTTGTACAAAACTAAACACTTCATCCAAATTTGAGTATTACAAAATGAAATGAAATTCTGAGTTAGTTTAAAAATGGTCCTTCTTGCTACAAAATTGGAAAGCTCACTCAAGAGTACAAAATAGTATTGAACTTCTGAGCCGGTTAAATTTATCCGATTGTTTATTTAAATAGTACAAAATGATTTAAAATACGCAGCTAGTTAAAATGTATATTGTTGCTTTCTTTCTCGAAGTAAGCCAGTCATATTTTTTCATTCTTCACTTCTCTCTACTTGGTACAAAACTGAATAGGTCACACAGGCTCTGTTTAAAGTTATTAAAGCTTAAATATTTGACCTTTAACCTCCATGGTCAGTGTTTTCAGAACATGTAGTAGTTCATGACGTATTCCTAGATTTGGAAACAGCACCTCAAAACGTTGCTCTGTTTAAGAGTTATTCGCGTTCATTGGTTCATTGAGCGTTCATTATTTTTGGAACTTGCAGTGGTTGATGACCAATTACTAAATGTGACAATAGCACCTCAATATGTGGATTCATTTTCTACTTATTAGGTTTTAAATTTTGACCTTTGACCTCGATGATCATTATTTTGAAACTTGTAGTACCTGATGACCAATTACTAAATGTGGCAACAACACCTGAATATGTTGCTTCGTTTACGAGTAATTGGGTTTTAAGTATTTTGACCTTTGACCTCGATGGTCATTATCTTGAGACATGTAGTACATGATGACCTATTACTAGATTTGGAAACACCATCTCAATATGTGGATCCGTTTTCGAGTTATTAGGTTTTAAGTATGCTGACCTTTGACCTCGATGGTCATTATGTTTGAAACTTGCAGTGGTTGATGAACAATTACTAAATGTGGAAACAGCACCTCAATATGTGGATCCATTTTCGAGTTATTAGGTTTTAAGTATGTTGACCTTTGACCTCGACGATCACTATTTTGGAACTTGTAGTACCTGATGACCAATTACTAAATGTGGAAACAGCATCTCAATATGTGGCTCAGTTGTCGAGTTATTAGGTTTTAAGTATGTTGACCTTTGACCTCGATGATCATTATTTTGGAACTTGTAGTAGTTGGTGGCCGATTACTAAATGTGGAAACAGCACCTCAATATGTGGCTCAGTTTTCGTGTTATTAGGTTTTAAGTATGTTGACCTTTGACCTCGATGATCAGTACTTTTTAACATGTACTAGTTGATGACCTATTACTAGATTTGGAAACAACACCTGAATATGTTGCTTCGTTTACGACTAATTGGGTTTTAAGTATGTTGACCTTTGACCTCGATGATCATTATTTTGGAACTTGTAGTAGTTGGTGGCCGATTACTAAATGTGGAAACAGCACCTCAATATGTGGCTCAGTTTTCGTGTTATTAGGTTTTAAGTATGTTGACCTTTGACCTCGATGATCAGTACTTTTTAACATGTACTAGTTGATGACCTATTACTAGATTTGGAAACAACACCTGAATATGTTGCTTCGTTTACGAGTAATTGGGTTTTAAGTATTTTGACCTTTGACCTCGATGACCACTAATTTTGGAACTTGTAGTACCTGATGACCTATTGCTAAATGTGGCTCTGTTTTCGAGTTTTAATTTTTGACCTTGATGGTCAGTACTTTTTTGATGACCAATTGCTAAATGTGGAAACAGCACCTCGATATGTTGTTTCGTTTCTTAGTTTGACCTTTGTTCACGATGGTCAGTAGTTTGAGGACATGCTTATGTCATTTCTGCTATGTTAAAATGTTCAAATAGGGGTTGAAAAAGTAATCATAAAAGGGAACGAGTTCACCCTCTAAAAAGTGTTCATAAAAGGGAACGAATCTTATGTATTATCTGCTCTCCTATGTAATTTCATTAGGGGTGGAAAAAATGGTCATCAAAGAGAATGAATGAATACACCCTCTAAAATGATTATCTGTAGACCGTGGGTGTTCGATTGTAATCTTTGCTTGTTATGTTAAAATAAGGGTTGGAATGAGTTATGTATTCTTATGTCATTTCTGCTATGTTAAAATAGGGGTTGGAAAAGGGAACGAGTTCACCCTTGCTATGTTATGTGTTCGTAATCTTATGTGTTATCTGATATGTTAAAATAGGGGTTGAAAAATATGCTCATAAAAGAGAACGAATACACCCTTGCTATGTTATGTGTTATCTGCTCTTCTATGTGTTCGTAATTTCTACTATGTTAAAATAGGGGTTGGAAAATACGCCATGCTCTTTTATTAGCTGTGCTATGTATTATCTGTTGTGCTGTGTGTTCATAGTCTCAGTGTAATTTCTGCTATGTTAAAATAAGGGTTGGAAAATATGCTCATAAAAGGGAATGAATACACCCTTGTTATGTTAGGTACTCTTATGTGTTATCTGCTCTGCTGTGTGTTACGTAGTGTTATGTGTTATCTTCTCTTCTATGTGTTCGTAATCTTATGTGTTATCACCAATGTTAAAATAGGGGTTGGAAACGAGTACACCCTTGTTATGTTATGTGTTCGTACCCCTTTGCTATGTTCTTTGTCTGCTATGTTGAAAAAGTGCTCATAAAAGAGAACGAGTATACCCTGCTATGTTACGTATTCTTATGTCATTTCTGTTATGTTAAAATAGGGGTTGAAAAATATGCTCATAAAAGAGAACGAGTTCACCCTTAAAATGGAGGCCTGCTATGTTATGTAGTCTTCTGCTCTTATATGTGTTCGTAATCTTACATGTTATCTGCTATGTTAAAATAGTGCTATGTGTTATCTGCTCTGCTATGTGTTATCTGCTATGTTAAAATAAGGGTTGAAAAATATGCTCATAAAAGGGAACGAGTACACCCTCTAAAATGGAGGTCGTAAAAGAGAACGAGTACACTCCCTAAAATGGAGGTCGTAAAAGAGAACGAGTACACTCCCTAAAATGGAGGTCATAAAGGGGAACGAGTTCACCCCTAAAATGAAGGTCGTAAAAGACCATGGGCTCACGTTGTACGGTGGTCAATTCCCAGGGGGGGCTCGTAAAAGGGAACGAGTTCACCCCCTAAAATGTGCTCGTAAAAGAGAACGGGTACACCCCCTAAAATGGAGGTCATAAAAGGGAACGAATTCACCCCTAAAATGGAGGTCGTAAAAGACCGTGGGCTCACGGTGCATGGTGGTCATTTTCCCAGGGGCTTGTGAGTTGTTAAACACTGAGCCAGATCTGGCCCAGATCGATCCATTTTCTACTACTCACATCACATAACCATTGGGAATCCATTTCACAATGCAATCTCTAAAACAGTTTACATCCACATAATTAACACAGCATTCACACCTCCAAACTAATTGAACTCGAGTAGATGATGGTACCGGCGTAACCACATTTCATAACAGGCTTTCGTTTGATTCCACCTCAGAATCCAGCTGATCCTCCGAAAACTCGTACACTTCGTCATCGGGTAAATCATGCGTTTCTTCACTATCTGATGATAGGCATGGATGGATAAACTTGTACATTATTATTTTCATATCTTTCTAGCATCCTTTCATTAAACGATGAATCCGGAGAATCTTGATAATCTAGCTTTGTTTCCTTTTCACAAAAAGTCAAATGAATCTGCATAATTTAGCTTAATTTTCTTTCTCTTTGGTTCATCAACTTCGGCCTCCTCCTCCTGCTTCTCAGCAATGTCTTCAGCAAGCTGACGGTTATCCATGGCTAACACTATTCATATAAATTTTATCATTCATATTTAAAGAAAAATTTAAAATGACTCACGCGTTCGCCCGCGCGCGTATTTTTGCGTTCCCGCTCTCACTTAAGCACCGTGCACCCGCACCGCGTTACCAGGACCGGCCACCAGGGTGCGTGTTCAAACAAGTTTTTCCCACCTTCCAATTATGTTAATATCCTATAAACGTATAGTGTTTTCTGTGAATTCAAGGTACACGCACAGGAAGTACATGTGAGGTTTTTCATTTACATCAAAAGAATATAATGTAATAGTAAACATTAATTTTACTACATCTTTATTCTATCGGTGCAAACATTTCGGAATGTATTTGCTTACATTAAAAATTTTCTTTTCAAAATATCAAAGAAAACCCGCTTCCTTATAAAAACACCTAAAAGCAAACACCCGCGTTCTAACAAAATCTTTCCATGATAAATCAATTCGATCATTTCATTGTTAAACAATAACAAAATAGAACCTTTTTCTTTCACCTCCTTCCCTATTCCTTTATCATCAAAGTCTAAAATATAAGCTTCTCCCATCCCATCCATTATTCTCCTTGTTCATACGCCAAAGTATTTTATTATATCCTTAACAACAGGTTTATTATACCCTATTCTTTAACATATACGTTAACAATAACTTTTATATCATATTCTTCTGTATCTACAACAAAAGGTTTTATGACCTTCCTTTGTATATCACAATAGAATTTATGATACCCTATCATAAAAAAGAGGGGTGGTATTCTCCATTTGATTACATTAGTTGACATAATTCTCTAACACTACTTTCTATAATAAAGTCTTTTCATGAAAATGGATCTTTTCATTTGATGGCACCTTATAGAAACGTTTCCATAGATAAATGTAACGATGATGTGTTGTGTGTGCGACTTTGGTTCCACTCACTACAGTTTAAAATATTAGAGAAACAGAATTCGTAACATTCTTATATTTTTATTATAGTAAACAAATAAAAAAATGTGCAAATCGTCAAAGGAGTATGTGAAATGAGTCAGATTTTTTCAGTGCTTCTGTAATTTATTGTTCAACGTACAAAACGCAATGTACTTATTTGCCTTCAACAAATGTGTATTTATTATCTCGGTTTTTTACTATTTACCGGGTTGCCTGCAATGCCATTTGTTTCTAGGAGCATTACAACGCTTTAATCGATAGCTGGAAATATATATATCATCGTTCTCTTACCCGATTTCTCTCTTTCTTACTGAGTGCATACAAATATTTTGAGATGATTATTTCCAGTTCGGTTTCCTTCGCTAAGCAAACAGTATCATTGTAATTACTTTGATTCATCGACTCTGTTTTCCTCTTTCCCTTTCTATGTGTGTCATCCTAGTCATCAGATTTCTCCACACCATAAAATTGTGCTTCCTGTAAGTTTGGTAAATAACGTTTTAATAGCAACGAGAAATGTTTCAAAATAATGATTTTCTCTTCTCTACTGCCCCATTAGTTTTCCTCAATTAAAAAAAGAACATCAAAGCAGTTTACTTCCGTATTTTATATATCAACATTAACATCTAGAAGTGGAAAGGCAATTACGTCAAAATAATAAGCTCTCAGTAGTTTAGTGTTACGAACTTAATATAATGTCGCTGATATAATACAAGAAACGATACAATAATTGATAACAAATGAACATCTTTAAAAATACAGTTAGGAATGATTCGGCGTTTTAATAAACAGAAACTTAAGAGTAAACGTACTTCTCCATTTAATCTTCGTTAGTTGGACTCATTTGCCCTATCTACTAAACGTTTGTTTCAACTATCGTCTACTGACTTTGGACAGCAGGGTTACCAACACATTGGCTGCTTTAGAGGTTAGTATCAAATCATACCTACCACCAAGCACAGGTTGAACACCAGTGGTGCGTTAGACTGAAGTGGAAACTAAACTTTGAAATACTTTTACAAGCTAAATCGATTCAGTCGATATACTACATATGTGTCTCTTTCTTTCACTTTCATCATTTTCGCTCTTCATGTCAATACTTGAAAGAAACAACAACGAAAAGAATGATTGGCGTAGATTGGTAATCACGCTGTTAACGCGACTGAAACAATTTAGAATGAATTCAATTTATTTATCCTTGCACTGCACGTCTTGATACGTGGTATTTCGAGAATATCTTTCGCTCTCTTTCCACATGAAAAGAGAAAGTGCGTCTAAGAGTGTGTTATGAAAACTTAACAGTACAAACGGAATTAGGGATCTAAAATGATTAAAATGTGGCTATAAATTGACATCTTTGTATTGATGTATCAAGGCTTGAATACGATGCATTTGGTGGGTATTTAGACTATCATGTGAAATCAACAGTTACACGCTGCTCTACATCACACTATCTCGCCTCGAAGAAAGTTCGATTACAATACCACGTCACCGATGACGGCAGGACTCAAAATAGAACCAGAAGGCCCTAGGAGGAAAGGTGATCTTAAGGATGAATAACAGTCAGAGAAATGATATTCCTAGTGAAGGTCATGCATTTCGACCCGATGATCAATAGATAAGCTATTTAAGAAGAACAATATATAAGTCGAATTAGCAGGAAGTTCTACACGATAGGAAGTGAGTCAAATCCTTACTAATGTTTGGAATTTCATTAAAGTTATCAGGGCACCCGGATTAATACACATGAATCGAGTTCATCGGTACTAACTATGCTTTTTCAATTATTATAAGAGCGGAAGCTTCAAGTGGCGAACCGCGGGAAATTCCTCTCTGCAACTAAAAAATTCTTGCTCCGCCTGCGGGCCCCTAATTGTACTCAATGTGGACAACCAATATTTAAGCAGTAATAATTTTAACACCTACTGTACTGAAAGCCTCTAAATCGAAATCGATAGGGTCGAAAGGGAAATCTGAAATCACCACAGACTACAATCATTAACGAACTAAAAATACTAACGATGTTTCGAATTTTCTTGCAACTACGAGGCCTGTCTAAAAAGTATCCGACCTTAATTTTTTCCACGCAAAGTAGTGATTCTCAGGCGGCGCCACCGTGCACGGTGGAAGGAGGAATCTTAATGCGCATGCTTGAATTTTTTCACCGCGTTCGCGTGTGCCAGTCGTGAGCTGGTGGTCGCGAAGTGAGGTGCTGTTGGTAGTGTTCGTCGGATTTAGTGTTTCTCGCAAGATGACTGAACGAATTGAGCAAAGATACTGCATCAAATTCTGTCAAAGGCTGGGTGATTCTCAAAGCCAAACAATTCGTAAGATTCAGCAGGTGTTTGGAGAAGATGCGATGGGTGTAACACAAACTAAACAATGGTTCAACCGATTCAAAGATGGCCGCACATCAGTCGAGAGTGAGCGGCGTAGCGGCAGGCCCCAAACTGCTCGTAATGCAGCTGTTGTTGAGCGGGTGTGAAATTTGGTGATGGCAGATTGCCGTTTGACAGTGCGGGAGATTGCAGAAGAAGTTGGAGTGAGGCACATGCAATTTTGCGTGACAATTTGAACATGAAACGAGTGGCTGCTAAATTTGTACCCAAGTTGTTGTCTCAGGAACAAAAAGACACCCGTTTAGACGTTGCACAGGACCTTCTGGACACCACCAACACTGATCCTGGGTATCTGAATTCCGTGATAACTGGAGATGAGTCATGGGTGTACGGGTACGACCCAGAAACAACAATCGTCTCAATGGAAGCATCCCGATTCTCCAAGGCCGAAGAAAACGCGGCAGGTGCGAAGCAAAATCAAGGTGTTGCTGACTGTTTTCTTCCATGCCCGTGGAATTGTGCATCACGAGTACGCACCGGAAGGACAAACAGTGACAAAGGAGTACTATCAAGATGTTCTCAGGCGACTCCGTGACGCAGTCCGGCGCAAAAGACCAGACATGTGGACAGCGAAGAACTGGCACGTCCATCATGACAACGCCCCAGCACATTCATCCCAATTGATCCACACGTTCTTAGCCAAACATGGAATTACAACCGTTCGCCAACCTCCCTACTCTCCAGACCTGGCTCCTTGTGACTTCTGGTTGTTTCCAAAATTGAAGACGCCTCTGAAGGGATCCCGTTTTGAGAGTAGAGAAGACATAATGCGGAACACGACGACGGAGCTGAACAACATTCCAAAAGAAGACTTCCAGCGGTGTTTCCAGCAGTGGAAGGATCGGTGGGCTAAGTGTGTGGAAGCACAAGGGGCCTACTTTGAAGGGGATTAGGGTCCCAAATCTGTCAGGTATTCGCAACTATTTTTCTGGCCAAAGGTCGGATACTTTTTAGACAGCCCTCGTACTTCCACAATGCGACGTTTCAGTGACATACCGACACAAGGAATTTTTTTTTTTTAAAAAAAGAAAGAAGTTGTGATAATTTTTTTGGTGACCGTATAACAAGTTGGAGTGCAACGTATTGGCGAATTTAAAATAAATTTAACAATTTCTTCTTAATAGCGTTTTCAAAATGGCCCGTTTCACTGCGCCGCTTTGTATCATTGTTAGTACATTATTACAGTAAATATATATATATATATATATATATATATATATATATATATATATATATATATATATATATATATATATAGAGAGAGAGAGAGAGAGAGAGAGATAAAGAGAGAGAGATGATAAATAAAAATATGGAAGCACTTCGTACAAAAGAGGTAGCCAATTCAAACACAATTTGCGTCTGAATGGTAGGTGTCGCTGTGGTCAACGACACATACTGTGAGATATACAACCTGGCCAATCGAACAGATAGACTAGTTACACTTCAGCGACCAGTCCGTGCAGGTTATCGTGAATCATGTCTCACAAGTAAGGGCTCACTGAATTGCGACTCATCCTCCACAGAAGAAAGTGTGGCCAGCTGCCGAGCTGATTACGCAACTATACGACGCACACTGGCACGCATGAAGTTACACAGCAAACGCCCCACTCGTCACCCGCACTTTTACGACTCGGCACTGCCAACTTCGTCGCGCTTGGGCATGGGAACACGCTAATTGAACCGTCGATGATTGGAAAATGGTGTGTTGGTACAATAAGGAAAAGAGTGTATTTGTACGATAAATTACGGTTTGTGCTACTCTTTTCGGACGGGCGTGTGGATGTGTGGTGCCAACAGCACGAAGCTATGAATCCATCGTGCACGGTGCATACTGTACAAACAAGTTGGGGCGGCTGTATGGCTTCGGGATATTTCTGTTGGCATGGACTGGGACCGTTGGGTGCGTGAACCATAATGTGACAGCCATTGTGTATCCGCAGATGTCAAGGGATCACGTACACTCCACAATGCAAAACTTCTATCCTCATGATGTCATTTTCCAGGACGACAATGCACGGTGCCACCAAGCCAGGAATGTACTTACTTGGTTTAAGAAACATTCCACGAAGCCGTAGCATGTGAATTGGTCTTCTAACTCACAGGATCTTAATTCTAGAGATCATTTATGGGACGTTGTGGAACGAGTTCTTCGCACCATGACTCCTACACCGACATCTGTGGGCTCATTGTGGGACGTCATGAGGAATATATGGTGTCATATCCCCGTGGAAAGACATTAGCAACTATAAGAATCCATGGCACGCCCTGTCCAGGCCATCATCTGAGCAATATATGGACAAACAAAGTACTAAATAGGTGGTCACATTCAGTGGGCATTCGGCGTATTTAGTGATTTTAGTCAATGTGTGTTTCATAAATACAATAGAAATGCATTTCTTTACAAACACGTACATACTACTTGTCATAAATGCAGTAAGACCACCATTTACTAAGTTTTGGCAATTTAGTTTAACTCTAAAAGAGAAAACGTTTCGTTGGTACGAAATTTGTCTAAGAAAAACTAGGAGCACTGCAAGAGATCAAGCCAAACCTCATACGAATATGTATTTTTATGTGAGAACATATGAAAAGAACCAACGAATTTCTATTACTCTAAGTGTTGAATAAATTAACAACAATAGTGATGAAACAATACTTAATACAGAAAAAAAAAATCGATTTAAGAGAGAAAAAATATAAAAATACAACAATGTTTCTTTACAACCATAGCAGCATTTTATTCATTTATCTTCATTTTCCTTCTTGCTTACACTAATACTTCCTCTCAAATTTCCTTACTTTCTCATCTTCAACAATCCTCTACACACAAACACATTAACATTATTTTAGTTCATCATTCTCTTTCCACCCTTTTTTTCTTATAACAAATTCTTTGGTAGAGTATCGTAACAAAACTTTTGGGATTGAAAGAATACCATGTGGTTTGCTAAGTGAAATACCAAGGTATTTGTTATAATTCTTCCCACCCTTCATCTCACGATCACCCACTAGCAAATTATTTGATAAAGTATCGCACCAAAACCTTTGACATTAAAGGAACTCCAAAGATTTGCTAAGTGAAATATCAAGGAATTTGCTAGAATCTGGTTCTCCGGCGTAAGATCGTATGGTGCATATGATTTTACGTAAATCTCCAGTCAAAAGTAGACACTCACAGACGGTGGAGACCTTGGCGAGGTTGTGGGGCTTTCAACCAACATCCGCCTGCACCAACTTTCTCAATTTGTTTCGAACAATAAATAATATCTTTACTCCAGTAAAGGTAAGATTAAGAAAGAAACAAATTAGTAACAAGCTGAAAATTGGTATGGAAGTAGGGGAATCCGTCAGGAATAACATACTAAAAGTCCCCTAAAATCTCACTGTAGCTTTTCCTGCAATTTTGAAAAATGTCCGCCATCTTTAGACGATGACAAGGAATTTATGGAAATAGTCACTCTTTACGTTTATTCTTCTAGCCACTGTTCTAATTATCACAAAGCCATGAATCGTATATGGTTGGAAAGTTTGAAAGACAGAAAATCTAAGTAAATAACATATATGTCCATCGTGCTAAATTTCTGGAAGAAAAGGAAGAAAAGTTTTTTATTTTTTTAAAAAAATATATATTTTCAGAAATCATGGGAAGTTTGCAACACTGACAGTTATTACACATCAACAAAACAATACCAACAGATGTCAGTATTTATCTCAAACATAGCCAACAAAAACACAAATCGGTGCAATACAAGCTGAGAAAAAAATGATAACCAATATTAGTTTCTGACCTCTGCACAAAAGTGCATAAGGTGACATTCACTTACACGGCTCTAGTCACTTTCTGTTATTACATAGGACCAAGAGTTACATATCGTCGGAAATCTCAAGAAACGTAAATTCCAACGAGGTAACACTTATAATAATTAACTCCAATCTGTGGAGGAAACATAAAATCCAAAATTTCGGGACAAAAAGCGATTTTCATATAAATTGTTTAAAATTTGCAACACTGACAATTATCGTATGTTTAAAAAAACCTGCACCACCGTTTTTACCATTCTAATTATTAATTTCTTTAAAAACGGTGTACATTTTTTCCCAATGAAGTAAGCTTTTATGACACACAGTTTTACACCACGTAAATATATCACAAAAGTTATTACTGACAGTATTAGAAAGTATTACATGAGAAAACCGTAATTCACACACTTAAAATCACTCTTAACTACAATATTTATTTGAATGTAATTTTGTTTTTAAATGTCTTGTTTATAAGTAGAATGCAGTTTTCCTACTAGTATTCTTCAAATCAAACTTAATGTTTATATTAGAAGTTAATATGCACTTTAAGAACATTTTTATAACTAGTCCATTCAGACTTTTTTTTTAAAAAAATCAATTAGATTATCATTGTTATCTCGTTCATTTCCGTGATCTTCATCATTTGGTTGTGCATTCATACGTCCAACTTCTCGACCCTGACGACATACTTTAGAGCGCACAATTTCTGCTTTCCGACAACCGCACATACGATCACAGTCCTTTTTACACTTACAGGATATTAAATGCATGAATTATATGGAGCGGATTTCTTGGTCATTCTTGCTGGTACAAGAATATCTCATGTTTTGCATCCTATATCGAACTAGAAGGCTCCCCTCTCCGAAGCTCCAAATTACGCGCCTGATATAAATACTTACAAGGGATAAGCACGACCTCAAATGCTCAAAACGGCACGAAAATGTGCTTAGAACATAAATCGTTTATGCCAATAACAGTGGTATGAGCAATTCGCATGGAAGACTGCACGTCTTACCACGAGGGACATTTGAATCATCATCTATTCCAGGTCAGAGGAACTTTGGTAACGCGAAGAAACAAAATATCGATATAATAAGATCAAAAACACACATATTGCAATGTCGTGACATCGTACTATATTTCCCACTACGTATAAATAATTACGCTATCTGAACAACAAACCTTTTCCACTGACCTGATAGTATTGCCAAGTCCTCCGTTATTCAGTCCTCCAAGTGCAGGTGTGATATATCAACGAAGTGGTCAAAGCAAAGTGGAACAGAACAAAATGCACATCTGACTAACGCCGCATTTTTACATTCAGCAGAACTTCTGCCTTTAAGCAGTCTAAGATCAAACGCTACACTAATTACATTTTTAACGATAATATGGATCTATCAATATTGTAACCTGCCTTTTGCCAAGCATAACGTAATATAGACTTCTATTTCAATGGAGAAAGTTAATTGTATAGTACGGAGTGAAGTCTGACGATGAAATGACGATTGTGCAACTTTTCTTGTGGTTTCTGACATTGTAGTCTTACAAAATCAATGATCCTTCCACGTACAGCTTAAATTGCCTAAAGGAGTGCACATCAAGAAGCTGGCAATATCTTGATGGTACGTCTTTGTTCGGAGAACTTTCAACTAACAGAGTACGATATTTAGGCCTATGGCCTGGCCAGGAATCATGCAGCAATAAGAGCTTCGCATCGTCACGTTCACGTTTATCAAGGTCGATAGTTAGAAAACTTTTCATATGCCCTTTCGTCATTTTGTCACTTTTGCTTGCATCCACATGAATGTTTGGTGAACATGTTGCTTCAAGTTTCTTTGAAGCACTTGAGCCAAAAGTGTTCGTGGCTCTTGAAAACAGATATGAAACTTGTTAGCTAATCTGCCAGTAATTGATAAACCCACATCAGTCGTACGAGTACAGCAGGGTGTAGAGTTATGCACAGACTGCACCACACCAATTGTGTTTTTCTCGCCTCTAAATATCTTCTTATCCGTTGTTCCTGTCACTTCCCGGCTGTTACATATTTGCTTCTGACGAATACTATGATCTTCTTGTATGTCCTTACGTGTGAAGAACGTAGTAATGTGCCTGGAAGAAATGTCATATTTAGCCTTAAATTTGTTGATAGAAGTAATCAAAGCTGTGAAATTATTTCAGCCAACCACCTTAGACGTTTCTAATACCCATATTTGCAGATGCCATCGGATCCATACGCTCCTAATCTATCAAAATTGTGACGTTACAACTCTTCTTTAGTTTTTAATTGTAACAGAATGTTTCTCTTGAAATGAGCTCGATGTCACCTTTTGCTAGTCATATAATCTAATATCATCTTGTAATTTGATTTACTTCGAATGCAGTTAAAGTGCCTCGTAAGTTTGCTGTAAGAATTGAACCTACGATTATAGTCTTCATAAATGTTCTCTAGTATAATGTCCAGTGGTGAAAATTTTCCGGAAAACCTTCCAGAAAATTTTCCGATTCATAAAGGAATACTCCACTTATTCCTACATCGTTGTTTAGCCGTGATGTGAGGTGGAAACTTTTCTGCTATATTTTTCCGGAAAATTACCCGTTTTCAAAAAAATATCAGTGATCAAGTAACAATTCCTCAGCAATCATAAAATTGATTGAATTCATGTATAGAAATGTTTAAAGTGAAAGATCATTTAAGAATCTCAAAATTTTTATGGCTCAGACAATTTCCAGTACTATGTAGAAACAAGTGAAACAATCTGTCATGGATCGAAAAAAAAATGAAATGAAATCTTTAAGTTTAACGTCCCACGATTATGCCGGTTAGGCTAAAGGAGACCGTGATAATGAGAAATGAGTAAAATGGTGGAATGAAGAAAGTGGGAGGAAACGGGAGAACCCCGAGAAAACCCACGAGCACGGTGTTTGTCCACCACAAAGTCCACACGGCGCGAGCTGGGATCGAACCCGGGACCCCAAGCACCAGAGGTGAATGCTCTCTCTACCACTGAGCCATCGCGCCCCCCTAAAAAAAAATGTACCAAATTTCACAAAATTAAATCCCCACGTGAAGCGGGTTTGCATATCCAGGCTGCTAACTATGAAAACATTTACGCTCACTCCAACCTCAATCATTTCACGAATTCAACCTGTTTTACGTATGTTGTTAGGACATAATATCGATTGTGATTTATTCTAAAAACACTTTTATACATTGCAAGAGCTGTAACGTCCAAATATTTACTGAGAACTCATAGTCGTATCGGAATAAACAAAAGCGAGCATGAAACAGTAAACTGCTTTCACAAAAGACAAAAGAAGATGTGCAAAGGCATACAAAACGGTCGAGTGGTTTGGGTCGATACACTACCAATCACATGTTTGTGTGTTCAAACCCGGTAGCAAGTTGATTCTTTTTTAAGTGTCTTCCTATTTTCATAAAAATATTTTTTTTATTTTACTATTTTTACTATTCGATATTATATACACTTCATTTCCAAAATCAAAATCTCGAAAATGTATATTGTACGAGTGCAGATTCACAAATAAATGCTTATTTATCATATATATTGGTCTCTATTCGAAATTCTATTTAATCGAATCCGACAAGAACACAGACAGAAACATCGAGAACAGGTGGAAAAAGAGAGAGAGAGAGAGAGAGAGAGAGAGAGAAAAGTTCTGTAGCCGGCGGAGACTCGAACTTAGTTCGAATGGTGCTTTATAAGCCGAACGCCTTAGACCACTCGGCTATGGTAACAACTAGTAATTTTAGCAAAGGCTTCGAGTAGTAGTTCTTATTACAGAATAACATTTTCTATTGCCTAAAATTTAAACCTAATTTACTTTGATATATCTATTAATTTGTTTCATGAACACGTTTTCATTACTTTGATGAATGATGTATGTTGTTGATATAGATTCTATTACACGTTCATTCGTAAATATTATACTCGTAGCAAGTATCAGGGTTATTTATGATCTTTTATGGAAATTGACTGGCGCATGTGCAGTACACAGACAGTTCAATTGAAAGGCGAGGGAAGGAAACGCTAACACACTGTTAGAATGTTTCCCTCGCAAGCAGTAGTTCCCAACCGGGGGACGGCGGGACGCACTTCCTCCTCCTGGGGTGGCGTGAAGGGTTTACGAAGTCCGTTCGTTGTGTTATATTTCTTGAATGATTATGCACAATATCAAGTCACATCTTCTACACATTTGGAAGTGATAAATCGTAGTATAAATAAATCGTCCTCCACACACAGTGATTGTTGCTTTTCCAAGATTATAAACTGAAACACTTTTTATTTCAGCAGAATATAAAAGTTTGAATGGGAGGGGTTACAACCCCCTCAACCCCCTGGGTCTTTGATATGTCACCGCCTAAACTGTAACTTTCAAGTTAGAATCGAAAAATGGAGACATGTGACCTACTAAATATATTTTTAGTTCATTATACATTTTCATAAATAAAGTATCTACAATTACAATGACAGTAAATGCTAAGTAATTATTGTAAATCTTTGTACTTTCATTTTCCCTCTTTCTTCTCAGCTGAGCTTGAAAAATGTAAAAATGGGAGGTTAAGAATTTCAAATATTACGTATATTTTAGCGTATTACGAAATTATATTTAATAGAATCCGGCAGGATCACAAACAGAAACGTCAAGAAAGAGGTAAAACCAAATTGTACTGTGGTGGGATTCGAACTACTCTTGAATGGTGCCTCAGAATCTCTAGCCAAATGCCTTAGTCCACTCGGCTAATGTGACAAGTTGAAAACGTAGTAAGCGTGTTTCATGTTCAATCTTTTGTTACAGTATCTTCTGAAGTTTAAGCCTATTTTGGCCTGATGTAATAGTCTGTTGAAATTGTTTTACGTTTACGGTATTCTTTACTTTGATGAATGATGTTGTTAATATAGGTTCTATTACGTATTCGTTCATAAATATTACAACAATTGTCATGATTATTTATGATCTTTCATGAAAATTGACTGGTGCATGCGCAGTAGAAACAGAAAGATGCACTTTACCGACATTTATCATACACGCCAGAACGCAAATTTCTAACAGGTTCTGAAAATGCCTCGCTCTAAAGGTTGTGGAGAACTGTCTGTTGCTCTGAGAGGAGAAATCATAGGCCGAGCAAAAATGGGACAAACTGTGCCTCAGATTGCTAGAGATCTAGGATGTGACAAGAAAACGGTCAAGAAATGGGTTCAGCGACATGAAGAAGGTGGTGAATGGTTCAGGTCTCGGTCAAGAAGTGGAAGGCCAAAAGTGACAACTGCAGTTCAAGATCAACCTTTAGTTACAGAAGTAATCAACAGACCTCTACACCACACGTCAATCCTCTTGGACAAAGCCACGGAATATAATTGTTCTCACGAAACAATAAGAAGAACATTATTGGGGGCTGGTCTACACTGTTCAAGACCCGCTAGGAAGACTCTCCTGACTGAAACTCATAAGGCCAGACGAATGGAATGGGCACAGAATAACATAACCCAACCTCAGTCATATTGGGACTTAGTCATCTGGACCGACGAGAAGGTTTTCGAGTCTAACCAACAAGGCAGAATTATATTGTATAGACCGCGCGGAACCAGGTATGCTGAACAAAATATTATCAGAACTTCTAGTTCAGGGCGAATATCAGCACACTTTTGGGGATACATGACGGCTGCTGGTCCTGGAAATTTGGTTGCGGTGCCTGAGAGAATGAACAGCAGTGTTTACATTAATATCCTCGAAAATACGTTGTTACCGTCCTTAGAAAGAAACTTCCCCGAACAGGAAGAATATATATTTATGCATGACAACAGTGCTGTTCACACTTCCCGGCAAACACGAGAGTGGCTAAGTGAACATCCAGAGTTAATTTGTATTGAGTGACCCCCCTCTATCACCAGATTTGAACCCAACTGAACATCTGTGGGCCTACATGGTGCAAGAATGGGAAGAGAGACGTGAAGACAGAGACCAAACGTTTCTTCAAAATCATGTTATGGAACTGTGGCAACATTTTCGTGACACACCGTCGTATTGCTCGAGACTTGTATCTAGTATCCCCTCCAGACTTCAAGAAGTTATTGACTCTGGAGGTGATTACACGAAGTACTAGTGTGTCATTTTTTGTGTAAACATTTATTTAAGTTTCATTTATTTATTATATTTTTTCAAGAGCAATACTTTCGTTTTTCATTCTTTTCCTTTGCTTGTTCACTTATTAGTTCGTTAAAACGTTAAGGAAGAGTAGTATATCTTCAAAAAGTATTTGTGAATTTACTTTGAACGTTTCTAAGAATAAATTTACTTTTTTTTCTTACTCTATATCATGCCCAATATTACTTTTATTTCAGTTAATTAATAACTATTTCACATCTCGGATAAAAGTATTATTGTCATTTTAACGATGTTTTTCCTTTTGATTGTGTAATTTCTAGTTTCATTGAATTATCTCAATTCGAATGAATAAATCGCATTTTGTTTACTGTCCCTTCCTTAGCTAGGTTCGAATTCGAGAACAATGTGGTGTAATTTACGTTCTTTATTCTTCATATTGTGCAGTAATGACAATATTAATTATTTTTCATCAGTCCAGTTGATCAGTGAGAACTTGGACAAACATTAACCTGGTGATTCTTTACGCAATGACAAGCGTAAAATACATTTTAGCTGTTCTTTATACTTCACAGCGATGAAACATTCTAACAGTGTGTTAGCGTTTCCTTCCTCGCCTTCCATTTAAACTGTCTGTGTACTGCGCATGCGCCAGTCAATTTCCATGAAAGATCATAAATAACCCTGATACTTTCTATAATATTTACGAAAGAACGTGTAATAGAATCTATATCAACAACATACATCATTCATCAAAGTAATGAAAACGTGTTTATGAAACAAATTAATAGATATATTATATCAAAGTAAATTAGGTTTAAATTTTAGGCAATAGAAAATGTTATTCTGTAATAAGAACTACTACTCGAAGCCTTTGCTAAAATTACTAGTTGTTACCATAGCCGAGTGGTCTAAGGCGTTCGGCTTATAAAGCACCATTCGAACTAAGTTCGAGTCTCCGCCGGCTGCAGAACTTTTATCCTTTTTTTTTTACACCTGTTCTCGATGTTTCTGTCTGTGTTCTTGTCGGATTCGATTAAATAGAATTTCGAATAGAGACCAATATATATGATAAATAAGCATTTATTTGTGAATCTGCACTCGTACAATATACATTTTCGAGATTTTGATTTTGGAAATGAAGTGTATATAATATCGAATAGTAAAAATAGTAAAATAAAAAAATATTTGTATAAATATTGATTAATTAATTAGAGTTATACATGGCTTTCCAATCAGGATTATATAGAGAGGACTTACTTCTAACTGCAATCCGAAAACAAATATTTGAGTTTTAATCTGACCCAAAGTTCGTAACTTACAGGATAATTTATACATGATTGGTATTGTAATTTTTATGCTTTTATTATAATCCTCTATAAGTTATGATTTTACCAATTCAAAATGTAGAACGAGAAACAAGTGTAATATTATATTTGTTACGAAAAGCTTTTAAGCAATGATGCTTTCAGGACGTGATCTGAGGGAGAATTTGAGACTCCTCTCGAGCTAAGAAATTTCCGCCTTCAGGACCATATATTCCATCGTGCTCAATGTGGACTACCAATGTTTGCCCTCCACCTGCATATTGAAATTCCCCCCGAAGATAATTTTCTGAAGTCACCACTGTTTATAAATAGTTTTTCGTTACAAATCAGAGGATAATGGAGTAGTTAGTATACTTCATTTTTTTTTTAAGCTATGGATTTAAGATTCGCAATTCATATAATGTTCCGTTCTAATCGAATTTGAAACAAAAGAAGTTTTCAATGAGTTACTCAAAGAAATATTTTCAGCCTCCGGATGAAAATAGAAGACACTTAAAACAGAAACAACTTGCTACCGGGTTTGAACACACAAACATGTGATTGGTAGTGTATCGACCCAAACCACTCGACCGTTTTGTATGCCTTTGCACATCTTCTTTTGTCTTTTGTGAAAGCAGTTTACTGTTTCATGCTCGCTTTTGTTTATTCCGATACGACTATGAGTTCTCAGTAAATATTTGGACGTTACAGCTCTTGCAATGTATAAAAGTGTTTTTAGAATAAATCACAATCGATATTATGTCCTAATAACATACGTAAAACAGGTTGAATTCGTGAAATGATTGAGGTTGGAGTGAGCGTAAATGTTTTCATAGTTAGCAGCCTGGATATGCAAACCCGCTTCACGTGGGGATTTAATTTTGTGAAA
The DNA here is from genome assembly GCF_964235325.1 of Thermobia domestica. Taxonomy (NCBI): domain Eukaryota; kingdom Metazoa; phylum Arthropoda; class Insecta; order Zygentoma; family Lepismatidae; genus Thermobia; species Thermobia domestica. The sequence continues at coordinate 99,479,622 of NC_137471.1, forward strand.
TTTGGTACAACCTTTGTGACCATAAAGAGAGTATCGAAGGGCCAATTGAAAACTAAATCAGCCACACATGGTTGTGTCTTTATTGGTCACATAAGGAGTCAGATAATGTACAAAAACGGAAAGACTGGTAGACTGCAATGGAAGACATCCTCTCGGAGAGCTGAAAAAATCCTCTTCATAGAAAATCGAAGTTAGTTAGTTAGAATATCGAAGTTAGTTAGAAAATATTGTTTCCATCAAGCGTCGTCTGGTCTATGAATTATTCATTGAGTGATGTACTGCGAAACTTCTCCATTTCAACCTAACACTCTCCAAGGTTTTCATTACAAAGAATTTTCCTAATACTGTTTTCCTGATTTTACGAAAATGAGCATACAAAGAAATCAACCAAATTTCGGTTAGGGGAAGAAATAAAGAACGATATTGATTCTAACCTTACCTAGTACACTAACAAAAATTCTATTACAGACAACAATATTTTTATCTATTGTAGTTCTAGAAATATTTGAGTGAAATATTCAATAAAGATCTTGATGTTCAGATCAAAGGCTGTGGAATAACAATTTTATTTTTCTGAAAATTTAAGGTTTCTGATAATACTATTTAGCACAAGACGTGTTTTGTTACTTTTACAATTAATATTTAAAGATAAAGCTACGTTCCTACATAATTGCAGTAATAAAGTAGACTCATAATGTCAACTAGCAAACTCGCACCTCCTGCGCAAGCGCAAGACACTATTGCTGTCTGAATGATTTAATATGATACAAAATTAAAAATATTTATGGCTAGCAAAGTAGTTTCAATAACACGTTAATATATCTTTAATAAAGAATTTCTCGATAATTACTCGAATTTAAGACGTCCTCGAATCTAAGACGTACCGATTTCGCTGGGTTAAATTAAAGAAAAATAGTAACATGTTCCGTTTTTCCTATTAGTTAAAGCGGTCTTTGACATTGGTCATTTTCGGTGATTTTTATATATCCCTCTCCCCTCCCCATGTTGCGGGGCATGGCATCAGAAGTATCATTCTTCATCTCAGCGACTCCGAAAACTATAGATTCGACACCAATATCGGTCATTTTCGATCATTTTCAAATGTCTCTCCCCTTCCCTTAAGTTACACGTCAAAGTGACATGACAGAAACCATCTCAGATTCGAAGTTTCTCTAGGTTGATGAAAATTTGATCGAGATCGGTCAGGTGGTTGAAAATTTGGTCATCTTCTCCCCTACGTTACATCGTCAAAGTTAAATGATAAAAATTATCCCGGGTCTGAATGTCATGTATGTTGAAAATTTGATTTATTATTATTTTTTTTTACATATGTCCCCCCTTCCTCTCCCCTATATTGTGCAGTCAAAGTAAAATGATGAAAACATCCCAAGTCCGAACCTTATCTATGTTGAAAGTTTGATCAAGATCGGCAGGTGGTTTACGAGTTATTTAGTTTTATTCATTTTCATATATTTACCCTCCTCCCCTAAGTTCTGCCACCAAAATGAAATAATAAAAACTTCCCAGGTTCGAACTTCATCTATGTTGAAAATTTGATTCAGATCGATCGGGTGGTTCAAGAGTTATTAACTCACGATCATTGTCACTTTTACTTTTATATTTATTGATTTTTGGTAAATGGTAAAATCCATCCCAGGCACGAACGTCATCTATGTTGAAAATTTGATCGAGATAGGTAGTTTGGTTCAAGAGTTATTAAGTTTTATTTATTATTTTATAATTGCCGCTGCTCCCCCTCCCCTAAGTTCTACCGTCAAAGTAAATAGCTAAAAGCATTCCCAGGCCAGAACTGCATCTACGTCAAAAATTTGATCGAGATCAGTCGGGTGGTTCAAGAGATTAAGAGTCACAAACATAGTCACTTTCAATTTGGATCTGAAGATTTTTGTTCACAGACACCGCTATTAATATATAGATACGCACATTATCACAATTTCTCTTAACACTGCTTAAAGTAAGTTGGCATATGAACTTATGAACTATGAACTTAAAAGGCTTTGCGTATGAACTTATGCAAAATTGGCAGAAAGCAATGACTACTAACAACTTACTCGGGATGTACTTGAACCTGAACCCTTTTGACCGGGGGTGATGTATACATTTCCTGGAAGCTTGAGTCAAAGTAAGATCAAAACTGGTTACCAAAATTGGGGAGGTCTCATGTATTCTGCTTGGCGGCAGCACTTTTCTCATTTTTATTAAAATCTTTAAGCGTGTATTGAAGTCCGTTGACACCCCGAAAGATCTAAAATGTTGAGACAGATATGAAAGTAGAAAAACATGTCTTTCATCATTTCAAAAGTACAACGTATCAAAGTAAAATAAATTGTCCCAGGGTCCCCCGGAGGGTTCCCAGACGGGGTCCAACTCAATTTTTTTTAAATGGAAAGGGGAGTCAACTTGCATATCGTATGAAAGTTAGTGTTAAATGAAAGAAGATAAATCAAGTCTTGACTCTCTACCATAAGCCTATGCAAAACAGCAGTGGGTCAAAATATCAACACAATCTTCATTGCAAAGTCTATGGCCACTCGTATGAACCTGAAACGATGAGATAGGAGTAAGAAACAAAAACACGGATTTGCCATTATTTCAAAAGTACGATGATTGAAAGTTAAAAAAAAAAAGTGTTCTAGAGTCTCTCGCAGGGTCAAAGACGGGGTCTAACTCAAAATGTTGAAATAGGAAAGGGCTTTAAGTTGAGTATCATGTGAAAGCTGGTGTTAAGTGAAAGAAGAAACAAGTCTCGACTCTTGATGATAAGCCTGTGCAGAATGGCGGTGGATCAAAATGTTAACACAAGCGTCATTGAAAAGTCTATGGAATAAGTTTTTTTTTTTTTTTTCACTTATCCCACTGTTTCAGATTCACACGAGTGGCCATAGACTGCAATGAAGATTTTGTTGATATTTCGACCCGCCGCTATTATGCGCAGGCTTATCGTAGAGAGTCCAGACTTGTTTTATCTTCTTTCATTTAACACCAACTTTCATACGATATAAAAGTTGACTCCCCTTTCCATTTAAAAATTTTGAGTTGGACCCCGTCTGGGAACCCTCCGGGGGACCCTGGGACAATTTATTTTACTTTGATACGTTGTACTTTTGAAATGATGAAAGACATGTTTTTCTACTTTCATATCTGTCTCAGCGTTTTAGATCTTTCGGGGTGTCAACGGACTGTAATACACTCTTAAAGATTTTAATAAAAATGTGAAAAGTGCTGCCACCAAGCTGAATGCATGAGACCTCCCCAATTTTGGTAACCGGTTTTGATCTTATCTTGACCCAAGCTTTCACGAAATATATACATCACCCTCACTTCGTGGGTTCAGGTTGAAGTACATCCCTAGTTAGATCTATCATAAAGTATTGACAAGTTTGGTTTACTGTAAGAAGAATGATAATAGCGTTTCTAGCTACAATATTAAAAATAAAAATCTACAATAAGGAAGGTCGTACAGTGGAAGTAGTAGGATGACCACAAAGTTCTGGTCCGGCGGAACATGTTCTTGGAGATCCGGTTTTCAGAACGGTTCCAGACCTGGATCCGAAAACCCGGTTTCAGACCTGCATTCGAAAAACCGGTGCCGGAACCGGATTTGTTCAGAGCCAAAAACCCGTTTCACCAGGAACCGGTTCTGGCCATCCCTAGAAGTTAGATGTATGTACAGCGGAGTTAAACCTATCTGACTAATCTAACTGCTTATTTGCCTCCAGGAACTTATGGTACCATTTTTTTTAATTCCCGCCTTCTCGTTTCGTTAACATTCCTCGTATTTCACATTTAAAAAAAATCGAGAATCAGTTGACTGAAAACTGGAGTACATTCTTGTAAAATAGAAGCAAAACTGTTTTCCAAAGTTCTCTTGCACTGTGAAATACTCGTATAATTTTATAAAACAAACTACAAACATAAGCTATATAAACGATATTTTCTATAAGTAGAAGCTTTGCTTTGTATGTAATTACATACACACTAATTGTTTGCTGAGCAAAACAATATAATTTTATTAAAATTATTTATGTGTTACAGTTTCACCAACTAACTCTTTGGCTTCATCAGACACTATGAGATACAGGATAACTGTACAGCTGAAACATCTTTCTTCTGATTGGCTCCTGGCAGCAGCAAATCCCCTTCAAGTATACTTATTTGAAAATTCCTATATCTTCCACTTGAATTCAAATATATATATTTGAAAATATGGAAACAGCCAATCAGAGGAAAGATGTTTCAGCTGTTGTATAACAGTTATCCTGTATCTCGTAGTGTCTGATGAAGCCAAAGAGTTAGATGCTGAAACTGTAAGACATATTTAATTTTTAATGAAAATATATGGTTTTGCTCAGCAAACAATTAGTGTGTATGTAAGTACATAAACGAAATTAAAAACACATTGTGTATACACATGTAATACATGTAATGTAATACCCACTCTAACACATTGTGTAATCATACAAAATCCAGTCATTCTTATACAGCACGATACATACTCCTCAGATTCTTATTTCATAATAATAATTTCTTTCTGTTTCAACAAGAAAAATAAATAAATACTGTCTCAATACTTTATTTCGGGAGAGGGCAGCCATGGCTTAGTGGTAGAGCGTTCACCTCTGGTGTGTGGGATACCTTGTTCGATCTCAACTTGTGCCAAGTGGACTTTGTGGTGGACAAAAACTGTCTGCCTGGGCTTTCTCGGGGTTCTCCCGTTTCCTCCCAATATCTTTATCATTATTATCGTCTCCTTTAGTTTACATGCATAACTGTGAGACGCAAAACTTAAACATTTCATTTCATTTCAGTTTCCATTTCCCGAATTTATTCTCTGTTGCAGATTCAACGAATCATTTCTTCACTGATGCATTTTTATACATCTCCAAATCCCAATTTAATCGTTATCTCTTTATTTGTTCATATTCTCAATCTTCTCTTTCGAATTCTTCATGTTCCATTTGGATTTCATATTTTTGTCTTCTCGCTCCATTCACTGCATTCTTAAGCTTTCAGGATCGTAGCACGCATTTCCTGCTAATTTCTCCTGCATATGTCACCCACTCTAATATCACCCTCTCCCCTCCTGGAGTAACTTTGCTTAAAAGGCTTCTCTTTATATAAAATGTACATTTTTAATATAAAAATTTGGCTGTTAACTGATTTAAATATCTCATATTTTCGTCTCCCACTAAAATTTTAACGATGCGTCATCACTCGCTTGTGGACACCTCTGCATGTATGGAAAGAAGTAATAAAAAAGAACTTCAACAATTTTGTAAGATCACACTACCATCCATTCTATTCGGCTAATTAAGCCATATTAATAGCTGAATAATATTGGAGCCACGTTCAAACTGAAACAAATTAAACTTACCTTGCCTGTATACACATACATGATGAACTGCCTAAATGTATCACCCTGAAACTGGGGCAGCCGAATAGGTGTTGGTGTACCAGGAGCACTGGGAGTCACTGAGCAACCAGGGATACGGCATATTTCGCCTCGTTTTACCATTTGAAAACTTTTACATCTGAAACAACAAGAGCAAATATCCATTGTAAAAATTAAAAGTTAGAGAAAAAATCTTTCTTCTTCGCAAATATTGACAGAATATACTATATATATCATAAAGGGATGAAGTATAAACATTCCAAAATGAGTAATTTTTAAGTGGAATACGTTTCACTAGAGGTTCTGCTTCTGTGATGATAAACATTCGATGTTCTTAAGCATACGGTAAATTCAAAAAATAAATGTATTTGGAAAAAGGAAGAAAATAAAAATAGAAAAGAAACAGACATCGACTGAAACACGAAGGTATTCTTTACTGTAGGAAACTGTTTATTGTGTATGAATACACTTCACATTCAATCGAAGTATTGACAACAACGAAAGTAAATGATTTGTATTTTCAAATGATTTCTCACGACAAGGCAAAAGAACTGTCCAATAATTCACAGTTTGTGTGAACTGTTGATGGGAAATCAGAATAGCGGAGGGGTTTAAGTCATAACGCTTGTAATCTCTCGGACGTAGGTTTGAGTTCCTTCAATATAGACATTTTAGGCTGTTCTTTAAATAGTGGCTGTTTTCTACGACTTACGAAATATTCATCGACAAATGCAAAATCAGCTAAAGTATCGGAGGTGATAGAATACGTAGCCAAAGCAAAACGCATGGTTGTTTCATGACGCCAGTCTGAGCCAAATGAGTCTTTGGGTACAACACTTTACATTGCTTAATACGAACATCAGTAATACAAATTCGATTGAAGCAGGGTGTAGGCAATTGCTGTTATTTTTTTAAAAAGAAACTATTTACTTTCTCTGCGTTCTCAGGAACGTCATTTTGTAGATTAGAAAATTAATTATTTGTTAATTTCTTAATATAGACTATACCCCAAATTTTATATCTTTCCTTACTGGCGCTCATAGAATTCAAATAATAATAATAATTCCGTTTCTACCTGAAAGCAAAATTTCTGTAATTTTTAGTGAATAACTACATTCAAAGTGTTCAAAATGCGATATTCGTCAGGAATTCACTACCTGTTCATTTAATTAAATGTTTTCGATGGTTACTGATACTTTTCCTAAGGCAAAGTTCCCTAATTTAATAGTGTGGGCACTTCACTGCTGAAAGATACGTTAAAACCAATTGAATTCAACGACACGAGTCAAGACGAGATTGTAGGTTATCTCGTCGGGTGTGGTGCAAATGGCGTCTCGTATTGAACATTTTATGCTTGTGTCGATCCAAAGTTCCGCTCGTTATCGAGACGATACATGAGAAATATCTTGTCTTGTAGCGCCACTAGTGTTGCTACGATACGAGACGAGATAGTATAAAATCTCGACTGGTCTCGTGAAAATGCTGTCCCGTCTCGAAAATTATGACTGGCTCGTTTCGAAGTGCTACTACTTAATTAAATGAATTATAGAACTTGCATCTCAATAAATGTTTACATAGAAATTTAAACATTTAATAGGGAAGTCCATTATGAAACACGCAGATAGCGGACAAAGTTCTATAATGCATTTAAGTAAGTAGTGATGCCAAGAGACGAGATAATCACATAATTTTTTGGGACGATGAGTAATAAGAAAGTAATTGATTAGAAAATTCCCTAAATTACTGTTTTTCAGAAACAGAATGTATTAGAAAGCATTCTTTATGCACCAATGAGCATACAGAAGGCAATTACGAAAGATTTGCAAACAAAAATTATTATTATTATTACTATTAACATCATTTAACTAACTTGTAAGATTTAAGTAGCCACAGATCTTCATAATGTGTTGCGAGGAGATAAAGACAAATTTCTGTATTATATACCAATGTCGTTTAAAGTTCGTATGATTGTTAGAACAAGGTATTTGGACATCTTTCATGCTGACAAAATTCAATGTTTGTGAGCTCCTTTGTAGCTAAATGGGCGGCATACGTGCCTTAGGCGTGGAAGACCCGTGTTCGAGTCCTGGTAGGAGCTGATGAGATCCCACGTTAAGCGTTAGGCCCACGTCTCTCATATTGCCTGGCTGTGGAAAGGGGTATTAAACTGAAATTACCCCAAAACAATTCATTGTTTACTGTCGGGCATTGTTTGAAACAATTACTCATTATGTGCATGCTATATAAAACTCAAGAGTATTCTATTTATTAATTTTTTTTTTTTTTTTTTTTTTTTTAAGAAACAATTGTTCAAATATTCAAATACGGATTATTCAAGTTTTAACAGCCTTGATCTGTAGTTAGGATTCGTTCAGAGGAGAGAATATACATTTATCTGATGATTCTCCCTAGAATTTCCGTTAACGGTTCAGAGTGAATTGCAATCTTCTCCGATCAGTCTCTCCATTTCTGTACGCTAATGGGTCGCTACACACGAGAATATCGGTAACTTTAAAACGTGAAGACAATATTCAAATTACTCTTGAAGTTCGTGCGAAACTTTTTAGCGTTGCTTATTAGGTTTTTTTTTTTTTTTTTTTCAAATGCTAATGATTAATTTTACGGAATTTAACGATGAGAAAGGCGATTAGGAGATTACTTTAAATAAATTATTGGGAGTCATTTTCCCACTAGTCCTGTTTTATGAATAGTGCTAAACAAGATTATTGTTCTACCAAGAATATATATATATATATATTCAGTTGATAATTTTCATCAGTGCATAAATATAACATTCATTGGCCCTAGGAAACAATCTCAAGAAATTAAATATGCTTTTATGATAGATCCATTACATGTTCCTTATTGTCAATAAATGACAACTGTTATGGGTATTCCTGATTAATGTTACTGCCGATGATACTGCCAATTATTCTTCGTGCTAATGCCATTATTGGATATTATCAAAGACAAAGATTTGGTTTCATTGTTCTCCAAATTGCCTATATACAGTAGATCCCTTGCCAGATGATGTAATAAAAAATGTTCTTTGCTCATCTCAGAAGTGTTTTCCAATGCGAAGAGAATTCCCACACGAAAACAATAAAACAAAAATGTTCTTCAAATACAACAATTATATGTACACATTAATAGAGTTAAAGTGTGCTTTATAATCCCGTCACTCTAACATACAAAGTTTATTCCAAACTAACACATTCGGAGTCAATTATGCATAATCCGGTTTATGAAGGTACTTCCACATGGCATTCAAGCAGTTTCCAGGGAAATAAAAACGATTATGATAGCTGGAAGAGGAGTAACAATGAGCTGAAAGTTTTCAGCAAAGACAAGAATAGTAGTAGTTCATAGTACTACTACTAAAAAAAAAAGCAACAATATAACACAAAGCATGACTGATTGTAACACAGCGGTCGGCATCCACTCAAGCGTTTTAAACAAACAAACAAAAAAAAGTATTTTATTTTTAAATCTGCATTTAAGGCTCTTCCCTAAGCTCATCCCCACTATCAAAAATCGTACATAACCTAACGACAATGAAGAATATCTAAAATTTACATAGTGAGACAGATAGTATGTACAAAACGATATTGAATGAACTAAATTGTTTTCAAGACCTTCTGTATAGTGCATAAATTTGGGTGTCCAGCAATTATGACGTCATAACCTACGCACTCATATTTCTGGTCTATGAGAAAAGGTTTGGAAACGGTTATTAATTGATTTAACATCATTTTGTAGATATTACCTGGGTCACTTTCTACGTATTTTTTTTTTGGGGGGGGGGGCTTTCTCCTAGCTACATGGTTCGAGTTCCCGCCTTTGCTACGAGACCTGATTCAATTCTCGGAAGGAAATTACGTGGGTCTTATACCATATTAAGCTGTAGGTTCGTCTTAGATAGTTCATGTCAAAAATTAGTGTTAAATATTAAACAAATAAATAAAATTAGCTACACTGAAAGCGTGATTATCAGAACCAGTACAAAACTGTAACTACTATTAATTATTCTTACTCATTGATCTACGATCACTATATTTTTTGAGTTGTTTATTTATTATTTATTTATATATATTTCTGGCATTACTGACATCTGCCTGGTGTGAATAAGGAAAACCCAGGAACCCCCCCTCAGGATGGCTACATGAAAAAGTTGTTCGAAATTTTTGACCGAGTGTTTCCACCCAGAATCGAACCCTGGACCGCGCGTACCAAAGGTGTGAGCCCACTCTTTAGATTTGTTAAGAATCTGAATGGTTAGTATGCGCGAAAAGCCAGGTTCGATTGCCGGAAATGATATGCAATTTAGATTATAACCGCTACCAGGTTATAGAAGTATTTTTTGTGGACGCTCTGTATATTTCGTAAAGACAGTGGTTATTATTTTCGATTTATACTTTATTCTGCGACGCATATAAGTTCTTTCTTCGGTGGGAATTGCTTTCTTCCCACGCAACTGGACAAGGAAGTTTCTCATTATTTTTTCATATATATATTTAAAACATTGCTTTTTGGTGAGAACATTTCAGTTAGTGACGAACCATTTCAGTGTTTCTCCCTGACTTATTATTATGCACAGTATACATTCTGCAGTTATTTGGAACTGAATTAAGTACTTTCTTTAATCATTTATGGAAATACTAGCTGACCAGTTTTCAAGTGACCAGAGTGACGCTAGTCACCTTGCTTTTGCAGTTTCTTATCTGTACTTTCTCACGCCCGAGTTATCACAATGTCTCGTGCATTGTGACCAGTGGACTAAAATTATCATAAATGCTTTTCCGTATTCTGTTTGCATGTGCATGCAGGTGATTTAACTGAGTGGTTTTTAGAATGAACTGCCAACACTTTTCAGTCGACCACTGCAGCTCGTACCTTGAGCTTTAGCGCTCAGGGAGTGTGACTCCGGTATTGTGTGCAGCCACCACGCACGTTGCGTCGGGAATTAAGTATGATTTTGTGTTAAGGGGCACAAGCTATTAGCCGGTGAAGGACGTTTTCTTACGGCTAGCCCCAATCAATAAGTCCCAGGTTCATAAACCTTGTGCGACAAAAAGTTTTAAACGCGCTCTTCAACATCAGCATTCCACTTTGGAAACTGTGATATTTTACTGAAGACTCATCTTAACTCTTCAGGATTGTTTGGCGCAGCAACTGGATTTCTACGTGGGATTATCCAGGCAACTTTTCCCCCAGTGCTAATCCCCCAAGTGCGTCAATGGTGTGAGAGAAGCATTTACAGTGAAATCTGAATTATAATCTTCTATATAAAAGTTATAAAAAGGGCTACATTGCATTAAAAGGGCAAAGTGTGATTTTAGTAATGAAGATTATTATACATATTATGTGTTACATGTTGTGTCCATTCCTATTCGTTATTTTTTTTATATAATACTGTTCTAATAAATAAGTATAGTCTTATTTAATCCAGTGTGTTTTCGTTGTTTCTGTGAGTGATGTTTGCGTGCGTTATGGTCTGGATGACCGTCTGATCGTCCGTGAGATTTTTGAGACGAGACACCCGAACCTCTCGGCGCCTAATGCTCGTTTCATCATTGAGACCGACGAGCGATTTGGAAACAATTTGTAATCCTTCTTGGAGAGGTCCTTCATCGTCCTATGCAGGTAAGTTCAGGTATCAGGAAAATACTTATTGGTAGGACCACGAACCACGAACAGAGACTTGATTACAAGGCTGGTTACAAGATCTTACCAAAATGTTAGTTCATGCATCATTAGAGTAACTTGGGTAAAGATGCCTCACTTACCCATTTTCCACTCCTGTAATTGAAGTGAGGTTGTTGAATTTATGATCAATTAAAAGATTGATGTTTTGTTTGTAATATCTCGAAAGAAGTTCGTCAGTAAATTTAAGAAAATAAACCATTTACAAAAACCTTCAAGTGTGACATTTTCGGCATGCATGTTGAGGAAAGATGCCCCAGTTTCACCATTTTTCAAAATGTGTTCATAAACATCATAGAAACAGGCAATTATTTTTTTGTACACTAATATTACTAACTTTAATTTCTACGAACTATCTAATTATAAAGAAAATTTTCAACAAAATGACAAATATTCTTTATGTATATTTTCTAAACCCGTTTGTAAACAATGGATAAAAATAAGAGAAAACAGAATTGGATCTTCTTGAACTGCAGTGAACCTACAGTTTAAATCCTGATCACCGTAATCGTTCAAATTTTCCAAGGTGTTCACACCAGAAATCGAACCCGGAACTTCGTGCAATAAAGGCACACGTACTAGCCATTAGACCAGAGGGGGGACGGCTTTCTTTTAATATGTAAAAAAAAAAAAAAAAAAAACTGATTCCTGGAAAAGTGATGCATCTCCTAATAACAAGTTGATAATATCTTATGAATGGGGACACAGCACTAGTTCTAAACGGCATAAGACCTAAACGGCACTGGACCTAAAAATCATTTAGCTGCACAAATCCTAAACGGCACTGGACCTAAAAATCTCTTGTAGCGCTACCATCGCGCCCGTGCCAAGAATACTGTCAATCTGTTAGTCAAAGTTTTAGATATACTGTTTCATATTACAGGACCTTAGTTTTTACAAGTAATTTGTATAAATACAAACTCTATCGTTCTGAAATAAAATAAAATAAAATAAAATAAAATAAATAAATAAGTGCAGCATTTCTTGCTCTTTCCACGATAGATTTCTATGGTGACAAAATTTAACTTTCTACAGGGTGTCTATTAAAATTCCAAAATGAAATTTCGTGACCTTTTCCTCCTCAAACCATAAAATTTAGTAACATTCTCAAAAGCGAACTGGGCCGAATTTTCATGCATGTGATAAAAGCGTGGTTTGTTTGCGATTTGGTAGCATTGACCTTGTATTAGTAAAGCCCACCAGAGACATTTTTGGTGGTGAATTTTGACGTTTTATAGAACAAAATTTTCCAATCTATTCTTATATTTGCATAGATAAAAAATCGTGGCCCAAAAGCTAAATTTCGTGACTTTTTCCTGACTTTCATGACTGTTTTCTGATTTCATGACTTTCGTGACCGATAGACATCCTGTTCTACCAAATGTGATTCCCAGATCTTTCATTATGTCTGTTTTTTTTTTTGGGGGGGGGGGTATTTCCACACCATTGACCTTGTATTAGTAACATAATATTGTGTTTTAGTTATGTACGTCATAAATTTTGCTTTCTTTGTCCCGATTTGAAGTAAATTATTTTTACATATATATTTATTATATTCAAGTTTTTGTGTAGCAAATAGTTGTCATACTCGTAATTAACTACTCCTTACTCGTTATCATTATTAATAATAATTTTAGTATTACTAACATAGCTGTTACCGTTGGAATTAAATACGTTCATAATAGTATTGTTTCAAGTACTTACTACTGAAATGCTTTATCGAATATTCAAGTCTGTAGTTTGTAGCAGGGGTGGCCACATAAGTTAATGGCTTACAGCCCATAGTAGGTCAATGGAATTTTAGAGGATCTTTGCAAAGCAACTTCATTGAAATTAATGAGAAATTTAGATATAGTTAAAAAAAAAATATATTTAATGCAAGAACATTACGTTTAATAAAGGCCACAACCATGGTTGGGGAAGGATGTATTAAAGTACGAACCATTGAAATAGTGTAGAAGCAATAGCTGATATATATATATATATATATATATATATATATATATATATATATATATATATATATATATATATATATATATATATATATATAGTTTCTCAGTTTTGCGTCCTTATAAAAAGTCGTGATTACGAAGGAGAAATTCGACTTTGTAAGATTGCCAGATTGAACTGAACGTAAATCAGAAACCAGCGACATTTATGTAATTGGGAACCCACATTTGAAACTATATATATATATATATATATATATATATATATATTTTGTCTACCGCCATTTCTTCTAAGGTTCGTTACACAGTGACGCGGAGCTCTGCGCGCGAAATCCCGCGTGGCAAGATTTTTCTATTGTTTCTTATGGGTGTATACAGGGTGGTATCCAGAAGTAGAACTGATTTTTTTTTTTTTAATTATTGAACATTTTGGTACATCGACTTCATACCCCTCAAGACAGGCCCCTTGGGCATTTACACACTTCTGGTAGCGAGCCTTGCAGGTCGCGAAGGCCTTCTGGAAGTCGTCCTGCGGGATGCCGTTTAGCGCCCTCGTCGCGCTTGGACCGCTTCCACCGACTCGAAACGATGCCCCTTGAGCTGGCACTGGATACGGGGGAACATGAAGAAGTCCGGCGGTGCCACATCAAAGCTGTAGGGGGTGAGGCAACGTGGAAACGCCGAATTTGGCCAGGAGATCCGTTACAATCCACGCGCCGTGGCACGGCGCGTTGACATGATGGAGTTTCCATTTCCCCACCAGGTCTGGTCGCACGCGTGTGATCCGATTTCGCAGCCGTGAGAGCACTTCCACGTAAAATCTTGCATTCACACTCTGTCCAGGAGGTACAAACTCCTTATAGACAGTGCCACGACGGTCAAAAATGCAATCAACATCGATTTCACTTTCGATTTCGACATTCTGGTCTTCTTTTTACGTGATGATTGTGAGGCTCATGGTATCCTCCTTGTAGCCCTGCGTAAGCATGTCCTTGGTTTCGGTCGCTGATTTTTCCAGTTTGACGCAAAACTTTATGGCGTACCGCTGCTCCAAATTTCGCTCCATCGCAACTGACGACGAGGCGTCACAACAGGAGGTCACTAACACAGTGGTCCGCATTCAACTAACGAACGCAGGCGACTGCCGCCGGTTGACACCTGTTCCCAAGGCTCCCCTCCAACATTCGGCTTTGCACTCCCCCTACATTGCTCCGCGCGCGCGGGAAAAAACCAGTCCTACTACTTCTGGATACGACCCTGTACATAGTCACGCGGAGGCCTCCGCGCGGCCCTATCCTCGCTCCGTCCTCCGCGAGGCGGATAGGGCCATTGAGCAAATGGGTGCTTACATAGTCAAGCGGAACTTCACGCGCGGAGCAGACAGTTCCCTTTAAAATGTAAAGAGCAAGGTGCATAGTAGCAAAACTAAAATGGAGATTGATCCAGAAAGACTTATTACCGAAGTTGAATTAAGACCATGTTTATGGGATCCCCCTTGCGTAGAATACAAAAATCGTGAGATTTGCAATTTTTCCAATTAATTCATCGAACGACCGGATTTACATGCGAAAATAATTGAAGAACTTTTTCTCATCTTCTCGCAAACCTACATACAGAGTCAAAGAAGTTCCCTTCAAACTTCTTTGAGTAACTAAAGGGTGACTTTGGAACCGCCTATTTTTCTGTGTTCTTCGTTTTCTCTTTTTACAGAGACAATATGAAGCCACTATTTTCATTTCGATCTTACTGATGTTACTCGCAACACTGACTGAGGAGAATTGTGTATGTAATCACGTGACGCATAGCGTGTAGCTACGGATGACTGTGTAAACACACACGCATAGCGCGGAGGGCGGAAGACGGAGCGCGGAGCTCCGCTTGATTCTGTAACGGACCTAACACTTGTAACCAGTGATGATTTCAGACCGTAGCTCAGGAGAAATTTCCCCCCAGAGTACGATCTATTCCAATTTTGCTCAACTTGGGAAATTTTAATATTATTGAACTTGACCCTCCTTCTTAGAAATGCAATTTTCAAGACGCTGAAACAAATATTTTATTATTTTTAGTTAAAAGTTCAAATACCGAGTTTCACGCATCTCATCATCAACATAGGTATTCTGCCTTTATTGGCAGGTCACTTGCCGCAGCTGAGAAGCTTCCATGCTCCACGGTCCTCCGCTAACCTTGTCGTTTTCGCGTATGATCTTTCTGTTTTAATATCATCCATTAATTGTAGTCTCCTTCGCCCCCTCCCTCTCTTTCCCGCCACCATACCCTCTAGGACGTCCCTCATGATCTTCTTAGGCAATGTCCCAACCAGTTTCTCTTCCTCTTCCTAATAATATCTAAAAGTGTTCTTCTCTCACCCCCCATTTCTGACACTCTCTCATTCGTTTTCCGCTCGACCCAACTAATTCTTTTCATTCTTCTCCACATCCACATTTCGAAGGCTTCCAGTCGATTTTCGTCACCTTTACGTAATGTCCACGTTTCCGCCCCATACAGTACAACACTCCACACGAAGCATTTTATGAGTCTTTTTCTCAAATCTTTGTTTAAGGTCCCACAAAACAGACTTTTCTTTCTTTTAAAGGCTTCATTCGCCATTCCTATCCTTGCTTTTATTTCACGTTTGCATTTCATGTCATTACTAAGAATACTACCCAGGTATCGAAAACTATTCACTGGTTCTATTTTCTCCCCTCCTACTTTTATATTTGACACAGACCCCTTCGTTCCAATCACCATGGCTTTTGTCTTTCTAACATTTATTTTCATCCCATATTCTTCAAAGCCCTTTCTCATTTTTTCTAACATTTTATTGATTTTCTAATATTTCACGCATCTAGCTTAAGCAAATTCTCCCTTACTTTATTAATATTTTCTAAGTAAGTAATGGGAAATTCGAATACTAAGTGCTCCGTTTGTTCTTTCCCTTTTACGTGTTGAATTTTCAGTTGTTGTCTTTTGTTTTTGTTTTTTTAACAGGAAAGTTTATATGCCAAGTTTCATTTTACTAGCTTCAGAGATTTGCGAGATACACTACCCTTTAAAAAACTTGCCCCACCCTTTTTACGATATTTATTTTCAAAAATCCTTTCTTATGTTGTTTCCGTAAGATATTTGATAATTAAAATTTAATGACTCTACTTGTAGTAGTATGCTCAAAAAGTCGCTCATATTTATTTTTATATAAGAGTACAGAAGATAAACACAGTCAAACAAAAGGACTTTCATGAACAGTTTCCGATTTCTTATAACTAACTTATTTGTACATTTCCCACAAGCTGTGGTTTTAAATTCACATACTGTCAAGGCCCAGGTTTCAAAAAGGAACAAACTGGAAATATAATAGTATTATATATAAATTTATTGTCTTATTGAAGCTTTCGTAATCTGGAAATAAACTTTTGGTTTGCTTTTAATATTTTGCAGTCCCTTAGAAAAGTATGCAGGCTACACCCCTAAATGATTATGTAGTGGTTTCTGCAAACGTATTGTATTGCATATTACATTAGTAATTTAGCGTTATTTGTTGATTTTTTTTTTTTTTGCTTATACATATAAACTCTATCAAACCACACTGTGAAATATAGTAATTGTATTGCATAATAAGTGTTCTTTGTTCAATTTTAAATTTACTGCGTTCTTAATGTATACAGTTGGTATTTAATGTTCACTCGTGAAATATCTAGTGAGCTTTTGTCCTAATTAAGTAAACTTTGGTGGATTTTTGCCCCCTCTTAATAAAATACACTGCAATTTTGAATGCTTGCTTGGTTTTAGAAAAGTCTGGTAAAACATGCTTTTCAAACATTTTTATTTAATTCTTTATTTAGGAATTTGTCTTGCGATTATCGTAGGCTATCTCCATTTGAAACGTACGAATTTTTTAACCAATTATATAATTAATTCTTAGAATGAAATAGGTTATATTATGTAATTCGTGTATAAATGCAGAACAGATAATGATAATAATCTTAGTGGTACAAATATAGCTGTTACCGTTGGAATTAGCTACGTGCGTAACATTATCGCCTGCTAGTTGCTGCAACGTCGCTATTCCGTGTGGTGGTGGCGAATTTCAGAACTAAGGCAAGTGAATGAAAGAGGCACAAAATCTAAACGGCACGAGACCTAAAAATCATTTCGCGGCACAAGTCCTAAACGGCACAAGACCTAAAATTTACAACTAGTGCCTATAATTTTAGGTCTTATGCCATTTAGGACTTATGAATGTTACCCTTATGAATTAGTGGAAATACTCCTCATTTTGCAATGAAGGGATAATTGATTCACCCAGAGATTTACCTTTTCAAAATAATTCAACCAGTTAAAGGAAGTTGTGACAAATCAATTGTGTCGCAGGGTCCCTCCTCCAAGGATAATTTTTTCTTTCTTTTTTTCTTTTTTTCCTTTTCTTTTGTTTTCTTTCTTTCTTTTTTTTTTTTTTTTTTTTTTTTAGTATTTTGAACAACTCTTCATACATATTCAGTTCGCACAAATGGCTTAAACCTCAATTCATGCACATTCTTTTGATTCAGCTTGCTAGCCAATTAGTGTCATATACATTATGTGAAACTCATTCAGTCCAATATTGATCACGTAAGGAGCGAAAAAAGAAGTTTATAAATAGAATATTACATCATTGAAAGCAGCAACCCAGCTAGGACACCAAGCCCTTGCTCCAAACGGGAATTTCCCGTTTGCTTCTGAGTGAACATTAATTACAAGTTATTACAGAACAATTAGTGTTTCATATTCAAACCAATAATTGTTTAAAACATAACGAACGTACACTTCCTTGCAACACGTCATTAACTGCTTGTCCCGAACAGAAACCTTAAACTCTTAGTGCGGCATCTTTGCTTCGATTTCACTGGGGCAACTTTCCCAATTTTAAAGCAAAGACGCCCCAGTCGATCACGTGACATATTCATGGACGCAGAAACACAACAAAACATATTGGCGCTTGTAAAAGACTGAAGTTCTTAAACAATTATATTTTATTTATGTATTTCTATTTAACTACCGTCAAGAGCATTACTACGTTTCACTCTCTAAAATTATAGACACAGAAATAAGAGAAACTTAACTTTGTGAACAGGCTTGAACAAAAGCAGCTTCTTTCTCCGATGCAACTTCCACATATATTCACTCAAGACTGTGTAGCTTTTCAAGCGCATGGCAAGTGCTGTTACCACGAGTCACAGCGAGCAATTCGAGTGGGGGCGTCTTCACTTAGTGGGGCATCTTTACCCAAGGTGTTATATAGTCTCAATGTTGACAGGAGATGTTATATTCCATCAAACCAAGATTTTATGATGTTACAGTGATGCAATGCAGCAGCAATATGAACTCCTATATATACTTTATTCATTCAAAAAATAAAATTTAAAAAGTCGACACTAAAATTAACGATCGTGCATATTTCAGCTTTTAATTTTGGAAATTTTAGTTAATAGGGAAGAACGCTATTTTTCCCTATCAATACTTTTTTTTTTTGATAGGGAAATTTTAAAACAGGGCTTCATAATAAGTACAAATTTCAGTACAAAATATTAAGGTAATTCCTCTTTTTCAAACCTCTTCTCTTCATCAAAAATTAACGTGCGCCTGCCCATTCAAAGCAATATATATGTATATATACTTGCTGAAAGAGAGAATACATATGCTGCAAATCCACAATACGTAGATGGCCGTTCAATGGTGGAAGACCCACGACTACTCATCCGAACGTTAGCGAGAGCTGTGAGGCGATAAATTGGAACACCTCCCCCCTCAACGTAAGCGCTGCCACTTTCATTTGGCTACATCACACGCATGGGCTTTTTCTCTCAATGCTTCCACCACATACACGTACTGTGCCCAATTAAACGTGATATTGATGAGAAAGAAAGATCTGATAGTAACGTGAAACTACGAAAGCACACAATGTTGCAATTTACGGAGTCTTTAACCAGATTTAGGGTCCACATACCTACAATTTTATCTTCTAGCTTAGAGGCATCTTTCAAATCGTTTATTTTTATACAAGTCAACATTTGTTGAAGATCCACTTATATATATATATATATATATATATATATATATATATATATATATATATATATATATATATATATATATAGCGATATAGCGAGAGAGAGAGAGACAGAGAGAGATACATAGGAGGAAATACAGAAAATCTACATAGGAAAACTGCACTGAAATATCAAACCACACCTCCACCAACTATGTTCAACTCAGAAATACTGCATATTATCTTTAAGAATATCTATCTATCTATCTATACATATATATAAGAGATGTTTACATAGTGAGTTTATTCTGAGTGCTAACTTTAGGTGAAATCCAGACAGGACAGGACTGTATACAGAAAATCACAACAGATGGCTGTCTCGTCTGGATAGCCCCGAAATAAATTACAACCTGAAAAGTGTATAAATAACATAATACTACAACCCTGACACTTCTCATTTCTTATTTGCTGACTACAATTACCATAGTTGTTGTTTACGGACGTGGACAATACTGAATGACAGGACCAACTTGTTAAAAGACAGGTTGCAGGTTCGTTTTCTTATGTCGATGACATTTCATACTATATGCACATGTCTAATTAATGTGTTTAGTGCGTAAAAGTGAATGTATTGAAAAGGTTTCTCTCTCTCTCTCTCTCTCTCTCTCTCTCTTTTTTTTTTTTAATGAGAATAAGCATTTTCTTTTTTCATAAATTTATGATGTCGCAATGGGCTCTTGTCAAAAACTGACTACGACTATGTATGTTGTTGAAGGGGTTATACTTACAGATACTCATTTTGAGGCGCAACGTAAGTTATTCATTTTAGTAATTACTATACAAGTATTTATAGTGATTTCTTTAATGTACGTAATTTCCTGTATATTCGAAGTAATTTATGTTATAGTGATTTGAAATAAACTTGATATATGGAATAGTTCATCGTTTTCATTACATTGTTTGTTTATTGTCCACAAGCCTTTTAGTACGTACAGCATATCACTTATTTATGTATAAGTACATGAATACAAATAATATCAAATTTACCATATAGGGATATTTCCTAATTAATAATATCGCTAAGCGAAATGAGAATTCGGCCAAATATGGTTTCTCATTTCGACTAAAATGGTGGAGGTGATTATCTGTAAACGTGTTAACGTGATAACGTGTTATGCGAATTGACGAGTAAATCTCACAAATAGTGATATAGTTCTATATACGTTCGTATTTTAAAACCGATAAAAGTAGAAATTCTCTGGTAGAAATTTTCACTTTGTGTAAAATCTTACAATGTATTATTTTCGGATTCTATGATAATAACAATAATAATAATAATAATAATAATAATAATAATAATAATGTTATACAGAAAGAAGTTCCAACACATCCCGTAAATGTCTATAGAAGTGGAAGTGTATTAACCAGGAAGCAATATTTATTCTTTTTCTAGCTCCTTTGTCTTGGGCTAATATGGTCATAGATGGCGAAAGCCCAGAAATGTAATTCCTAATCCGAATCCTTTATTTATTATTATTACCCAATCAGCAAGGTCTCCTCTTTAAAAAATCTGTAATTTGTTCACGTTTACAATATTAAAATTATATTGGTTGGATTGGTACCGAGGTCCTTTTCAGGACCATGTTATATACGAGACATGGACTTAAAGTTCAAACTAGAATCCGAGCCGTAATGCGTTCAAAGTTCAAAGCTCTCCCATTGTGAATCGAATCTGGGACTCCGTACACTGAATACACATGCCCTCGCAACTAGACCAGCTGGAAAGACTATTAGAATCAGATCATCTCTTCCAAACAGTTGTAGGTTAAATTTAAAAAGAAAAAAAAAAAAAAAGACTGGAAACAGGCAAATGTACAACACAAGCTTGTTATATTAGTCAGATTAATCAGAAATCTGTGCACAACAACGTCCACCCTTTGTGCGTGTGGTTGTAGATTACATCCGGAACCTGGTTAAATATATACTAACATGCTCCTATATCATTCGTTAAGTTTCAAATTATGGTGCATTCAGATTCTTAATATAATTTGCGGTCTCGTCTGAATTATAAATGTCTGCCTTCGTCTCGGTCGAGTGAGTCTACATAATTCGAGTTTCAGTGTTAACAATGAATTATAAACGTCCATCTCGGTTTCGCTTACATGTTACCCATGACGATAAAAGGCATGACAGATATACCTCAATGCTGTAAATGAAAATGCTCTTTAAGGCTTTACCCTAAGTTTATTCCCACTCAAAAAAAAGTGTATAATTTAATGAAGAACATCAATAATGTAGCGAGTGAGCTAGATTGTATGTTCAAAACGTAATTATAATTATGAAATAATAATTTTTCTCAAGGCCCTCGTGTAGTGCATAAATTTGGGTGCCCAACAATTATGACGTCATAAACTCCGCACCCAAACTGCTGGTCTATAAGAAAAAGTTTGGAAACAGTTATCAGTTTATTTAATAGCGTTTTGGAGATATTACCTGGCTTACTTTCCGTATTTTTAATATTTTTCATTGTCTTTAACTTATACACTGAATTTAAGAGAGCGTGAGCTGAATCACAATAAATGCTTGACAAGAATACTGAACTTATCGTCAGTAATACTAGTTTTTTGCTCACTAATGATAATTGGTTTGTTTTCTCCATTTTCAAAGATTAATAAGAGAAAAAAACTATTGATCCTGATAAAAAAGACTATAGTATTACAAATAGAAGATTTAATTATATCACTAGTACATCTCTTAATGGATATATAGAAATTAAGACCTACTGCTATTGCGCAGAAAAATCTAACAAAATTTAGGATGTCTTCATGTATACTAAAAACGCTATATCATATACGCCAAAGGATAGTGGGCGTCAACCAGGGAACACGGTACAGCACTCGTCAAAGGAAAGAGTACTAACTGCCTTACTTTCATGTTTTCCCGAAAATAAGACTGGATCTTATGTATGTGGGGCTTACTTTTGGGTTAGGACTTATTCTCAAGGAAACACGGTACTGAATCCAAGATGAATCAACCTACTGTATTTTGAAGACATGAATTAGTGGTTACTTTTGTTTAGTTGTAACTGTTACTGAATCTTATGTTCTACAGGGTGGTCCGTAAGTCTTAGTACAGTGGATTATTTTGGAAATGAACATGATTAAAGCAAATCTGACTAGCAGGGGGCGGACTTGGGAAAAAGAGCTACCGATTGATGCATACGTAGTGAATGGCCCATCTTGGATCCAGGTTATTTTTTTCAAATAGGAAGGTAGGCATGTGACACATCAATTAACACTGCTTTTTGCACGAGACTGAAGTCCCACAAGCAGAAATGCGTTATCATGTCTCGTTCCAAAACTATGACGTTCCAAGTTGACGGTTTTCGGTTTCCTTGCAGGGAGAGCGACATAGCACTAACGCTGCAAGAAAGACGTGACGCCCCAAATTTGACAGGTTTTTTTCCGTTGCAGATAGAGCGAGAAGGCACTGATGAAGCAGGAAAGAATTGAGATCATCCTAATATTTGGGGAAAGAAGCAGTCGTGTGATTGCTCAGGATTTCAACCCGCGTCACCAAGAAAGACCTACAATAAGTCACAACACTGTTAGCTACCTCATTAGGAAATTCAGTGTAACTGGTAATGTTGCCGACAGACCAAGATCAGGCCCCCACGAACCGCCTCAGATGAGGAGACATCCACAATGGTGCTTGCTGCGAATGTGAAAAGTCCGAAGCGCAGCACAAGACAACTATCAGCGATAACAGGCGTATCACGTGCTTCCATGATGAGGATTCTCCATACGAACAAGTGGTATCCCTTCAAGTTGCAGCTTGTTCACAACCTTTTAGAGGATGATCCAGACCGGCGCATGGAATTCGCCGATTGGGCTTTGTCACAATTTGATCGAGATCCGCATTTCCCAGTCAGTGTTCCCTTCACAGACGAGGCAAACTTATTTAGATGGGGAAGTGAATCGCCAGAACATGCGATATTGGTCGGATGGAAACCCAAATGCGATCAATCCCTGCAAGAGGGTTACCCTTGCTCATATGATGGTGTGGTGTGGCATATGGAACACGTCGATCATAGGACCCTTATTCATCCCTGGTACCCTAAATGGTGTCCGATATCTGGACATGTTACAGGAGTTAGTGTTTCCGTTGCTTCTCCGCCCTGACCCCACTTTGCCGCGATATTTTCAGCAAGATGATGCCCCACCGCACTATGCGCTGCCTGTGCGGGAATGTTTGCATTTTCCTGCACGTTGGATCGGTCGCCGAGGCCCTGTGGAGTGGCCAGCCCGGTCGCCGGACCTCACTCCCTTGGATTTTTTATGGGGACACTTAAAACACCTGGCGTATCAGGAGAAGATTCGGGATGTTGCACACCTACAGGGAGGTATTCAGGACGCCATAATAGCGTCACCCCCGTTGTGTTGTTGCGGGTTTAGGAGGACTGGATTAAGAGACTCCGGCTGTGTGGGAGGGCAACATGTGGAGCACATCCTGTAGGTGGGACTTTGGAGCGTCATTACTTTGGAACGGGACATTGTATCGCGTTTTTGCTTGCGAGACTGCATTTTCCTGGAGGAAAAGAAACCATTGTTAATTGATGTGTCACATGCCTACCTTCCCATTTGAAAAAAAATAACCTGGATCCAAGATGGTCGCCATTCACCACGCATGCGTCAATCGGTAGCTCCTTTACCCAAGTCCGCCCTCCGCTAATCAGATTTGCTTTAATCATGTTTGTTTCCAAAATAATCCACTGTGGACCACCCTGTATAACGTTTGAACCTAAGTATCTGCACAGCAAACCATTGTGATATTGTACTTCATCCGTCAATTTATTTGATAGAAATAAAAATTATTACATACAGACAAAGTATATATAGTTTTATCACAAGGCGTTCTCCTATTATGGCAACACTGTGTCGGGTGCACCATGAAGGTACTGTGAAGCAAATGTTGGGCGCTGAATCCTAAGTGTGAATACAGTTAAGCTCAGTCAAGTTTATATAATCTCATTCCAGCTTCCGTAGTAGGGTTTTGAACAAGCATGACTGTTGAGAGGGGAAGGGGGACGAAAAAGATGAGGGATCAAATCCTCTGGTCTTTTATCACCCAGTATGCCACAAGGGATAAAGCTCCATTGTTGGCGACCTTTCATGTTCCCTCTCTTTCCTTACAGTGCAAACGCCTTCCGTTTCTCTTTCCTCCGAAAAGCACTATGATTGATTGAATGGTGAAACTCAAACGAGGAGGAAAGATAATAAGACGGATCACCACAGTGAAGTTTGCACTGCCACAATAATGTGAACACAACAAGGCTTTTTCACTTTACATTTAATAGTCGCTACCGCCAAACAAACATTTATCAACTATAACATACGTACTTACCCTGTTCATAAGTTATGTCAGAATACAAGCTTCTTCTTCTTCTTCTTCTAATAATAATAATAATAATAATAATAATAATAATAATAATAATAATAATAATAATAATAATAGACACTAGTGGCAAGTCTTGTAATATAACTCTTTTGGAGGCAAGATAGTATGGTAGAAGGATTTGTACTATACTATGTGCTCTTGTATGCACGATGGCCACTCAGCAACGGAGCCAAATTTAAGTATCAGCGTGATTCGAAGGCGATACGAATAGTAGCCCTTCTTTTTAAAAAAATCATACAAGTTGAATGCAAACAAAGTGTACACAGAATCAATCTTCATCATACCCAAAACCAAGGTTGGCTGGTTTAAACCAAGGTGGTTTAAACCAAAAACCGAAAAATGTTCGTAAAAGTGTGTGTTCGTAAAATCTTGATGAACACACATTTGTGAGTTATCATGTGTCACTCCCGCATGTTATTCGTATTATATTCAGACCTAAATTCCCTATTCGTTACTCAGAGATTATACTACAAAAGCAACTTTTCTTTTCTTTTTTTTTCTTTTTTTTTTTACATATATAAGTGTATGAATGTTTCTTTTCTGTTTTTTTTATAGTTTGTTATTATTGTTATGCAATTGCAATCAAAGAAAAATTCTAAATACTGTTTCGTTTTAGTAATGTTTACTGTTGATAAAATACATCGAAATACCGTACTTTTTTGGCGGGGGGCATACAAACCCCACGAGAGGCATTTACTGAAGTCAGAAGTATCTTTGGTATCTATTTATGTATAAATGGGTCAGACCCAAAGTGGACTCAAATAATTCGTACCTTTATTCACTTTTCTTACTGATATGCAAATTAAGTCGTTGCATTCCTTTAACTTGGACTAATAAAAGTCGTAGTGAACTAACTTAGACCTAATTAGTTCTTCTATACTCTGCAGTATTTTGAAATAGTCCATATGCAATTCTGTATAATGGTTTCACTTATGCAACTGTTTATCTTTTTGTCCTTCTCAAATGACTGTTGCCAATTATATTAAAAGTATGTAAAGATCAGTACAACGTATTTTATCACGAGTCCTTCATGAGTGTGTCGGCAGACGTATCGCATTTGTGGTAAATTAGTCCTGGTTTCAAGTTCAAATAAGGAAATTTTGTTTCGGATGTAAATCGAGAAATGGTTTGGACTCCGCTTTAAGCTTAGGGTATATGTGACCCCTTCCAGCATAACCCGGTTATTGCATAATAACACCAAAGTGAAACAAACTTATTTCTGTCCATATGTGATATAAATACATAGAGCAAATAATTTAAACCGGAAAAAACTGGTTTAAACAAACAAACAAAAACCGATTTAAACAAAAAAAAAAAAAAAAAGGGTTTTGTTATTTTTTTTTTCAATAAAAACCATGGCTTTTGCCAACCCTGCCCAAAACACCTATCATGAAATGTTCCTTCATATTTGGGAAGAAGTAATAGGATGGAGTCAGATCAGGTGAATATGGTGTGTACGATAAAGGTTTGTAGTCACATTGGGGTCCAAAAGTGAATGTTTCTGCTGCACGGTGGTATGTCGGTGCATTGTTTGCTACCAGCAACGCACCTTTCGAAAGCAAACCTTGCCTCTTCGCTTTGATAGTATCCCGTAATTTTTGCACAGATCCTGTAATATCTTCTTGAAGTGTAGCCCATTTTTGTACGTAATCAGTCAAGATAACACTTTCAAGGTTCTGAAACACGGACTATATGACTTTGTTCGATGAATACTGAACTTTAGCCTTTTAAGGCGAGAGGAAAGGTTATGTTTCTGTGTTTCACTAATTTCTTTGTTTTCAGGGTTAAACAGATGCATCCAAGTGATCCAGCATTCACTCAGTCATTAAACTGTTTACAAAAGCATTTTTGTCCTTGTAATACACAATACCCAAAATGATTTCTGAACATTGCACACTTGCTATTTTCGAAAAGGTGTCGATAACCGGGACACCCACTTTGCTGCCATTTTCCCCATACTCAGAAAATAATGCTGTGAGACCGAATTTCTTATTGAGTTCACCACCCTAGTTGCAATTAACAGTCTAACGTTTCCCTTTATGCACTAGCTGCTCAAGTTTTGCCACCATGCTTTGGTACGACCTTCTATTGGGTCATCCTCCAGACTTGTGCGACCGCATTTGTGTTGTAAGATAGGCATTTCTCCGCATACACTGCTGCCACCTTTTCATGTATCGTATGTACCGATTTTCCTTAAAGATAGAGGACCTAATCATAGCTTGGTATTCGATTTTGTACAACTCGCAGCCGTCACCCAGCTTTCTGGTTGTACCGTCAACTCAACACGACCTGCGGAGACCAAACCAACCCAGATATAAATGAGACGCCACACGATCATTGTACAATTTTTTACATTATTAACACATCTCTATAATGGTAATGGTAAGAATTTTCTGGCTCTCCTCGCACATACAGCATGCATAATCGCTATGATTATATTGTTTTCTTCAATCTACATTGTTGAGTACATAGTTACAAATAGTCATTAATAACGGATCAGATCATAACATGCATCGAAATTAATACATTATCTTTCATTGCAAAACAATCAAAAGAAAACGAACTGATAGCTCTTATCTTTTTTCAATTAATGTAAAGAGCATTGTATTGATACATGATTTCGCAATGCAGATGAGTTGAAAACAATACAATATAGAACGAAAACAATACAATATAGAACAAAAGACTGCGAGGTGTGAACAAAGGTTTGGATATTGAATAGACTTCCAGAAATCGAAGTCTGCATTATATTCGACTGACTGACGTGCCGGTGAGGCTTTATTTGTTGGCTTTTCCTTTGAGATTACCTCAGTGAGAGCACCGCCAACCACAAACAGAAAGGGATATTGTATTCGAATACAAAGGCCACTGAGATGATCACAGAACAAACCTAACATCCATCCAATACCACGTTCTCTGCTATTTAACATCCAACATTTTTCTGAAAAACCCTCATTACGTTATTACGTAATGCAAACGAAAGATTTCTCAAAAACCTTTAATAAAAACAGATCTGTTACTGCAGGGTTTCTCATTATCACCCCCCCTTTTCCCAAAGTTCATTTTATGAACCATAATGTGAAAAAATCCATGTTTTTACTGTATACTTACTCAGTATGTAATTAGTAAGCAATATTATATGTGTTTTTTGTAAATACAGTACCTCTCACCACAGGTCAATTCTTTTATTTTTACACCACAATAGTTTAGAGGACACAAAGCATGCTTTGAGCATTTTTCTTTTGCTATATACACGCTAAATTGGTGTTTCCCATTCCCGACACCGTCTTTCCAGAAGTATTACAGTAAATAAAGAACAAAATTACAATTTATTTTCCTAATTTCCAATTGATGAAAAAATTCAGTGAAATAACAAATAGCTTTTCAAATATCCCTTTACAGTGGGAGATCATAGAAACTTACGTCACACATACAATATATAAATCTTTAATATCAAGTCGTTTTGCTATTTTTCGCAAACAGTTGAACACAGCTGCCACAAAATGAGTATGCCTGAAGCTAATTTACTTGACTTTCTCGGATCTTTCGATATGAATTTCCCTGACTATCGAAAATATGAGCACGTAGGAAATCAACACAAATGCCATTATAGTAAGGTCTTTACCATCGATATTACTCCAAAATTCGTCTTCCAGTTTGCGGCATAGAAAATGTTACAAAAGTTTAAGTCCAAATTACTAACAAACTCTTGTGCAGTGTTCTTATGCATTCAGAAACACATGTTTCGATCGACTATCTCCTACTGATATTCAATCAAGTTTGCCCTTCTTCTTTCCCTCTCCTTGCCTAAAGCAGTCTGTATGACGTAATCTACTCCTTCCATTCAGATGGAGAAAACAGGAACCTTGTTTACAAGTTTTATACCTCTAAAACCATCTCTTTTATTTCTCTGTTCTGAAGTGTCTTTTTAGAGCCTGATAAAAAAAAAAAAAAAAAAAAAAAAAAAAAAAAAAAAATACTGTCACAAAATGTTCACATAGCTTCACAAACACCGTAATTTGCATTATTTCCTTCCTTCAAAGACTGCATATCAAGCTAGGAAGGTACTCATTGTGAAATCTACGGAAACTATCAACCACGGAAGTAAGCTTTATGCTTCCCAAAGTCTGTAATGCGGGCGCAAAGCTGTAAAAACTATTGAAAGAAATGAGTTATTCAATGATTAATTTCATTTTCTTTCCCTGTAATTGAAAGTAAATATTCTAGGGACATGATTTGGGCAGGACAGTAGGGTGTAATTCTCCCCTCCTTGAGTTTTATAAACACACATTATTTGAGCAAATGTATAGTAAAACACTAATTTAGAAACTCTTATGTCGGCGAGAATCTCCCTTCCCCGAAACAAAATCTAAAATGACGCTCCTTTTAGCAACAAACCTATAAAGTTACGACATCACATTGCTAGAGCGCCTACATTTCGTTTCAAGAGTCGGAGGTTTGATCTCAACCCATGCGCGTTCATACTGGACGACATTGAGAGAAAGAGAGAGAGAGAGGGGGGGGGAGATTCAAATATGGAGACACAGAGAGAGAGGAATGATTTACATATACAAGTTTAGAACTGAAGAAAAAATGATCCGACAGCATCCATATTCTGACGAAATTTGTGATTTTGTTAATCAGAAGAAGGGAAGTTTCCGAACTGCGAGGATCGTATCAGGCGATTTTTGAATTAAGGTGAAGAGCTCTTTTTAGAGTACCAGATGATCAGAAAGGGAGAGAAAGATCTTAAAATCTGGAGAATTAAGAATTTTTAAAACATCAGCTTCCGAAACGGGTTTTGAACCACGAACCTCTTAGTTATCGAACAATGATTTTATCCATTCAGCCACGGAGAATGCTGTGCAGTCATTTAGATACATTTCCTTTAGCCACGTTGAGAAACTGATACAATGGAATATTCCAAAAGTTAACTCAGTGGTTGAGCCGTTGCCGTTCAACGTAGACCTCTTGTAGCTTAGCCACAGTGTGCATAATGAACTTCCCCTTGTTCAGGAACACATTTTAAGGTAGTAAAAGTTTTTACCACTGTGCTAATTCAGTTATACAGGGTGGCTCACAAGTAGGTATACACCTCTGCATTGATCAAGTATAACATTCTAGCGTATAGGTTTATTTGCTTCGGCTGTTTTGAGCGTAAGATATAAGTAAAAAGACATTACGAACAAATAAGTCTACGTGAAGAATAACAATTAAATATGATATAAAAAGCAATGAGTTGATCAGTACGGGTCTCTATACTTACTTTTGGGCCACCCTGTATTTGACAGAACCGTCTGATCAAGAGTGACAAATACTCAGACATAATCACTTTTTGCGAAGCTCTAGCGGAAAATTAAACAAATCGTCGTAAACATGTTAGACCTTTGAAAAGAAAAAGTTAAAGAAAATGCAATGGAGGTGCATATAAGAGTGTCACTTGGATATAACCAGAAATTTTAAAAAATAGCGTGTTTACGTCATTATCTGTTAGATGAATGGTTAGTGTAAGGGACTCGTACGTGGATAGTCCAAGGTTGGAATCCCGACCGCTTTTACTGTTTTCTTCTTTTAGGTACGCTCATAGTGTGCATTCCAGAAGTTCAATTTTGAATTAAATGTAGTCACAGCTAGATTAAGCCGAAATTTTCAAATATGATATTTGTTAGTACAGGCTTTTCTTTAATTTGCGATGTTTCAACTTCGATATTAAATCTTACAACCTTAATTTAACTCATTTCCCTACGTTATATCATGATGAAGTTTTACACAACGACGAGAGCCGGGCGGTAATACCATATTCCACTGTTACTATATTTATATATCTTTAGAAATTTTTTATTGAGAGAACATACAGTACAGTGCAATTATGATTTAACTAAGACACAAAAAGAACATAACGAAATTTGCGGAAATATTAACAGTATTTAAAAAAAATATTCCTCCTGAGACGTCCCAAGGAATCTACTTCCGGATTTCAGAGATACGACGTTATCAATATGATCGCTGTAAGAATTTGTAACCTTTAAAGAAATAGGGCTTTGCACAGATTAGAAGTAGAGAAGTCGTTCTTGAACCAAAATAAAGGAAATTAATTGCTTAATGCAGAAAATAGAATGTTTCATTTATACTGGTCACACATTTTGAAATACGTATATTAACTAAAATTGGACAAAATGCCGTCTTGATTACATGGTTTAATCTTTAAATGTAAATATTCCAGAGCTCCTTCGTGGCTAAGCGGTTAGCGTACGCACCTTGGGCGTGAGATACCCGGGTTTAATTCCCGGCGGGAACTCATATGGTTCGGATTCCACGTTAATCAGTAGGTCCACGTCTCATATAGCTTCGCTGCTGAACGGGACCTTAAACTCAAAATCAACCCAACCCAAATATTTCAGTAATATTATAATAAACAACTATTACACATTGTTACATTATAATTATACGCAGTTTTCAGGGATTAAGAAAACAGATTTCAATAGCATTGAGTATGAGAGAGTTATGTCCATTTAAAAGTGAAATTGTGTAATGAAATGAAATGATATTTTAAGGTTTACATCCCATGGTTATGCCGGTTAGGCTAAAGGAGACAGTGATGATGAGAAATAAATGACATGGTCGAACGCAGAAAGTGGGAGGAAACGGGAGCACCCCGAGAAAACCCACGAGCACGGTGTTTGTCCACCACGAAGTCCACACGGCGCGAGCAGGGATCGAAGCAGAGACTCCAAGCACCGGAAATGAACGCTCTACCACTAAGCCACTGCGCCCCTTGAAAGTGAAATTCTGGTTGCTTGATGGCTGTATTTTCTCTGACTCTGTTGACAGACTGTGGATTCAACTCATTGATATAGCTGAATTGAGTTTGTGTTTTATTTTTACGGAACACCGACGCTATGATGGACAGGCCCTATATTAACGTGCGCTATGAACACGATTCGTGCTTGAATTCAGTGTAGTTGTGTAGTGCACAGAATATCATGCAAGACAACCTTCGCAATGTAGGACGCGCCATAGATTCCGGCTAGAGGTCTGCACGGGCCAGAATTTTTAGCCCGGGCCCGGCCCGGTCCGTGAATTTACAATGTGAGGCCCTATCCGATTCTGAAATATATTTTAGCATTTAAGCCCGAGCCCGTATGATAATCAAATGAGCCCGAAATAAGCCCGAATTACAGAAACTTAATAATTAGAGCAAAATTGTCTTTTTATTTAAAGCAATTAGAGGTTTAGTTAAGCAGTTGTGCAATAAAGTTCAACAGAAAGAACGGTGCAATATATATGGTTGTACAGTATATTTACAAAGCTAGACCCGGAAAATATGGCTCTATATTTAAAAATTCACAGCCCGAGCCCGGCCCGGGCCCGAAGTAATATATACTTTGTGGGCCCAAGCCCGTGCCGACCTCTAATTCCGGCTAAAATACAATAGCAATTACCAAAGGTAAAATACAGATGATAAATTATATTAAATAAAAATAACTTAGTGGCATTCCCTCACAGGAGTCTGTTCCAGACAATAATTTTAGCACTTTCGAATGCATGTTATTCTTCATTCGAATCTTCCCTTTTCCTGTACGTGTGACTCTCCATGAATATCGTCGTCATCCTTTACATCAAAGTGTTTCTGTTATTCACACATCTTTGAATCATCTGTGCAACAAGAAAAATATGTCACAAATCTTTTGGGGAAGCGATCTTCAAAGTTGGTATTGAAAGCATATAACAATTTACTAATTTTAAAAATGCCACTACACTGCTGCGTCTGATGAAGAGTTCAGAGTAAGTGCTGAGAGCAACTGCTGGTGCCAGAGAAAATAGAGTTAAACTGGTTTGTTCGTTTATAAGCTGTATGGACATAGTCTTCACATAAAGCTGGTGATGTACAAATTTCCGCCTCTTTCTGAATTATATAATGACAAGAAAGAAAACTCGACAACATTCGCTATAACATCAGGTGATACATGAAAGTTATTGAAAATAGAAATTTTATGTGAAACGTTTCTGAGAACCGCGATTTTACCTTTCTGGTAAATCGAAAAACTGAATCGAATTCTGAAAGATCATAAACATATGTGGTTTATCTCCAAGAGGTCATCAGTGAATCGCGCAAAACAAACCAAAATCGTCGAATCATCCTTCACCACGACAGCAGTTCCCACTTAACAGACCATATAGAAATCTTAAAATCTTTTATCAATAGAAATCTTAATGACTCATTGTCCGTACTCAGCTATCATTTACCTAATGACTTCTTGCTGTCCCACCATATGAAAATAAGATGCAATGTTACCTATTTGTATCGATTCAAGCAGCAGCTGTATTGCGAACAGCGGTTTCTGCGGTAGCAGGCTCAGATGGAAAAATATTTTCAAGATTCGTTTGAGTGTACGCAAAAATGTATCGATCCAAAAGGTAATATTTCGAAAAACATTAAAAACATTTCCAGAAGTTCATGTGTTTTTCTTTCTTTTTTGTTGATTGCAGAACTTCCCCAGCAGCCCTTGTATTGAGACTGTATTTGAAGATTAGTAGAGATCAGGTATACCGTTCAGATCTGTACTCCTGTTGTGTCATATGAACAATATATTATGCAAATGTACGTTTTTATGGAAATCTTGAATATATATTTTCATTACGAGATCTTTAACTTTTCCTTGAAATTGTAATGCCCCGTATTACATTTTCATTTTCAATTGTCTTCGTGCGAAAAAATATGCGTTCTGGCCTAACAATCACAATCCAGAAAAGCTCGCACCAATGTAAATCAACATATTTTTTTTTCTACAGATTGATAATTTGATTTTGGCAAATGAAATCCAAATCTATACATG
Organism: Thermobia domestica; assembly: GCF_964235325.1. Taxonomy (NCBI): domain Eukaryota; kingdom Metazoa; phylum Arthropoda; class Insecta; order Zygentoma; family Lepismatidae; genus Thermobia; species Thermobia domestica. The sequence continues at coordinate 99,513,009 of NC_137471.1, forward strand.
GAATGTAACCCGAAAACTATAATTACTATGATTTATAAATCACTAATAAAAAATAAAACCATATTATTTCCTAGTATTTACTTTTTTCTCCTCATATTAAAATGTAATTCCATTAAAGTCTGCTAAATCTTAATCCCACTTCTTTCACTTTGGGAAGCTACCGCTCATTTCAAGTGACTGCAGCACCACGCAACGGTGCATTACACTCTAGTGGTGTTGACAGTAAGTGAAAGCGTCGCAGCAAACAAAGACCGCACTTCCCCAATGTAATCGGCGATTCCAACTACTCTCTACAAAATCCCCCAGTGAATCATCAACGAGCTTACAATTTGATGCCCTGTTTTACAGTGTAAAAAGTATCGTAAAACAATTTTATTTTAATATTATAACGGCGTTAATTAACGGCAATTTGGCTTGTGTGATAAGCTTTTTTAAAAACAGACGAAAGAACACAACTAAATTTACCATTTTGTTTACGTAATAGTGTATATCATGTAGAGAACTGTTTGAAGTTTGCGTGAGTCAAGTGCGAAATTCATTCGGTAAAAGGAGTGACAACGTACAAATTAGGGATGGGCAAAACCGGTTTTTACAAAAACCGGAAACCGATTTCTAGAAAAACCGAAATCCGAGAAACCAACATTTCGGTTTTCTCCAAAACTAGTCCCTTTTCTCGCCAAAACCGGTTTCGGTTTTTTCCAAGCATCGGTTCAGTTTTTAACCGAAACCGTTTTTGTTTTTCTTCAAAATCGGTTCGGTTTTCATCGGCGAAAACTTTTTGGAAAATACATAAAACTATTTCTGTAGAAACCATTCTTCCGGTTTCTGGAGAACAAAGAAACACTAGTCTGGACAGAAATAGAACTAATTTTGGGGGAAAAACCGGCTTTTGTGCCCACCGCTAGTACAAATTAGAACGGAATGAAGAAAAAAGACGACAGCACAACAGTTATTCGTACAATCTGGAAGAGAACTCTCTAAGTGTCCATTAAATAGATAATTTTATTGACGCTAATGATAATGAGCATTTGGATAATCAACCAAATAACTATTCAAAAAGTAACTTGAAGCAGTACGAGAAATACCAGGCTCTGAAAGCTGATTAACATCTGAAAAAAAAACAAACAAACAAACAATGAAATGTCACGTTAACTGAACTAATAACTAGTGCTAGCAGGGTTAAGACAATTGCTAACGCTGTAAATACTCGCCTTCTCGTCCAACATATATTGACTGATTGAGTTTAAAGTAGCTTTTAAACACTGAGCATGCATGACACAAGACCTATAGCTTGAAGTAGGGTCGAAACTAATATTCAAACCCAATATCACGCCAACAAAAAGAAGGCGCGTCCCCACTCGGCCATGGGATTCTGATCATATTATAGTGTAAGGTGTAAGGAAAAAGATAATTCGTATTGATCGTACTCCTTTAGAACTAACCAACAATAGTGGATGGAAATACTACGTTAGCCCCAAGACATATTAATCCAGTAAAGTAGACAACAATAAGACTAACAATATCAGAACAAGAATCATGCAAAACTAAGAAGTTAAACATTAACAAAGTAAAATAGTACTAGTGACAAGCTAAGGATAAACAGAGTTACCCCGTTTACCTACAGTATTTGTCACTCCATCTTCATGCTAGTGATTCGTGTGGCAAGTTTGTTTAGTAACGTGCAGAATTGGTTTACCACATACTAATATATACACATTAGGCTTAAAAGGAGTAAATTGCAGGCACCATGCATTTAAATTCAACTTCTGCAACTTACCAAACAAACAAACAAACAAAACCGTAATCTTTTCCTCGCATCTATGGCATTAATTTTGCCAGTTTTTGACAATGTGTAAGCGAAAGAATAGGAGGAAATAAAAAACTTCTAAAAATAATACTTGGTGGCGTACATCTTCTTGTAGAAGTATACTTCGACGAGACCTATGCTCTGAACATTCTGCCAGATACTCTGGTTGAAATAGAAATGGCAGCCGGAAATCTGTAAATTAGGAAACACTGCACGCAGTGCATTAATTGCAGTAAGCTCAAAATTCACTTCCAGCACTTGAGGTTTGTTCTGGCCAAACCACACTTTAAGAAATGCAAACAGTTGCTTGTACGTTCGCTCTGTTTTATCTGGCACCAATGCATACAAGACTGGTATAACCAACCGTGGCAACTTGCTATGCACCTGCAGAGTGAACTGAACAACAACAGAAAAAGAACAATCACAAATTGAAAGTTAATGTAATATATCTTCCTATTTTTCAAACAATGAGTTCCGATTTGAATAACAAAATGCTTATTATTAGTTCCTTATTATTGAAAATGACTTTATTGTTGACATAATTAATTTCCGAAAATACAGCTTTTGACCAACGCAGCCGCAGAATGCCTTAAAAGTCAACCTGTAGGAAAGACATCAGTTCCCGAAAACACAGGAGTGGAAACGTGTTTGACGTAATGAATCACGATTGACAAGTGGAAAGTGTGAAAATGCAAGATACTTGCAAAATGATTAATCTGATAAACAGAACTGTGTGAAATTGCTCGATAACACTAGTTAACAAATTTAAACTTTTTGTTTGTTACATGAGAAAAATCACCTGATCTTAAAGGAACTTTTTGCGCTGAATTCTAATATGCACTCGGTTTCTCTCCATCACGTACAGTTTTCCCGTAACAGAGGGATTTTCGGGAAATTCCCTCAAAAATTTCCCTTTTTCAGATATTTTATTCCCCTAGCTCCTGTCCCCTTGCATATAGTAACATAGAAATTATACCTAAGTATACCTTGATTTATATTTAATAAACCCTAAAAGTTTCGTAAAAATCGCTTTGTCCTTTCTAGAGAAATAAATATATTTGTATGTATACTGTGTGCACTGTTTATTGCACCTGATAGTAATGCTTTCAGATCTCCTGAGTTGGGGTAAAAACGATTTGCTTTATTACTACAAACACAGACATAAAAATGAATATTTACAATAGTCAACAACACACTTGTATTGCTCTCTGTAAATTAGAAACGTGTATAAAAATAGAATGTACTTCCAACGTATATTTTTTTAAAACGTACAGTATATGTATATCTTAATACATATATATACAATTCTCCAAGTTTTTTCGTTTTGTTCATGAAATGGTTATCAATATATGTTATCAAATGTAACAGAATGCAAAAGAACTTCAACTTCCCGAGCCCCCTACCAACTGGGAAGAGATATGGCCAAAAGACTCTGATGATGATCATGACCTTGATGAACCATCGACATCAACATGTACATCCAAGGATCCAACGTTCATCCCTGACTGTGTTCGCGAGCCACATTTCATCCGGCAATGTGAACTTAATGACCTAGTCCGTGATTTGCACCTGACAAAACAAGAGGCGGAACTTCTGGGATCAAGGCTCCAGCAGTGGAACTTATTGGATGCAGAAACGAACATATCAGTGTACAGGAAAAGGCATGTTAAATTTTCAAGCTATTTCTCAATGCAAGATAATGTGTGCGTATGTACGGATATAAATGGGTTGATGGCGGAGCTAGGAATTCCTTACGTTCCAGAAGAATGGAGGTTATTTATCGACGCGTCAAAGGTCAGCCTTAAAGCTGTCCTTTTACATAATGGAAATAAAAAACCTTCTATACGACTTGCGCACTCAGTGAAGATTAAGAAATCCTATGACACCATGTCAACTTTGCTAAATCTTATAAATTACAAGGACCATTGTTGGCAAATATGTTGTGATCTCAAGGTAGTTGGTATTTTATTAGGACTGCAGTGCGGTTACACGAAGTACCAATGTTTTTTATGTTTATGGGATAGCCGAGCTGATGACAAACATTATGAAGTGAAGGAATAGGAACCTAGAGTGAATTACGTACCTGGAGAATGCAACGTCAAATACGCTCCTTTGGTAGATCCTAATAAGATATTACTACCGCCAGGACTTATGAAAAACTTTGTCAAAGCCATGGACACATCTGGTGAAGGTTTCAAGTATTTGCGAGATAAGCTCCCTAACCTGAGTGATGCTAAAATTTCAGCGGGAGTGTTTATTGGTCCCCAAATTAGGAAATTAATGCTTGATGATAGCTTTGACATCAAGTTAAACAGTGCTGAGCTAGCTGCCTGGACAGCATTTAAGTGTGTTGTGCGCAACTTTCTGGGCAATAACAAAGCTGAGAGTTACACAGAAATCGTACAGGACATGATACAGAAATACAAAGAGTTGGGTTGTAGGATGTCTTTAAAAATCCACTTTTTGCACTCCCACCTCAGCTTCTTTCCTGCTAACGTAGGTGCTCTCAGCGACGAACAGGGGGAAAGATTCCACCAAGATATAATGGCAATGGAGAAAAGGTACCAGGGACGATGGGATCCTTCAATGATGGGGGACTATTGTTGGGGTCTTGTTAGAGAATGCAACATTTCTTACAAAAGAAGGAAGTAGTGTACGTTTTTGTAACCCAATGGAAGTTTCATATATTGTGATAGTTTTGATTGTCTTTTCATGACCTTTTGGTACATTTGTATTATTGTTTATTGTAAAATGTCACACTTGTAAATTATATTGTATTATATTTTATATATGTGTTTGTGGTAATAAAGCAAAACGTTTTACCTCAACTTAAGAGATCTGAAAGCATTACTATATGGTGCAATAAACAGTACACACAGTATACATACAAACATATTTATTTCTCTAGAAAGAATAAAGCGATTCTTACGAAACTTGGAGGGTTTGTTAAATATGAATCAAAGTATACTTAGGTATAATTTCTATGTTAGTATATGCAAGGGGACAAGATCTTGGGGTGTAAAATAAACGAAAAGGGAAATTTTTGAGGGATTTTCCCGAAAATCCCTCTGTTACGGGAAAATCGTACGTGATGGAGAAAAACCGAGTGCATATTCGAATTCAGCGCAAAAAGTTCCTTTAAGAACAGGTATTTCCTTTTATGTAACAAAACCTTTGTTAACTAGTGTAATGGGCACCATGTGAAAATGCAGGGAATCCTTGTGATACTGTATTTTTGCCAAAAATCCTCGTCGTGCTCCTTCCTTAGGATACACAGCTTTTAATCCAAGCAATATGATGAAAACTTAGTTCAAGATAGGTGACAAATACTTTCAGAAATTCACTTCAGACAATTTAGCTGTTTTCGGTTGATTCGATCACACAGAAGATCAGTTCCATTTTTTATATATTAGATTCATATTCTCTACAGAAAATTATATTTTGGAAAGGAAAATAAATATTTTTAAAATTGTGTTTCCTCAAAAATGTTGAGAGTTGAGCCACGCAAATTTCTGTATAACTTTTTCTTTGGGGAACGGAGGGGATTCAGGTTTGTCAGATATCATCTAATAAGACTCAATGGGGATTTTCATACAAATACATAGGCCCAAGCGAAATTCAGAGATGAGCCGGGTCCCCTTGGCCTGCTACGATTGAGCCCTTCCTTTTGGGGGTGGAGATAATATCGATGTATTTCTGATTATTTGACCGTAATATCTATATCTATATCTATCTATCTATCTATCTATATATATATATATATATATATACACTTGTAATGATCATTTAGTACACATCCCGTGTTATGAACGAAAACCATTGACGCCAGCTTTCATTTCTTGGAAGAAGAGGGGGAAGGGGCAAGCGGAGAGGGAAGCCCTCTTTTGGGTTCTGAAAACAATAATTTTCTATTCTTTTGATCTACGTTACAATACAGTTTGTTTGGGAGGATGGGGGTGGAAGAAGTAGCCACCATGGAGGCGCTCGCTCCCTTGCCTCGTCTATTGTCATTAATCAAAACTCTTGTACTTGAGCCATGGCTTACCAACAGATTTTTCCCCGCATCAGAATATTCTGCGAAATTTCATTCTAGGCCGCATCTTTTTTTTGGTCTGTATATTTCCCACACCGACTATCCCAAACGCAGGATCTCTTTTACACTTCCATAATTTTGTTATGTGCAGTAGTTTACGCAAAGGGCTTGTTGGGGTTTGAGCAAGATGACAATCGAAAATAAATCTTTTATATATATATATATATATATATATATATATATATATATATATATATATATATATATATCAGTGGTGGGCAAATTTCAATTGAATTAACAATCTGTAAATTTAATTGTTAATTGCAATTAACAATTGAAGTAAGTAATGGTCAACTGTTAATTGCAGTTGGCCATTCATAAAGGAGAATCAATTGCAATTAATCAATCGATTGAAAGTAATTGCAACTGATTTCCACACCAATTACTTTCAATTGATTGATCAATTGCAATTGATTTTCAATGATTAATTTTCAACATTGTAGTTCAGAGAGGGCGTGGGGCAATAAAAACTTTAGCCACGACCAACTGACCCACCATGAACCACTCTCACCCACTGTGACCAATGGACCCACCAAAACCCACTGTCATCAACTCTGACCCATAATTCACGCTCTCTTCTCTATTCACTAGAGTTTAAACTTGTAATAAAACAAGCCTATGAAATTATCACTCATCGGAGTTTGAATTTCTACGATCAATCGCTCAAGCACCGCTCTAATACAATAACGGTGGATCTGACCTTTCTAATATAAATCAAATAAAGAATTTGTTTGTGTGTCTGTCTGTCTCTCTGCGTGCGGCCTGGGGACCAGACAAATTGATCGAGAGTTACCAAACTTTGGTCACGGATACCTTGGTCCAGGTCCCAGACCAAGGCGAAGCGTTTTTGACAAAATTCGATCCAGAGGGGCTCAAAAGACCGTTTTCCAGGACAGATAAAAGTAGTAGAAAATGACCGATATTAGTGTCGATTTCATAGTTTTCGCGGTCGCTGAGATCAATGGTGAAACTCCGATCGCATTAACTTCCAAATTCATAATATTCGGCTGCGGGCCGGGGGTTATCGGCAGGAGGTGGTGGTAGTGATACCTATACGTAAAAGTAATCCAAAATAACCGATAATAGTGTCAAATCCATAGTTTTCGCGGTCGCTGAGATCAATGGTGACACCACCATTAGCGATGACTTTCAAATTCATCTCCCATTGTATGCAGATGCTTGGGTCACCAGAGGGAGGAATTCCAAGACATGTAAAAATAATTGAAAATGACCGATATTAATGTCAAATCCATAGTTTTCGGGGTCGCTGAGCTCAATGGTGAAACTCAAGACCGCGTTTACTTTCACATTTAGCCCCCAACAGCTAAGGAACGGGGGCATTATAAAGGGGATCACGAGACATGTAAAAATACTCCACAATGACCGATATTAGTGTCAAATCCATAGTTTTCGCTGTCGCTGAGGATGAATGGTGATACTCTCACAGGCGTTGACTTTCAAATACAACTCCATCGGCTGGGGACCAGAGGCGTTGTTTTTTCAAAAGTGGAACCACAGGATCATATGTAAAAATAGTATATGTTTACCGGGATATGTAAAAGTAGTAGAAAATGATAAGTGTTACATTCATAGTTTTCGCGGTATCAGCTCGGGGCCAGAGGCGATTTTTTGACAATTCGAACCAAGGTGGTCTCAGGGGTCACTTACCGGGACATGTAAAAATAGTAGAAAATGACCAATATTTGTGTCGAATCCATATTTATCGGGGTTGCTCTATCGTATAGTGACATTTCCGATAGAGTTTACGTTCAAATTCAGCCCCCATCGGCCTTCCCAATGAAAACATACATACGTTGTTGGATATATATTTACACAAAATATATATAATTTTAGAAATGTTTCCTAATTGTTCTTCCGTTGTTCAGTTTGTATTTTATCTGATCCGTCCGAAGAACGGGCATAACACCTAGTACGAAATGGTAAAGTGTTTGGTATGGACAGATCGTTTCGAGGTCGTTTCCTTCACATCGTTTTGTGCATGTTTTGTGCCGTTTTGTGCGTCATGGAAAGTGGGTTAAAATGGGTCTGCAAGGTGGGACGAAAATGACTCACTGTTCCACCACCAACGAATTTCGAGGTCGCTTTTTCTGTATCGTTTAGTTCCAGTATCTTGCCGTTTTGAGCGCGAGTTGTCATGTTTTGTGCGTCAGAGAAAGTGGGTCAAAATGGGCTTCCAAGATGGATCGGAAATGACCAAGAGCATCGCCACTATCGGATTTCGAGGTCGCTCCTTTCGCATCGACTAGTGCCTGTTTTGTGCCGTTTCATATCCTTATTTCCACGTTTTGTGCGTTAACGGAAGTGCGTCAAAATGGACCTCCAATGTGTGACGAAAATTACCCACTGTTCCGCCACTATCGAATTTCTAGGTCTTTTTTTTTTTTTTTTTTTTTTTGCATCGTTAGTACCAGTAGTCGTTAGGTGCATTTTTTAAGAAGGTTTCTGCGCCTATTTCTTCGTCTTGTGCGTCACTGGAAGTGAGTGAACCAGCCCTTCAAAGTGGGAGTTCAATGACTGTTCCGCCACTATCGAATTTCGAGGTAGTTTCTTTCGCATCGTTTAGTGCCTGTTTTCTACGTTTTGTGCGTCACCGGAAGTGGGTCAAAATGGACCTACGAATATGACGAAACAAGTTAATGCTGTTGCGCCACCAACGATTTTCGAGGCCGTTTCCTCCACATCGTTTTGTGATGATTTGTGCGCCTGTTTCCACGTTTTGTGTGTCCTCGGAAGCGGATCAAAATGGACCACCATGGTGGAACAATAATGACCCACTGTTCCCCCACCAACAAATTTCGAGGTGTATTCTTTCGCAACGTTTTGTGCGTGCTTTCTGCCGTTTTGTGCGACTATTCCCACGTTTTGTGCGTCACCGGAAAAGTCAAAATGAACCTACAAATATTTTGGAACAAGTTAATGCTGTTCCCTCAATTCCCCTAGTGCCTGATTTGTGCGACTATTTCCACGTTTTCTGCGTCACCGGAAGTGTGTCAAAATGGGCCTCTAAGATGAGGCGAAAACGACCAACAGTTCCGCCACTATGGAATTACGAGGTCGTTAATTACACATCCTTTAATGCTTGTTTTGTGCCGTTTTGTGCGACTATTTCGACGTTTTATGAGTCACTGGAAGACGGTGAAAATGGGCCTCCAAGGTTTGAAGAAAATGACCCACTGTTTCGCCACTTTCGAATTTCGAGTTCATTCCTATCGCGACATTTTGTGTCATTTTGATGTCGTTTTGTGCGCGTATTTCCACGTTTTGTGTGTTACCTGAAATGGGTCGATGTTATCCTATAAATATGGCGGAACAAAAATGAAAGGAAATTTTTGAGTTTTACGTCCCACTTTTATGCCGGCTAGGGTAAAGGAGACGGTGATAATGAGTCATGAAAGAAATGATAGAATGAAGAACGTGGGAAGAAACGGGAGAACCCCGAGGAAAGCCACGAACACGGTGTTTGTCCAGCACAAAGTTGACGGCGGGAGCAGAGTTTGAACCCGAGACCCCATGCACCAGAGGTGAATGCTCTACCACTGAGCCACCGCGGCCCCCAATATGGCGGAGCAACATAATGCTGTTCCGTCAGAAACGATTTCGAGGTCGTTTCCTTCACAACGTCTTGTGCGTGTTTTCTACCGTTTTGTAAGCCTATTTCCACGTTTTGTGAATGAATGACAGTGGGTCAAAATGGGCATTCAATGTGGGAAGAAAAATGAACCACTGTCCAAGCAGTATCGAATTTCGAGGTCGCTTCTTTAGCATTGTTTAGTGCCTCTTTTGTACCATTTCTGAGCATATTTTCAGGTTTTGTGCGGCACCGAAAGTGGATCAAAGAGGACCTACAAATATGGTAGAAAAAAGACATTCATCCCACTTTGAAGGCCCATTTTGACTCACTTCCACTGACGCACAAAGCGACACATATCACGCACAAAAAATGTTAAGGAAACGGCCTCGACATTCGATGGTGACGGAACAGCATTAACTTATTCCGCTATACTTGTAGGCCATTTTGACCCAATTTCATTGCCGCACTAAAATGGAAATAGGCGGCACACAAAACGGTACAAAACAGGCACTACACGATGAGAAAGAAACGACCTCCAAACTCGATAGTGGCTGAACAATGGCTCTTTTTCCTCACACCTTGAAGGACCATTTTGACGCATTTCTGGTGATGCACAAAACGTGGAAGTAGGCAAACAGAACGGTACAAAACACACACTAAACGATGTGAAGGAAACGTCCTTCAAATTCGATGATGGCGGAACAGCATTAACTTGTTTCGTTATATTCGTAGGTCCTTTTTAACCACTTCCGGTGATGCACAAAACGTAGAAAACAGACACTAAACGATACGAAAGAAACAACTTCGAAATTCGATAGTGGCGGAACAGTGAGTCATTTAACTCCCACTTTGAAGGCCCGTTTTACTCACTTCCGGTGACGCACGAGACGAGGAAGTATGCGCAGAAAACTTTAAAAGAGGCACTAAACGATGCGAAAGAAACGACCTAGGAATTCGATAGTGGCGGACCAGTGGATCATTTTAGTCACATCTTGCAGGCCCATTTTGACACACTTCTGATGACGCACAAAACGTGGAAATAGGGGCCCGAAACGGCACAAAACAGGCACTAGTCCATGCGAAAGGAATTACCTCGAAATTCGATAGTGGCGGAGCAGTGGGTCATTTTCGTCCCATCTTCGAGGCCTATTTTGACCCTTTTCCAGTGACGCACAAAACGTCGAAATAGGTGAACAAAAGGGTACGCAATGTGAAATTAACAACCTCGAAATTCGATAGTGGCGGAACAGTGGGTCATTTTCGTCCCATCTTGGAAGCCCATTTGGTCCACTTCCGGTGACGCACAAAACATGGAAATACGCGATCAAAACTACAAGACTGCACTAAACGATACGAAAGAAGCGACCTCGAAATTCGTTGGTGGCGGAACAATGGGTCATTTTCGTCCTACTTTGGAGACTCATTTTAACCCACTTCCCAAGATGCACAAAATGGCACAAAACGATGTAAAGGAAACTACCTCGAAATTAATTGGTGGCGGAACAGCAATAACTTGTTCCGCCATATTTGTAAGCTCATTTTGACGTACTTTCGGTTACGCACAAAAAGTGGGAATAGGCGCAGAAAGCTACACAAAACACACATAAAAGATGCAAAACAAAGCACCTCGAAATTCGTTGGTGGCAGAACAAGTTAATGACAACGTGAGCACCAATATAAGTATGTACTGTAGTTCTTACCATCAAGGCTGAGAACTGCACGGTTCAATTTTTTAGCCAAAGCAGAAGCCCAACCGGGATAGTGATATCAACCGGCTTGGCTCGGTTCAACTGAGCGAACAGCTTGAGCTGGCTTGGTTGGAATGACCCATCGACCGGGCTCAATGGAGCCGATGGCTTGAGCCGGCTCGGTAGGGACGAGTCATCGATTCGGATTGAAGCCAATGGCTCGAACCAGCTCCGCTGAAACGAATCCATCGGCTGGGTTCGAGTCAGCTCAACTGAACCGATGACACGAACGGCTCGGTTGGGGTGAGCAATCAGCTCGGTTCGGTTCGGCTCGGGTGAACATCGGCTTGAGCTGGCTCGGCTCACTTCTCGGTTCTGCTTCACAGTGAATGAGCTGTGAGCGAACCGCTTGAGTCGTTGACAACCCTAAACCCGGGTCGAGCAGTTTTGAACATGTTTGGCCGGAGTCCTATAACTTTCAACAATTTTTGGCTCAAGCCCGAATACTTGCTGCTCCTGAACTCAAACCTAGAACCTCGTGACCGATGTCCTTGCCTCCTGAAGATTTCTTGACGACCGAGATCAACAATCAACTAGTTTTTAGTATTAATATACAAACCGCCTATATTTCATGTTTATACACGGTGTTGTAATAATAATTAGTTTTAGTAGTAGTTAGTATCATTGATAATTATACTGTCTATGAAGGATACTTGAAGAGAGTAGTACGTGGAACTACACAAAGGATTTAGCTCGAATTGGCTCGTTTTAGCTCGGCTCGACTCGAAACTCGATCCAAATTCGAGTCGAGTTGGGGGAAATTTTCGAGCCGAGTTCAAAGATGTTTGCTTCGAGTCGAGTCGAGTTTTAAAGAAAACTCACTCGTGCCTATCCGATAAGTACAGTAATTGACCGGAATTGACCCTTTCCGGTACCAACCGCTTTCGTTCGTCAAAACGAATTGACATATACTATATGTGTGCAAACGCTTGAAACACCTCACCCCTGAAACCTGTATTAGGTAGCATGTACCGGAAGTGGTCGACCAGACGTAACCAATTTTCGATACCGATCGCTTTCTTTTGTCAAGGTAAATTGATTAATAATTATGTGCACGTGTGTATTCGTTGAAACTACCTCACCTTCAGAAAATGTGTTAGGTACTGTGCACCGGAAGTAGTTACCTGGAAGTGATCAGCTCAGGTACCGAACGCTTTTCTTCGTCAGCACGGGTTAATTGATATAAACATATACGTTGAGCGTGTGCATCACCTAGAAACATCCCAAACCCTGGAAACTGCATTGGGAACCGTGTACCGGAAGTGGCTGACCGCAAGTGACGAATTTCGGTACCGATCGCTTTCTTTCGTCAAGCGAAGTTGATTGATATATATGTTTCATGTTTGTAATGATTGGAAATACTCCACCCCGGAAACTGTGTTATTCCCAATTACCCCTAATTTTGAGATTTTTCTAATGATACAGGGTGTCTACTAAAATTCCAAAATGAAATTTCGTGACTTTTTCGTGACCTTTTCTTTACCAAATCATAAAATTTCCTAACATTTTCAAGAGAGAATTTGGGTGCGAATTAGGTCGAATTTTCATCCATGAGATAGAAACGTACTTTGCTTGCGATTTGGTAGCATCTAAACCCGACCACAGACATTTTTGGTGGTGAATTTTGACGTTTTATAGAACAAAATTTTCCAATCTGCACTTACATTTGTAGTTTGAAAAAATCGTGACCCAAAAGCTAAATTTCGTGACTTTTTCGTAACTTTCATGACCGTTTTCTGATTTCGTGACTTTTTCGTGACCGATAGACACCCTGTGATAGGATCTGTTTTCCTAATCGCTGATTTTGTCGGCAGTCGCTGTTTTTCTCGGCCGTTGTCTTAGCAGTCGATGTTTTGTCCGTAAATTGTACTTGACGGGCATATAGAGTTCTTTCGAGGGGGATAGAACTATAAACTTAATATATTTAAAAAGTACTGAGTTTCACGGCTTTCTTCCCAGGGGGCCCGGCGGGAGCTCATGTGGTTCGGATTCCACGTTAATCAGTAGGTCCTCGTCTCATATAGCCTCGCTGCTGAACGGGACGTAAAACTCAAAGTCAACTCAACTCAACTCTTCCCAGGGGGGCGAAGGGATGGTAGTTATCCAGCATTTCTTATAAGTACCTTATTTGAAATATGTAAAACAGTAACAAGTGGAAAACACAATATACACCATCTTCTTATATTCAGTTTTCATTGCTGATTTCAATTTGAATTAACAATTACAAGTTCCAATTGTCAATTGCAATTAATTTTCAGAGCAATTACTGTTAATTGATTGATCAATTGCAATTGATTTCAATTGATTTTGCCCAACACTGATATATATATATATATATATATATATATATATATATATATATATATATATATATATATATAAACCTGCAATTATATGAACTTATTGTAACCTGTAAGCCCCGTTCTCCACTTGACGAACTTCTTCGTATGTCACTGCTTCTGTATCTATTTTATCCAAGGATGTTATAAAATAAAGGATGTCACCATACTGCAAATTCATGCACCCACACGTCACAGCATCGCCACGCCATCTTTGTTGACTCAACTTACAATCAATATCCCGTAAGTTAAAGTTAGAAACTGCAATATCTTACATGCTATTTCTTGAAAATTAAGCAAACAATCGGTAGTGATCCCGATCAGGAAACTAATCGAAGTTAGTGACTCCAAGCTCGAGTGAGCGTGAGTCCTACAGAAAGTAATGTGTCGAGCTCTATTAAAAGTAATGATTCAAAGCTCGAACGAACTTATTGCGCAAGAACCCAAGTCTTACTGAGGATAGTGAGCGCGAGTCGCAGTGAGGTCAGTGAGCTAAAGCACGAGCCCATTTGAAGCTACCGAGCCCAAGCATTAGTGAGCATGAGAACAAATAGAAATTAATGAATACCAAATAGAGTGAGCCCGAGTTCCATTGAAGATAATGGCCGGAAGTCCGAACGAAATTGAGCATGAGTCCAACTGAGTGCAAGCCACACTGAGGTTAGTAAGGTCGAGCACGAATGCAATTGAGTTTAATGAGGGCGAGTGTCGGTGAGGGGTAGTAAGCCCGAGTCTAAATGAGCATGTGTCTGAACAAAATTAGTAAGCGCGAGTGCCAAGAGGTTAGTGACTACAAATTTCATTAAATGGTGTAAACCAGAGTCATTGCTATCTGTAAGTGTTCTTTCGTTGCAGTACTAGGGTGCAGCGTTTTACCACTTTTTTTTCGGAACGAAATGTAATACCTGGCAAAAGTGGCCAACCCACATGGACATTACAGGTATAGATTTTTTCTCAAATCGGATAATATCTTCTGTGAGAACTATTGCCTCAAAGTTCAAAATTTCACTGAAAATTAGAAAAAATACCAAAGTTCTTCATGAATGTTAAAGTAAACATTTTTTTTTTTGGTTAAATACATGTCAGTTGCTTAGAAAACTGACATTCAAGTATAAAAATGCCAGTTATGTGCCCTTGGGGGGAATAGGGATGCCTCCTTTGGGGCCAGAAAAGGGGGCAAATTCAGTATATTTAAGCGGTTGTGCAGGTCCTCGCTCACCTGGTCATATAGCCTGTCCAAGCATCCCAGAGTCTACCACGTGGAGGTGGCTGCACCTAGGGCTCCTGCGCCAGCCCTATCGGGAACCGGTCAAAACCCCCACACTCAAGAAATGTCAAAACGCCCACACAAACGGTCATAACCCCCACACAAATGGACAAATCTCCCAAACGCACGAACGGTCAAAACCCGCACAGCCAAAACCCCCACACTCAAGAAATGTCAAAACGCCCACACAAACGGTCAGAACCCCCACACAAATGGACAAATCTCCCAAATACACGAACGGTCATAACCCCCACAGCCAAAACCCCCACACTGGTAGTCGGTCATAACCACCAACGGTCATAACTCCCACACAAATGGACAAAACAGCCACACATAGCAACGGTCACAATCCCCACATAAATGGCCAAAACCCCCACACAAATGGACAAAACTCCCACATGCAGAAATAGTCACAACTGCCACACAAATTGACAAAACCCCCATACTCATGTATTGCCCTTGTACTTTTTAATAACATTTTTTATTCCACTTAAACTGATGTTGCAACTATTCTTCTTGGGCGTCATAAAGAGCTGTAACAAAGACGTGAAATGACGATCATTTCAGAGTGTGAGGGATTTGTCCGATTTTGTGGGAGTTTTGTCCATTTATGTGGGGATTATGACCGTTGCTATGTGTGGCTGTTTTGTCCATTTGTGTGGGGGTTATGACCGATTGTGTGGGCGTCTTGACATTTCTTGAGTGTGGGGGTTTTGACCGTTCGTGCGTTTGGGAGCTTTGTCCATTTGTGTGGGGGTTATGACCGATCGTGTGGGCGTTTTGACATTTCCTGAGTGTGGGGGTTTTGGCTGTGGGAATTTTGACCATTCGTGCGTTTGGGAGATTTGTCCATTTGTGTGGGGGTTATGACAGTTTGTGTGGGTGTTTTGACATTTCTTGAGTGTGGGGGTTTTGGCTGTGGGGGTTTTGACCTAGACCCGCCCTATCCAACCAACTAACCATACATAGGGACGGATGAACTAATCCAATTCGTCACTGTCAGAAAAATTGTCACAAATTGGGACTTTAATTGAAATTTAGACACAGCTTGCCTAGAAAGTAAGGTTGACCTGATTATCCCGTCCCTAGCATCACTACTACATACTCGAGAGGCTGCTTCAGTGACTAATTTCACTATCCTTTCTACTGCCACCGTGTGGTATGGATACACGGTGGAGGACTATTCTGACATAGTGTTATCAGAAAGTGAAAGTTTGTCCATGAGCTATTTGTTTGATACCGTCCTTAGAACTGGTGGTACAGTTATTGAAACATCAGTGCTTTCCCAGAAGATCATTTCATTGTAATCTTTCGCCTCAAAATTCAGTCTGGGAATGATGTTATATTTAATAGTGTTATGAAGATTCTCTGCTTCGTGTTTTCGAGCACTAAGAATCTTATGTAAATCATCTTGTCGGACAGCAAGTAAACCATCAGTCATCATGGCGAAAAGAACATTCTCTGGGAGTGCGAGAAATACATTCGTCTGAATGGATGACCGGATTACAGCCTGGTATTCATTTGGTAAGTATCTAGACCTATGAATGGTCTCAAAGACGTGACAAGGACCATTAGCAATGGAAGACTTGAGATAAGTATCTCAGGTCTTTACTGAGTTTTCTGAGCTCTTCTGACTATGATGAGGTAAGTCACATGTTATTGGTTTGAATGACACCACTGGAAGCTTTTCTCAGTCAGATAGTTTTGAACCTGTGGGACCTGTGTAAGAATATAGGCTTGAATTAGCGCCAAAATGCGTGAAGAGAGCTCGGAAAGGCAGTTCATTAAAATGCAAGAGACAAATAGCCTATAAGTTCCTTTAATTTTTGACGAATACCTCCCTTCCAACCAGTGTTAGTGTTTGTTCCATCACACCCAAGAACCTCATCGTCATCAAAGCCACCTTCGATTTGGTTCATGATGTACTCGAAAATAGCCGTGGTCTCGTCATGGCCAGAGCCAGAGGATGGTGTCATGTCACCAACGTATTGAGAGTTAGGTTCAGCCACAAGTGATAAGTGCTCTTCTCTAACGATGCCTGAGTGTGTTTTAGTGTCCTCCCTTTGACCATCAAAGTATAGGCTTTTAATGGGATCATCATTTCTAGAACTTTCTTTTAAATTCTGAGCAATTTTAATTTTCGCACGCCTTATTTTTCTCCTGTCCACAATTAAAGCAGAATTATGTTGCTGGATTGTTGAGAAGTTATAATTCCAGCCTTTAAAGCTGCCTGAAGCACAGTTGATGTTATATGTGCCGCAGCACTTTCGCTTACATTATATCTCTGAGTAATCATAGCAGTTTCAGTCAAATCTAGCTTCGGTTTAGATGTTCTGTCTCTGGGTTTGGTCTCTTCCTCAGAAGAGCTTTCCTCTGCTTTCTCTTCAAGATCTGCTTCATTGTCAGTGAAGTCATTTTTGTGATATAATAAATAAGATTGACATTTTAAAAAAAGAAATGCAGAATTTTCTGTAAAAATAGTGTTTAGCAAACTATTATCTGTAACGGCCAATTCATATAAGCTGAAGGCAACAGTAACCAAATATAGCGCTTGAGAAATGGCGCCCAATTTGAAGCGTATCCGACTCGTTCCTGATACTGACGCTGAGTTACGCAGATCGGGACAGGAGAAGGGCGTTGCAGTATTGTGAGGTGAAGGGATGTGAGTGTCATGGTGAAAAATAACAATGCTCTGCTACCACTATGAACCACCAGTAGAAGGAAAAGGCAAGGACGAAAATAGCTGTAGAAACGCTTAATTGTACTGAATTTGCCCCCTTTGCTGGGCCCAGGGGAGGCACCCCTATCCCACCGCAGGGGCTTATAACTGGCATTTTGAGACTTGAATGTCAGTTTTCATAGCATCTGGCATGTATAAATCCAAAAATATGTTTACTTTAACATAACTAAAAATAATGAACAATGTTGGTATTTTTTGTAATTTTCAGTGAAATTTTGAAACTTTGGGGCAATAGTTCTCACAGAAGATATTATCTGATTTGAAAAAAAAAAATCTATACCTGTAATGTCCGTGTGGGTGGGCCACTTTTGCCAGGTATTACATTTCGTTTCGAAAAAAAAGTGGCAAAACGACCCACCCTATTGCAGTACTTCACACAAGCTTTGTTATGGTTATATGGTTAACATTCGGACCTTCGGCGCAGGAAACTCGGAGTCGATTATTGGTGGTAACTGAAGTTGTTTAAATTCCACGTTAAACTGTAGATCTACGTGTCATGTAACCTGATTTCCGAAAATGATCGTTAAACTCAGAACAAACTACGTATTTGAACACGCAATTTTCAACACGTTTTTATATGCATATATTGTTTCAAAGATCAAAATAATAATTTACCAGCATTTATGAATACGATATTCAGGCTCTGACAACTTGTTCACATCAATCTATAAATTTTGACAATTGCATCATAGTCGTAAGAGAAGAATAATGCACTACATTATGCACTTCTGAGTTTCACGTCTCATGATTCTAATTTTAGAATTTTAGAAAATGAATGATGATGATACGATGAACGCTTCTAAGAAAAAAAAAGACACAAAACACCAATGAAGTAAATGGGCTTCAACCCATGACAAACTAGTCTTGAAATCTCTAGCTCAAAGTCGTAGATCTCAACCATCTCACTATCCTAACTTATCTTACAGCAGGTGTCTTCGACGCATGGCCTGCAGAACTTTATGATGCAGTTTTGAAAAAAAAAATAAATAAATAAATAAATAATAATAATAATAATAATAATCACTTAACACGAACATCCTGTTAGAAAGAAACATATAACATCATCTTAGAGATCTAAATACCGTTAAGGTTGCCTACAAGATAGAGCTGAGTCCAGGGCCGGATCCAGGATGAACTTCTAGGGGGGAGGAGGGTTGTAATACTGCTACTTAGAGCTACTTTTAAGAACTCCAAACTCTAGAATGAGTTTTATTTTTATATAAAATAAGAAAGTTTCCTCTTCTGATGGGAGGGGGGCGATCGCTCCCCTGGATCCGCCCCTGGCTAAGTCTGTCTCGTCCTTAAAAGATGTCGTGAAAGTGATTTCCCGTTTCGGAAAGTATATTTGCTTCTATTCGAATAGCTTTGTCTCGTCACAAAAATTCCGTCTCGTATCTACGCTAATGAAGCTATAAAACACGTATCACATAAATAAATGGTAAATTCGTCATACATAAATAAGTGATAAACTAACCCTCCTATGAAACACAGGATACAGAAGTGAGTTTACCATTTGTTTATGTCTCGTATCGCCTTGTTAGCAACCCAAATACAATAGTGTAGTGGCCCGAGAGTATCATTGGAATTGTTCAAGTGGTCCGCCCTTACCGTTCAAAGGATTCAGATCTCTGTTTTAGAGCAAGAATTCAATTTGGTACAATTTTAGCGAGAAAAGACTGTAGTTAGCAACGCTCTCTCCTCTTTTAATACATTTCACGGTTTCATCGACTCGCTGCTGGGGCGCACTCTCTGCGCACTTCCCACCTCAAACAAAAGCCCACCGGCTGCTTCTGACAGGCAAAGAGAATACATCGAAATTCCAAATAACACACGAAACTAAAGCCAAGAAAGGAATGGGGAGTCAGATGATGAAAGGTGACAGAAGCTATATGGGCTACAACATACTTATTAAGGAAAACTATACCTACTCACTATGCAACATAAATTTGATAAGGTGAATCTCAATTTTCAGCAATTCAAGACAAGCGTCTAAGCAGCGGAAAAATCTTTCTCTCTTTTTTTTCTTTTTTTAAAGGCACACAAGAATATACGGTTCTCGTATATGAAAACACAACTAAAATGTGTAAGTCTTTCCCGTATTAAGTTTATTCTTATAGAACAATGTGCAAGATATTTCTAGAAGTTTATACAATTTATTTTTATGTGCTTATAGACAACAAATGGAATAAAATATTAGAACGAACATATTTGAAAAGTATTTCTAAGACTTGTTGTTAGGCTCAGTGAGTTGAGAAAATGCTTACTACAATTTGACAATGAATTGATATATTACTGTAGAAGTGATTAAGCGCCAAAACCACGGTAAATAAAATCATACTTATGTATAGAGCTATCATACTGAAATGTTCGATCAACATATGTAATTTGAACGATTGCTGAAAGACGATAGACATAATTTTTTCCTCGTAATAAAGTATTAATGCAACAGAGGACTGAAGCAGTGATCATTTCTCCAGTACTTTAGTATCAGTACTGAGGCCGGTAGCCAGCCCAAAACTCTATGAGGGCCCGGTAGAAGTTAGGGGGGGCGACCCAACCATAATATAGTTTATTACCATATCATAGTTCATTTGCAAGCCTACCGTGAAAATTTTAGGGGCCAGTGAAAATTTAGGGGGGGGGGGGCGCTCACCATAGCCTCCACGTGGATACGGGCCTGTTAGTACTGATTTTCTTGATTGTTTAACTACTGGTAGTACCCAGTAATATACATTGGTTGATTTGGAGTTTAGCGTTCTCTTTTAGCACCGAGGCTATACAAGACTTGAATCTATAGTTTAACATGGGATCCGAATCACACAAGCTCCCATCGGGAGTTAAATCTGTATTTTCTGCGCCGACGGTAGGTACGCTAGCCATATAGACACGAGGGAGATCCACTTTGCCGCTCATATTATCTTTCTATGTTCTCAATCAAAACGTTTGTTCAATCACCTTACTTCAGATTCTTTGCTTTTATCTGTTCTCAGTTTTCGATTTTTGTTCAAGTTTTACAACTACCACGTACATTCATATATGTTAGTTCTATGATTTAATATACAAGCTCTCAAATTACATGAAGAAAAGAATATAACTTTAACAAAACTTAGACAATGTATTTCCCACATTCAATCTCTAATGTTATATTAATAAAAACTAAAGCTCCTCCAAAATAGAAAAAAAAAGTGAACGGGCTCTGGTATTGTCGTTTAGACAAAACTAAAACTTTAAAGAAATCAGGTAAACGCCAACTAGTTACATGCCCAACTAAGAAATTACTTTCGAATTGTTGCCGCGCTGCCTTCAATCTTTACAACTACAATATTCGTTTAATCAATACAAGAGACAATATATTATTATTTTTATTAATTCAGGATGAAGCTACTTCTTTTTACGGTATATCTAAGGATGATGATTTTAGTTTTTGTGTGATTTGGTGTGTACTAACAAACATGAGTCTTGATTCTTGGATTAATTTGATTTTAACGCCTCTTTTAACCACAGAGGATCTACTGTTTAATATGGGCTCTGAGCCATTGTTGGAGTTCCCTCCGAAGGAAGTTTTCACGCAGGGAATCGAATCCAAGATTAATACACAGAAAAGCATATGCGTCAGCTCTCGGCCAAGAAGAAGCAACTGTGCCTTCATGGTATAAATCTATTCATATCAAACACTTGGACGGAGTACCATAGTTCTGCTTTATATGTTATTACCTTGCATGTATTGCATAAATCAACAATAAGTAAGGGATGCGGGGCACTATTACGTACCACGAAACTTTTAATAATAATAATAATAATAATAATAATAATAATAATAATAATAATAATAATAATAATAATAATAATAATAATAAACTCTGGCAGACGGTAAAAAGGATCACGCACTAAAAGTTCACTTTCGTCCGGAATATATTAAGCGTTGAAGGATGTTCGCTAACATGTAACGCCGAGATATATAGCTTCTACTACCTTTGTTTCAATAGCAGAAAAATCGGATATGGGTAATTCCGTTAAGATCACTTCTTATGAAGAAATTGTATATACCTTTTGCCTCCATTAATGGAAGTGTTTCCATTCTTATATTTGCTGCTTGTCAAATGCTTATTGAAAATGATCCAAAAATATATAAACGATTATACAACATACTATTGAGAAAATCACGTAACGGTTCGCTAAATGCTTTCTTCTTAACCACAAAGCATTATAATACGTTGTAAAACTGAAACAACTGAATTTATTTTGTGCTCCTAAGCAGCACTGACAGCACTCAAATTGATCTAGGTGAGGAGTCCCAGAAGCGACAGGAACTGTTATCTGTCCTATGAGCGACCGATTCATTTACATTGAGATGATGGAAGATGATATGATTTCCTCTCGTGAAATATGTTTGCCCGAACAACCTTGCTACGAAAAATATACGTGCCAGTAATACAGTTCATCGAATATATTTTCACTCTACAGTGAGTGCAAATAAAACTTATTTTAATTTTGAGTTAGATTTGACATAAAACATATCAAATAACTTAGTGAGACAACAGGGACATTTCCATGAAAAGTATATCCTTATGTAATTATTGAAACGTTAGTTGTAATACCCCCTTTCTTCAAAAGCTCTGTTTTCTGTATTTAATTTGATTTAAATCTAATTACTCACTAAGCACAGTAATATATTTTATTTTGAAAAACTTAAACGTGTAACAGTTTCGCTAACTATCTTCTTTTTAGACTTCCAAAGACACTGAATAAAATGAAAAAAAAAAGTCAATGATAAAAGACAGTTTTTGAGATCCTTTACATCTGATTGGCTATTCTCAACCAATCTCACCAATTACAATGCAGTTCACTCTAAACAATCCAAAAGCTAAACAAACTCTTTAAACTACCTTCCTCCCTATTGTAAGCTACAAAAACGTAAACTAATTGCTTAATTTGCCTTCCTTCCTTGTTTTGACTTATACATAAAAGCTTGTCGTATAGCAATCTGAAATACGAGTAATCCCTTATAACTACACGAACTGTTAAGTCCTGCGAGAGATTTGTAACTTGTGTAATAATTTCTTCGAATACATTTTTTTTTTTAGATTTCTTGATATCCTCAAGTGGTGAACACCCTCTTTCCATGGGCGCCCGGTGGGAAGGCAGGGATCACCCTCCTGGCTAACTAAAATGTATACGTAATATAGCAAACCACATATATTAAATACTAGATATACCAGACATGGTACAGCAACCATGAAGATGCTCCTCTCTAGAAAATTTTCTTCGGGTGCCCCTACCTCTTTCTGATTTCTTTCTTATGCCATAAACATATTCAATCTAAACTTATGTTCCGCATCATTTTAACATGAATTTTTTATTATATTAGAATCATAGAAAAAGGCGGAGCTACTCTAAATATTTAGTTAGTTTTCCCCTTGATATAGTCATTTTATTCATAGAAAGTAATTCAAAAATATTTAGGAAAAACGTAGAAAATATTGTTAGTGTAATGAGAATAGTTTCACGTATTAAATTCAGGTAGAGCGAAATTTTTCATAGTACATTTTGTTAGGTTCTAAATCGCATTAACATGAAACAAGTTAAAGAGAGAACCTTGTCTTCTTCCATTATCTTAGTGTGAACGAACCGGTGACTCATAGAACAGTTAACAGATCGAATCGGTCGTTCATAGGACAGTTAACAGTTCCTGTCGCTAATAGGAATGTCGCAAGTGGGACGATACCGCATCAAAATAGGATGTCGAACCAAAAGACATCAGTTTACCCACTTTCCTTCAGTTGTTCCAGATTAAATAGAATAAGAAAAAAAATGTGTTCGATTGTTTGGGGAGTGCGAAGAACTGGATATATGAGCGCGAGGACACGCTATGGGCATTCCAAGGACAAGTTATTTAAATAACATACGTTATTAAACAAAAGAAGAAAAAGAAAGGAAGGAAATCAAGTACAGAGATATCATATCTATGTGAGAAATGGCTATATAAATGCGTCTCCTGTATCTAAAATGATGCTGAAATAAAGGGTGCAGATAGTCAGTCATTTTAGCAGATTAGCAGCTGTTTTGGATTTTTGGTTGATTTATCCAGATTTGGTTGGTTTGAACTCTGATAGTGTCAGAAACAATACCATGAAATTTCACTGATTTATCATAGTATGTACAGGTTCCTTCAACATAACATGATTTAAGGAATGATTATGGGACTTTGGTGTTATAACGGGAAGACTATGTTTCCCTAGAGTTAATAGCGAGACAAGTGAACCATCAAACAAATATGTCAATAGAGTCCTGTAGGAAAGATTTTCTTATACTTTTGCAACATGCTAGTATGCCAGCAATGGACGGACTCAACATGTTTTCTCGCGTATTATCTTCAATAATTATAATCTTCTTTGAATTAAGTTTGCACACATGGTACAATCAGTAATCAAATTGCATTGGTTAATGAATTACTAATATTTTCAAATTTGCATTTCTTATAAAAATCTATGTTTATCTCTTTACCTTTCAGTTTGCTTCACAATAACAATAAAATAATTATATCCATTCTTGCCACATTAATATAACAAAATATAGGGCTATTTCACATTTAGAAGGGATTCCACATTGTTGGACACAAAATGACATTCGCCATCTTAATTTTTTTCTTCTGGTAGAATAACTTGAATTTTATCTATTTCTCATAAAAGTATATTATTTATTAGAAAACAGTATTTATATTATTTCCCAAAATTCATAATAGACAAATTTTTTAAACAAGTTTAAGAAATGAGTCTACAGCGCCACTTTACTGACAATGCCAAAATCCTATCTTAGAAGAATTTTGCTTAAATAAACATAATCAAAAATAGTTACACCTTAAGAATGCATTTCCATTTTTAAAAAATTAATAACACATACTTTCAGCAAATATGTTTTCTTTATTTGTTTAAATATTAATTTCATGTCACGACTTCCAACTTTCTATCAAGACACGAGTTCACGATTCTAACGTAAAAATTATGCAAACAATTGAACACTTATATCACAAATGTCAAAGTAACAACACTTGTACTTATTTTTAAAGCCATGGTAGCGTATTTGACAAGGTTCCTACATATCATATTGACGCCAGGAGGAGGTGAACATCGTCTCGTTCTATGTTAGTCCAAATGGTACGTAGAAAACAAAAGTGGTCGGAGTGTTGTGCTGACCACATCTCTTCTATACTCTAAGGTTATGGAAATGTGGACTCTTACCTTCACACCTTTCGTGGACAACAGAGCCTCCCCGAAAACATGGTGGTCTTTTACTTTTTCTTCCTCTTATACGTAAATTGTTGTACGAAAATACGTCAAATACAAATTTCCCGAAGATATATATATATATATATATATATATATATATATATATATATATATATATATATAATTTTTGACTAAGAATAATTTTGACAATAAATGTTCATGTGCTAATATTTTACTCGATTAAAATTTGAGCTCCTTCGCGGCTAAGTGGTTAGTGTACGCGCCTTTGGCGTGGGAGGCCCGGGTTCAATTCCCGGCGGGAGCTCATTTGGTTTGAATTCCACATTAATCAGTAGATCTCGTCTCATATAGCCTCGCTGCTGGAAGGGACGCTAAACTCAAAATCAACTCAGCTCGATTAAAATTAATTATAATGAAAATATTCTTCAAATATGTTTATACATTCACAGAAGAAAGTATATGTTTACTACTCTAACATAATTGAAAGAAATGTATTAAACTATCAAAGCACAGACAGTCTCCATAATACCATAGAAAGTTAACTTTCAGTTCTTTTAACAATCGAAGGATGTGAGGCAAGAACATGGTAACCCACAATTTTACCATTTTAAGAAATTTAGAGCTCTTCTGCTGCACAATTCATTTTCAAAGTCGAAAAGCTGATTTTTCACATAAGGCTATATATGAAGGATTAAGCGTACAAGATTAAACGAAGCGGTATACGTTGCTCCCTACCTGCTGCTACATAACACAGCAATTAAAAATTTCTTAGTTACCACGTTGTTGCCTCACATCCTTCAGCTTATACATAAACGCCGTTTGCTTATGCAACCCGTATACACAGGAACAATGTGGGATGCATATCGAGTAAGGATGTGTTCCATTTCAGCTTATGGCGTTACTATCGTTTAGTTTCATCAATTCACTATGGAATTCCAAATAAGACAACGCAATCGAACAAAAATTAAACAATTCTAAGTACAAGAAATTCTTATCGGTATTCCGCAGTCAATTATACAATAAATGAACGTAACCGATAGAAAATATTTTATACAGGAGAAAATTCTGCTGTTTTAAAGTACTTATGATTAGGGCAACCAACTTTATGCTTTATACAGCTGTATATTATGCTTTATTTTTCCTTACATTATGCTTTTTTTCTAAATTATGACTTAATATCCTGCTTCTTGAATTATACTTCTTTTTTACCCGTTTCCATTACATATTTGTTTTATTTTACTCGTTTTCATTACACAAGTATTAAAAATGTATATGAAACTTAATTTTCCCCATTAAAATTACATAAATACGGTGCATCAAGGTATGGTGAAACAAAAATGCATCAAGGCGTGCAGAGAGGAGGAATTCGAACCTTCCATTGTTACGCGTAAAGGTCACTGGCAGACCGGTGACCTGTTAGCCCCCCTCCCCATGTAAACAAATTTGATTGGAATTGAGCTAGATCGTTTGATCGTGCTTCATCGCCAACAATTATCCTTTGATTGTGGACGTACTACAAATAATTATGTAGGTGGACAAACAGCCCCCCTCCATGGAACTAAATTTGATCAGAATTGGGTCAGATTGTTTCATCGTTGTTTGATCGCCAACAATTAATGTTTGACCGCCACGAATATTGACGTACTACAAATAATTATGTAGGGGGTAAACAAGTTAACCTGTTAGCCTCCCATGGAACCAAATTTGATGGGAATTGCGTCAGATCATTTCATCGTCGTATGATTGCGTTTCATCGCCAACAATTAAGCTTTGATCGCCACGCATACTGACTGGCCTAATGCAAGTAATTATGTAGGGAGTCAACATGTTAATCTGTTAGTCCCCCATGGAACCTAACAGGTCTCCGGTACTGGCAGTTGATTTCCATTGTTTACGGCATTGATAACAGCCTTTGCTGATATTTTTTTTCTCTGATACAAAACATAATAACATATTTTTCTTTGTTGTACACATACACAAGGTTCTGGAATAAAAAGCGTTAAGCATTATGCTTTATTTTTGTAAATTATGCTTTATTATGCTTATAAGATTAGCAAATTTGGATATGTCAAGTTGTCAAAATCACAGATATGGTACACTCCGCATCAAAAAATTGCGACAGCCAACGCCGTGCAGTTAGCCCGCCCAACATACACCTTCTTATCCCATAATCGTGTCAGGTAAAGAGACCCCCTCTCTCTCCTCCTTTCTTCTCTCCCATACTAAAATTAGCTAACAACATGAGCGAAATTCTAATTTCAAACCACAAATGTATTAGCTTCGATAAAATAAAATAACAAAACCCAAGACGAAGCAAGATTCATAGGTTGATGTTGATAGAAACTGAAACACACACAATGAAACATTGAAACCAATGAATGTCTATTACACAGAGAATCAGAAATGAGGCAGAGAGAGAGAGAGAGAGAGAGAGAGAGAGAGAGAGAGAGGAAGAAGAAAAGAGAAGAAGAAGAAAAGGAAGAACAGATAAAACTGTGGAATTCAAACGCAGTAAGAAAATAACAACATTATAAAGTTCCCTTTCCAGAAATCCAACAATAATATAGAAATAACGTTTGTTTTTACATATTTTTTCAGAACTATTCGAATATATAGAAAGGATACTTTAAACATTCATTATGTCACTTTCATAATGGATAGCATACTCAATTTCCGGTAGAACTGTATATTTCCAAGACACATCTAGGATAATGTCAAAAGTTTAACACACATGTTTTGTTTCCGCGTGGTTCGATTGCAAATTCGGTAGTCTTCATTGGACGTACTGATCCAAAATACATTATCATATTCCCAGCGTTGGTCATATCCTCCATTTCAGACTACTAATGCAAACTGAAAAAAAAAAACACGAAAACAAAAGAAAAGGAAAGAAAGAAAGAAAGAGAAAATTGGAGAGTGCTATTTTACTGCTAAGTTTCTATAAGAAATACCCTATATTAAAAGTCCAAACTGTATCGTAATGAAATGTTACAAATGTTCGAAAAGAAAAGTTTATGTTCCTCATAGATGTAGCATGTTTCAAATTTCAACGTGAATGAAATACAATGAATTATAGGATGGGAACAAATTTTGTGCCGAACTAGTATAGATAAAATTTTGTTTTCAAATAACAAAAGAGGTTACCATTTTCTAGTCTTTTCCGAAGATGTATCTGTTACGAACACTCAACATTGATTTTCTCTCTTCCGAATATAACGTAATTTGCACAGATGGAATGAACACGCTAAGAGCTCAAACGGACGATCGTGTCAGTTGGATGATGTAGACCACTACTGGGTCGAGGATTCAAATCCGTAGTGACCCCGCAATTCGACTGAGACTCGATAATCCAGAGAATTAAAAAAAATACTTATTTCCTTGCATTTAAACAGTATTTCTGTCAGAGATGACCAGGACTGGAGATGTTATCCCCAGAGCACGAAAAACACGACGCCGAAGTTCCCCGTTAATTAGATTCTTCAGACCACGTATCTCGAGCTCTTGCTCCGTTTTAACTTTGGAACATGAAGTGCGTGTGTGTGTGAAAGGGAGGAGGAGAAGTGAAAGATGCGAAGACAGGATAGGGAAACGTCAATAAAGAAAGAGAGAGAGAGAGAGAGACGAATATAAATATGAAATATACTTATCATTACAGTGTATGATGAAGAACGCACACATTGTTTATTCGAATTCTCGCCAGTAATGCTTTGTAAGTTCTCCAGCAGAAGATAAATCTCTGTTTGCAGCCATTATTTTATGCGAAAAAGTTTTACTACCTGACGAAGAATCGAACCCAGATTTTCCGCTTGGAAGTCATTACTGCAGATCAATGAAGTGTTTCGAATATACTGGTAAATCCCTTTCCGTTTCCCAACCAACATTCGTAAATTGTCTCTATCATGATAAAGGTGTTTGCTTCCACATTTTTAAGCGTGTTGCACGTCGAATATGATAAATCGATTCTTCAATATCACTTTGTAAAAAACGCAGCTTTGGCGTAAACAGGACTTGAACTTATGCTAGACAACTTTATTAATCGTAACTCCATTAGGTTACCGCTACACTATCATGCCACCTGGAAATGGAAGCCAAATATTACTTAATTTAGCATGGATCTTTGGAACGATCAAGCTTCTTCCTGTAAGGTTATTTGCACCTAAGTGCACAATGAAATACATTTATTCGACGACCTAGAGAGAAATTAGTGCGCATTAATAAAGGAAACAATATACAATCCAGGAAAAATTACAGAAATAAAACATATTATGAATTAATTTCGCCCTGCAAGTTCAAAACTACGCGAATAATAATAATAATAATAATAATAATAATAATAATTTATTACGAGCATCAATTGGCCGCTTTGCTGGGCTGAATTGAGAAAAAATAATATGCTCCGTTGTTCAGTCACGTTTTACTATTACTAAAGCGCTCTTTGATATCGGCTATTTTCGATGAGTTTTATATATCCCCTCCCCTTCCCATTTTGCGGAGCACGGCATCAGATGTATCATTGTTCATCTCAGCCACCCAGAAAACTATTAATTCCACAATGATATTGGTTATTTTGATCATTTTTATATGTCTCCCCCTACTTCATTTTGCGGGCTGAATTTGGATTTTAACAGCATCAGATGTGTCACTGTTCATCTCAGCGACTCCAAAAATTATAGATTCGATTCTAATATTGGTCAGTTTTCGTTCTCTTTTAAATGTTCCTATCCTTCCCCCTTCCTTTAGTTACACCATAAAAATATGAGGAAACCCACCTCGAGTTCGAACATCATCTAAATTGAAAATGTTATCGAGATTGGTACGGTGGTTCAAGACATTAAATTTTATTATGTTTATATATCTCCTTTGCCCATTCCCCTTCTCTGAGTTCTAGCGTCAAAGTGAAATAATAAAAACCATATCAGGCCCGAACCTCATCTATGTTAAAAATTTGATCAAGATAGTTCGCGTGGTTCAAGAGTTATTAAGTTTTATTTATTTTTATATATCTTTCTTCTTCCCTCCACTCCCCTAAGTTTTACAGTCAAAGTGATATGATGAAAACCACTCCAGGCTCGAACTTCATCCATGTTGAAAATTTGATGCACATCTGTCCGGTGATTCAAGACTTATTAACTCATTAACATAGTAACTTTTATTTTTATTTACATTGATTTTTGTATATCTCCCCGTCCTCCCCCTTCCATACATTCCACCATCAAAGTGAAATGATTAAAAGCATTCCATGCACAAACGTAATCTATGTTGCAAATTTCATCCAGATTGGTCGTTTGATTAAAGACTTCAGTTTTCTTTATTTTTTATATTTTTCCATCCTCCCCCTCCCCTAAGCAACACAATCAAAACGAATAGATAAAAATACTAACAGGTACGAACATTATATTATCAATGTTGAATATCTGATCGAGATCGGTCGGCTGGTTCAAGAGACTATAAGTCACAGTCACTTTCAATTTTATAATATAGGTTATTATTATTCACGTACTTTGAATTTGCAGGGCGAAATTACTGCATAATATGTTTTTATTTCTGTATTTTTTCCCCCTGGATTGTATGTGCTTTCGTTTATTAGTGGGCACTAATTTCTCTCTAGGTCGCCGAATAAATGAATTTCGTTGTGCACTTAGGTGCAAATAACCTTACAGGAAGAAGCTTGATCGTTCCAAAGATCAAGGCTAAAGTAAGTAATATTTGGCTTTTAGTTTCAGGTTGCGTGATAGTGTAGCGGTAACGTAATGGAGTTACGACTATTACAGCTGTCCAGCATAGGTTCAAATCCAGTTCACGTCAAAGCTGCATTTTTTTTACAAAGTGATAGTGAAGAATCGATTTATCATATTAGACGTGTAATGCTTAAAAATGTGGAAAGAAACAACTTTATCATGATAGAGACGATTTACGAATGTTGGTTGGGAAAAGGCAAGGGATTTACCAGGATATTCGAAACACTTCATTGACCTGCAGCACACACTTTTCGTGTTATTGTTCTCAGAAAGAAATATTACAGCATTTGTTCGAGAAAGTTTGGGTAAAGCAATCGATGGTGTAGTGGTAAAGTACCAGACATTCAAGAGGAAAAACTGGGTTCGATTCCCCGTCAAGTAGTATAACTTTTTCGCATAAAATATTGGCTGCAAACAGAGATTTATCTTCTGCTGGACAACTTAAAAAGCATCACTGGCGAGAATTCGAATAAACAGTGTGTGCATTCTTCATCATACACTGTAATGATAAGTATATTTCATATTTATATTCGTGTTCCCCCCCCCCTCTCTCTCTCTCTTGACGTTTCCCTATCCTGTCGTTGCATCTTTCACTTCTCCCCTCTCTCTTACGTACACACGCACTTCATGTGCGTGTGCGCGTTCCAAAGTTAAAACGGAGCAATAGACCGATAGACCTGGTCAGGAAAATGTAATTAACTGGCAACTTCAGCGTCGAGTTTTTTCGTGCTCTGGGCATAACATCTCTAGTCCTGGTCATCTCTGAAAGAAATACTATTTAAATGCAACGGAATAAGCAAAATATCTTTTTTATTATCTGGGTTACTGAGTCTCAGTCGAATTACTCGGTCACTGCGGGTTTGAATCCTCGACCCAGTGGTGGTCCATAAGCTAAACAACATCATCCGACTGACACTATGAACCGTTTGAGCTTTAGCGTGTTTATTCTATCTGTGCAAATTACAACGTTATATTCGCAAGAGATGAAAGTGATCCTGGATGTTAGGAACAGATAAATGTTCGGAAAAGACTAGAAAATGACAACCTCTTTTGTTATTTGGAAACAAAATTTTATTTATACTAGTTCGACTCAAATTTGTTTCCATCTTATAATTCAATGTGATGCATTCATGTTGAAATTTGAAACATGCAAGGTCTGCTACATCTATAAGGAACATCCAATTTTTCATTTGAACATTTGTAACTTTTCATTATGATACGGTTTGGAGTTTTAATATAGGATATTTCTAATAAAAAATTACCAGTAAAATAGCATTCATTCAATTTTATCTTTCTTTCTTTCTTCCTTTTTCTTTCCGTTTTTTTCTTTAAGACTTAATGAATGTTTCAAGCATTCTCTATATATTCGAATAGTCCTGAAAAATATATAAAAACAAACGTTATTTCTATATTACTGTTGGATTTCTGATAACGGAACTTTATGATGTTGGGTTCTTTTCTCACTAAGTTTAAAATTCCACATTTTTATCTGTTCTTCCTTTTCTTTACTTTCTTTTTTCGCCTTCTCTCTCTCTCTCTCTCTCTGCCTCATTTCTGAACCTCTGTGTAGTTTCAGTTTCTCCCTAAATCAACTTATGAATCTTGTTTCGGGTCGGTTTTGTTATTTCATTTTATCGAAGCTAATAAATGTGTAGTTTGAAACTAGAATTGCGCTCATGTTGTTAGCTAATTTTAGTATGGGAGAGAAGAAAGGAGGAGTGAGAGAGGATCTCTTTACCTGACACGATTATGGGATAAGAAGGTATATATTGGGTGGGCTAACTGCACGGCGTTAGCTGTCGCAATTTTTTTGATGCGGAGTGTACCAACCATAGGTGGAAAATTTCATTATGCTTTTACTGCTTTTTATGCTTTATGGTTGAGCTATTTATGATGTATGGATCAAAGCATTGCATTCATGGAGACTTCAATGTCAGTGGTAAAGACTTAATGAAGGCTATTAATCTGAGAATGACAACCATCCCAGGTTACAGGTTTACAACTGGAGAGACTATGGATGGCACTTCTCAATGTTTGTGACTATATTCCATTGTTGTAAGTTTACTTCTATGGCAGTGAGGAAAAAAGAACGGTTTGAGAATTCATTCAAAACATTCGATATTTGCCAATATAGTGCAGGGGCATAAGAAAATATTTCCTAGTCCGTGGGATTTTGAATGAAAAAATATTGAGACTAACCGCTATTTATTTGTAGAGAAGCATAGAATCATGTGCTACCAGGTGTTTGGCCTGATTCCATTGCAGACGGGCTGTAATGGCGTCATAATTTCAAGAAGGCCGCCAGAATGGATACTAATATCTTTTATTCGTTTGTAACTCGTTTATAATTAATTCTATGCAAATTTTGTTCATAACATTTTTTTTTCAGGATGAAAAAAGGAAGAGAAAAGTTTATTACAAGTTTTTGGCATCTCTTACTGTTTCCTAGATATAGCTATAGACTTTAAGTTTTCTCAGTTGTTTTTCATTCAATAACAAGGGCATACATTAATATGTTCCACTCGAGTGGATTTTGAATGAACAAGTACTTTGACTACTCGCGATATATTTGTAATGAATCATAGAATCATTTACAACCAGGTATTTTGCCTGATTCCATTGCAGACGGGCACTATGACGTCATAATTTCAAGATGGCCGCGAGAATAGATACCAATATTTTTTCCCGTCTGTAGCTCATTTATGGTTAACTAGCAAACCCGCACATCCTGCGCAAGCGCAGGACACTATTGTCGTCTCAATGATTGAATATGATACAAAACTAGAAATATTTATGGCTAGCAAAGTAGTTTCAATAACACGTTAATATCTTTAATTAAGAAATTCTCGATAATTACTCGAATTTAAAACATCCTCGAATCTAAGATGCACAATGATTTCGCTGGGTTAAATTAAGGAGAAATAGTAATATGTTCTGTTTTCACTGTTACTAAAGCGCTCTTTGATATTGGTCATTTTCGGTGATTTTTATATATATCCCTCTTCCCTCCCCATGTTGCGGGGCACGGTATCGGAAGTATCATTGTTCATTCCAGCGACTCCAAAAACAGAAGTGTCACTGTTCATCTCAGCGACCCCAAAAACTATAGATTCTACAATAATATAGGTTATTTTTGATCATTTTAAAACGTCTCTCCCCCTTCCTTAAGTTACACGTCAAAGTGATATGACAGAAACCATCTCAGATTCGAACTTATCTAGGTTGACGAAAATTTGATCGAGATCAGTCAGGTGGATGAAAATTTGATTCTCTCCCCTCCCCCTCCTCTACGTTACATCGTCAAAGTTAAATGATAAAAATTGTCCAAGGCCCGAATGTCATGTACGTTGAAAATTTGATGGATATCAGTTAAATGATAAAAAAATATCCCAGGTCCGAATGTCATGTATCTTGAAAATTTGATTTTCTTCTACATGTCCCGCCTCCCCCCCTCCTACATTGTGCCGTCTAAGGAAAATGATGAAAACGTCTCAGTTTCGAACCTTATGTATGTGGAAAGTTTGATCGAGATCGGTCGGTGGTTCAAGAGTTATTAAGTTTTATTCATTTTCATATATTTACCCTCTTCCCTTAAGTTCTACCATGAAAATGAAAAAAAAAAAAAAAACTTTTCAGGTTCGAACTTCATTTATGTTGAGAATTTGATTCAGATCGATCGGGTGGTACAAGAGTTATTAACTCACGAATATGGTAACTCTTATCTTTATATTTATTGATTTTTGTATATCTCCAATCTTTCCCATCCTCTAAGTTGTTGTGCCAAAGTGAAATGATAAAATCCATCCCAGGCACGTACGTCATCTATGTTGAAAATTTGATTGAAATTGGTCGTTTGGTTCAAGAGTTATTCCGCCTTATGTAGGGATGCGCACGAGACAAGATTTGTGGCTGTCTCGTCTCGAAAATGTGCTGTAAAAGTGATATCTCGACTCGAAAAATGTATATTCTTCTATTGGAAAAGCCGTGTCTCGACTCGAATTTTGTCAGGAAAATCCTGTCTCGACTCGTCTCGTGC
Source organism: Thermobia domestica (assembly GCF_964235325.1). Taxonomy (NCBI): domain Eukaryota; kingdom Metazoa; phylum Arthropoda; class Insecta; order Zygentoma; family Lepismatidae; genus Thermobia; species Thermobia domestica. The sequence continues at coordinate 99,547,616 of NC_137471.1, forward strand.
GCATCCCTAGCCTTATCCAGAATCGTTTTCACGTATGATTAGCGTCATACTAAAGGTCTGACTACTGCAGGAAACGAGTCGAACTCTTTAGTATGGCACTAACAACATGACGGAATGACTGCATAAGTCACATTAAGTTTCATTTATTTTTTCATAATTCCCGCTCCTTCCCCTCTCCTAAGTTCTACCGTGAAAGTGATACCTAAAACACTCCCAGGCCAGAACTGCATCTACGTCAAAAATTTGATCGAGATCGCTATTAATATCTAAATTCAATGCAAATATTTAAAGTAACATTGTTTATACAGAATGAAGAAAGGTAGTAATTCATTCATACCAACTTTCGGCCAAGGCTATAGGCGGAGGTAGAATCCGTAAATTGTACAAAAGGAAATGTTATTTTTTTGAGTGCTACTTATGTTGTACAACTCGTTTCATACCTAACTAATTTGAGCAATGTTGGTGATTTCAAAGGATAATTTCTGACAATGGAGAGTTTTTGAAGGGCTTTTCGCCCCCCTTTTTTTTCTTTTTCTCAGCCCTTATTCAACCGAGTTACAGTAAACTAGGTGGGTAGCCTTTTAAGTCCCTACAAATTTAAGGTTGTTTCGTCCTACAAATTTTGAAACCGATCGAGTGAAATATACAGGGTGTTTTATTTTTTTTGTATGTTTTCAACGGCTATCAATCTGGTTTTCTGGGCTAGTCTTCATTCAAAATTCCACGGGATTAATATGCCTCTGGACTAATAAACCTAAGACAGTGACACATTCCACCAATCCCTGATTCAGGATAAGAGACAAAGAAAACAACTTTGCCCGAAACCCCTCCTTGCTCTATACATTCTATTTGGTGGATAATTAGGGGAGATCGTTCCACCAGACCAATTAGTCATACATCATTTTCCCACTCAAGAGCTACGCCACTCACCCACCCGGTTGACATAGTTGGTTTCAGGGCCATCCCTAGGCAGTAAGACTTGCAAGATTTCATTTCAAGTGTACACATTTTATTCAGCTGTCAACTAATTTATAAATCAGACACGAAAAACACCTTTAAAAGCATTACAGGGCTTTATACAACGATTGTTACTTAATTATTGAAAGCTTTGCTTTTGCAATTTAATCTGGTTTAAACTGTGACGTTTTGCAGTAGAAGCAGAGGCAATAGTAATCTTCGTAAAAATGAAATGATAAGTTTCTTTAGATCTCTTCACTCATACGAGTATTTATTGAAGTTCGTCAATGCAATGAAATAATGTTCATTAATATCATAATTAAAAAAAAATAAAAAAAAAAGAGTTCGATTTTTATGATTAAAAATTCTCTTGTATTGTTAAGACCGTGTCTAACGATTTCACCTGATATCTTTTCTCCGTATATGATACCATGATGAATTGTTTCGAAATTCCACAAAAAAGATTTATTGTATGCAATTAAAAATTTATCCAGATGCTAACATTACTTTAATACATTTTCCTTTATTTTTAAACTATCTTCCATAGTTCATTAATATTATTTTGATAAAAAAAAAAGTATGACAGCACTGGAGACAATATAAATATACACATTACCATTGAATGACATACTCCTGGTAGAGGTCTGCACGGACCGAAACTTTTAGCCCGGTCCCGGCCCGGCCCGGCCCGTGAAATATGTTTTAGCATTTAGGCATGAGCCCGACATAAACCCGAATTACAGAAACTTAATACTTAACGCAAAATTATATTTTCATTTACAGCAATTAGAGTAATATTTTCTATAAGCAGAAGATTTACTTTGTATATACTTAAACATAAACAAACTATTTGCTGAGCAAAACAATGAACAATATGTAAATATATCGTTTTGTTCAGGAAATAGTTTGTTTGTGTTTAAGCAATTATAGGTTTAATTTTGCAGTTGTGTTTAAATGTTTTCCAAAAAGAACGATCCAATAAATATCGTTGTACGTTATAGTTACAAAGTTAAGCCCAAAAAGACCCATCAAGTATGGCTGTATATTTAAAACCTTACGGCCAGAGCCCGGCCCAAGCCCGAAGTGATATATGCTTCATAGGCCCGAGTCCGGTTTGCGGGCTCGGCTCGAGCCCGTGCAGACCTCTAATTTCTGGTAGTATCATGAGCCAATTGGGGAATTATCTGAATAAAAATGTAGCACTCTCCTTTAGAAAGAAGAAATAATGACGCCCCGGAACCGATTAGCACCGATCGTCTAAAAATAATTTCTCTTACGGACAAGTTCACTGGGAAAACAAGCAAACAGAATAGATGTTAACCGCTCCAAAAGAGACAACAAAACTCTGGAAGAGCCACTTCCATTCTGTTTTAAATAGGACGGTGGTCCAGCGTCTTCATATTTATGGTCTTGGGGGTAGGATTGCGGTAAAGAAACCATTTCTTTAAACAGGAAACAAAACAAAAACTAGTTCTGGGCCAAAAAATAAAATAACGACTGGAACCGATGGACAATGGAAGAAGGTACTCTGTACTGACGAATCTAAATTTTAACTTTTAGCTTTGCAATGATAGAAGTTTGTGCGTCGTTGTCCTGAAAAGCCCTTTCATCCCGACCGTGTAATACCTACAATAAGGGACGAAGAAGGTAGTGACACTGTTTCGGGATGCATTACAGACTATAAAGTTGATCATTTAGTTCGAATTAATGGAATAATGGACAAAAAATACGTTTCACGACGTTTAAGTGAGACATGGAATTCCATTAGGAACGCGGATTTGGGCAGTAACTTTGTACTATAACAGGACTGCCATAACAAACATTCTTCGAAGCTATCCAGTATTTAACTGGAATGCAACGAAGATACTTACATCATCAACAAATGGAACAGACGCCACAGTCACCATGTATGTTATCCATCGAGCTCTTGTCAGATGAATTTTACAGGAGAGTCCGTAAATAGATGCCAAAGAATACTGAAAGTCTCTGGAAGACTCTTCAGAGCAATGGAGTCCCATAGCTTGGCAAAATTTGGGTAAATTAGTCAAACAAATGCCTGGAATTTGTAAAGCTCTTACCACGGCTAAAGGTCGGCATTTCATTGAACGCAAACATACTTAATAAATTTGTCACAGGGAAACATGACCATATGTTTTAATTTTTTAATATACGAGCAATGATGTTTATTTTACAGAACAGCCAAGATATGTACTTGTATGTCAATCACAATAAATTTCTTCTTCTATCACCTTTCCGTCTTGTTTTAATATTGCCCCCTCCCTTTTTTGACATGTGCCTCGTAACTTTTGTTTTTTGTTATTTTATACAAGTGTTTCACTACAGACAAGGAAAGAACACTTTATAGTTACATACTCATATACCAAATAATAATAATAATAATAATAATAATAATAATAATAATAATAATAATAATAATAATAATAATAATAACCATTCAACATAAGTAAATTATGGGCATACATGTTAGAAATTGAACATCAAAAATATATAAGAAATTGTTTATAGAACTAGGTACAACAAAGATAATAGCTTTGACTACTCAACATTTTTATTGCACAATCTCTTCTCAATAAAACAAGAAAAAAAGTACTAGAAAATATTCATAATATTTATATTTCCCGTTTGAGGTTCCATGTGTGTGTGTGTGTGTGTGTGTGTGTGTGTAATTTAAAAAAAAAATCACATATATTCACAGACACAAGAGAAGGAAAGAACAACTTCGAAAGGTATAGAAAGGGAAAAAGGAAAGAGGACTTACACACCTACTTTGCTGCTTTGGTTCAACCCCTGCTTTCATGTTGTTTCTCCTTCCCATTCCTTTATTTCCAATTTTATTCTCTCTCCTCCCAATCGTGCACGAGGGAGCCAGCACCAATGGGGAGCAAAGCAGTTGACAAACGAAGGGACGAAAACAAAGAAAAAAGCGAACTACTAAAGCGCAGAAGAGAGATAGAGACCGAGTTTTGAAATACGCAATAAATGCAGGATTCAGTAAAAGGAATATAGAATCTCTCTTCTCCTTTTGCATTAGAGCTGGAATAGTAACCAAGAACAAAAAGTTCTCCGACGAAATAATATTTTCAGTCGCATTCTCGCAATAAAGTTTTCTTCAACTCGACAAGGGGTTGTCAAACAATTTTCATTTACGTTTTTCCAGTAATAATACAAAGAAAAGACCTTATATCAGTTTTTGCAACTAAAGTAGTTTTCTAAAGAAGACTACCAATTGCGTATTACGATTTAGAAATCATAACATTACTGCACAATATAACTACATTTCTCATATTACTGAAGGCGAATATTTGTGCTATTACTTTTTTTGTACACAATTTTCGTTTACATTGACGTAATTACGCCAGAGATAAGATTTTTATAACTCATACAGTTATATTCCATTTTGAATTTCACGGCCCATAGATCCGTTATTTTGAAACAATTGAAGTGTTTATCCTTAGGGATCAACGTAAAAAAAATACCCTTAACATGTGAATTGTAAGTAACTGCTTAATATTACACTGTTTACATTCCGATTAATTAATATCGCTACAATAACTCGAAAGTCACACGACTAAATTAAAAGTGAGGACATTATTAGCAATGTATCATCTTATTTAGAAATATCACCAGCTTGTGGCTAAGTAGTAAGCGATTTTACCTTCAGTGAAATGAAACTCAGATTCCATTCTGGATGGGAGCAAGCACGCAGCCAGCCAAAGTAGTTTAGGTAGGTACAATTCGTTAAAAATTCTAAATGACTCTACAGCAATAATTACTCAGGGGTAACAATGATTTACATTATATCGGTTTTAATGTAGCTCCCTACAATAATTATTACTGTTTTTTCTGTTCGTCTTCTCTCACATATGTAGAATCGACGTTTTTGATGGGTCTCTTCCATAAAGCCCTGTCTTGGTCACCTTTACTTCTCTTTTCAACCACATCCATTAACATTACTCTTCTGATTATATAGTCGTTTGTTTTCATTAGATGGCACACCATTACATCTTCCTAGAAATCTCTTACCACATTGGTTGTTCCCCTTACTCTCTCATGCTTCACGGTTTCTTCTTGCTATCCCATACATCGAGTGTAACATTCCCATGTCAGTAACATTCAATATTTTTTTCTGTCTTTTTCATATTAGCTGTTTCTGCTCCGTACACTATTGCTGGTCTAACTACTGTTTTGTAAATAATCCTTTTATTATTTGCCGTAATTCTGCAATCACACAGAACGCGATATAATTTCTTTCAATTTTTCCTAGATCTCTTGCGTTATGTATATTATTACAAGTTCAAATCGCCATTCTTGGCAAGAGATGAACCTAAATATATAAAAGAAAGTTCCTTCATTTAATCTACCTTCTGGTTGCCCTACTTTTCCATTTTCTTCTTCGATCAATTCGAGATATTCAGTTCTCATTCTATTAATTGGGGCTCTATACTTCCTCTAATTTTATACTTGACCTTTCACTTCTCTATTTGTATTGCAGAGTACAGTATGTTGGTAAACATCATACACCAGGGAGCTTCATTCCTTACATCTCAAGTTATCACATCCATGACAACCTTGAAGAAGTACAGGATTAAGTCTAAGCCCTGATATAATTTGACTCTAATAGGATTTGGAGTGTGAACTACCCAGTAATTATCTTTTATTTGGGTCGTAGCTCCTTTACACGTATCTTGGATTATTCTTACATATTTCTCTGGCACTTTTTTCTTCCTTAGACATCTCATACTTCCTGACGTGGTACTTTGTAGTATTCTTGTCTAAAGCAATAAAAGCCATATGCAATCCTCTTCGTTTTCCCGATGTCTTTCCATAGTTATTGTACACACTGCATCAAACAAATTGCGACAGCTAACGCCGTGCACTCAATATACACCTTCTTATCCTGTAACCTTGTCTGGTCAAGAGACCCCCTCTCTCTCCTCCAATCCTCTCTCCCATACTAAAATCAGCAAACAACAAGAACGCAATTCTAATCTCAAAATATACATGTATTTTAGTATTAACAAAAGAGACACTGACCAAAGCTTAAAACCCACTTTATTTTAAATTATAATTTGTAACTGTTTCGGATATCTAGCATATCCTTCTTCAGACACTATCGAAATTAATGAAAATACAGACATTGTCTCTTTTGTTAAAACAATCAATCCAAAGCCATGAATAGTCTTACTATGTATTAGTAATGAAGTGAAAGAATAAAAGTGAGACGAAACAAGATTCATAAGTTGATGTAGGGAGAAATGAAAAATTGAAACCAATAGATATCTGTTAGGTCTAGAGGTACAGAAGTGAGACAGAGACAGAAAAGAGGATAGAAAAAAAAAGGATTACAATCAAAAATATTAAATTTAAACGCAGTAAGAAACGAACTTAAGATTATCAAGTTCCGTTTCCAGAAATCCAACAGTAATATAGAAATAACCTTTGTTTTTCGTTTTTTTCAGAACTATTCGAATATATAGAGGATACTTGAAACATTTATTAACTCACTTTCGAAATGAATACCAAATTTGGTGGTCAAATTAAAAACCCAATTTTTAGTGGGACTCTAGAGTTTCCAGACACATCTAGGATCACTATCCTGCCACCTAAAACTACACGCCAGATATTACTAACTAGTAAGTTCACTTCTGATCTTTGGAGGAAAAAAAAAATTGTTCATGTAAGGTTATTTACACCCAAGTGCACACAAAAATTCATTTATTCGACGATCTGAAGACAAATTAGTGCCCACTAATAACGAAATAATATACAAGTTAAAGAAGTAATAACGTCCTATGCAGTTATTTCGCCATCCAAGTTCAGAATTACACTAATAATAATAATAATAATAATAATAATAATAATAATAATAATAATTATTATTATTATTATTATTATTATTATTATTATTATTATTATTATTGTTGTAGCTACATCGGAACGTTAAATATTTGTTCTTTATTAATTGTAAATGGCGTCTACATTCTAAATAAGAGCAATTATGGTGGCATTTATTAGGATAAATTTTTAAAATAAAGAAAAGAATAAAAATACTAAACACTATCGAAAATAATTATATCAAAAGACTAAAACGAACAGCTGAGCTCCTAACGACAGGACTTACAATTTTGGCTAAAGTATGTTAAGAACCACTGATTTCTATAGTTCCTAATTGAATTGAACCCATGTCCACGCGCACCAAGTGTAAGTAAATATTTTGTGAAACGCTACACATAATCTTATTCAACAATAACATGTGTAGTACAGCTCCCGACTTTTATTTATACATAAGATCGATCGCTCCTCATGTCATATGGACTTCGTGGTGGATAAACACCACGTGCGTGGCTTTTCTGGAAACTGAAGAAACTGCGAAATTAAAATACCGCTAATTTTACATTAATTATATGATATCTTCAAATAGATAAACGACGACCGAAAAGTGGATCAAGACCTCCCTAGACGATGTTATTTTGCATGAGGTACCGTTATCACGAGTCACCTAGTAGCTTTCCGTTTGCAGTTATTTAGAAACGCGAAAATAAATGCCGATTTTCAATATGGCTGGAAATCGAAAGCAGATAAATGAGTCATATAACGGTATCTCACGCAAAATAATATTTGGTCTAGGAATTAATTCGTGCGGTTGGTACGCACACATTGAAGCTGTAGTGCAAACACAAAATACATAAATACCTTAAGGAAAATATTGTCCATCGCTAGCCACCACTTTCGCCCATCTGTCAGGCAATGTACGGATTCCGTGGCGAAAGAAGTCCTCATCCTTGGAAGCGATCCAGTCAGAGACCCATGTTTCGATATCTTCTGAAGAAGTAAACCGCTGTCCAATCAAATCGTTGTTCATGCAATCGAACAAGTAGTAGTCCGAAGGAGCAACGTCTGGTGAATACGGCGGGTGGGGTAAAACTTCCCATCCGACATTTTCTAAATAGGTTTTGACCGGTTTTGCGACATGTGGGCGAGCGTTATCATGTTGAACAATAAGTTTATCATGTCTGTTCTCCCATTCTGGTCGTGTTCTGGCCAGAGCTTGCTTCAAACGCATTAATTGTCGTCGATAACGTTCTCCATTCATAGTTTCACCCGGTTGCAGCAGCTCATAGTACACCACACCTTTCATATCCCACCATATGCACAGCATAACCTTTGCACAGTGAATATCTCGTTTTGGTTGTGATGGACCTGGTTCACCTGGTTTCACCCAGGCCTTTTTTCGTTTAGGGTTCTCGTAATGGATCCACTTCTCATCACCCGTAATAATTCGATGCAGAAACCCCTTTCTGCTCTGTCGTTGAAGCAGCAATTCGCAAATGGTTTTTCGTCTTTCAACGTCTCTGTCTTTCAATTCATGTGGAACCCAATGTGACATCTTTTGAATCATTTCCATGGCTTTCAAGCGTTTGGAGACTGTTGTTTGATCAACGCCTAATGCTGCTGCAAGTTGTTCCTGCGTTTGACACGAATCCTGCTCGAGCAATGCTGTCAATTCTTCGTCTTGAAATTTTTTTGGCTGTCCAGCTCGCTCTTGGTCTGCCAAGCCGAAATCACTACTTTTAAACCGTGCAAACCACTTCCGACACGTTCGCTCAGCTAGAGCATGGTCACCATACACTTCCACCAAAATACGATGACTTTCAGTCGCACTTTTCTGCATGTTAAAGTAATGCAGCAGGACACCCCGCAAAAACACTTTATCAGGCACAAATTGCGCCATGTTCACTTAACTACAAACTGGTGTTGTTGACGCTTTAATCCACTGCCCTATACTACGAACGATACGCGATGACAGGGGTTTGCAACACATGTGTGGATACACGGAACTGTGGGACGCTCCGTTCGTTGCGCCATCTCTTGTCCACCCGCACGAATTAATTCCTAGACCAAATATTGTCTAGGGAGGTCTTCTTCCACTTTTCGATTATCTTTTGAAGATATCACATAGTTACTGTAAAATTAGCGGTATTTTAATTTCGCAGCGATGAGGCCTCTTAATCTTCAAAGAATGTTCGCTAGATTGTCTCTGTGTAACGTATCTGTACGTGCTGTCGCAAGTATAGAAACATATGGATATTATTATTTGTTGAAGTGACAATTATATAGTGTAGGTGAACATTTATTATTATTATTATTATTATTATTATTATTATTATTATTATTAAATTGAACTAAAAAGAGCAATCTATTAGATAGGTCAATTATATTGTTCTATCAAAATGTAAATGGTTTAAATAGTAAAGAATTAGATTTTATTGACAAAGTTAATTGCACTGATTATGACTTAATGTGCATACCTAAGAGTTGATTTAAACATGACAAAATTCATTTTAAACAACTTACTGAGCAATATAGCGTTATACGTAAAGACTTCAACAAATAAAAGTACAGGAGGAAGTTGTATTATGTTGATAAATAAAAGAATAATGTATGACGTAGTAGAGGTAGAGTTTCCGAGCCTAGATGTGATTATTACAAAGTTATGTATACCCAATAATCCCTCAATATTAATAGGTTTACATTATCTTCCACCTAACTTGCCCTCCAAGGAATAATTTTAAGGTCAGCGCATACAGACCAGAGATGGGGTGGGTCAAGTTTTCTGAGTGGGTCAGTGGGTCGTGGGTCAACAGCATGTGACCCACTGTGACCTACCACCCACCGTGATCACTGCGACCCACTACCCACCATGACCCACTGCGACCCATCGACTCAGTCTGATCTACCGACCCACTCTGCTCACTGCATTGTAGACAGTATCTTCTGAAGACTGGTAAATTTGTCTTCGTTTTACTTTCAAGACCTTCATTTCCCTTCTTTTTCCATTTGTTTCTGTCCACCTATCTGAGGTGAGTATATCTAACCTAGTGAAAAAAAGAATTTCAGACACTTTTAGATATTGATATTTTTAATTGTGATAGCAGCAATAGGACTTATACTACTACTTGGCTTTCGAGACGTGGGAGTTTTTACAGGAGCTAACTACTGGAAAAAATACATTTTTGAATCACTGTAATATATAAATTATTATATATAAAATTGAATGTAACTATGTGTGCCTGATCATCATGGTCAAATTGCAAAGTCAAATGGAATTACTTTTGGTAATAGTCAGGCCTTAATCCAAGCAGGGATGTTACATTGCTTTCATTATAATGCATAATATCCTAAGGAGGTAGTGAGGATCCGAATTTTTGCGAAAAAAAATAGTATCTCGCACGCCGTTAAGCTTACGGAGCTGAAATTCAGTGTATTAACTCTTTATTGTGTTCTAGCATTTTTTTAAACTCTCCTTTATGCGGGGGTGCACTTCCTATATATGGAAAATTGGTAGTGAGTTGGTTTGTAAAAATAATCGAAAACAATCGATGTTATTTAAGAAAAAAATCAGAAACAAGAAATACAGTGCTTGGCTTCATATATCCATTGCTTTCTACTATAATAATTGCTGCAGCTTATGTTTATTATATGGAGCGCTTACAGCACAGGGCAATCAACCCACAAAGTTGTGAAGAAAATAGGCATAAAATTTGTACTGTAAGCTTAATTACACGGAAATTTTAAGTTTGGATTGTACGCATAATTATATGGAAAATTTTACACTTTTTTCCCCTTTACGTTGATCTACTTACCTTGATTTGAAACTTTCAATTTTTTTTATCCTTTTTTCCATTGAAAAGTATCGATAATTCAACAAAGAAATAATTATACTATGATAATTTAATTGGAATTCATCGTAAATTGGCACATGACAAACATCAGTGTGGTAATTGAAGGGGAGAATTCCGATTCACCTCTCTACACTTTCCAGGAACCTCGTTCCCTTTCGCTTTCTAGACGGGGGGAGAGAACTTGGTAATGGTATCAAACCTTCATGTGTAATTACAAAAATTAAATTTATAAACAAATAAGAAATCATCAGTTTATCAGGCTTTAATTGATAATTTATTCACAAGATTCCCTATCGAAGGCGTGGTAGATGAAGTTTCTGTTCTCCATGAGTTGACATTGCCAACTGACATGGTCGATATGGAAAAGATGTTGTATGGTGATAGAGAGATGATACTTCTTGCTGAGTATTTCGAAACTGACCAAGAAAAGTCGTTATCAGACTTAAGTTTAACAAGCAGATTGTCGATGAGGAGTTGCAGAAATCGGGTAGAAGTATTATCAATTTCCACGACAGAGTGCGAACGGGGATTTCCCCTTATGAATTTACAGATGACTGATATTAGAAATAGACTAAGTGCTCAAACATTGTCTAACTTGTTGTTCATCAATGTTAATGGCCCACTGCTAGACAAGCTCAAAGTAGATGAACTAGTTAGTTCTTGGCTGAAGCATGGACATCATTTCGCTGCGGATGATTTACCACGAAAAAGTTACCAACAGAAAATAAACCCGATTTCAGATTTGTTTTAAGGTGGCAAATTACGAGTTATGGAAAATGTATACTTGTATTACTAATGGCTTATTTGTGTTATTCAACTTTGTACCCAATTTTTAGTAAGTGTCTTCTTGGCTTTAGGTAAACTACTTTGAATAAATATTCATAATAATTGCAAAAATGCATATTTGTAACTTAAATTTAACGTGGTATTTTAGTGATTACACAAATTACAATTACGAGTATACTTTATGTAGATGTTCTCACATATGGTACCCGAGCACCTTTATACACTATGAAAACCTGATTTTTCAAGTCTCTTGTAAGAAATATACTGTGAACTGAGAAACCATAACCTTTTCCATATTGTACAAGGGTATTTTCCTGCGAATAGAAGTTTCTTTTGGAATGCGTTTTGCAAGAATACTAACTTAGTACAAGTATATTTTAGGCACACACTAATTTCCCCCCAGCTGGGACTATTTCAACACTTTACCATATTATGTCATAGAGGTCAAGTCCACCGTTATTGTAACAGAGTGGTGCTTGAGCGATTGACTACAAATTCAAACTCCGATTAGTGACAATTTCACAGTCTTGTTTTATTACAAGTGTAAACTCTTTAGTTAGTACAGAAGAGGCCGTGGATCGTGTTGAGAGTTGATGACGATGGATTTTGGTGAGACAGAGTAGGTCACAGTGGATAAGAGTGGTTCATGGTGGGTGGTGGATCGGAGTGGTTTACGGTGGGTCGTGGGTCAGAGTGAGTCACGGTGGGTGGTGGGTCAAATTTTCATTGACCCACGCCAACTCTGATACAGACCACTGGAACTGTTCGTACTTTATTTACTGCAATAGGTTTCGCATGTTCTCGTATGTTTCTTTCATATGTACAGCATGAGCAATAGGGATGGCTGGCTTGTCATTGCCATTGTGTAGTAACACTGCCTTGAGATTTATCCTAGAGGAATCTACGGATAGCCTCCAATCTACAGTGTTGTAGTTTAACTTCAGTTGTCCCATAAGCGATGGAATATCACTGCAATACACCAAATTACCATCCTTTGTAGAATTAGGAACTGGGCTCACCTCTCTTTTCCTATACATCGATATATTCACATCTTTGTTTAGTAGATTCCATTGTTGAAGCCGTGATAAAGGCAACAGGGTCTTAGACTTGGGAAGGTTTAAGTCTCTGATCAGATCATTCAGCTCTTCCTGACATCACATGTAGTTCATTAGTGTGAGGCACTGGAGCGTAATTGGGATCTGACTGTGTACTCGAAGATTGTGCAACATCCTTACAAGCAGCAGGCTCTTCATCGGATGAAACACTGCACAGGGTCTATGAGTCTGGTGGTACGGGTACAAGCAAACATCATATTTCACAGGTCTTTTCGCGGAATCCAAGTTAGGATACTGTAGCTATTTTATGCTTCATGTTTTTGAGAAACCTTTTATATTAGGCAGGCAGAAGTAACAGTCTGAAACATGATCACGGGGCTCGCGCCAAACCATAGGTACGGCGAACGGCATCGATTTATGTGTACCTTTCAACCATCCTGTGAGAATACGTGCACACGAGTTACAACTATGTTTCGGAGCCAAAACGCGATCCTGGTCGCAGATTTTACACCCGAAGTACAGATTGTAGGCTCTAGGCTCTTCAAGAACATTGGCCTACTTTGTTCCTTGAAAATCGCTGCCCCACATATGTAGCAGAATGAATCTGTCGAATTGTTGCAAGTTCTCGGCATGTTCGTTTAACACAAACGTCGATATTTCACGCATAAATATTTTTCCCCTACGGTATACACAGACACAACGTAACACCACCTTCTAACACAAAGATCAAATCGAAACTGAAATATTTGTTTCACGCAATAACGTGGTGTATGTCTTGGCGCCTTTTTCCCAACAATCGTCTGTCGTCTAAACAAAAAGGAGCCGACGAATGATCGCAAGTGGATTACGAAATCTTTCTCCGTCAATAACGCCTAGGTTTTAGTGTATGCAGTGTGGAATGACAATAAATCTTTGCAACCCAAGGGGTAACGTTTCCGGGCGGTCGTGAGCTAGAGAAAGGTATGTTCCTGGGATATAGCCTAATAACAGTTCTTTGATTAAGATAAAAATTCAGAATTATGCACTCCAAACACGGAAAACATATAATAAATACGGAAAATACGATTTTTCTGTCAATTATGGAAACATCACCCCGCAAAAAAAAAAGCACGTTCTGGAACTTTCTCGATGAGATATTCGTAATCAGCTTCTCGAAGTCTATCCGTTACACCCTTTCACCCTCGTAAAAGTTCAGAATTATGCACTCCAAACTTAGAAAACACATATTAAATACGAAAAATACGATTCTTCTGTCAATTATAGAAACAGCACCCCGCAAAAAAAAGCTTACGTGCTGGAACTTTTTCGATGAGATATTCGTAATCAGCTTCTCGAAATCTATAAGAAATCCACCCTTTCACCTTCGTGGGAGGATTTTCATGCCGACCAGTGTTATTTTACCTAGGGACAACCATACAGAAACCATAGCTTAGTAGTTGTTGGCGAAGTTTCAGACCAAAACGGGGGCAGGTAAATACAATAGAAACCCTTTGTATTCGTAATAGAGAAGCACCAGCGGGTTGCCCCCAGACAATGGGTAGAGAGTATAGTTGTATAGAAATACACTATTGTTTAAATGACATATGATGACAGGTAATGGCTGATGTACTATTGCATGTATAGGAGTAACACAAAAGAGAATAATAAAAGATGTCAAAGTTGTAAAGATAAATGATTTTAAATAACCTTGGAAACTTGTTGAACAAGGGTAGTTTGTTATAAAGAAATAATAGACCTATACAATAGTTTGCAGGTGTATGCTTTAAAATAATAAAAGAGAAACCTTGCAGCTGTATGCGTTAAAGAATAATAATTTAGGTGACGAACAAGAGTGGCTTGTTATAAAGAAAAATAAAAGACTTTTTAAACCGGCGGCGGACGCGGCGCGGGAAGGCGCGAACGGAAAATACCCACGGGCGCGAGCGCGTGACGTCATTTGAAATTTTTATTTAAATATTGGTTTTAAAAAATAGGCATGTATAGTTTTGTTAGCGATGGAGAACCGTCAGTTTGTAGAAGACGTTGATGTGAAGCATAAGTTAGACGCTGAGAATGAATATCCAGATTCTCCAGATTGTACATTTGATGAAAATGAATTAGAAAGATATGAAAACGATAATATAAAAGTTTATGCAAGTGATAGTGAGGAGGGAATAGATAATGAAGTGTATGAATTTTCGGAGGATAACTCAGATTTTGAGGCGGAATCAAATGACGAAGTGGTATCAAATGTGGATACGCCGCCATGTTCACCTGCTTTATCAGAATTAAGTTGGAATTGTGAATGTGGTGTTAACTATGTGGATGTGAACTGTGTAAGAGACTGCATTGTGAAATGGAAACCAAATGATTATTTAATATGCTATGCATGTTATTGGCATGATACATGTGAATGGTCTCATGAATGTTTTTATTGTAATGAAGACGTTTTAGACATTCGTGTTTGGTCTGTGTTGGTGAATCCTCGTGTACAGGAGGAATTATCTGAGATTTATGCAGAAACACATACAGTTATTACACCATTAACAAGAGATTATTTTAATATTACATCTGGTGAACTATCAGTGGATGTGAATGTACGAAAAGAACTTTCAAGTATTTTTCTTGAAAAAGACAGATCGAACGAGTATAGTAAGGTGTGTTAAGAAAACGTACTGTACATAATGTATTTCGAAAATAATTTTTGTGTATCATGTAGTGAAGAACATATTAGTGAAGTTTGTGTTTTAAAAACTATAAGTGCATACTTACGTTTGTGAACAATGCTTGCTGCATCTTGAACATGAATGTTTATTTCATCATGATATTGGAACTTCTGCTGTAGAATATTTATCCAACGATATAACTCTTAATGATTTATTTGAAGTGTTTGAAGAACATCATAGTGAAATTTCAAGTATAAACTTTATACGCAAAGCGCGTGATTGTTTAAAGAACACTGAATTTGTTGGACAAATTATACCGTTTTTCTTAGAACGTAAACATAAAATTTCACCATGTGTTAATGAATACATTATTGACATACAAGGCTTTAAGATTTCAAATCATGAATTTATTATACGTGAATTTTGTTTAACTGCGTGTGATGATACAGTAAATTTGCATTGTTTAATAAAATCACCAGTAGAATACAATGTACTTCCGTTAGGTTGTCAAAAACAAATTGAATGGTTAACATTAAACTTACATGGATTAACTTGGAATGATAAATGCGGTTATACTCTATCACACATACGTAACCTTATATATCAACTTTGTAAACAAGATGCAACCTTTTATTGTAAAGGTGCAGAAAAACACTTTGGATTAAAAATATTTTTGCACTAGCTAATGTTATTGATTTGGAAAGTAAACAGTGTCCACCATTACATACATTGCATGCAAACGTATTTAATGATTATTGTGCTTTTCATGAACAAAATATTAAACTTGAAAAAATCAGAATGTGCATTTCGTAATGCACAACAATTATGTTATTGGTGGAAGTTTCAACGTACTATAACATTAACTAATGCATTTGCAAAGTTGTAAAAAAAGGAAATGATATGTTCTTGTAAATAAAAATACAAGATTTTAAATTGTAAATAAAAAATTTTATTAAACTAATCTACTTGTTTTTCTTTTTCATTATATTGGTTACATGATTGAATACAATTTTATCATTTTGTTTAAGATTATTTTTTTTTGAATAAATTTAAACATTCGTTAAAGCTTTTCTTTCGTACAATATGATGGAGAAAGTACAGCACAAATTGTCCACACAAGATTGAATTGTCATCTTGATATGCGGAAGTATTTGTAAAATATATTTTACAATTTTTATTTAAAAAAGTTTTTATTTCTTTTGGAAATGGTAATGCTAGGCTATCGAAATAGTATCCTCTTTGATTTTCATCAATGAATACACACACCCAATGTGTGCCACCTGAAGATGAATTGCTTAAATTTATAATAAGTCCAGCCGGTGGTTGCACAGTTTTTGGTATTCTATCAATAGGATAAATGCCATGCACATTTGCACCAATAAGTTTATCACGAAGTAACACTTTTATTAAATCATCCGTGTACATAACTTTTGTTTTTTTAAATTCACATCACTTCACTTTACTTTACATCACTTTATACGCGTATATGTTGGAAGACCTAGTGGAGTATATGGAATATTCTCATAAAACGAAACAACATGTTTAAAATATTCATGACAGAGTTTTTTATAACTTTTCCAATAACGATGAATGGTGCTAACGCATAAAAAATACTTTTGACAAACTTCATAGTATGATACCTTGCAACTCTTTGAATAATCAAGCAAAAATATTACAATATACAATGTTTAACACACTTTGTACCAGTAGGGCACATGTAATTGATATGCTTAGAAGTGAACAGTTATACATCTTTTATTAAAATGATACTTTTAAAAAGTATTATCAGTATATATATTTCTATCTTTATCAATTTGAATTAAAGAATCAAACTGTGCGTAAACAATACATGTTATAGGTTCAATTAAACTTTCAGAAAAGGAAACTAACATTTACAGGTGCATCACGCACAAGGTCCCACGTACAATCATCTAATGTTGCTGTAGGTGATAGAATAAATGCATAAAGAGTATAGCCGTGTGGATATTCTTCAGGAGTAATAGTATGTGCATCATCTTTATAATATAAACCAGTACCGGAAAACAGAGAATGGTAACTTAGAAGGTACAAATTGTTTTTAAAATCGGGGGTGAGGGGACTGGGAGGAAAAGATTTTGATCCAACTTGTAGGTGCAGTTTGTTAACGTTAAGTGTTTGAAAATGAAATGGATTTAGTTCAGATTTTCCATTAAATGCCAAATTGGAAACAAATCCGATAACAACACTTTTAGGTACGTTACCCAGGAAAATATCAAGATTGTATGAATTAACGTTTGCAGGAATAGTATACGACCTTGTTTGTACTCTTGTAAGGGGATATTTTGTTGTTTCATGATTCATATTAGTATTGATTTCCATTGCCAAATGAGGTAAAACATCAGTGCGACGTATATGCAAAGTAACATCTTCAAGTTTTACTTTATAAAAAGTACTTGCAGAAGATAATAAACAAAAAGCATCTTTACTACGATGTAATTTTATACGAAGACCTACTTTATTTACAAGTGCTCTTGGTAATCCAACAATATCTGTATACAAACGCCCATACATTTCAAACGATTTACTATTTTTAATATAATTAGCACGTTGTTGAAAACCTACATTTGCATTACCAATGGTATCAAATTGTTTAGCAGTATCTTTATACCACATGCACCTAATTTCAAATGTGCATCAGAAGCATCACGGGAATAATTTAATAATGTTTCAAGGTACGCACGATAAGGATAAAATCCTGATGACACAGCATTAGCTGACACTGATATTGTAGCACCAACAAATAATTTCCTACATTCATTATTTAGTCAAATTGACATTTCATTAAATGATAAATTAATTACTTCTTCATCAGGATTTTACTTCATCAGGATTCATCAGGATGAATATGTTACTTTGCATATACGTCGCATTGATGTTGCACCTCATTTGGCAATGGAAATCAATACTAATATGAATCATGAAACAACAAAATATTCCCTTACAAGAGTACAAACAAGGTCGTATACTATTCCTGCAAACGTTAATTCATACAATCTTGATAATATTTTCCTGGGTAACGTACCTAAAGGTGTTGTTATCGGATTTGTTTCCAATTCGGCATTTAATGGAAAAATCTGAACTAAATCTATTTCATTCTCAACACTTTAACGTTAGCAAACTGCACCTACAAGTTGGATCAAAATCTTTTCCTCCCAGTCCCCTCACCCCCGATTATAAAAACAATTTGTACCTTCTAAGTTACCATTCTCTGTTTTCCGGTACGGGTTTATATTATAAAGATTATGCACATACTATTACTCCTGAAGAATATCCACACGGCTATACTCTTTATGCATTTATTCTATCACCTACAGCAACATTAGATGATTGTACGTGGGACCTTGTGCGTGATGCACCTGTAAATGTTAAAGTTTCATTTTCTGAAAATTTAACTGAACCTATAACATGTATTGTTTACGCACAGTTTGATCCTTTAATTCAAATTGATAAAGATAGAAATATATACACTGATAATACTTTTTAAAAGTATCATTTTAATGAAAGAAGTATAACTGTTGACTTCTAAGCATATCAATTACATGTGCCCTACTGGTACAAAGTGTGTTAAACATTGTATATTGTAATATTTTTGCTTGATTATTCAAAGAGTTGCAAGGTATCATACTATGAAGTTTGTCAAAAGTATTTTTTATGCGTTAGCACCATTCATCGTTATTGGAAAAGTTATAAAAAACTCTGTCATGAATATTTTAAACATGTTGTTTCGTTTTATGAGAATATTCCATATACTCCACTAGGTCTTCCAACATATACGCGTATAAAGTGATGTAAAGTAAAGTGAAGTGATGTGAATTTAAAAAAACAAAAGTTATGTACACGGATGATTTAATAAAAGTGTTACTTCGTGATAAACTTATTGGAGCAAATGTGCATGGCATTTATCCTATTGATAGAATACTAAAAACTGTGCAACCACCGGCTGGACTTATTATAAATTTAAGCAATTCATCTTCAGGTGGCACACATTGGGTGTGTGTATTCATTGATAAAAATCAAAGAGGATACTATTTCGATAGCCTAGCATTACCATTTCCAAAAGAAATAAAAACTTTTTTAAATAAAAATTGTAAAATATATTTTACAAATACTTCCGCATATCAAGATGACAATTCAATCTTGTGTGGACAATTTGTGCTGTACTTTCTCCATCATATTGTACGAAAGAAAAGCTTTAACGAATGTTTAAATTTATTCAAAAAAATAATCTTAAACAAAATGATAAAATTGTATTCAATCATGTAACCAATATAATGAAAAAGAAAAACAAGTAGATTAGTTTAATAAAATTTTTTATTTACAATTTAAAATCTTGTATTTTTATTTACAAGAACATATCATTTCCTTTTTTTACAACTTTGCAAATGCATTAGTTAATGTTATAGTACGTTGAAACTTCCACCAATAACATAATTGTTGTGCATTACGAAATGCACATCCTGATTTTTTCAAGTTTAATATTTTGTTCATGAAAAGCACAATAATCATTAAATACGTTTGCATGCAATGTATGTAATGGTGGACACTGTTTACTTTCCAAATCAATAACATTAGCTAGTGCAAAAATATTTTTAATCCAAAGTGTTTTTTCTGCACCTTTACAATAAAAGGTTGCATCTTGTTTACAAAGTTGATATATAAGGTTACGTATGTGTGATAGAGTATAACCGCATTTATCATTCCAAGTTAATCCATGTAAGTTTAATGTTAACCATTCAATTTGTTTTTGACAACCTAACGGAAGTACATTGTATTCTACTGGTGATTTTATTAAACAATGCAAATTTACTGTATCATCACACGCAGTTAAACAAAATTCACGTATAATAAATTCATGATTTGAAATCTTAAAACCTTGTATGTCAATAATGTATTCATTAACACATGGTGAAATTTTATGTTTACGTTCTAAGAAAAACGGTATAATTTGTCCAACAAATTCAGTGTTCTTTAAACAATCACGCGCTTTGCGTATAAAGTTTATACTTGAAATTTCACTATGATGTTCTTCAAACACTTCAAATAAATCAATAAGAGTTATATCGTTGGATAAATATTCTACAGCAAAAGTTCCAATATCATGATGAAATAAACATTCATGTTCAAGATGCAGCAAGCATTGTTCACAAACGTAAGTATGCACTTATAGTTTTTAAAACACAAACTTCACTAATATGTTCTTCACTACATGATACACAAAAATTATTTTCGAAATACATTATGTACAGTACGTTTTCTTAACACACCTCACTATACTCGTTCGATCTGTCTTTTTCAAGAAAAATACTTAAAAGTTCTTTTCGTACATTCACATCCACTGATAGTTCACCAAATGTAATATTAAAATAATCTCTTGTTAATGGTGTAATAACTGTATGTGTTTCTGCATAAATCTTAGATAATTCCTCCTGTACACGAGGATTCACCAACACAGACCAAACACGAATGTCTAAAACGTCTTCATTACAATAAAAACATTCATGAGACCATTCACATGTATCATGCCAATAACATGCATAGCATATTAAATAATCATTTGGTTTCCATTTCACAATGCAGTCTCTTACACAGTTCACATCCACATAGTTAACACCACATTCACAATTCCAACTTAATTCTGATAAAGCAGGTGAACATGGCGGCGTATCCACATTTGATACCACTTCGTCATTTGATTCCGCCTCAAAATCTGAGTTATCCTCCGAAAATTCATACACTTCATTATCTATTCCCTCCTCACTATCACTTGCATAAACTTTTATATTATCGTTTTCATATCTTTCTAATTCATTTTCATCAAATGTACAATCTGGAGAATCTGGATATTCATTCTCAGCGTCTAACTTATGCTTCACATCAACGTCTTCTACAAACTGACGGTTCTCCATCGCTAACAAAACTATACATGCCTATTTTTTAAAACCAATATTTAAATAAAAATTTCAAATGACGTCACGCGCTCGCGCCCGCGGGTATTTTCCGTTCGCGCCTTCCCGCGCCGCGTCCGCCGCCGGTTTAAAAAGTCTTTTATTTTTCTTTATAACAAGCCACTCTTGTTCGTCACCTAAATTATTATTCTTTAACGCATACAGCTGCAAGGTTTCTCTTTTATTATTTTAAAGCATACACCTGCAAACTATTGTATAGCTCTATTATTTCTTTATAACAAGCCACTATTGTTCGTCACCTAAATTATTATTCTTTAACGCATACAGCTGCAAGGTTTCTCTTTTATTATTTTAAAGCATACACCTGCAAACTATTGTATAGCTCTATTATTTCTTTATAACAAACTACCCTTGTTCAACAAGTTTCCAAGGTTATTTAAAATCATTTATCTTTACAACTTTGACATCTTTTATTATTCTCTTTTGTGTTACTCCTATACATACAATAGTATATCAGCCATTACCTGTCATCATATGTCATTTAAACAATAGTGTATTTCTATACAACTATACTCTCTACCCATTGTCTGGGGGCAACCCGCTGGTGCTTCTCTATTACGAATACAAAGGGTTTCTATTGTATTTACCTGCCCCCGTTTTGGTCTGAAACTTCGCCAACAACTACTTAGCTTGCTTCCTCATTCTTATAGAGTGGGAATTTTTGCATTGTCAAGTAACTTTGTACTTAGGTAAATACAAGGAATATAATGTTATAAAAAAACAAATAATATTGCAGTTTTATCACATTAATTGCTGAAATAGCATGCACACTGAGAAAAATCGTATGCGGCGTACGTAAAATCGTATATTACACTTGTAAAGCCTGTAGTTATTGGACTTAACATACAACAAACGTGTAACTGAAAACGCATGTTTTATAGTACTTTCTGTATAAGTGTTCCATCTATACGTATTTTCCGTATGAAACAGTACAGGAAGTCAGGATCTCAGATACAAATGGACGTATATAACATCTAGCTGACGAAGGTAACATACATATATGTATGTAATATAAGGAAGACTGTTAGATATCAGCCATCCTGCAACGGTATGGTGTAACATCTAAGGGCAGTGCCTACGCAGCATACAGATAACGTATGCTGAGTGCTGATTTCTGTAGTAAGCAAGAGGATTCCGTATATTTGTACAATATACTGCTATCCGGAGAACGAGTTTTTCTCAGTGCAATGAGTATGGAACTAGGCATATTGGTTTTAGAAAAATACAAATTCATAAGTTTAATAGGGTTACATCAAATAAGTATCAATCATCATATGCAAAGTATTGTCCCTTGATACAGTCCGCAGCAAAAAACCTGAAACATGAACATGTAAGTTTATTGGGAAACGATGTTAAGTCTTTTACTCCAAAATAAGAATCCAGGGGGAGGACGCCGAGGTTTCTCCTTGCGTGATTCGTGCTACTTAGACAATATGTTGATCCCTGGACTGTTAGGCTTAGTTTCACAATAAACTTACATGCTTATGTTGCAGGTTTTTTGCTGCGGACTGTACATGAAACTTCGTATCCCTTGGTACTTGGATCGTCCTATTCATAAATAAAAGTAAATTTAACGAAAGGAGTGCATAATAGATTACTCATCACAATTGAGAAGCAATACATAGGTATCTTAAATATGCTGGAACATTCACTTGTTACTTCCACTTACATGCAGCAAGAAAAACTCTTCAAATATCAGAAAAAAGAAACTTTGATATACGAGAAACATATATTGCCTTCCAGTTCACTTGTTTCTTTCTATATGCAATTACTTTATGTTGCCCAAATGAAGCATAGAAAACTGAATTCAGTGGCAGGAAGACAAAATTGTTACGAAATTCAGGTAAATGCCATTTCACCTAGTACATTATGCAACAGGAACGCACGAGTTTCCCTTCTTTACCTATATTCAAAAGAAAAAAATGCAGAACTAGATTGCTTTTATAAGAAAGGAAAGATACAGATATAGTGTAAGATCAAATCTATTAATCTCACATTAATAATTTCTCTCTTAAAGTACGTATAGTTTTATTAAGAAAGTGCACAAATATCTGTCAAGTTACTAAGATTGGATACGGTCCAGATCGGATGGACTTTCCATGAGTGTGTCCTGGTACAGACAAAACACAATCATTGAAAGAAGAAATGATTTTTTGAGAGTCCGGATCCGTGGGTGCTACCGGGCTGTAACCATATTTATACCGACGGTTGATACCAACAATGCAACTACAACAGTACGCTAAGAAGGTCATATGTAATTCAGGAATATTTTGATGCAAGAATTGACTTACATATGCTGCTAGCCGTGCTTATAAAATCTGATTTAATCATTTAAAATAAAAGTCCCTTTATACCATTTAATTCGCTTTCTTCCTCTCTCTGTTAAAATATTGCGATCAACATTAACAATCAATTCTGCTGGTTAAATCTTTGTTTCATTAAATGTTTGTTACAGTGTTGAATTTAGACTTTTGTATCCTCGTCGCCAAAAGTGCCTTTACATCGCCGTGACGGTTATGTGACCACGCAGTACTCTAAGGAAGGGATGGTTGCATAAGAAATTGTGATTAATTTTGAAGAGTTTTTATTTTGACTGGAGAAATAACGTAGGTATAGGTAGTAAAGGCATAGATTAGAAGCATCAGCGCACTGTCCTCTCTGAAAAGATTCCTATTCTCAGTTTTTCAATTTACTGTCTTATATGTTAAGTTAATAACTGCTAACAACTGCTACTAGCGCTTTTCACTCTTCAGGACTTTACTACGACATGTTCGCAGGACACTTTTCTAAGTCCTAAATGTGTGCGTGAATTATTTCATTCCTCTCACTGTAATTATTTGAATGGAAACTGATTACGCTGAACGTGAATATGTTTCGCTGTCGTAAAGCAAGGACCATAATAAATGTAGATAAGGTTCTTAATATTATACAAAACACAGAATTATTTATTCCGTATATAGAACAATATAATACAGTAACTAGAAACATCATAATCACTTACGCCCGCAGGATTTTTTCCAACGGGGGGGGGGGAGGGCAAAATACCGATATAGAGTTTTTCATTTTATAGCCCTATATACTATGTTAAGTAAAAATCCATAACATTAATATTGATAGCGTATATCGTCTTTCACCGCTGTAGTTCATTAGTCAGAACATTCATCTCCAGACATGATGTCGAGAGAATAGAAAGAAAGAGATATGAACAGTGGCGTAATTAATTTTACTGCGCCCTGGATCGATCGATTATTGATTTACTCATACTCCACCAGGCCCCGTCCCAGGTATTTCAGCTGCTGTCTTATATATAGGGTTCAATGTCAGAAGGGCAGACAAAAGGGCAAACACAAAAAGGCCCGAGTCAAAACGGCCCGCGACAAAAGGGACCCGCTACAAAAGGGCCAGACCGAAAAGGCCCCGCGTCAAACGTGCCCGGGTGAAAAGGTCTCCACAACAAAATGGCCTGAGTCAAAAGGGCCCGAATCAAAACGTCTCTCATAAAAAGGGCCCTGGCCAAAAGGATCACACAAAAAAGAACCCGAGTCAAAAAGCTCTGCGTCAAAAGGGCCCTGTCAAAAAGGGGCCTCGCTACAAAAGTGCCCAAGTCAGGTATGCATCAAAAGGGACCGAGTTAAACAGTCTCCGCAAAAAAGGGCCAGAGTCAAGAGGGGTCGAATCAAAACGACCGATATCAAAAGGGCCGGGTCAAAAGGGTACCAATACAAAAGAGTTCTAGTAAAAAGGGAACTGCCTCAAACAAGCCCGGGTCAAAGGGGACCACGCTACAAAAAAGCCCCAGCCAAAACTGCCCTGCGTCTAAAGTACCCGGGTGAAAAGGTCTCCGTAACAAAAGGGACCGAGTCAAACGGGCCCGAATCAAATCGCCCCTTATAAAAAGGGTCTCGCCAAAAGGTCCCACAACAAAAGGACCCGAGTCAAAAGGTCTTATGTCAAACGAGCCTGGGTCAAAAATGGGCGTCGCTGCATTAGGGCTCAGTCAAACGGCCCTGCATCAAAGGGACCCGGTTCAAAAGGTATCCGCAAAAGAGGACCCGAGTTAGATCACCTTTCATCAAAAGGACCTGGGTCAAAAGGGTTCCGCGACAATCGGGCCCTGCGTCAAACAGTCCATGGTCAAAATTGCCCCGCTACAAAAGACCTGAGTCAAAACGGCCCCACGTCAAAAGGGTCTGTGTCAAAAGGTCTCCGCAACAAAAGGTCACAAGTCAAAAGTGGCCCCGCTAAAAAGGACACGAGTCAAAACGGACCCGCGACAAAAGGACTCGGGTCAAACGTCTCAGCAACAAAAGGGCAGGAGTCAAAAGGGCTCGGGTCAAACATCTCAGCAACGAAAGGGCAGGAGTCAAAAGGGCCCGAATCAAAACAACCCTCATTAAAAGAGCCGGCTCAAAAGGGACTCACGACAAATGAGCCCAAGTCAAAAGGAACCTTCCTTAAACGAGCCCGGGTCAAAAGGGATCCCGCTACAAAAGGGCCCGAGTCAAAACTTCCCCGCGTCAAACGGTCCCGGGTCAAAAGATCTCGGCAACTAAAGGACCTGAGTCAAAAGGGTCCGAATCTAAACGCTCTTCATAAAAGGGGTCGGGTTAAAATTGTCCCACGACAAAAGGACCCGAGTCAAAAGGCCCTGCGTCAAACAGGCCCGTGTCAAAAAGGGGGCCCGCTACAAAAGGGTAAGACTCAATCGGGCCTGCATCAAATGGGCCGGGTTAGATGTCTTCGCAACGAAAGGACCGGAGTCAAAAGACCCGAATCATAACGCCCCAAATCAAAAAGGCCGGGTCAAAAGAGTCCCACGACAAAAGGTCTTGAATCGCAAGGGTTCAGCGTAAAACGGGCCCGGGTGAAATGAGGCTCCAATACAAAAAGCCTAAGTCAAACGGCCCCGTGTCAAAAGGGCCTGTACCAAAAGTCTACGCAACAAAAGGATTCGAGTCAAAAGGGGCCCGGGTAAAAAGCTTTAGATCAAAGCAAGATTGGATATCAAGCATGCACAAGGGTTTTGTGTCCTGTTACTAAATTGAAGTGTTTGTGCAAAAGAAGGAAATATATCTGTGGTTGTTAGTAACAAATAGGAAATTTGAATGGTAATATTACTTTTGTTTGCTTGTTGATTGGTTTGCAACAATCGCTTTCGCTTAAGTCGTTCACCATGAAAATTTGCTTGCATTCCCGTCATAGACGGACTGGGTGTATTAGGGCCTAGGCCGCGGTTACCACGGAGGGCCCTCAGACTATAACACCAATTTCTAATATATCGTACAATCAGTGACGCAACCAGCTATGCGCTCGGGGGCTCATGCCTCCCCGAAACAAACCTGGTCTATCTTATACAGCTGCGCTGCAGACAAATTTCGGTGAAATTTCAAAATAGATCAATGCATAAATGAATATTGAATTAAGTCAAAGCATTGTCGAAAGAGAAATACACAGAGAAAAACCCTACAATAATTTCTTAGAATAATAAATGTTAGTAAAGAGTGCGTCATTTTATGCAAAAATATAGATGAACAAAATAATAATTATAGTGAAAATTTTAAAACTTGTAACCGTTAATAATAGGGAATTTGTCAATTGGAATTTTCATTTTAAGGTTTTTTAGCAAGTTAATAATAAGGATAACTAAATTGCTTGTAATGAGAATTCAAACTTTCGATTTTGTCCATATTAAATGGTGCAGCACGTCGTTTGCGGACTACTGTATTGGATATTCTTGTCCCTTCCCGAAATAAATTCCTTGTTGCGCCAGTGCGTACAATGAACATATGCGATGAGCCATCGCGTTAAGTAGTGGAAAATTCGTTATTACATGATAGTTTTTGCAAGATATGATTTTTTATTGGTCATTGGAAATTTGATGTCCTAGCAAGCACAGGATTTCCAGAAACAAACTTTCAAGAGAATATTTTATAACAATTACTGTATTGCCACACAGGGTGTCTAAAAAGTCCCCTGACTTAGGATAACTGTTATTATCAGAGTTACAACAAAATGTAAGAGTAGATACCGTCTTCAAATAAAGCTTTTAATAGACAGTAACTTCATTCATTTATGTTCTACGTCCAGGTAAATGGTAACGTTGCATTTTCATGTAACATTATGCGCATATAGAGAGTACAGCCCGAACGGCTTGTCCGATTTGAAAAATTCTTGCACTTTAGATTGAAAACATTATATTTGGAGACGCTTTTCCCTCCTACATTCTGTTGTAGCTCTGATAATAAGAGAGTTACCGTATGTCATGGAACTTTTGAGACACACTGTATAGTAGCTGAAACACTAAACAAATAATTGCCAATAGCTTTTTACTATGGAAAGAACAGAACAGCTTACTGAAAATTGTAACAAACAACTAATAATAAGTTTTGACTCTGGAATGAACACGACGTTTTACTGAAAATGAAAAACACTGCTGAACCACTAAACAACTAATAATTTTACAACATTAAGATTCCTCTCAGTTCAGATTATGAATGGCAGAGTTCCTGAATAACTTCGTTCAGAGACACTAAATTTAACATATCTCTTTCCATTTTCATTAGTAAAAATGTGTTCAAAATGTCTTAACACAAATTAGCTCTGAGATTTGTTTACTCTCTAACTTTAACTTTGAGAAGCACCTTTCACATGTCACTTGTGTGCATGATAGAGTCAACGCATGTTTGTATGCAATGTATAAATTATTAAAACAACTAGACTGACAGAAATTGGTACAAAATTTTCGCTGCACAAGACAAAAAATATTTACACAATGTGTTTGCAGCATCATTATCACTCTTGCCGTGAATCCCGTCCAAAATGTTCCATCTCCCGTAGCATGCTCAGATGCATAATCATCATCATCTTCTACGGATTCAGGGACATCATTCTCTTCAGGATCATCAAAAGCTAGAACGTTTTGTGACAGCATACACGACAAAGAACTGCTGGAGCTCTTTGTATATTTCCTCCTATTTTATATTTAGTTTTTTTCGCAAGAACTCTGAAAGCTCCTGCAGACACACCATTCTTCCTGATTTCCGAAAAGTGCT
Source organism: Thermobia domestica (assembly GCF_964235325.1). Classification (NCBI taxonomy): domain Eukaryota; kingdom Metazoa; phylum Arthropoda; class Insecta; order Zygentoma; family Lepismatidae; genus Thermobia; species Thermobia domestica. The sequence goes on from NC_137471.1 coordinate 99,575,820, forward strand.
TGGGATCCAGCATTTGGAGTTCATTTGGCTGCTGAAATCTATCACTGACTCATGTAACAGCTGTATTCAGAATTTTCGTTGAAGTTTTTTTTTATTCTGAATAAATCATTTTCACTTATATTTAAGTTCTTTTCCAGTTCAACTGCCGCAAGCTATTCTAACATTTTGTTCTTCTTTAAGATTGTTCTGGGCGGAAAGTCTTTTTCCATTGCAATCTCTACACCAGATTGCACAAGCTGTTTTTTTCACACAAAATATTTTTGTATTTTCGTAAAGCATTAAACAGACATCTTTTGCCTCTATTTTCTTCTGAAGCTGTTGCAGCAAATTTTCTACAAGTCTCCAGGTTGTACGATAGTCCAATCCGTGAGGCTGCAGGTATTTTGAAACATGCTTCGTTTCTGTAAACAAGTCTTGAAACACAGAGCACATCATTACAGTGTTAAATTCTGTCAATTTTTTCAGCAAAGTTTAGCTTGAAATGTTGCTTTCGCATTAAAACTCCTGTCCTATACATCATCATTGAGGAACAATAAAAATGAAAGAAATCTTGATGATGATAGACAGTCGTCTCGTCTTGGCTTCATGTTTCGTAGCGAAACTCGTTAGTGTCGACTACCGCATTCAGTGACTTGTTTTTGCTATACAATCGTGTTGCACCAACTTGTTGAACTTTTCGTAGTTTGTCATGTCCCTCGTGGCTTGCATCAATCATTTTCTTCCAAACATTCTTTCTTTTGTAGTATTCAGACAGAACACGGCACTGGTTTCAACCACACCAAATAAATTTTCAGCTTCAGGGATCTACTCAGTCAAATTTGTCATAACCAAATTAAGAGCATGAGCCATGCATTGGGTATAAATGATTTCAGGATTATCCTTCTCCAGTGATGCTTTAACTCCTTTATAGCATGCACTCAAGTTAGTAGCTCCATCAAAAGAGCAACTTACAATATCAGACACCAACACATTGTTGGCACAAAATACTCTTTTGTTTTCATTTTAAGTTACTTGTCTTATACTGTCGCTCTTTACGACAACTGCTAACAGCCGCCCAAATACTTGATCGCCTATAACGCAGAGAATTACTATAGTAAGCTGATTCAGCACTGAAACATCTTAAATAGAATCAACCATTATGCTGAAAATGCCCGCTTTCTTGCCGTCTTCCACTGTTTTCTCGTGCAATTTTGTAACGTTTTTGATACAAAATATTTTTTTAAAAATACGCTGTTTTTCCATTTTTGAGTTATCAAATATAGACCTACAAGATGTATTAACATCCATAAAGGACCAATCAGCCTGTGGTTAAATGTGGACCCAGCTACAAACCAGACCCCAGTCTTCAACGATGAAAGGGCCCCAACTGCCAACATAATGAAGAAGTTCCAGGTCCCAACAGCTCAACATGATGAAGACAGTGCCTAGAAGCCCAACTGCTCAATGAAATGAAAGAAGGTCCCCAACTGCCCAATATCATGAATAAAGGACTCAGGGCCACAATTGCTCAATGTAATGAAAGAATGCCCCAACTGTCCAATATATTGAAAGAAGGGTCCAAGGCCCCAGGTACAAACTAAATCACAGTTTCTGACAATAAAAGACCATAGTGAAAGATGGACCTAGCCACAAATCCAGTTACAAAAGGACCTTATTGAAAAAGATAACTTACTGATTGATGAAAGGATGGAAGAGGAGTGTGTGTTGGCGGCATAATAACAGTGATCTACCGAATTATTTAGCTTTCTTCTGTTTTAGCTTTTCTCTCTTTCTCTTTCTTTCTTTATTGTTTCTTAATTTTTTTCTGAGAGGCCCTAGGCCACGATTGCGGCCTAACGGGTCTGGCCAGTCTGCCCCTGACTCCCGTCTTTCTGAGTTGGTATTCTCGTAACATAGCCCAAACTTTATCTATTGCTGATTTTCCCCTTACTTGTAAAATTCCATTTCTACCCCCTGGATCAAAGTATAGTATGAAAAATATTCTGTGGAAAAAATTAGTTTAACCTGATAGAGCCTGAATTTTTTTGGGTGCAGTTTTTTGTTAATTTATACTTGAATATGTTAATTGGGCTTCATACATCACAAAAATACTATTGCATCTAAGAAAATATTTTTTGGTGTCCATATATATGGTGTGTCCATATGGTCACGCTAGGCTCTCGTGATATATAAATGCAATAAATAGCACTAGAGTAGGGTTCAAAAACTATATTTTTGTTATGTTTCTTTCATACAAACTTATTCCATTTTTGTCTTGGGAAAATAACAACAATAGTGTGTTTAATACTTCTTAGTATGGAAATTGAAAAAACAAGGAACACAAAGGGCAACATCACATTTTACACATGTTGTACGCCCCACTGATGAACAATTTTCTCCAGCACATCTTCTTTTGTTGTCAGGATCAGGAATAACTAAGTGGCCAATACTATCAAATCTTAGTGATATCTAAGATATATTCTGTTTCCAGAGAAACTCACTCTGGATACAAGTAGACGTCCAGCACCTCTTGGAGACGAACCAAATGCAAGTAAATAGTATTGAGGAATTTCTCTTCTAAATTCTATTTGACTGCAAATTGAACCAGCATTCAGTGATGTCTGCCATGCATTGTAAAATAATACACCCAACAGCTAAGTGAAGATTGACCACCACAATTTCTTTCCCCTAATACCAATTCTGTAGTCCTTTATGTTCCTATCCATTCGATCTGTGCCCCCCATAAACGTATTGTATTCTCCGATCAAACGTGGGCGAGTGATCTCTTTCTCGGCTGACCTGGAATATCTTTTTATATTTCCTAGTAGGAAAGCACCATGAACAGTGAATGCGACTGTGACTACTGAATTGTCATGCCATCTTGAAATGACTACACCATGTTCACTGCCTCTATGTCCGTGGTAACCTCTTTTCTGCTTCTTGAATTCAGATGACATTGAGAAATTGATTTCTTTGGGAACTCTGTTTTCACGTATAGCACCAGTTACAGCATATCCATTAGACTTTAGGTGTAAGCGAAGTGGTATGCTTGTGAAAAGATTGTCGAAATAGAATCTGAAAGTAATTTTTACCGTCACTTGGGAATTAATCTATCATATATAACAGACGATCGGTTGCTTTTCCAAATTTTTGTTCACATTCTGCTATACATTGCAGAGTTTTGCCTTGGTATCAAAGTTGATTAAGTATCCATTTGGTCTATTGAGGCACCAAACCTTGTACCCGAAACGCACAGGTTTTCCTTTTATAAACTATTTACAACCATGTCTGCAATAGTATGCTATCATTGCTTCGTCAAAATTTATTGCCTGCGCTGGAACAAAATGTTTGATGCAATTACTTTTCAATTTATTCATTTAGTGAGCGTAGTTTCCAAAGTTTATCTGATTCACTCATCTTGTTGTTGCCCGCAAAATGCAAAAACCTCATTATCTGAATAAACCTCTCTTTTCTAATTGCATTGTGTACCATTAAATTTCTCATATCAGTCACAGAATCCCAATTGTATATCTTGTCCAGAATTGTATTATACCCTGATACAAACAAAACACCCAAAAATTATTTCAAATCTTCTTTAGAGACATTCGGATCTGGCATGTTTTTAAAAAGCATACTTCTGAATTTCACATATATCTAAATCGAATATATCTTCATCAAAGAAAAGTTCAAAAAGTTCAATAGGTTTGAAGTTCCTATATTTTAAATAATCTCCGACGGGGAATACAGGCAGCGAATTCTTGATATCGTTTTGTGTCCACTTTCCCCTGTTTTCACTCCCTTGTTCCAGATTCTCTCCTTCCTTCTCCCCCTCAGTCCCTTCCAAACGCATGTCGTTCTACCAAAGCATTGAGTTGTCTTCCACTTAGGTTGTCTATCAAACCGCCAACATCTTCATCTGCCGAATCGTCGTCAGATAAAATATTTTATTCTGGAGGCTCAATAAATATATACTCTGTTTCTCCATGGCCTATTTCATCCGATTCCTGAAGTAATTCTAATACTTTATGCACTGTTAAGTACCTGTAAATGCGACGGAACAGTTTTTCTTAGGACGGAATAATTATGATTTGCCATGCCTTATTGCTACTACGAAAGCCTAGCGTGACCATGTGGTAACATGTATGGTACATGGCTCTGTACAACGTTCATGTATGGGAGACCCGAGTTCGATTCCCGGCGGGGGCTCATGTGGTTCGGATTCCACGTTAATCAGTAGGTCCACGTCTCATATAGCCTCGCTGCTGAAAAGGGACGTTAAAACTCAAAATCAACTCAACTCATCAACGTTCATGTATGTTTCTTAACACAATACATTATTTATCTCAACGCCTGACTTCTTTCTGAATCAAAACGCACAATAATTGGAAATATTTTGACAACAATGTAAAGATCAAATGAATTCTCACCTTTTACTATGTGCCATTGTTGCAACTCTAGAAGCAGCAAGATTTTTAGATGCACGTAACTCCACACTAAACAAAGAAATCTCAAGATTGATACTGAAATCGTGTCAAACACATCATTAGCTGAGAGTTGACAGCGCTACATGTGAGTCTTTGTGAAACTAACCAGAGGAAAACAATTTGAAGGTCATCGCGCGCAATGTGACCGTATGGTAACGCAAGGTTATACCAGGTTAATTTTACTGTGAGAATACATATGTGGATCTGTATACAGGGTTAGTGAAAAGTATTGGTACAGAACAATAATAACGACATGCGCGGCGGAGGAAAAATAAATGTTACAAATGGTATTATTGCAAAACCTGCATTGATTTGGAGTGTGGTCAACATGGAAGGCATCTTGAATTTCGCCATATTGCATATCACACGCATATCATTGCATATATTGTTTTAAATGTAAAAGGTTATGATTTTACACTTCAACTTAGGCTTGAATATTCCCACAAATGAGAATATGAACTCATTTATTACACATCATTTGTTTGAGACAGAGTGTGCTATGTTTGATATATGTATCTAATAGAAAAATGTATCATGATACGGCAGTAACAAAGAGATGCATAGACGGAGGAAAAGCAAATTATACAATTTGGCATTGGTGTAGAAACTGATTTAAATGATTAATATACATCATAGTAGCCATCTTGAATTCCGCATATTGTATACCACAATATTTTTTAAATAAAAAGAGATATGTGTTGAGTTTTGATTTTGAGTTTAACGCAGTGGCAAGGCCTGAGGGGAGACAGGGTAGACAGCGTCTACCCTTTAGAATGTTATATGTATTAAGCCATTAAGCCTAAATTACTAACTTGAAATTTTGCAATTTAGATTCTGAACTTAAAATTTCCTATAATTTATTCTCAGCTTTTTTTAATGCTTCCGTATGAAAGACAGAAAGCAATGGGTCTCCCGAAACCTTGAACATTATTCCTATAGAAACGTAGGAGAAACAAACAGCTACGTGAGAAGTTAAAGTCCAAAGACTCGTGCTATGTAGTACAGTGAAGCCTCTCTAAAGCGAACAGTCATGGGGAATCACAAATTGTCCGCCATAGAGAGGTGTCCGCCTTAGAGAGGTTTCAATATTTTATGACGTAAATTAGTAAACAAGGTAATACGCAATTAGAAAACAAATATTTTTGCATGAATCATGTATTTACAAATATTACAAAAATGCCTGAATTATCCTCCGCCACCCAATACTCTATGTTCGAGGCACAACATGGAAATAAGATAATTTAGTTCTCTGCTCTTTACACTTGCTACTACTTACTACATTTTCGGTATGTTGTTTTAATTTGTGAGTTAATTACAGTCCAGTAGTGTCTTTTTTCAGACAATATGTGTACCCGCGGGCCACAAATACCAAACTTGTCTTCTGCTTGCTTACAGATTCTAGCAGAACGGTACCATAACGTGTCATCCCAAATTGTGGGTAACTGTCAAACACTTTTCTGTCTAAAACAGTTTGGGTGGGAGTGGATGCAAGCGAAGAACACGAGAGTGTTGTTAAACAGAGACTTTGTCTGGGTTGCTGAGCAGCCAGTCGAGGAGGCAAAATGTCACAATGCTTCCTTGATGACATATGTATGAATTACTAAAAATGTATTTTTACTGCACTTTCCAACTTGTTTCTAGAGAAAGTGTCCATAATACGGAGGTAAACAATACATATAAAAGACAGGAAAGACTGTCAGTGTCCGTACTAGAGTGTCCGCTTTAGAGAGGTTTATCAATTTGTTTTTTCCTATTACAGTGTTTGGGGATTACAAAATGTGTCCGTTACGGGAGGTGTCCGTTGATAGAGGTTTCACTGTAGTACTTGCGAAAAGACAGTTGCTGTTCTGACTACGTTTACAGGGCTACCTATCTTCATTTTAAGCTGGATTTGTAAGTGACAGAAACAGACCGCTATTTCTTCTTATTTGTTTCTATTTTAAACCATCTTTCGAGCTCCTTCTATGAAATGTTAAATTGTTGTAACGTACCCTTGAAGAACATTAGTATATATATATATTGTCCCTATATGTCTCCAACATCAGAATAAAAAGAAAAGACTCCCTAACGAAAAGTTTAGATGTATTGGCATTCTATCACTTTTATGTTTTCGAGAGTGACAAGTACTTTTACATGTCCCGGTAAATGCCCCCCCCCCCCCCCGGTTCGAATTTTGAAAAAGAGAAACCTTTTTGTCTTGGTCTGGGGCCTGGATCAAGGTATCCGTGACCAAATTTTGGTAACTCGGTCCACTCGTCTGGTCCGCTGGCGCACACAGACACAAAGATAGATAGATAGACACAAACAAACTCTACTTTATTTATATTAGATTCTTCGCTCAATAATTGTGCAGATGAAAGATTTGAAAAATACAAAAATCTGGTCATTGCAGAACTAATAAATTATAGAATATTTAGTATGCATCAACAAATTATTCCATATGGCAAACTGAATGACTTGATATCCACCTTTCCTGATACTTTTTGCTCAGATTAGCTTAAGAATGAACTTATCAACTTATGTTCCGATAGTAACTAACACATTTCTCTTCCCGAATACTTGAAATATATTCTCAGTAATGAACCTCAAAGCATATATCAGGAAACAACGAAGCTACTAAATATGGTACTGAGCATTCCATCAAATCCAGTTTTTTGTAAACATTCAATGAATGCCCTGAAAAGAGTGTAACTTACTTAACGAACAGCATGACAAACTTTCTGAATTACGGACACTTACAATAAAGAACTTGGTATGGAAGCTTTGTAGGATATTTGAATTCAAAGAAATAGCTATTAATAATTTCGCCGAAATGAAGAATAAGGTATGGAGCTCATTTTCAAGACTGTAAGGTATTAATTAGGTAAGGTATTTGGTATTAGGTATTAAGTTAGGTGTTGTAAGGTGTTTGTTTTTTTTTTTTATTATTTCTATCGTTTTTTTTGTTTACTTTACAGTTCATTTCTAAGGTATTTAAAAATGACTATCCCTAAGGAGGGTATGGGGAAGTAATGCCCCCATTTCTGGCAATGAGGTACCATTCAGAAATCTATGCTTCGAAAAAAAATACTATTCACCAAATTTCACTACTTATTAATTTTATACTTAAAGGAAGAGATTAAACATATGCCTTAGAAATACTATATAACATTATATATATATATATATATATATATATATATATATATATATATATATATATATATATATATATATATATATGCAGTGAAACCTGTCTATGCTGGGCAACATTAGTTCCATTGAAAAGTGGCCAACTTACAGAAAATAAGTATGATTCGTGTATTTTTAGAATAGGATTTCTAGTATTACTTGATTGTTAATAAGCAATGGCACGACAGCTACTTTAAAATAATGTATATAGATCAATCATTTAACTACTTTGTGTTAATGAGTTACAAGTGTTTCCCTCGGAGCAAAAGATGTTTTGAGAAATGTTAAGGGAATTCAGATTTCAAAACCTCCACTACCTTTTGACAAGAAGTCATGTGCCAATAGTTGAGAATTGATATGGTTAGCTTTAGCCTTGAGGATTTTCCGGAATTACTAAAGCTCCCCATTGATGAACGGAGCTGATAGGCTATAGCTAATGATTTTACCAAAACAGATAGGGTAAACAAATACGTGCAATCATTTCCGGAATTCCTGTACGTGCTTTTTCTTATTCATGTCTTCCTTCCCCAACCCTTTATCAGGGTAGTGTTCTGGCCTTTGACCTCCAAGAACAAATCTTAGGAATCTATGCTTCTTTGTCTCCACTTACAAATACAGAACATCTGCCTCGCGTATGGGAATACGAAAGAGTTAAGAAAAACAACAAAATGGTACTTTGAGTGGCCAAGATATGCAGGTAAATTTATCATTATCATCATAGGGTAAACATTGTTTCAATGTGGCCAACTTCCAAGATAGACAGGTGGCCAAGTTGACAAGTTTTACTCTCTCTCTCTCTCTCTCTCTCTCTCTCTATATATATATATATATATATATATATATATATATATATATATATATATATATATATATATATATATAAACATGCATTGTGGCCCACTTTAATCTTTCCACGGAAATATCTCAAGAATGGTTGAACATAAATGAACTGAACAAAAACTCAAATAAGAAATACCATGGGGCAAATCGAATGATGATATCGGAGTGCCCCCAGGGCCGCTCTTCAAGTGGGCCTGAGGCCAACTTAAAAATTTTAAATGGAAACATGGGGCGAGTGACACTTCATTCGATAGATCTTTAAAAACTGAAAAGCGATGTGGCAAACGGTTTTTCATATAGGTCACCGTATTCAAAATAGCCGCCAAAATATGTTACCTATATCAGATAAACGTCCAGTAGCACTAATATGAAAACGGTTGAACATAAATGAACCAAATCAAAACTCAAATAGGAAAGTCATGGGGCAAATCGAATAGTGTTATCGCGGTGCGCCCAGGGTCGCCTTCCATGGGGGCCCAAGCCCAACTTAGAATTTTTAAACGAAAATATGGGTCACGTGATACATCGTTCGTTAGATCTTCATACACTTAACAGCGTTGTGGCAAAAGATCGTTCATATGGGTCACCGTTTTCAAAATGGGCGCCAAGACATGTTGCCTGTATCAGAGAAAACGTCCAGTATCACTAATATGAAAACGGTTGAAAATAATAGCGGATGAACAGAATAGAACTCCTATAGGAAATCACAGAGGGTATTATTCATTCCACGCCTCGAGAATGATCCAATGGAGAAAAAGATTATTAAAGTATAAGTGATAATGCTAAAGAGGAAATCTAATTCTTAGAAAATTATCTTTCCGATCTCCTTCCGTAAGGGGTTAAGCGGAAATGAATGGTAAAAATTCAAATGAGAACCCCCACATTTACTTGAATAGGTATGGTTTGTCTGAAACACTTGGTTGAGTTGATTTGATTTTGGGTTTATCGTCTCGTTCAGCAGCGAGGCTATATGAGACGTGGACCTACTGATTAACGTGCAATCCGAACTACACGTGCTCCCGCTTGGAATCGAACACGGATCTCCTACGCCAAAGGCGCGTACGCTAACCGCTTAGCCAAGGAGCAGCTCCTGAAACAATTGGGGTGTACAAGTGACTGGTACTGTAATGAACTAATATTCTGCAGACGACTTTTGAGAAAACCAACGTTTCTACAGATTGTTCTGAAATTGCATCGTTCGATAAATTGGTTTCGCATTTCAGTTGATTCATTTTGCACAAATTATTTCATGCAATCAAAATGGAAGGTACCGTTTAACAAGAATTTTACCTACTTTTTTCCATTACAGACTTATATCTCATAAAAAACGTGTATCAGATAATTTTGTTGTGTAGATAAAATTTGAAAAACTAAGGTTCTCGTTTGGAATTTCCTCGTTACTTCCCGTCCCCTTCACCCACTTATCATTGGACCGTTTTCAAGGAATTAGATTTCCTCCTTTGCATTATGGCACCTTTACTCTAATCATCTTCTCCTCCGTTGCAACATTTTCGAGCCGTGGAATGACCCTCTGTGATTTCCTGTAGAAGTTTTATTCTGTTCATCCATTATTATCTTCAACCGTTTTCATATTAGTGGTACTGGACGTTTTATCTGATACAGGCAACATGTCTTGGTAGCCATTTTCAAAACGGTGGCTCATCTTTTGTCACAACGCTGTTTAGTGTATGAAGACCTATCGAATGAGGTATCAAGTGACCCATATTTTCATATAAAACTTAAAAGTTGGGCCTGGGCATAGATGAAAGTCAGCCCTGGGGGCACCGCGACAACATTATTCGATTTGCCCCACGACTTTCCTATTTGAGTTTTTGTTTGGTTCATTTATGTTCAACCGTTTCCATATCAGTGCTATTGGACGTTTATGTGATGCAGGTAACACATTTTGGCGGTCATTTCGAACACGGTGACTGATATAAAAAATCTTTTGCCACATCGCTTTTTAGTTTTTAAAGATCTATCGAATGAAGTCTCACTTGCCTCATTTTTAATTTAGCCCCGGGCCCCCTTGAAGAACGGCCCTGGGGGCATTGCGACAGCGCCGTTCGATTTGCCCCACGGTATTTCCTATTTGAGTTTTTGTTCAGTTTATTTATGCTCAAACGTTTTCGAGATATTTCCGTGGAAAGATTAAAATGGGACACCCTGTATATATAATGTGCGTGTCTACTCCGCCACTGGCTTAATGTTCCGTTCAACAGCGAGGCTATATAAAAAAAGGCGTGTGTGTAACAAATTCATGCTAGAATCTTCCTACAAACAACGTTCATCGTCCGTTCCAAAAACATCGTAGTCTACATTATTTATTATTTCCGTAATTTCTCGGGGCGAAAATACGTCACTATCATAAGAACCACGACTTGTCGCGGTGGTATTCATAGCCAAAAGCTCAACTAAAAAGAAGAAGAAATAGTAAGCAAACTACAAGAAGAATGTGAAACAACCATACACACTTCCACTGGCTAATAGAAAAGGGGAAAACAAAAATAGCTACATGTTTTTGCCTTTTGAGTACTCATATATTTTTGGAAATATATACTTGACACATGTCATTTAAATCTCGCAATACGCATGAAGGTGAAAATATTCGTGAAAAGTAAACAGAAGGGACTAGTTGTTGCTGCTGTTGTATTATAACAGTCAACTCAATGTTCAACTAACGGAACTGACCTTCATAGGTACTGACTAAACGCCTTGTAACAAGAGAGCAACTAATTACCCATGGGTCTCTTGCAGCTACACAGCGAGCTGTGTGCGTTTTCAGTCACTCTCTCTCTAAGCCTCGCTGTGTTTGCGAAAATATTGTTCGCTTTTCTTGCCTTGGGGCAAGGATTAAGAAGGCACCCTTCCACACCTTGGAGAGTGGGACGGAGTAACATAATGATCGAAAGACGACCGATGTTAATATAGAGTTAATAGTTTCGAGCAGTGGCGTATACTGGTTTGAAAGCGTGGGCTACCACTGACCTGGTATATTATTATTTTTATTATTAATGATAATAATAGAAAAAGTAATAATAATAATAATAATAATAATAATAATAGTAATAATAATAATAATAATAATAATTAAATTTGCATAACAATGAACAAAAACTGGTTGTTTTTTCTCTTTCTTGAACGTTTGCTTTGAGACCATTAATGTTTTCCACCGTAAATGAAATTCCACCATACATTTACGCAGTTCTCGTGGATTACATTCGTAAAATGTAAATTTTTAAAAGTGTAACTTCCAACAAAAGCTGCCTCTGTTACTGACGTTGGTTGTCATTCCTTAACAGTCTTCGCAAAAATTCTGATTTTGTAACGTAATGCAAAAATGCAGACAGTCATTATAATTGTTATGTTTATTATCGCTACCTAAATCCCAAATTTTTGCGTTAACAAACTATTCTCGGGCCCTTCTGTTGCGGAGTTCTTTTGACCGGGGCCCTTTTGATGAGGGGCGTTTTGATTCCGGCCTTTTGATTCGGGCCCTTTTGTTGTGGAGACATTTTGACCCGGTCCCTCTTGACGCGGGGCCGTTTGACTTGGGACCTTTCATAGCGGGACCATTTTTGACAAAGGCCCGTTTGACGCAGGTCCTTTTGAGTTGGGTAATTTTGTGATGGGACCCGTTGGACCGGGCTCTATTTATGAAGGGCGTTTTGATTGGCCTCCTTTCGATTCGGGCCCTTTTAACCCGGGGCCGTTTGACTCGGGCCCTTTTGCAGCGGGCCCCTTTTTCACCTGGGCCCGTTTGACGCAGGGCCTTTTGACTTGTGTCATTTTGTCGAGGGACCGTTTTGACCCGGGCACTTTTTATGAGGGGCATTTTGATTCCGGCCCTTTTGACCAGGGCCCGTTAGATGAGAGTCGTTTTGATTCGGGACTTCACTCGCACCCTTTTGTTGCGGAGACCATTTGACCCGGGATCTTTGAAGCAGGGCCGTTTGACTCAGGGGAAGCGATGGCTCAGTGGTACAGCGTTCACCTCTGCTGCTTGGGACCTCGGGTTCGATCCCAGCCCACGCCAATTGAACTTTGAGTTAGACAAACACTGTGTGCGTGGGTTTTCTCGGGATTCTCTCGTTTCCTTCCCGCTTTCTCCATTCCACCATTTCATTCAGTACTCATCATCACCGTCTCACTTAGCCTAACCGGCATAATCGTGGGACGTAAAACTCAAAGATATTTCTATATCGGTCTTTTGCCCCCCGCCCCCGTTGGAAAAAATCCTGCGGGCGTTAGTGATTATGATGTTGCTTAGTTACTGTGTTAAATTGTTCCATACATGGAATAATATAGAGTTAATAGTTTCGAGCAGTGGCGTATACTGGTTTGAAAGCATGGTCTACCACTGACCTTGTATATTATTATTATTAATGATACTAATAGAAAAAGTAACAATAATAATAATAATAATAATAATCATTAAATTTGCATAACAATGAACAAAAACTGGTTGTGTTTTTTTCTTTTTTTTTTGAACGTTTGTTTTGAGACCATTAATGTTTTCCATCGTAAATGAAATTCCACCATACATTTGCGGAGTTCTCGTGGATTACATTCGTAAAATGTAAATTGTTAAAAATTGTAACTTCCATCAAAAATCGCCTCCGTTACTGACGTTGGTTGTCATTCCTTAACAGTCTTCGCAAAAATTCTCAGTATAGTAACGTAATGCAAAAATGCAGACAATCATTATAATTGTTATGTTTATTATCGCTACCTAAATCCCAAATTTTTGCGATAACAAACTATTCTCGGGCCCTTTTGTTGCGGGGTTCTTTTGACCGGGGCCCTTTTGATGAGGGGCGTTTTGAATCGGGCCTTTTGACTCAGGCACTTTTGCTGTGGAGACATTTTGACCCGGGCTCTCTTGACGCGGTTCCGTTTGACTTGGACCCATTTATAGCGGGCCCATTTTTGAAAAAGGTCAGTTTGACGCAGGCGGTTTTGACTAGGTCATTTTGTCATGGGACCCGCTTGACCGGGCTCTATTTATGACGGGCCTTTTAATTCGGATCCTTTCAATTCGGGCCCTTTTAACCAGGGGCCATTTGACTCGTGCCCTTTTGCAGTGGACCCCATTTTCACCTGGGCCCGTTTGACGTAGGGCTTTTGACTTGGGTCATTTTGTCGTGGAACCCTTTTGATCCGGGCTCTGTTTATGAGGGGCGTTTTTATTAGGCCCCTTTTGATCGGGGCCCGTTTGATGAGGTGCGCTTAGATTCGGGACTTCACTCGCGCCCTTTTGTTGCGGAGACCATTTGACCCGGGCTCTTTGACGAGGGGCCGGTTGACTAAGGAGCCTCGGTGGCTCAGTGGTAGAACGTTAACCTCTGCTGCTTGGGACCCCGGGTTCGACCCCGGCCCACTCCAATTGAACTTCGGGTTAGACAAACACCGTGTGCGTGGATTTTGTCGGGGTTCTCCCGTTTCCTTCACACTTTCTTCATTCCACCATTTCATTCAGTACTCATCATCACCGTTTCCCTTAGCCTAACCGGTATAATCGAGGGACGTAAAACTCAAAGATATTTCTATTCGGTCGTTTGACGCATGTCCTTTTGAGTTGTGTCATTTTGTCATGGAACCCGTTTGACTGAGCTCTATTTATGAGGGGCGTTTTGATTCGGCTCCTTTCAATTCGGGCCCTTTTAACCCGGGGCCGTTTGACTCGATCCCTTTTGCAGCGGGCCCTCTTTTACCTGGGCCCGTTTGACGCAGGGCCTTTTGACTTGGGTCATTTTGTCGTGGGAACCGTTTGACCGGGTTCTATTTACGAAGGGCGCTTTGATTGGGCTCCTTTCGATTCGGGCACTTTTATCCCAGGACCGTTTGACTCGGGCCCTTTTGCTGCGGGCCTTTTTTTTACCGGGGCCCGTTTGATGCAGGGCCTTTTGACTTGAGTCATTTTGTCGTGGGACCCGTTTGACCGGGCTCTATTTATGAAGGGCGCTTTGATTGGACTCCTTTCGATTCGGGCACTTTTATCCCAGGACCGTTTGACTCGGGCCTTTTTCCAGGGGCCTCTTTTTCAGCTGGGCCCGTTTGACGCAGGGAGTTTTGACTTGGGTCATTTTGTCGTGGGACCCGTTAGACCCGGGCTCTTTTAATGAGACGCGTTTCGATTTGTCCCCTTTTGACCAGGGCCCTTTTAACCCGGAAATATTTGACACAGGGCCGTTTGACTCGGGCCTTTTCGTAATGGACCCCTTTCCCACTCGGGCCCGTTTGACACAGGGCCTTTTGACTTGGGTCATTTTGTCGTAGGACCCTTTTGACCCGGGCTCTATTGATGAGGGGCGTTTTTATTCGGCCCCTTTTGACCAGGGCCCTTTTGATGAGTTGCGTTTCGATTAGGGACTTTTGACTCGCATCCTTTATTTGCAAAGACCATTTGACCCGGGCCCTTTTCACGCGGGGCCGTTTGACTCAGGGGACTCAGGGTGGCTCAGTGGTACAGTGTTCATCTCTGCTGCTTGGGGTCCCGGGTTCGATCCCAGCCCACGCAGAATTGAACTTTGTGTTAGAGAAACACCGTGTGCGTGGGTTTTCTCAGGGTTCTCCCGTTTCCTCCCACTTTCTTCATTCCACCATTTCATTCATTACTCATCATCACCGTCTCCCTTAGCCTAACCGGCATAATCGTGGGACGTAAAACTTAAAGATTTTTCTATATTGGTCTTTTGCCTGCCCCCCCCCCCCATTGGAAAAAATCCTGCGAGTGTTAGTGATTATGATGTGCTTAGTTACTGTATTATATTGTTCTATACACGGAATAAATACTCCTGTGTTTTATATAATAATGAGAACCTTATTTACATTTATTACTGTTCTTGCTTTATTACAGCGAAACATATTCACGTTAAGCGTAATCAGTTTCCATTCCCAAATAATTAGTGAGGCGAATGATATAATTCATGCACAGATTTAGGACTTAGGAAACATGTCGTAGTAAATTCCTGAAGAGTGAAAATCGCTAGTAGCAGTAATTAGCTCAGTCGGTCCCTATAGTTCTTTAGTGAATTACATAAATCTTACAGATGTTGTATCTCTTTCTTTCTCTTCTCTCTACATCATGTCTGGAGATTAATGTTTGCACAAATAAGCTAAGTGGCAATTTTAAAAAGTAAGATGATCTACCAGGGCCGGATTTAGCATTTTGGCGCCCCTAGGCCCAATAATTTTTTCCGCTTCCTAGTCTGGTTAAAGTTACTTTCCTAGAAACCTTTATTAAAAAATTATATCAGGCCTATATGTTAATTGGTTAAACACCACTCCACGATGCAATTTTATCATTGCAAGTTTTTTGAGGTATTTACTTGGTTCTGGGCTTAACAAAATACCGTTAATGTATTAACAAACGATTGGTGAACTTTACCAACAATTATTTGTTCCAATGAACTTCAAAATCAGAATGCTTAATTAGCCTGATTTTTTTTATCAATTCAAAAAATATGTTAAGTTATGGCTATTTATTTTTCTTTCTAGATATTTTTTTATTTTTTTCTCTTTCGGCCGTGCGCCTCCTGCAAGCTTGTGCCCATAGGCCCGGGCCTACCGGGCCTATTGGGAAATCCGGCCCTGTGATCTACGCTATCAGTGACAGATGTTGTGGTTTAACTTAACATATAAGGCAATAAATTGAAAAACAGAGATGACAGTGCACTGATGCTTGAAATCTGTGCCTTTACTATCTATACCTACTTTATTTCCCTAGTCAAAATAAAAACTCTTCAAAATTAATCACAAATTCTTATGCAACCATCTCTTTCTTAGAGTACTGCGCGGTCACATACCCGTCACGGCGATGTAAAGGCACTTTTGGCGACGAGGATACAAAGGGGTACTAAAAATTTAAGGGGGTCTGTTCTAAATTGCAATAGAGTAAAAGGAATTTGTCACAACAAAACACGCGAATTGTTATTGTCTGGTCTGTTACAATAACCAACAGATTGCCAGTTTTCCCTAACTAAAGTTGTAAAGCGTTTGTATCTAATATTCAGGTTTTTATTTAACTTCGACTTTATACGAGAATGTGGTTTGTTAATTAGAATAATTAGGTTGGGCAAAAGAAGAAACTATTTTTTAAAAAAATCCTTGATTTAAGACTTTTATTTCCGAAAAAATTAAACAAAAGAAAGCAAATGTTTCAATGCATGTTTAATTATAGATATTTTAGGGAGGTGCATATATATTCTAGGGAAGCTCTGCTGCTCCCTGTTGAACATGCCTGAATTCAACACTTGTTTGTTGTATCAAATTTTACAATTACTTCTCCTTCCCCATTTGAGCCACTTATCATAGTAGGTGTTCCCAAAATTTTTAAATTGTAAGGTAGGTAATTTAATATTACATTAAAACGATAATGGAAAACAAACATCTTTAATAGATAAATGAGTTACTCAAGTCCGTCTACAAGTCCTCTTCTCCAGTAGTGTTGACCTGTTTATCTTCTAATTGTATTTTTTTCTAAATATTTAATTGTACGGGAAGTTAGCCAACTAAATATATTTCTCCGATTCGGTAGTTTTACATCCCATTATAATGTAATAATTATTTCCATTTTTTTTAGTTAAAAATGTTCTGTGTATAAAAATGATTGTATTTCTTTTTTCGCAAAAGTTCGTGTAATTAAGCTGAAACACTAGTAAACGACAACGATTTATTGTAAAACTTAAAACGAAAAGACTTTACACTTTACTTTAAATGTAGAAATGAATAAATATTAGCCCATGAATGACTTTTAGAAAGTCATAATTGCAAATTATGTCATTACTTATGCAGAAGTCTGTTTCATCCTTATGGTAACAATTTGCAGTCGCCACCAGAGGCGCTAGTTTCGCGTCAGCAACGTGACGCACGCAGTACGGCTAGCCAGACACTTGTGTACAAGCCGTGCATAGGAGAGTTGTGTGTGAGCAGAATGCCGCCGAAAATCGACCCTTTTTGGAAGGGCTACATCGTAGCACTTTCTGATATTGGCTACAGCTATGGCCGAATAAGAACACAGTGCAAAAAGAAAGGTTTCACAGTGTCTGATAAGGGAACTAATGCAGCCATCCATCGCAATGCAAACCCAGAGCAAACCATTGCCATGCGTCGTCAAAAGGGGCAAAAGAAGCAACCGCCTTCACAACGCAGTCAAGACGTCATTGCCAAGGTCCGCCGGTTTGTGACCCAGGAGAATCCACCCACCCAACTTGACATAGCGAGGGGGCCGCGGTGGCTCAGTGGTAGAGCGTTTACCTCTGGTGCTTGGGGTCCTGGGTTCGATCTCAGGCCCCGCCAAGTGAACTTTGTGGTGGACAAACACCGTGTGCGTGGGTTTTCTCGGGGTTCTCCCGTTTCCTCCCACTTTCTTCATTCCACCATTTCATTCATTCCTCATCATCACCGTCTCCTTTAGCCTAACCGGCATAATCGCGGGACGTAAAACTTAAAGATTTCATTTCATTTGACATAGCGAGGTGTGTTAGAGGGTCAACTGCAACTGTATACTGAATCATGCGCGACAATTCGGGACTCAGAAGTGCACACAAGCGGCGGGTCCATGTTCTGAAGTCAACGCACATCGCAGAACGGCGGGTGGCATGCAAAAGGCTGTATGAAGGTTACCTGGCAGGTGACAAATGGCGTTATGTGATCACCTTCGATGAAGCATGGGTCTATTTGACAGGATTTCGGCAGATGCGTGCAATTTACCACCGCTGCAGTGATGGAACCGATCATGTAAAGTGGGTTCGCTCCTGCAAGGAGAGTTTTCCAAAGGGATTTATGGTAGTGACGGGTTTCTGTGCAAAAGGAAAGCTTCCGATACACCGGGTGTCATCAAATGTCAAGGTGAATGCAGCGTATTATATCGAGCATGTACTGGACCCCATCTATCGCCAACATGCCCCGGCTTTGTATGGCAATGACACTGACAGAGTGTTCATCTACCTGGACAAGGCCAGCAGCCATACTGCCAAATGAACGGTGGCCTACATGACATGTATGGAAGAGGAGACAAGTGTAAAGGCTATCCCATTTCGAGACATCCCCGTCAAGTCACCAGATGCATCCCCTATGGACTTCTGTGCTTTCGGCCTCCTCAAACGAAACATCAATAAGCGTCGTCCGACCACACTAGGTGGCCTTTGGAAAGTGTGCAAGGAGGAATGGGCGAAATTGGATCAGGCAGTCCTCAATAGAGGTCTCCTTCAGTGGAAACTACGATGTCGTGCAATCGTTCACCAACGGGGCTCTCACATCGAACATGATCGCTGGTGGAAATGGAGTTTTACGCCCTAGGGCAAGGGTCTGTACTTCACTACCATAAGGCTGAAACAGCCTTCTGTATATTTGTGTTTCTATTAGATGTAAGAGTAAACTGAGAACGTGATAACTAACGTTTACGAATAACGTACTTTTGCTCAGAATTGCACGAGTAAAACACTAATAGAAAATTACGAGTTTTCATAATTAGAGTAGATCTTAGGTAGTTATTTAGTAGCAACAGGATATATGGCATATACAATTTTAAGCAAATTTCTGATGTAATAGAATTTCACTGAACTGTTCCATGACAATGTCGTGTCAGGAGAACTAAATAGCTCGAAGAGAGGATAATGAGTGCGGGGTAAAGGGGCTCAGAATGAAATTAAAAAGAAAAAGCATTATTACAAGGTCTTCTAAAAGATTCTTTCAATTTTCAAAACTAAGGGGCCATGACCCCCCCTAGGAAATTATCACAGTTACGCCAATGAGCACACTTCATTTTCTGATAACATTATAACATTTTCTGCACGCCTATGTAATTGTTTGTTTTTTGAGTCAATAATTTATTGAAGAAAGGTAATATTGGGGCGTTCAGAGCACAATGAATCCAAATCCATTTTCAATAAAGTTCAGTTTTGCTCAGCAAATGAATTCTATTTCAAAACGTAATATCTTCATAGTCAAGAGGCCAAAACAAATGTAACTAAAACCATGCGAAACGGCGTTGGATAGTTTGATGTGACAGCCGCTAGACAGGGTCGTCAGTGGTACAGGAGAGTAACCGCCCCCATTCCCACTATGGATTTCAGATTTTGGTGGCATTAAGGCAGTTTTAGAAACCTTTTCATAAGCAAAGTCCAACAAAACAAGCTTGAGGTCCTTACACCGAATAAATACGGAGAACACACAGATGATTAAAATTGGAAAGACGCTTACGTCCAATTTCCAGAATTTTAAGCAAGCCCGAAACTCGAAAGTAGAGTCACCTTTGGAATCCTTGGGCCAAAAAATATACAGGAGAGCAATATAGGTCTATAGATCTTTATGGGCAATGGAAATGGATTATAACTGACCAAAATCCGTATTTATTCGGAGTAAGGACTTCCAATTTTTTAAATTGGACTTTGCTCAGCAAAAGGTTTCAAAATCTGCATTACTGTCCCCAAAATCTAAGATTCAGGATAAGGGACGGACGACCACCTCTAAACGAACGCCCCTCTCTAGCGGCAATTATATAAAATTATAGATTGCATCTTGTCATGTAGTTTTTCTTTCTTTCATCTCGGATTCGTGGTTGTGAAAATATGACGCTTTCCGTCGGTGTATTCTTTTGGACACAACCTGCATTTATTTAACATAATTATGAATCATTGGCTGTGGCATTCGGAGCTTGACTTGTTAATCATTCCTATGCTAAGCCTAAACAATATAATGTTAACATCTTAAATTTATGAGCAAGGAGGGGGAAATTAGCCCTTCTCCCCCTTTCTAGAAACGCCATTGTCTAGCGGTTGTCCTATGAAACTCTAGTCCACACTCTCACGTGGTTTTTGTTTAATTTATTTCGTACCCTTGGCTACGAAGATACTACGTTTGATGTGACAAAAGTGAACCTTTCTGAAAATGGACTTGGATCCCTTGTGCTCTGAACGCCCCATATCTAAAAATACTTTATGAAAACTGAGTTGGAGCCAAATTTGTCCTGCAGCCCAAGTTTGCTCAAAACGCATAAAATTAGTTTGTTTAGTTTGATTACAGTCTTGCATCAGTAGTAAGGCTATATGAGACAGGGCTCTTTGTTTAAAGTGGGATCCGAACCACTAATTTTGAAATTTTACGTCGGATCCCAGTCAAAATCTACACAGCAAATTCCGACGTCTCGTGTCTCTACCCTCAAAATTAAATGTCTCGTGCCTCTATACTCAAAATTTAATGTTAAAAGACCGAAAATTGCGCCGTGTAGCGTGGTGCTTAAATCAGACAGATCAACAAATTGAGAATAATTGTCCCAGACACTGATGTTACAATAAGTATCACGCTTTAGTGGTTAGTTACGCGGGCGACTGTTATAGCTCGCGCTTTCTCACCTGGTCCCTTAAAACAAGCTATGCCAAAGTGTAAAGTTTTAAAGAAAATTTAGAACGGAGGAGGGGAAGAGAGACGAAATAAAATTATCATAATATAGTGGAAAAGATTGTTGACACAAAATTAATTCTTACTAACGTTAGAATCATCAGAAGCAATTTTCGGATGAGCACTTTTACCATTTGCTTGAGTTTCCAGTTTTTTCACAGCATTGGATTTTTCATGATTCTTCATTCTTTCAACTAAACCAACAATTTCTTTCTTACACGTTTTGCACCGAGTTCGTATGGTAGTTTTCTTATGTGATGGACTTTGAGTTACTTTAATAAATTTGCTCCAAACGATGTCCTTTTTTCTTCCCGTAAAACTCATGTTAAACGATTCCAAGTTTACGGAGACTGAGAACCAACATGTACTGTATCAACGAATGTCTGCGATATTTTAATTTCAGAATTGCAATTTAGCAAATAACCTTTTGTTTGTTTTCTGAATACAAAACAAAAATTTGTTTCCATGATAATTAATTTATCTTTTAATATCCGTTCTACAAGTAGTTTAATCTTCGACTACGACACTTTCTGGCAAGTTAAATAAAGCATTTAAACAATACAATATACGTTAAAAATAAGAGGAAAAAAGAGAGAAAATAAATTGTATATCACCACATTGACCTGCTGTAGCCTCGAGAAATCAAAACATTCACATGGGAAGAAAATAGTTTTCTGAATGGGAGCACTTTTGACAATTTTCTTTCTCCGGAAGATTCTTTTACAAAAATAAAATAAAAATAAACATATGTTTAAAACGTCTTAAAAATACACGTGTTTAAAACAAAATGTTTAAAACGTAAAAAAATGTTTTAAACAAAATCAATTGTTTAAAACTAGTTTTAATCATTGTTTTAAACAAAACAACCCTGATCACAAGCGTAGTGAAAATTGGCAAATATGACGAAGACAGTCAACGGGTTCCGCGCTCTGCCTTTCTAGCCCTAATACAATAGCAAATGACGCTTACATTGGAAATAAACGGAAAAATGAGTAAAAACTATATTTTACTTTTATCATACCACATATATTTTAATTTATCACATTTGGTTTCAGTGTCTAACATTGTAGTTTTCTACTAGCTAAGAATATAATAATGCACATTGTGCATTTTCTTTTTAATGTTTTTATGTATTTTATAGTGCTATACGGCTTAAATTTGTTCAGTTTTTAGTACCATTTCATCCATTATTACATTTTGATCTTAGTTTCTCATGGATAACTTAAGTACCAATGAGAGGCAGCTGCTCATTTTATCCATAATGCCTGCCCATATTACACATGCATTTTGATACATATGGGCAATTGCAGTAAGATTACTATTTTTAATTTTCTCGATAACCATTCAAATATTTTTGAAAGCGAACTCTATGAGAGTAAACACGAGGTATTAGTCTACACTGCTGTAATATTTAATGCCAAATTATTTAAGAAACATTTTAACATTTTTATTTTACTGCCCATATTACCCACAAATTACCCTATACATACCTTACTTTGATCTGCTACTCAAAGCCTTTTAATGTTTTTTTTCACTATGCTCTTTCTGCTTCTATTGATTCTGTACTTTCACAGTTTACACCTATATTATTTTGTAAAAAGTTATCTTTAAAGATGCTTACGAAAGTACGCATCTTAGCTGCGAGAGGCCTGGAGTCTCATTTCTTGTAAGTTTTTCGCAAAACTTGCATAACACAACGTAAAACATGCGAAAAGTAATTGTAAACGCTATGGCGATTATTGCAAACTAAGACCCAAATTTTCAGTTCGTTGTTGTAAATCTTACGGAATAAGGAGCCCAGATTCTATTCTTGATGGGAGCGCACGTGGTTCGGATGTTAAGTTTTACATTCACATCTCATGTAGCCTCAGTGCTGAAAGTAATGCTAAACTTCAATTCAACCAACGAAGAAAGTACGCAACAACTTAATATTCCATACTCCTCATACTCTTACAAACCGAGGTTTGCGGTACTACTACTAGCATAAAGTGGGAAATTGTTTCTTTTTTTATATTAACTGTTGTTATTTTTATGTGTTTCACCATGTATGATGCATAAAGGGCACTTTTCACATGAAATTCTTCGGAAGGTGAATGTGTAGAACATGGTGGCTCAGTGGTACAGTACTCACCTCTGGTGCTAAGGATTTTACAGTTTGATCTCAGGCATGAAAGCTTGTAGTGACAATATTGTCTTCCTCGCTTTTCTCCTGGTTCTTCCACTTCCTTTCATCTTCACATTCCACCAACACATTTACAATCGTTCACTGTCACTAATCATTCATCTCCTTTAGCTTGGAGGGCATAATCGTGACATTTAAAATCAAGAATTTCATTTTATTCTTTAATAAATTTTCTGAAATGAAAAAAGTAAATGAGTGCCCATGCATTACTTCAGTATAACAACTTCATATGAAATTTCTGGAATTTACAATTGTACCAGGGACACTACGAAAGTTTTGAGACATCGGTCTCTGGGTATGCAAAACTTTATTATAGTTATTACATTTTTTCAAAGTATTCTCCATAACACTCCACACAAAGTCTCATCCTTGTGAAGCAACTGTGAAAGCACTGAAACCAGTCTGCTTCAGGCACAGCACTTAACTGCTCAGAGTAAGCAGTGACAGCATCTTCAGGGGAAAGAAATCTACGTCCACGAAGTTTATCCTTCATCGTAGGAAAGAAAAGAAAGTCACATGGTGCAAGGTCAAGACTGTAGGATGGGTAGATAAGAAGTTTAACACGACTGTCTTCAATGAATTTAACTGTGATGTTCGCTGAGTAAGCAGATGCATTGTCATGTGCAGCATGATTTCCCACAGGCCAGTTCTTGGTCGTCTCTCCTGGATTTTTCCGGAACACTTCTGGAAAACAAACATCTATGTACCATTTCGCTGTAACTGTTAGTTGATTTTCCAAAGAAATTGTGGCCACATGCCCACTTAGTGAGAAAAATGTTCCCACCTTTTTCTTTCTAACGCTCCTTGACGTTTTGGCTGTCACGGGTGCTTCTTCGCCAGGAAACAACCAGAAGATTGGAGCTTTGCTTCGGGATCAAATTGATATATCCATGTTTCATCACCAGTAACTCTGTCTGGCACCATCCTAGAATCGTCATAGTTAAATTTTTAGAGCATGTCTTCACATCATTCGACACGAGTCTGCTTCTGAGCATGTGTCAAGTTATGAGGCACCCAACGTGACGAAATCTTTTTCACATGCAAAAGCCTATGTAAAATGTTGGCGAACTTAACACTTGGCGAACTAATACAGTGAAACCTGTCTATCATTGGTTCCACTGAAAAGTGGCCAACTTACAGGAAATAAGTGTGATTGGTGCATTTTTAGAATAGGGTTTCTAGTATTGCTTGATGGTATAATTTTAATAAGGAATGGCACGACAGCTCCCTTAATATATATAACTAACTCTATGGTCTATGGAACCCGGAGGTTCAATGCCACGTTCACAAAAGCTCTCCACTGAATTCTATCCTTAGCTAACTGCATCCAGTTTCTACTTTGTATTCCAATCTCTGTGAGATCCATCTTAATATTCTCCTCCTATCTGCGCCTAGGTCTTCCTAACGGTCGTTTTCCGATTGGTCTTCCAGCCAAGACTTTGAAAGCGTTTCTACTTTCTTCCATTCTAGTTACATGACCTGCCCACCTAAGCCTCCTAGAGTTGACGACCCTAACAAGGTTGGGTAAACCGTATAACTTACGTAGTTCCTCGTTATGAACTTTCCGCCATTCCCGATTCCCGTTCCTCTTGGGTCCGAATATTCGTCTCAGGATCTTGTTATCAAATACTTTCAGTGTATGTTCTTCCCTCAGAGTAAGCGACCATGTTTCGCAACCATACAGAACAACAGGCATGATTATCGTTTTGTATATTTTAAGCTTCAAATTCCTCGACAGAATTCGCGACAACAAAAGATTTTGAGCCGAATAGTAACACGAATTCCCTGTTTTTAGTCAACATTTAATTTCTTCGTGAATATGATTTTCCTCTGTTAATATTGATCCTAGATATTTGAAACTATCCACTTTATCAGAAGTATTATTTGCTGTATTACAGTCCCGACGCACTTCCATGTATTTAGTTTTCTCTGCATTTACTTCTAAACCCATGTCCCTGCAAGCGTTTAATAAGATCTCTGCATACATCATCAGCATATGCCATAACCTGGTGAATACCGTTCAACTCTAGGCCCTGGTTGCTATCTTTTATTTCCCTTATACCGTATTCCAGAACAAAGTTAAATAATAATAGATAATAATAATAACGCATCTCCTTGTTTCAGGCCATTTTCGACGTGAAAGCTCGTGGGCAAAAATTTTCCTACCCGGATTTTACTTTGGGATTCATTTAAACATATCTTAATTAATCTAATTAGCTTTCTCGGTATTCCAAGTTCTGTAAGAACGATGTATAACGTTTCTCTCCTAACCGAGTCGTACGCCTTTCTAAAATCAATAAATAGTTGATGTACCGGGGTATTGTATTCCCACTTTTTTTCGAGTATTTGGCGAATGGTAAATATTTGGTCGATAGTTGATCGATTTCGTCTGAATCCGCACTGATAATCTCCAATAATTTCATCTGCGTATGGGGTCAGTCTTGCTAATAAAATATTTGAAAGAATTTTATAGGATGTTGACAGAAGAGAAATGCCTCGATAATTATTACAGTCAGTTTTGTCGCTTTTTTTTTTTTTTTTTTTTTTTTTTTTTTTTTTTTTTTTGTGAATTGGAACAATGATTGATTCTTTCCACTCTTGTGGCAATTTTTCCTTGTTCCAGATAAGGAGAATGAGTTTGTGTATCTTGTTCCACAATTTTTCGCCTCCAGCTAAAATTAACTCAGCCGGAATTTCATCTACACCCGGAGATTTGTGTTTCTTTAATTCCTTTATAGCGGTTTCTACTTCTATTCAGTTGGGTTCTGGAATATACGGTTCTGCGGTGTGTATCCCCTTTTCTCCACGCACACTAGTTTTTGGTTGCGTGTTAAGCAAATCGTCAAAGAAATCTTTCCATCTATTTAAGATGCTATCTGTGTCAGTGAGAACTGCACCGTAAGATTTCTTTAATATATAAGCACGAGCTTGATAGCCTTTCTTAAATTCGTTGATTCCCTTATACATGTCCCGGATGTTTTTATTTTTACTATTATCTTCAAGTTCCAAAGTAATCAGTCGCGTATTTACTATTTTACTATTGTACTTATAAATAATGTATATAGAGTAATCATAATAGCAGTACTAGAAAAAATACTGCAATATATTTAATATGTGTACCTTTCTCTTTCTGAAAACTAGTCTGGTACACTGAATTATTCGGATTGAAAACACAATAGCACAAACAACCATAAAATCGAAACATATGTACGCAGTTTACTGAAATTGATATTGTAACACACTGAGTTATTCAAATTGAAAACAGGAAAAGTAAAATTATAAATTGAATAATTTATAT
Source organism: Thermobia domestica (assembly GCF_964235325.1). Taxonomy (NCBI): domain Eukaryota; kingdom Metazoa; phylum Arthropoda; class Insecta; order Zygentoma; family Lepismatidae; genus Thermobia; species Thermobia domestica. Next base: position 99,602,176 of record NC_137471.1, read on the forward strand.
GCAGTTTAAGTTATATGATTTTTTCGGCAGTAACAAATATTTTCTGTAGATACCTTTTGAAAAGCAGCAAATCAGTTATTAATAACAAATTTACTCCTGGTGGTTCATTCTAAACTTATGTCTTTTATTCTTCTTGACACATATTCACATTCTAATTTTGTAGTTAACTACCTCTTATTAATGCGCTACAAGTATTAATGCGCTACAGATATTACTAACTAGTAAGTTCAGTTCTGATCTTTGGAGAAAAAAAAAAAAGATTGTTCATGTAAGGTTATTTATACCCAAGTGCACACAAAAATTCATTTATTCGACGATTTGAAGACAAATTAGTGCCCACTAATAACGAAATAATATACAAGTTACAGAAGTAATAACGTCCTATGCAGTTATTTTGCCAACCAAGTTCAGAATTACACTAATAATAATAATAATAATAATAATAATAATAATAATTTATATTATTATTATTATTATTATTATTATTATTATTATTATTATTGCAGCTACATCGGAACGTTAAATATTTGTTCTTTATTAATTGTAAATGGCGTCTACATTCTAAATAAGAGCAATTATGGTGGCATTTATTAGGATAAATTTTTAAAATAAAGAAAAGAATAAAAATACTAAACACTATCGAAAATAATTATATCGAAAGACTAAAACGAACAGCTGAGCTCCTAACGACAGGACTTACAATTTTGGCTAAAGTATGTTAAGAACCACTGAGTTCTATAGTTCCTAATTGAATTGAACCCATGTCCACGCGCACCAAGTGTAAGTAAATATTTTGTGAAACGCTACACATAATCTTATTCAACAATAACATGTGTAGTACAGCTCCCGACTTTTATTTATACATAAGATCGATCGCTCCTCATGTCATATGGACTTCGTGGTGGATAAACACCACGTGCGTGGCTTTTCTGGAAACGGAAGAGACTGCGAAATTAAAATACCGCTAATTTTACATTAATTATATGATATCTTCAAATAGATAAACGATGACCGAAAAGTGGATCAAGACCTCCCTAGACGATGTCATTTTGCATGAGGTACCGTTATCACGAGTCACCTAGTAGCTTTCCGTTTGCAGTTATTTAGAAACGCGAAAATAAATGCCGATTTTCAATATGGCTGGAAATCGAAAGCAGATAAATGAGTCATATAACGGTATCTCACGCAAAATAATATTGTCTAGGGAGGTCTTCTTCCACTTTTCGATTATCTTTTATCTATTTGAAGATATCACATAATTATTGTAAAATTAGCGGTATTTTAATTTCGCAGTGATGAGGCCTCTTGATCTTCAAAGAATGTTCGCTAGATTGTCTCTGTGTAACGTATCTGTACGTGCTGTCGCAAGTATAGAAACATATGGATATTATTATTTGTTGAAGTGACAACTATATAGTGTAGGTGAACATTTATTATTATTATTATTATTATTATTATTATTAAATTGAACTAAAAAGAGCAATCTATTAGATAGGTCAATTATATTGTTCTATCAAAATGTAAATGGTTTAAATAGTAAAGAATTAGATTTTATTGACAAAGTTAATTGCACTGATTATGATTTAATGTGCATACCTAAGAGTTGATTTAAACATGAAAAAATTCATTTTAAACAACTTACTGAGCAATATAACGTTATACGTAAAGACTTCAACAAATAAATTTTTAGATCATGTCTTCACATCATTCGACACGAGTCTGGTTCTGAGCATGTGTCAAGTTATGAGGCACCCAACGTGACGAAATCTTTTTCACATGCAAAAGCCTATGTAAAATGTTTGAAACACTTGGCGAACTAATACAGTGAAACCTGTCTATCATTGGTTCCACTGAAAAGTGGCCAACTTACAGGAAATAAGTGTGATTGGTGCATTTTTTAAATAGGGTTTCTAGTATTGCTTGATGGTGTGCCGGTGCTGTGTCATCAGTTATAGCTCAGAATACGTAATAAATAAATGCAACCAAATGGGGATGGAACTGATGCACAACACGGTACTTAACTGTAAAATTGTGGTTGAATTTAAATAAAATTCAAATGTTTCTAATTTAGAAAATGACTAGTTGGGGGAAACGGTGAGAGAAAGAGAAAGGTTGTAATTAAGGAATAGGAATGAGCACTAGCCTGATAAGATCCAACAGGGCAGGCGTCATCCTGGTCATCTGGCACGATGAAAGGTTTGCCGTGAAGGAACCTGGATCTTCTGGTAACAGCCAACAACTGGAATTCAATCCTGCTGGACTGCGAGGAGCGTCGAACTCTCTCCGTGATACGTCTCTGGAATAATGCTTCTTTAGGATGTCCTCTTACATCTTCATCACTCTAATCACAACTGACCAAAGTGTCTGCGGCGATGAACCGGCAGAATGGTATTCCTTGAACTTGGAGTCGGTGGTCCTCCAACGGTGGGATCCGCTTCTCTCCGATGATCCTGCACCTGTTCCAATCGTGTGTTGAATACCCCTTGTTGTTCTGTTCCTCGTGGTTTTGATCAATTCAAGAATGATGACCTAATCGGGAAGTATCAGGCTGTGCTTGAAGGTATGCGGAAAGGAAAGAAGGAAGCTAGTCGAGTTTATTTAACAAATATGCATTTACAACAGGTGTCTGAGAATGTACACTTCTAGTCAAAGTTTTCTTTCATAAGTTTTCAAAAGTTCATGCTTCTTTATATCCAATACATAGTTACTTCATTTCCAATAGACAGATACTTCACAATGGTATAATTTTAATAAGGAATGGCACGACAGCTCCCTTAATATATATAACCAGGGCCCGGATCTTGTTGACAAGTCACCTTTTTTCTGTTACACATAGGACAAGGCAAGTTCAAATAAAAACGTTATCCATCAACTCTAGGTTCTAAAAATATAATTTTTTTAGGGTCAACTTTTGGTCACTTTTTGCTGTTTTGAAATTTCAGGTCACCTTTTAATATTTTAAGGTAACTTTTAGGTCACTTATGGTCTTTTAATTCTTTCTTTTTCTACATAAGGAAATCTTTAAATGAACACGGTTTACGGATATGGAAATTACGAAGTCGAATAATATCTTTTCTTACTTTCTGACTATTGGAGTGGAAAAACTGCATTCTTGACAAGCTAATGAAAACTAAACTGTAGCTGGTTAACGAAAGCTGGGGGTTGGTAGGTGGCCAAACAGATAGCTTTGGGTTATTGACCACAAAGAATGTGATCAGGTGAAGAACTAAAAATGGATTAGAAGGCGTACAAGGGTTTTAAACAGGTTTTTATCTATTATTTTCATGTAGTCTACACTTGCTAACTTTTATTGTTTAAGAGTGCTTCCTAGTTTCAATTCGGAAGTGAATCGACGCTTTCAATACTTACAATGCCGTACAATGGACTGATCAATAGAAATAAATGATCAATGGACTGCAACTAACTGAAACAAAACTTTTTGAATATGAGTGAGAAATGCTATTTAAAAATCCAATGGATATTAAAAAATGTCAATGTTTAACGAAATAAAAGTTTGAGAAAACATAAGTTTTAAGGTCAATTTTTGTGATTTTTAGGGTCATTTTACAGGAATTTTAGTGTCATTTTATAGGTCACTTTTTTAAAAATTTTAGGTCAACAAGATCCGGGCCCTGTATATAACTAACTCTATGGTCTATGGAACCCGGAGGTTCAATGCCGCGTTCACAAAAGCTCTCCACTGACTTCTATCCTTAGCTAACTGCATCCAGTTTCCAATCTCTGTGAGATCCATCTTAATATTGTCCTCCTATCTGCGCCTAGGTCTTCCTAATGGTCGTTTTCCGATTGGTCTTCCAGTCAAGACTTTGAAAGCGTTTCTACTTTCTTCCATTCTAGTTACATGACCTGCCCACCTAAGCCTCCTAGAGTTGACGACCCTAACAAGGTTGGGTAAACCGTATAACTTACGTAGTTCCTCGTTATGAACTTTCCGCCATTCCCGATTCCCGTTCCTCTTGGGTCCGAATATTCGTCTCAGGATCTTGTTATCAAATACTTTCAGTCTATGTTCTTCCCTCAGAGTAAGCGACCATGTTTCGCAACCATACAGAACAACAGGCATGATTATCGTTTTGTATATTTTAAGCTTCAAATTCCTCGACAGAATTCGCGACAACAAAAGATTTTGAGCCGAATAGTAACACGAATTCCCTGTTTTTAGTCAACGTTTAATTTCTTCGTGAATATGATTTTCCTGTGTTAATATTGATCCTAGATATTTGAAACTATCCACTTTATCAGAAGTATTATTTGCTGTATTACGGTCCCGACGCACTTCCATGTATTTAGTTTTCTCTGCATTTACTTCTAAACCCATGTCCCTGCAAGCGTTTAATAAGATCTCTGCATTTCTTTCTATTGCTCTCCTATCATCCCCTATTAAATTTACATCATCAGCATATGCCATAGCCTGGTGAATACCGTTCAACTCTAGGCCCTGGTTGCTATCTTTGATTTTCCTTATACCGTATTCCAGAACAAAGTTAAATAATAATGGCGACAACGCATCTCTTTGTTTCAGGCCATTTTCGACGTGAAAGCTCGTGGACAAAAATTTTCCTACCCGGATTTTACTTTGGGATTCATTTAAACATAATTAATCTTATTAGCTTTCTCGGTATTCCAAGTTCTGTAAGAACGATGTATAATGTTTCTCTCCTAACCGAGTCGTACGCCTTTCTAAAATCAATAAATAGTTGATGTACCGGGGTATTGTATTCCCACTTTTTTTCGAGTATTTGGCGAATGGTAAATATTTGGTCGATAGTTGATCGATTTCGTCAGAATCCGCACTGATAATCTCCAATAATTTCATCTGCGTATGGGGTCAGTCTTGCTAATAAAATATTTGAAAGGATTTTATAGGATGTTGACAGAAGAGAAATGCCTCGATAATTATTACAGTCAGTTTTGTCGCTTTTTTTTTTTTTTTTTTTTTTTTTGTGAATTGGAACAATGATTGATTCTTTCCACTCTTGTGGCAATTCTTCCTTGTTCCAGATAAGGAGAATGAGTTTGTGTATCTTGTTCCACAATTTTTCGCCTCCAGCTAAAATTAACTCAGCCGGAATTTCATCTACACCCGGAGATTTGTGTTTCTTTAATTCCTTTATAGCGGTTTCTACTTCTATTCAGTTGGGTTCTGGAATACACGGTTCTGCGGTGTGTATCCCCTTTTCTCCACGCACACTAGTTTTTGGTTGCGTGTTAAGCAAATCGTCAAAGAAATCTTTCCATCTATTTAAGATGCTATCTGTGTCAGTGAGAACTGCACCGTCAGATTTCTTTAATATATAAGCACGAGCTTGATAGCCTTTCTTAAATTCGTTGATTCCCTTATACATGTCTCGGATGTTTTTATTTTTACTATTATCTTCAAGTTCCAAAGTAATCAGTCGCGTATTTACTATTTTACTATTGTACTTATAAATAATGTATATAGAGTAATCATAATAGCAGTACTAGAAAAAATACTGCAATATATTTAATATGTGTACCTTTCTCTTCCTGAAAACTAGTCTGGTACACTGAATTATTCGGATTGAAAACACAATAGCACAAACAACCATAAAATCGAAACATATGTACGCAGTTTACTGAAATTGATATTGTAACACACTGAGTTATTCAAATTGAAAACAGGAAAAGTAAAATTATAAATTGAATAATTTATATGCAGTTTATATGATTTTTTCGGCAGTAACAAATGTTTTCTGTAGATACCTTTAGAAAAGCAGCAAATCAGTTATTAATAACAAATTTACTCCTGGTGGTTCATTCTAAACTTATGTCTTTTATTCTTCTTGACACATATTCACATTCTAATTTTGTAGTTAACTACCTCTTATTGATGCGCTACAAGTATTTCCCTCTGAGCGAAAGATATTTTGACAAAATCTTACGGTAATTCGTATCTCAGAACCTCCTCTACCTTTCGACAAACAGTCAGGTGGTAATAGATGTCAACTGAGATGGTTAGCTTTAACCTTGAGAATTTTCCAGAATTACTAAAGCTCCCCACTGGTGACAAGAGCCGATATAACTAATGGTTTTACCGAAACAGACAGGGTAAACAAATACGTACAATCATTTTCTGAATTTCTGAACGTGCTTTTTCTTATCCACATCTACCTTCACCACCCCTTTGTCAGGGTAGTGTTCTGGCCATTGACCTCCAAGAACAAATCGTGTGAATCTATACTTCTCTGTCTCCAGTAACAAATACAAAATATTTGGCTCTCATATGGGAATATGAAAGAGTTAAAAAAAAATAACAAAACATATTTTGCGTGGCCAAGATACGCAGGTAAATTTATCATTATCACAATAGGATAAACATTGCTTCAATGCGGCCAACTTCCAAGATAGACAGGTGGCCAACTTACAGAGTAATAATTAACGATTGTCTTATGGGAAAATGCAGGTTCAAGACGAACCAGGCTAAGATAAACAGGTGACCAACTTAGAGAGATGGAAACTTGACAGGTTTTACTGTACCAAGGACACACTCAATGTCACTGTAGGTCCACGAGAATCTTCTCTGATCATCATCTCCACAGCATCAATGTCTTCCGCAACAGCTGTGGACACCCTCCCACTGCGTCCCTCATCGAGCGAATCCCAGCCCCGTTTAAATTCAGCATATCAGCGAAAAACTGTTGCACGTGATAGTGACCTGTCCCCAAGTGCAGCAGACAAACGTTCAAGGTCCTGTGATTCATTTAAACCTCTTTTTTGGTCGTGCTAAATCATTGCACGAAAATCTTCCCAACTCCATGGCTGAAGCTTAACTAACGACAAATGCAGCGACTTGGCAACACTGCTCTTCCTAACGTGGACGTGATTGTTACGAAACTGTTGAGTTCACTTGTAAATAGTGATGCCAACCCGTAGGAAAAATCCATTTCGTGGGATTTGGATTGCAAATAATTCGTAGATACATGGAAGTCGAGCAAATTTAATTACTGCACTAAAGACTATATGACATTTTCTACACATGATATAAAGAAAATTGAAAATAAAAAATCACTAGTATTGTACATTTATATTTTTCTGACATTCTACGAAATCACGTTTCAAGAAATGGTGGTGCAAATATGGCCTACCAGTACAAAAACATACTAATACGAAAAAAAAAATGTGGTACAGAATATCACAATACTACCAAGTATAAGTCTATATACTTAATGACAATAGTCACACACATACTCGTCGTATTCAGCACCTGCGCATTCATTATTTGCCCACATGTGACACTTTATACACTGAACCCAGAGTTCCGCGTGTGTATCCGCTGAAAAGTTGCTGCGACAGAAAATGCATGGCACATCTTGATCTGTAGGATTCTGCATGCCAACAGGTAGATCTAACTCCACGTCACTATCACTGTCGTCGAAGAAGGTTGCTTCAGACTTTGTGGATGATTCCCCATAGTCCAGTCTTCTAGCAGGAGTTGATTGCTTCGTTACAGAGCCTATCATTTCTGTTTCCTTGCTTTTCTTTACGTGTTTTGAAGTTCATGTCTTGGATTCATACAGGGACTTCCTATAGGGGGATCCAGTTATGAGTGAAACAGCGCTACTCTTGCGAACCTCTTTGGCTTGTCTTCTTCTTGATGGTGGGAGGAGGTGGAATATGAAATGGACTGACGAGCTGTGATGGACCTGCTTGAGACTGTACATCTGAAGTACTGCTTGGTGAAGAGGACTGATTTTCTGTTGATAGCACGCTGCTAATTGTCTCTGCATCAGTTTCCACAACAACAAAATCGTCGTTAGTGAAGATGCTCCTGTCAAACGGCATGATTCCTGTAACACGAAAACCATTTACTGCTATGTCTGCTCTCTGCACTTTCAAATAGGCTCTTCCGAAAGGCTCCACGATGTCATAAGGACTAAGAGGACCATTGGAATGAAGAAGGGCAGATCTGATCTCATTACTGTAATGATGTTTGAGAGGACCCATGAATGTTTTGTCAAACGATTGTAACTTGTGAGTACAATGGAGCGGCAATGATATGATTTGGATGTGGTTTTCCCGCGCTAGGTCAATAACGGCCAGACTTCTAACATGAGTGTAATGGCCATCCAGTATCAGCAACACTGGTGATTCTTTTGATGGATGAGTCTTCTCAATGAAGTGCTGTAGCCATTCTACAAAGAGGTGTGATTGAATCCACCCTGACGGATGAGCTCTACCAATAGAACCGATTGGTTTACCTTTCATAAGTTGGTCCGTCATGTTTTTCCTGGGAAATATGAACATAGGTGGGATAAACTCTCCTTGAGCGTTCATACAAAATACCACCGTCATAGTTGCTCCTCTTTCGGCTGATGTTAGCGTTCCTATCTGTTTCTTTCCTTTCCTCGCAATGACACTTGGTATCTTGCTCTGCACGGCAGTAAGGCCTGTCTCGTCTACGTTGAAGACACGGTCAGGCGCGTAGTGATGTTCCGCATATGCTGCTTCCAAAATATCAAAGAATTTTTCTACGTTGTCTTTAGTAAATCCCACAGCCCTCGCGTAAGAGGTCCCGGTGGCTTTGCGAACAGACAGAACGTCTTTATGTGTCGATTTAGAAATAAATCTGCCTATGCTCTACCGACATCTTCTGATGTGAAAGGATGAGGAAAACCATTTATTACTGCTAATTGATACGCAAGACGTCTGAAATCTGTCACCTTGAAACCAAAGAAATGTGACTCCATAAACAGCAAACATTCCACCAACATCTTTAAAAGCTGCGACCGTAAGACAGTCCGGGTGGTTTCGACGCTGCTACTTCAGGAGAGAGAGATTTGTCCTTGCTAAGAGATTGTAAAGTTGTCCGAGGAACGTTAAACACTTGTGCAGCTTTTAGTGTCCCCATTTGCTTTTCTCTGATAGCAGCAATTGCTTTCGCCATGTCTTTTTTATTCCATTGTTTCCGTTTATTCTGTGGCACATATCGCTGCTTGCTCCTTGGCATGCCGTAAAATAAATCGTGAAGACTAATTCGAAGCTTGGATCAACGTGGTGCAAATATGGGCTGGTAGCCAATATTTGCACCAGGCAAGGTAGCCCATATTTACACCACCACGCCACATCTCAATTTTATACTCCATATACCATTGTTGGTGTTATCTGCACCTAACATACAAAATATCAACAATTCTAATATTTGAACTCAACAGACACACTCAGAAAAGGACGCCCCATACCCTCATTTCCAAGTAAATCTATGAAACAAACATACCTGCGAAAGTTTTCGTCCCCTCAAGAAACAACAAAAACGCACTATCTATTCTACACAAGGCTGTCTCACTCACAACAGCATCATCTACCTGAGTAGCCTTGTACCAATAACTTGTCGCATTCTCACAAGAGTGCAGCTCTTAACAGAGCTTTAATTTGGATTGACAGTATTTACATCATAGCCGATATTTGCACCTCCTCTCTCTCTCTCTCTCTCTCTCTCTCTCTCTCTCTCTCTCTATGTATATATATATATATATATATATATATATATATATATATATATATATATATATATATATATATATATATATATATATATATGGTATTTTTCACTTACCCACAACAAATTTCTCAAGTTACGGAAACATCAACGAGAGTGTTTCTTGTTGTGTCCTACTTCCGCAACAGCTTTGACTAGTTGTAACGACACGCTGCAGCGATTCGCCACTAGAAGAACACCCCCGCAGGTAATAATGTGTTTGTTCAGGAGAAAAAAAGCTCGATTATAGAGGTCAGGGATGAAAAGTCAAGCGAGGTAATGTTATATTCAACCGCGCCCACGAAATACAGTAGTGTTCACTAAGGGCTGTCATTGTTTAGGAATCGGTAGTTCTTGTTCTTTGTGGTCGAGGAAGCCCCTTTTGTTGTGAAGTGCGGGAATAATGTGAGAAGTGGTTTAATATATACGATCAAAAATTAAGGAACAAAAGGCGTAGGGTGTGCTTAGGTGAAAAATTTGGAGGTGATAAGCCAAATCAAAAACAACAAACTACCAAAATATTTCAAACAAAATGGCTCGAGAACGAAGCTTTTCGGGGATGGTTGCGTTCAGTGGAAAGTGATAGTACAAAGGCTTGTTGTAGGGCTTGCAACGTTACAGTATCTTTCGGGAAATGCGAACTTAAACGCCCTGCCCTAAACATCTGAAGTATGTGAAAGCAATTGAAGATAATAAAAGTGTTGCGGCGTGTTTTGTTAAGCAGAGTGGAGACACACAGCATTCTGATAATGTTAAGTTTGCGGAAATCAAACTGGCGACATTTTCTGTGGAACATAACATTGCATTTCAAGTTGCAGATCACCTGACTTCCCTGACAAAATGTATATTTAGTAATTCAAAAATAGCAGCAGATATGTCATTAGGGCGAACGAAATGCACGCAATTAATAAAAAGTGCGGAAGCAAGAGTGGAAAATAAGAAAACAGTAGCAATAATTAAAGAGTGAAAAATTTTCAGTTCTAATTGATGAAAGCACTGATACAGTTGATGGAAAAGCATTGTGTGCTCCTGTTAGGTACGTTTCCCCTATAACTGGCCGCATGAGAACAGAATTACTTGAATTGTTCTCGATAGATGGAAAGAACATATTCGTAACTTTTCAGAAGTGTCTAGAAGAAAAAGACATCCCCTACAGAATATAATTGGTATCGCGTGCGATAGTGCATCTGTGATGATTAGGGCGGAGCGAAAAATCACTTTTTTATATATCAAAAACGCAATAGTGCGGAAAAGTTGCCAATTGATGTTGATAAAATACTGTAAAAATTTCATTGCTGAAATGGAATATCTTCGGGTGGCGAATCGCCAAAAAAGATTTTGTGTCTTTATAGGGTATGCAAACCCGCCGTACACATCACTCGTGTTTCTACGGTAAAGAAACAAAAGTATCACCTACATTTCTTAACTTAAGTAATATATAAAATTTAAGAAATATTTTCTGCATGATTTAAGCGCATTTGGAATCACACAATAACCTATTTGATCTAAATAACAATCTACTTAATACAAAATACATACTTTTTCTGCACCTCTCTGCTTGTTTCAGTGTAACGATCCAGGACCCACGACGAGGACATGGATGCAGGTTGGGTCCCTCCCATGCCCACCCTACCATCCATACACGTATGTTCAAAATTAGATCTTTGGTTCTTTCCAGAGCATAGTTTGCCTTTGTTTCTACTTTTTGGTGTACAGATTGGGATTTTAGTTTACGTCTGATAAAACAACCTCTGCCACAAGCTTCTGTTACAAGTTCTGAAGTCTGGGTGTGACAGGAATATTTCAATGTTCTTTTCATGCCTGGATGTTCATGGTTATTAATGTATATTTCAAGTTCTTTGTTGGAAAACAAGACAGCGGTGGAGGATTCGTCACTTCAACTGATTCCCCATTAATAAGGCATGTGTAATCGTTTGCATTTAAAATTAAGCTTTGGTAGTTTTTTTTTTTTTTTTTTTTTTTTTTTTTTTTTTTTTTTTTTACATGTGACTCTGTCTACTTTAACTGATCTTCCCTGTTTCATCTTCCTACTGTTACTACTGTCATTATCTCTGCTCTTCTCGTTCCTAGCCTTTCCCCTTGAGTTGACTATCTTTCTCCATGCCTCTTTTCTGATGTGAAATCTTTCATTGTCAACCATAGAGAGCAATATATTCTTCGGGTGTGCGAAATAACAATTATTTTGAACTATTTCTTGAACCAATTGCCACTCCTTTTGTGGTATGTATCTTCAGGTTCTCATTAGCCACACGTGTTTAGCTCCATATTTACAAGTAGAGTATTTTTTACTGAAAAGCAGCGACCTCCAGTCTCTTTCCTGCATAGAGTTTGATCTTTAAGACCATCAAAGTACAAGCCTCTAAGAACCTTTCCTTTGGCCATTAGCACTTCCTTTTGTCATATCCCTTCCCTTTCTCGCCGTATTTTTGAGCGGTCTATCATCTGGCCAGCATTTTTGGATCAATATCCCAAAAGATTACAATGTAGCTGTTGCTATCAAAGCAGTTACACGATGAGATGTTCCGAATCGGTCTGCCAGCATAACGAGAGGTCTAAGGACATGTCGTTGCTGCTTGCTTCTTTTTCTCTAATTTCTTGTTGTTTCGCAAAGTAATCATCAACACTAGACTCATCGCTATCAGAAGATGATGTTTGGAGTTCATTAGAAGTATTTGTTTGTGATATGTAAAAAGATTGTAGGCGGGTGGTCTATCGTGATTTCCTTTTAGTGCGTATGATTAGTTTTAAAGTCTCCTCGTAGTCAACTCCCTCTATTCTGCCTACTGGTGTTGCTCTCTGATCTTGCCACTCTTCCTAGGTACTTTCTTTCTCGATTTACATGAGCACATGGAAGGTTCATGACATTTACAGGAACATATATCAAAGAACTTCGTGTAATCTTGTTTAAATGTATCCATTTTTCTGGCAACTAGCAGAAGCTTTCGTTTTCCTCTCAGATTTAACAAACTTATTGTATATTTTCCGTGCAAGGCAAGTAGAAGCTGAACCATACGTTCTAACGACACAGTAGGGATGGAAGCCTTGTCCTAAACAGATTTCACACACTGAGCAACGTCTCTCGTCATTCTTTACAGATGCATAATACCCTTTCTCACACTTCTCAAGATCTACCAATTGAAAATAATACTTCATTACATCTGATTTTGTGCGCAACTGTACACCTGGAAGCTCAGCTGAATGTCCAAACACGGGGTAAGTCGTTCTTAATTTTGTTCATATCTTCCGCATGTTTAGAGTTTCAATATAGATATAAAATACAGATTTCACACACACTACATAAAGTTTAATTTACAGTACACAAACAAACTGGTTATACACTTACCAACTACGTACAACGAAGTAAATACTGAAACGCAATGTTAACACCGCAAAATTACCTTGAAAAGATCGTCTTTCACACTCGAACAAAGTTCTTTCTTTTTATACTGCTGCTTTTATTGGACTAGTCCAAATTGAATTCTTACGCAAGGAGGAAGGTAAGCTCTATAAAGCAGCACGAGAATTTTTAAAGGAAAAATAGTATTAAAAGAAAAGTTATAACGAATAATGAACACATCTATCGGCATATTCAATGCTACAACCTTATATGAAAATACAAGTCCAGTATATGCTATACAATACTTTCTTTTGCGAAAATGGGCTATTTTATGGTTTCAAATCTGCCTAAATCATCTAGAAATTATTTCTTCAATTTTATAGGCTGCTTAAGTTAAGAAATATAGATAAAACTTTTGTTTATTTACCGTAAAAACACAAAAGAGTGGTGTGTACGGCGGGTTTGTATACCCTATAAAGACACAAAATCATTTTTGGCGATTCGCCACAGGAAGATATTTAATTTCAGAGACGAAATTTTTACAGTATTTTATCAATATCAATTGACAACTTTTCCGCACTATTGCGTTTTCGATTTATAAAAAAGTGATTTTTCGCTCCGCCCTAGTGATGATGGATTCTCATAACTCATTTGTTTCTTGGTTGAAGAAGGTAGTACCAAACCTTATTGTGCTTAATTGTATTAGCCATTCATTTGCTCTGGTAGCAAGCAAGACTTGTGAAAAACTTCCGCGCTCATGCGAAGAACCCGTACGTGGTGTGACATATATTTCGGTTAATGCTAAACGTTGTGTAGTATTACACAAGTTTTGGGAATGTTTGAATGTTGCAAATTATAAACTATTGAAATTGTCATGCACAAGATGGCTAGCACTGCATTCTTGCAAAGTTAGACTGCTAGAAAACTGGGACGTGTTGCAACATTGTTTTCGAGTTGCTTGCTTGGAAGACAAAGGTGCAGAACTTACTTTTCACGAACTATACACAAATAAAAGGTGTATCAACAGTTTCAATAATCTTTTTTCATTCAAAGCAGGTACGGAATAATGAAGTTTTTGATAACTGTAAACGATTATTGAGTCAAAACCTTTTGTTACCTAATATCCTTGCAGAAGTAGAAAATATAGGGTGTGGAAGAACCAACTAAGCAGTTTTAAGGAGCAATAAAAAGTAAATCTGGATAGAGAAAATGTTTTTATTTTCTAAATTAGTACAATATACCATTTTACATTCATTTAGTTTTGAAAATAATGTCTTCAAGATGTCGGCCGTTAGCATCAATACATTATTGTAGACGATCCCTGAAGTTTCGAGCAGCTCTTGCACACATATCGCGGGGTGTGGCATTCGCTTCGTCAATAACACTAGTTAACAAAGGTTTTGTTACATAAAAGGAAACACCTGTTCTTAAAGGAACTTTTTGCGCTGAATTCGAATATGCACTCGGTTTTTCTCCATCACGTACGATTTTCCCGTAACAGAGGGATTTTCGGGAAAATCCCTCAAAAATTTCCCTTTTCGTTTATTTTACACCCCAAGATCTTGTCCCCTTGCATATACTAACATAGAAATTATACCTAAGTATACTTTGATTCATATTTAACAAACCCTCCAAGTTTCGTAAGAATCGCTTTATTCTTTCTAGAGAAATAAATATGTTTGTATGTATACTGTGTGTACTGTTTATTGCACCATATAGTAATGCTTTCAGATCTCTTAAGTTGAGGTAAAACGTTTTGCTTTATTACCACAAACACATATATAAAATATAATACAATATAATTTACAAGTGTGACATTTTACAATAAACAATAATACAAATGTACCAAAAGGTCATGAAAAGACAATCAAAACTATCACAATATATGAAACTTCCATTGGGTTACAAAAACGTACACTAATTCCTTCTTTTGTAAGAAATGTTGCATTCTCTAACAAGACCCCAACAATAGTCCCCCATCATTGAAGGATCCCATCGTCCCTGGTACCTTTTCTCCATTGCCATTATATCTTGGTGGAATCTTTCCGCCTGTTCGTCGCTGAGAGCACCTAGGTTAGCAGGAAAGAAGCTGAGGTGGGAGTGCAAAAAGTGGATTTTTAAAGACATCCTACAACCCAACTCTTTGTATTTCTGTATCATGTCCTGTACGATTTCTGTGTAACTCTCAGCTTTGTTATTGCCCAGAAAGTTGCGCACAACACACTTAAATGCTGTCCAGGCAGCTAGCTCAGCACTGTTTAACTTGCTGTCAAAGCTATCATCAAGCATTAATTTCCTAATTTGGGGACCAATAAACACTCCCGCTGAAATCTTAGCATCACTCAGGTTAGGGAACTTATCTCGCAAATACTTGAAACCTTCACCAGATGTGTCCATGGCTTTGACAAAGTTTTTCATAAGTCCTAACTTGATATGAAGTGGCGGTAGTAATATCTTATTAGGATCTACCAAAGGAGCGTATTTGACGTTGCATTCTCCAGGTACGTAATTCACTCTAGGTTCCCATTCCTTCACTTCATAATGTTTGTCATCAGCTCGGCTATCCCATAAACATAAAAAACATTGGTACTTCGTGTAACCGCACTGCAGTCCTAATAAAATACCAACTACCTTGAGATCACAACATATTTGCCAACAATGGTCCTTGTAATTTATAAGATTTAGCAAAGTTGACATGGTGTCATAGGATTCCTTAATCTTCACTGAGTGCGCAAGTGGTATAGAAGGTTTTTTATTTCCATTATGTAAAAGGACAGCTTTAAGGCTGACCTTTGACGCGTCGATAAATAACCTCCATTCTTCTGGAACGTAAGGAATTCCTAGCTCCACCATCAACCCATTTATATCCGTACATACGCACACATTATCTTGCATTGAGAAATAGCTTGAAAATTGAACATGCCTTTTCCTGTACACTGATATGTTCGTTTCTGCATCCAATAAGTTCCACTGCTGGAGCCTTGATCCCAGAAGTTCCGCCTCTTGTTTTGTCACGTGCAAACCACGAACTAGGTCATTAAGTTCACATTGCCGGATGGAATGTGGCTCGCGAACACAGTCAGGGATGAACGTTGGATCCTTGGATGTACTTGTTGGTGTCGATGGTTCATCAAGGTCATGATCATCATCAGAGTCTTTTGGCCATATCTCTTCCCAGTTGGTAGGGGGCTCGGGAAGTGGAAGTTCATCCCCGTGCGGAATAGGTCTAATTGCGGATTTAACGTTGGGATAACTTATTGTGTATTTGCTTTTTTTAGAATGTCCCTTAACTACTGTGAGACAAAAATAACAATCATCCAGATGGTTGGTGGGTTCTCTCCACACCATTGGTACAGCAAATTTCATGAACCTCCGTTTCCCTTTGGCCCATGCAAGTAAAGTGACGTAGCACGACGCACAAATTATGTTGGGTGCCCAAGTTTTGTCCCGATCTCCCACACGACATCCGAAATATATATAATATGCTAGTTTCACCGATGGCGTAATGGATCTACACTGTCATTTAACTACAAACTGGCCACACACATAACAAAAACTATTTGGTGAGTTAACACAAGAACGCCGTCCTCTTGACGCCATTGTACTGATCACAAACTAAACTTCTGGTCTTAGTTGGGTATAATGCCGTTAAGATCAAACATGAAAGCACTCTTAGCAGCAAAGACAACTTTGAAAGTGAAGTAGTGTTAAACCACACGTCAATATAAAAATGTACAAAACTCCCTCACCAGGTGTCAAGAACACAAGAAAGAAAGAAATGCGCGGGGGGGAGGGGGAAACGATACCGTAGTGGAAAATTCAGACTGCATTAGTTCATTGTTGTCAACAATGAGTCTGTATTCCATTCTTTCTTTCTTTTGCATTCTGTTACATTTGATAACAAATATTGATAACCATTTCATGAACAAAACGAAAAAACTTGGAGAATTGTATATATATGTATTAAGATATACATATACTGTACGTTTTAAAAAAATATACGTTGGAAGTACATTCTATTTTTATACACGTTTCTAATTTACAGAGAGCAATACAAGTGTGTTGTTGACTATTGTAAATATTCATTTTTATGTCTGTGTTTGTAGTAATAAAGCAAATCGTTTTTACCCCAACTCAGGAGATCTGAAAGCATTACTATCAGGTGCAATAAACAGTGCACACAGTATACATACAAATATATTTATTTCTCTAGAAAGAACAAAGCGATTTTTACGAAACTTTTAGGGTTTATTAAATATAAATCAAGGTATACTTAGGTATAATTTCTATGTTACTATATGTAAGGGGACAGGAGCTAGGGGAATAAAATATCTGAAAAAGGGAAATTTTTGAGGGAATTTCCCGAAAATCCCTCTGTTACGGGAAAACTGTACGTGATGGAGAGAAACCGAGTGCGCGAACGGCAAAACCATGATGTGCACCGGTCCAGACCATATTGGCTACTGAAATGGGGTCAACGACTGAACAAGGGCAGACCACGTGCAACTGCCACCACAGCTCTCGCGGTAATCTATAGAAACTGCTTAGTCGATTCTGCCGCATCCCATATTACTGTTTCTCATCCTGGGAATGTTGTGCCTCCAAAGTCAGTTTACCTTGGCGCAGAAGAACTCATAAACATTGCCGACTGAATGTGAGAGTGATGATGAGACTTAAATGTCTAGATTTCTATATCACTGCAATAGAATACATGAAGAAACGATTCCCTAGGGATGCACGCGAGACAAGAGAGTGAAAATTTTATGCGAGACGAGACGCTAGACGAGACTCGGTTAAGTCTCATGAGACTTCTCGCAGTCTCGCAACATTTATGAACTACGTTTAATTGTATATTTAGTGATTTTACATTTATTGAAGTTTCTGAGTTGAGTTAATGCCTCCAGGAAGAAAAAAGTGATTGGGGCAATAGACTTTTATGAGATTTATTATTTTTCAAGGTTGATTTTCAGAATTAAAGCCTTCTTTACTTTCTAAAAAAAGAAAAGCTTTGTAAATTGGAAATTTATTACAGCATCGATTTAGGACTTTATTTTGCGACACAAACACATACACGCGGGCGCGCACGAATACATGAACTTCTGTTTTTGGTCTGAAAAGCGAATAAGACTCCCTATTGCTGCGAAATGTGATATTTCTGTTCTTTCTGGCTTTTTCACATTACTACTAGCGATTAATGTTGGGGGATGGCGGGGAAATCCCCTCTCGTCAAAGTTTATCCCCGGCCTGACTCGCAGAAATAACATATTCTTACATGGAATAAATATTTTTTTTTTCTACATATTTATCAAAAACATCCCCCTCTAGTTCGGAAGTTTAATTCAAACACTGGTTTGGTAGGATGGCCCTATAGGTTTGGTAGGAGATGGTAGGAATGGCTCTATATCTGTCAGTAAATTTTATTTTCTAGATCTGGCAACACTATATAAGTTGAAAGCGAAATGCGATAATGCAACATTGCTACAAGCGCGAACGAACCGAAAGAATTGGGTCGTATTGTGTTGTGAGGAGTTCTTTTGTTGTCTACAAGCGCTTTTGGTCGTATAAAAACATCTTTATAATGGAAAATCACCCTTCAAGATAACGACCAAAACGTGTAAATGCTGATAGTGGCGACGATATGTTAGAAGAGCCAAATATTGCTGGAGACCTCTAAGCTGGAAAACAATGTTGGATCCAGCAACAATTTATGCTGGTTTTGCTGTAAATTATGCTATTAATTTGACGAAAATAAATGGTCCAGCAATCAAATTCCAGCACAACTTTTCTTTTAATTTGGAGCGGAGAGGACACAAGTTCGGATACTATGTTGAACTCTATGGTACCTAGGATGTTATGAACATTCACTCAATGGAAAGCAATGGCAAACCACTATGGATTCACCTTGCCAAGGGACTTTTAGGTCAAATACCTGCCTTCGGACAGAATATCACATCATCATTCATTAACAGCCATAGAATAACACATTGCAAAATTTTGACCCAGAATATATGCGAGACTGCGAGACCATGCGAGAAAGTCTCGCGCGAGACGCGAGATGAGACTCAAAATTTTATGCGAGACGCGAGACGAGATTTCACATTTGCGAGACGAGACGAGGCGCGAGACGAGACCAACATTTGAGACAGCGAGACGAGACGAGACTTTTCCATTTCTAGTCTCGTCTTGTCTCGCGTGCATTCAGTTGCTTTAGAAATGAAACCAAGCACTGACGTAAAAGATTTAAAGCTAGCTACACATTTGGGTTGTTTTGATTTAAATGCATTACGAGTGGAATGGAGAAGTCTTCCAGTTTTATGTGAGTCTCAGATAAATGAACTTACTGCAATGGGTGTGGATGTTATCTGGAACGAGATATCGAAAATTAAGAATTTCGATGGATAATTGTGCTTCTCAAATATTGGCAGACTAGCAAAATACGTTCTTTCACTCCCAGATTCCAACGCAGAAGCTGAAAGAATATTTTCCATTGTAACTGATGTCAAAACAAAGAAAAGAAACAGAATCGGGCTAAGAGCTTGAATTCAAGTCAACTTTTTAGGCACATGAAGTTGTCTGTACATCATTTCAAGTTGGGAACGAACACCTCAAACTTCATAACAAAGTGAATATGTAGGAATAAAAGAGTAATTCAAATAAAATTTCATGTGTAAAGAGACAAAAGTGAGTTTATATATATATATGTGTGTGTGTGTAGGTCAGTATATACTGAATAATGTATGTGTAGAGAACTCATAAGTGCCCAAATTTTGTCTAACGTGTTATTACTACGGAAGAACTAGAACTTTTTTTTTTTTTTTTTTTTTTTTTTTTTTTTTTTTTTTAGAATACTCAGCCTTACATCCAAAAAGGTGAGTGATATACTTTACATTTTAAGTACAAGATTCGTAATTAGTGTAACATGGGCATTTTTGGTACAAAATGGGAATTTTTGCTCCACGAGATGGAATTTTAACATTTCAGGTTGGCATCACTGCAAAGGAGGAGAGTTCCTTCCAATGGGGAAAAAAAATCACTTCCTGGTTTTCAGTTGTTCACATCTCAAAACTTTCCTAGTGTACCTCGTACTCATTTTGGTACTTGTAGACATAGATATATTGTTTTCTCAATACCTCTTTCCTTCAACCATTTAATAGAATATGGTTATATCAGATTTAGTTGTAGTATAAGAAAAGCTAAGTCTTCTGCCCGAAGGCATGTCTAGCCAGCTTACCCTAGTCTTGTTATGTGGAACCAATTAAACTAGTAGGGCAAGGTATAGTGTCCAGTTGCTTTCTTCTGTGGTTAAAGTAGGGCTATGATTGCAACCCAGAAATTACGAGTTGGAATAGAGGGGTAGGTAGAATACTAGGATTAGAGACATCACGTATACAAGAACTCTGTAATGATGGCTCTGTCAAACACGCTGCTAACCTCACGCACGAATAAAATGATCTGAAACCAAACCAATTCGATGTAATAATCTCTTCTGTATTTGAATATAAGCATATTTATTAAAACACAAAATTAAAAATAATCTTTAGAATGGTTGTCTGCTACTAGATTCTAATTACGTTTATAATTTATCTCTCTCTTTGCGGCCCTCTTGTAGTCCTCCCGCCCTGCTATAATATAAATCATTCTGACTTGCTATAATAATAATGAGCCAGAACCTTCACATTAAATAAGATCCTTAGAAATTTAATCCCAGAATCAGTGATAACATCAGCTTTCATTTATTGGAGGTCGGACAAGCCGAGGCAGCAATTTTTTATATACCGAAAATAATTGTTTTATATTACTTCAACTACACAATAATACAACATATCTGGTAGGTTGGCGGAGGATGGTACCAGGAGAGTAAATTTTGGAAGAGTGTCGGCAGCGTGCGAGTTTTGTAGTGCGTGATGGAAAACTTCAAGATCTCGCGGTCGGGAGCCTGCGAAATAAGATCTTTAATTCGATTTCAACTCCAAGACTCCTGTAATCGGAGGAAATTCATCGGCAAATTTGTGAGGTGTATGGTCCAAACGTCATGAATGATACCAAACTTTGCAAGCGGGAGAGACTGTTTGAGGAAGGGCAAGAAAGTATTCATGACAAACCACAATCGGTTCGCTCTCTGTAATCACTAACGATCTTATGTGTCCGATACAGATCAAGTTCTGTGAAAACAGATGATTCACCATCTCCACATTATTCGAGAATTTTCCGTAAGCTTCACGTTCTGTTCTCCATAAAATTCCGGAAGAACTGAGATCTCAGATGGAAACCTTTTATGATACAGATATGCAGAAACTTCTTCTTGACATGAGCAATGTTTCAGCATCAACGAATATTATATTGAAAAGTAGCTAAAAGTATTCAGGGTCTTCTAAAAATGTAATAAAAATGTTTTTTTTTTTTTTTTTTTTGTATTGTAAAACGGACCATACTTTTAAAACATTCCTCGTAATTAATTAGTAGTTTGAAAGGGGACTGTCTTGAATAAGAGACAAAAATTCTCATTTATCTTTGTACTAGAAGTCATGTATACAATATGTTCGTGTCTAAGCGCTTTTCCCGGAAACTGATGTCACAACATCGCAGTGATCTGATATCTAGTGAGAAAACTTTACCGTAAATATGATTTGAAATCCCTGCTAAGTCTGTAACTGCTTGTAAAATCCTTTTAAATCCTAAATAAAACGGAATCGAAAGGATATAGGGTAAAAATTATACACAGGACGAAAAAACACTTCTTCCTTACTAAATACGAACTTCCGGAACTAATATTGGATATTACCTTTCATTTACATGTATATATTGAATATACGTATTGAATATACTTAATATGAGAACCGATTTCTTCTCCTACGCCTACTTTGCAAACCTTTACTTGACACAGCTACGTTAGCACTCGAGACGAACGAATAAAGTAGCATGTTGTTTCATAAACAGATTATTTCTTTACTATTCAATACAATATTTGAACATAATATTTAGCTCACGTGTGGTTTATTCTATTTTCTAGCTGAGCGTTCAAGTACAGTCAGTTTTTGTTTGTCATTCCATTCATTATCCTTTATATTCCATGCTATTCTCTCAGTCGGTTTCCACATTTTCGATCTCGTCTCTGCTTCACTGATATTAACAAGTAACCCTAATTCATTGTGTGGAAACTCTTCCACCTTGCACTATACGCCGTAAATCAATTACTGACTTGTCAAGTGAAAGGGATTGTGGGAGATGTGGTTGAGAAAGGGGAAGAGAACGATTGGTACAAAGGAAGGGGTGGTTAGAAGGGCAAGGAGTTATTGTGCATGTCTTAGGCCCTTTTTAGACGTTATGATAAATCATCAAGGGTAGAGATTTTTTTATCATATGCAGGTGAGATATTTTCTATTTACACACAGCGATATTTTCCGTAGATATCTCTAGCACATGGTCTATAGGGCCTGACATCTTTCGGAGATTATGCGAACTACTTCAGAAACTTTGAGTGTCTCCTAGACAAACAAAAGATGACCACGCTGTTTGTGAGTGTGTGTGTGTGTGTGTGTGTGTGTGTGTATGTATGTGTGAGCACCGTGTCAGTCAGAAAAGGACAATTCCTGTTTCTCGCTAATTTGTTCCCGCCGTAGTGAGATAAAGACCTTGGAATGGGGTCTGTGGCAATGGTATCATTGTATTTATGTTTAAAAAAGAAAAGAAATCGAAAAGTCTGGGTAAAAGATTGGATTAGAAGACGATACGGACATGGGATTCATGCTAACCTCGTACAGGTAATCAAGACTGAAGACAGTATAATGTACACGAACTATTTTAGAATGCCGGATAAATTATTTGAAGAATTACTTGAAATGATAAAGCCAAAAATTGAAAATAGAAACACGGTTATAAGAACCATGTGTCCGTAGTATACGATTTCCTGATGTGCTTACAAGTGCAGTATACGAGTAAGCTACTGCGTAGAAAGCGGGATCATACAGTTATTGTGGAAGAAGTAGGGAAAATATATGCTTTTTTTTATGAATAAAGAAAACATTATTGAAACTTAAAGGTCAATTATTACACTTTTAACTTTTAAAATATTACTTCTCATTAAGCTTTTTTTCGTTCCTGATACCCGCGGCATTTTCCATTGTCATTTTGTGTTCGAGTTGGTTTGCTGAAGTGGGCAGAAAATATACAGGTAACTTGTATGTGTGATTTTATGCTATAAAAAGAGTCCAATTTTTTTATAAAAACGCAAAAATCTTTGATTATATTCCGGTGATGACAAAACAACAAAGTTATATCCTCAATCTGGTACACTGACAGACGATATTCATTTACACTAGATTCAAGATTTTAAAAAAAATCAAAACATTCTTCTACAATAATGACAAATTCCACATTAATTGTAAAGCATATTTACCTTCTTCCCGTACGTCCCTGCGAAGAATATTTATCGTAAATTACATGAATTTTGTAAGGGTGGCTGTAGCCCAATATCAGTCACTGGTACATGCAAAAAGCATCGGAATATTAATTTTGTATCATTTGTGATTAATCTAACGCTTCCTGAAATTTCCAAAATAAAATTTGAAATTTTTATAAAGATCCACCAAATTATGCTTCGCCCCCTCTGCCCCCCTAAGATGGTGCGTTATCAAAATAACATTCCAGATTTCATAAACGCATACTTTTTTTGCTACAATGCCGCCAAATTTTTGATTAATTAACAAAGAAATACCTTCTTCTCGTATGTCCCTACTAAGGATATTTATGGTGATTTTTTTATTTTTAAAAGGGGGCTATAGCCCCATATAAGTCACTGGCACATGTAAGGAGCATTGGAATATTAATTCTGTGACATTTGTGAATAATCTGACGCTTACTGGCATTTCCGGAACAAACTTTTGAATTGTTATAAAGATCCATCATCTGTTGATTCACCCCCTGTGCCCCCCTAAGTCCTGCGAAGGATATTTATCGTAAATTACATGAATTTTGAAAGGGTGGCTGTAGCCCAATATCAGTCACTGGTACATGCAAAAAGCATCGGAATATTAATTTTGTATCATTTGTGATTAATCTAACGCTTCCTGAAATTTCCAAAATAAAATTTGAAATTTTTATAAAGATCCACCAAATTATGCTTCGCCCCTCTGCCCCCCTAAGATGGTGCGTTACCAAAATATCATTCCAGATTTGAAAACCGCATACTCTTTTGCTACAGTGACGCCAAATTTCACATCAATTAACAAAAAATACCTTCTTGTCGTATGTCCCTACTAAGGATATTTAAGGAGTTTTTTTTATATTTTTGAGAGGGGGCTATAGCCCCATATAAGTCCCTGGCACATGCAAGGAGCATTGGAGCATTAATTATGTGTCATTCGTGATTAACCTGACGCTTACTGGCACACCGAAAATAAATTTTGGGATTTTGGTAACACATCACCCACCACCTTTTTACGCCCCTTGCCCCCAAAAGGGGGGCCTTTCGAAAATAATGTTTGAGACAGCTTTATTAGTTTTGTTAATGAGTGTTTTTGCATTTTGTAACAAATACAATTCATTTGCCCCAAAATCTTTACGAATAATTATTGGAGAAAACTGCTTCCAAAATTTAACATTGAATCTCCCATAAGGAAAATGAACTTTTGTGTTTACACCCCCAAAAGGGGGGCTAAACAGAAATTTTCTCTTATTTCCTTTAGAAATTCAAAAAATTAAGATATTTCTCAATAAGAGTGCCAAATTTTACATTAATAGTGTGAAAACTTCATATTCTCCCAGTGCTGTAGAAAATTGCATGAATTATGGAACAGTATATTATATATATATATATATATATATATTGCAAATTTTTTTTCCCGACCTTAATTTTCAAGATACAGGATTGAAATATTGCACACGTATTGTCTACGTAACTACGTTTAAAAAAAAGAAAAAAAAAACATATCCCTACCTGAACCCAAGCCCGGGCCAGAAGGACGCAATAATTTCGAAAAAATCGAAAAATCTCCCGGTTTTCCTCGATTTTTTACAGTTTCTGGTGTATAATACGGACAAATGAGTGGTACTGTTGAAAATGATGCTCTATCAGTGGCGGATCCAGGATATGATAAAGAAAGGGACTAAATCGTAGTTTGTAGCTTTATCCAGTGTAAATCAGAATTGAACCCCATTTTATCCAGTGTATACCTGAGCGTCAAGGCTGGGCTAGAGCCCCTATAGCCCCTCCTTCCAGTGTGCGAATTAAATAATCTATATTCGGGGGAGATAAAATTAGGCCAAAGGACATAGTCTGATGGTTCAAATTTCAAAATGAGACAATAAATGCCCTACCCCCCATATATATATATATATATATATATATATATATGTCTCTGTGTGTGTGTGTGTGTGTGTGAGTGAGTGAGTGACATCTGTAATAAATAAGAGATTTATTAATTTAATAAATCTACCGACAATAACTATGCACATATATATTGTCTGACATACACACACCCCACTAAACCTTTTTGAACGTGTTTTAATGTTGTACTCACTCTTGTCTCCGTAGCTCTCTAAGGTTTATTTAGTTAATAATTCGGCTCGAGCAATAGCCATGATCACAAGCATATGTTAATTTTTCCACTCATATTGAAAGCTTCCACTTTGCATTAATACATACAGGTTGCGAAAAGAAATCTACTTCAGTCTTGTGAAAACCACTAAAATTATCAGTTAAACCGGACATTTTTTTTTTTTTTTTTTTTTTTTTAAAGAAAATCTAGATATTAGCCTATCAAATAAATGGATTGTTGCTGGTCCCGATTTCTCACATCAAGGTCAAATCGAAGGCCAAATATTTAAAATCTCTCAATTCAAATTTCGAGCTTGTGCTTCTACTTCCAGCTAAAGCTGTGCTCATCACGACTTTTTTTTCTCCAAATATCGATTCCGTGATGGGCACAGAAAGTCAACACTTAAAAATTACTTTACTGTTAGGTTGAAGATGAGTTGATTCACTATGGGCTACGTTACTCAAATAAAGTAAAACATTGAAGTTTTTCAGATAACATTATTAGCGTGGACAGCAAAATGTACAGCGAAAAAATGGAAAAATGAAGGGTTAACTTAAAAAAAAAAAAAAAACCGCTCCAGTTGAAATGCTTATACAGATACGGACAATGACACGGAGAATCAGTCGTATTAACAAATGCTGAAACAAATCTTGAATTATTCGCTTATTCACCTAAAAATCACCTTCATTAACATGTCTGCTCACTACGAGCGTATCCCCCAGCGTGTACGTTAACATATACTTACGAGAGAATACTTATATCTCAGATTTTGAGTACAGTTTCAAAAGTTCATTTCCGTAAACTGTAAAAGCAGTGATTATTATGCTAATTAACACAAATTAAATGCAACTTTTGAGTTGCATACACACAACCTACTAGGGAATGAAGACCATGTGCTAACAAAGAGTACACTGGAAAATGAAATAACATGTTATAACAAAAATTAAAATAAGATGATAACACTGGGTAACAAATTTTGACCAACTTTATGTTTATCTGATTTATTTTCTTTTTTTAATATCGTTGGGTGGTACTAATAACGTGCATAACATTGGTTATCCCGAAATGTCAAAAATCACCTTAAAATTCGTCTTTAACCCTTAGAAATCTGGTAATTTGTCGAATTTTTCCTCCATTTTTAGTTTAAGCGTAATAACTAAGAAACCATTTGCCCTCACACAACCGGTTATACCTTGCTTTTTAAGCAAAGGAACAGGCTTTTAAACTGCAGTTTATTTGCAATATTGCATGCGAAAGATCAACAAATTTTGAAAAACATCTTAATTTTTCCTCAAAATTAAGTATTTTTTATTTATGGAGTTGGCAACACTGCTAGTACAGTTAGTCAAATTACATTTTTTTAAATCAGAAATTGATTCTGCAAGTTTTAAATTGATATTCACAAGACGACACAAAATGTTGGGGACAAAATTAGAAATTTGGTTATGAAATCAAGTGGAACTTGAGAAAGAAAAATGAAAAAAGTCATTTTTCATTTTCGTGTAATAGTTCTTACCTCTATTTTCAACTAAAATATATTACATTTCTAACACTTTTCGTACGTAGAAGAAGTGAATATTAAATGGCTAGTCTATATAAGCCTCAGTTTTGGCCCGGTTTTAATTTTTATCGAGAAATTTAGATCTAATTGCTATCTTAGAATATGCTTCACTGAAGAAATTATGCAGAATTAACTTAGTCACTACGGAGTACGAACACAGCGTACAAAATAAAAAAACTTAGCAAAAAAATATCCTCTTTCACTACAAGTACACAATGCAGAACATTTTAAAAATGAGCACGCTTGCTTTTTCGCTTGTGCGAAGCTGATTTGTCATCAGAAATCAATGTCCAAATGTAATCTCCCATCATCGCCGTGTCCCAGCGCCCTTGGTATCTTCTTTCCATTTGTTCAATGTCTTGATGAAAGCGTTCACCATGTTCTTCACTCACATCTGCTAAATTTGGACGGAAAAAGTCAAGATGGGAAAACAAAAAATGCAATTTCAACGACATTCTACAACCCAAATTGCGATATAGGTCAATCAAAGAATCTATTAACTGCCTATAATTTTCACTCCTATTTTTACCAAGAAAATTGAACTACCGCCCCAAAAGCTTCCCAAGTACTTCTTTCCTCTCGAATCATTCCATTCTGAAGTTCTTCAGACTGAAGCATCACACGTATCTGTGGGCCAGTAAATACGCCAGCTGTGATTTTAGCGTCAGTTAACTGTGGAAATATTTGTTAGGTAAGAAAAAGCTGCAGAATGTGGATCTAATGCTCTAACAAAGCGTTTTACAAGTTCTAATTTTATGTGGAGTGGTGACAGTAAGATTATTTTCTCTTTCAACTAAAGGTTCATGTATGACATTGTGAGTGCCAGGAAGTAAATGTTTCCTTTCTGGCCACATCTTGAGTGTATAATGAAGGTCAGTAGCTCTGCTATCCCAAAGGCAAAGAAAACACAAATATTTAGTATAGCCACTCTGCAAACCAAGAAGAAAACTGATCATCTTAAAATCTCCACAAATATCCCATTTATATTTTTGGTACTCAATCTCTTCCAACAATAATTTCACGTTTTCGTAGTCTTCCTTCATGTGGACTGAGTGTGCAACTGGTACAGAAGGATTCACATTTCCATTGTACAGAACAACTGCCTTCAAACTTCTAGATGAACTGTCTATGAAAAGACGCCACTCCTCTGGTTGATGTGGAAAACAGATAGCTTCAAATAGACCACTAACGTCATGACAATAACACAAACTTCCTTCCGTTTTGAAGAATTGTGAAAAAGGCTTGTGCCTTTTCCTATATTTTGATATTTTACATGTTGGAAGGAGAAAATTCCACTCATTCGTGAAGCAAGATGTTCTGCCTTTGATTTGGGAAGATCTAAATCTCTTATCAAGTCATCAAATTCTTGTTGATTAAGCAAATGGGGTTCCTTTTTCCTGGTTTCATGCGAAAAACTAATATCAAGGTTGGAAGATTCCTCTGGCTCTCCTTCCAATGACAATATATCTGGTGGTTTGGGTACAGGAAGTTCGTCACTGTGTGGAACTGGAGCAATGGATGTAAGTTACTGGGTTATTCTATTGTCTCCTACTCTTTCTGTTTTTATAGTGTGTCATGTCAACTGAACAGAAGTAGCAATCATTATGGTGATTAGTAGGCTCTCTCCAAATTCGAGGAATAGCAAATGGCATACACTTTCTGGTTCCCCACAACCAACCTTCTAATGTAGAGCGGGAACTATCGCATCACACATGCGGAGCCCAATGTTTGTCTTGATCACCTACGGGCACTCGAAAGTAAGCTTCATATGCAACACAGAACTTTATTCCAAGCACAATGTTATGTTTAAGTTGTTTGGGGCTTATGTAATATCCACAAACGTAACACAATGAGTCTGCTAATTGTAGACATTTTATCTTCCACACAGCACCTAGTGAAATTAAATCAAATGCCACTGATATAATATAGTTACCACTATAGCTACTCAATACTATATGCAGCTGGCTATCCAAGTGGAATCATATAGAAATTTACTGACTTTACTTAAGTAAAAGTTAATACTTTTTGTAAAAGTAAGGGGAAAAATAAGAAATTATATTTTTCTAGACAGTTATTTTCATTCAAAATAAATGCTGTATTCAAAATTTGTAATCATAGAACGAATATGTTACGAAACGAAACTTGCTAATTAATCCACAAGAGTTTGTTCTGTGTTGACGTCTATGGACAGCCGAAGTAAAGGCAGAAATTCTTCCTCTAAAATAGCGTTCTTGAACAAAGACGATTTTGTAAAATTCCTTCCAAATAATCGACATTTGAGAAAAACTAATACCAGATTCGTAATTAGCACGTCAAAATCATTCGGTAAATGTAAAAACATTAAGATAAACAATTTCTTGTTGAGCAGTGTAATCGATACAAATATAGAGGATGAATATGACATATCCGAACTTCGCCAAGTATGGTAGAAGAAGCTATTTGTTTACTTCTTCTTGGCCAACCGCTAAGAACATTTATAAATCTATATGTGGCTTTGTTATACGCAATTAGTACATTCAAATTCACAAACGATGACGAACTGAAGAGTACGAAGGTACAGTTGCAACTAACAACCGTAGTCATAATAATATAGTTCAACTAAACAACATTGAAAATAGTGGGTAATTAGGTGGTAAGTAGAAATGACCAAAACTGAACAGTTTACATCGATCATTTCGAAATACAGCTAGAAGATTAAATTTACAAGAAATAACAAAAATCAGTGAAATTTGGAATTATACTAAGCATAGTTTGAGGGGGAAAGCGAGCATCCCCGGTGGGGATACTTCAGCTGACTTCTTTGGGGGGGAAAACAAAATGTGATTGATGGGGAAAATCCCCCTCACCCCCCCCCGGTAATTCGCACCCTGCCTCCTTCGATCCGCCACTGTGCTGAAGAAAATGAAGTATAAACTATGATCCTACGATAAATAATCCCATGATTTTAACATATTTCAGATTCTATCGAGAATCAAATTCATGGTGTATATTTCAAGGCGAAGTTTCCCTATCTGATCAAGAAACTTGTATTTCAGCATATAGGGGCAAACATTTTTGTTAACTTCATATCACCTGCATTTCATTGCAGTTTTATTTTATTATAAATTATTGCTTAATTCCATTATAGAATTGTTCATAATATTTGTCTAATTATCTTCGACATTTTCAAGTATAAATGTACTTTTTTTTTTCATTTCTTTATATAACGAAATGTAATGCCATAGTGACCTTTTGCACTATGCTCTCTGTTTCGTTCAGAGCTAAAGGTGACTATTTTATTTCTAAACGAAAAATAAAATTAGTTATATTTAGTTCCAGAATTAAAGATGATGGATGCCAATGTGCGGACCACACACAAAACAACTTAAATCCATCTTCTTGACCATAGCTAATTATGGACTATAATTGAAGAGCATTCAATTTATTTTTGAGCTGTAAACTTATTAATAGTAAAATCTAGAACAGTTTTACGCTTGTAAAATTCTACTTCATTTTGTTCGCTTGACAATAAATATATAAATAAATACTAGCAGAATATCGAATCCCACCTTTAACTGTAACAATATTTTCCTCTTTACTGGAGTCCTATCTGATCGATGAAAAAATAAAAATAAAAAAGTAGTAAAACGAAAACTCGAACACTGGTCGCGGGAATGGGAATTTGCACGGACCCAATGAGCTACGGAATAAGACACAAATCATACTATATATATGGCAATAACCCTAAGCTTCACGCTGTGAAAGAACGTTGTCACTTTTTTTTTTTTTTTTTTTTTTTTAAAGAAGGAATTCAAACCTTATAAAACGTTATGACAAGTGCCTCAATTTGAATGGTGAATATGTTGAAAAGTAATGTAATGTGATATTTTTCCCATGTGTATAATAAACATTTTGTATCTGCGAGTGTGTGCCATTGTTATCAAACGGCAGTCCTTTTCCGAATTGACCTCATAGTATTTAGTACATTGATCTTAATTTCAATGTGATTGATTACTCAAGCGACTCTCCAAAACCAGAACTGGAAGTCAAATTTATCTTGACATAAATTTGATTTCTCCAGCCATACAGACAAATTGCACAACCGAACAGTGGCGTCTAAAAGCTTGGGCTCTCCCGTAGACAGCGTGGAGTGGGACCCCTTCTCTACGTCCCACTTCACAATTTTGAGCTCCCTGATGGTGTGGGCCCCCCACAATGCGGGGTCCGCGAACCCCTTATTTACGCCCCTGCAACCGAATACTGGAGCTACGATAAGCGCATTAATTAGATTAATAATGCTGTGAGTTATAATGTAGATAGATATAGATATAATCTATTTAAAACAAAACATTTTACTTGATTTTTCATTTCCGAAGTTTAGAATTTTGCAGTATTAGTTTCTCAATGAATAACTGCAAATTAGAACATTAACTTTGAGCATAGAAATGAACTATGACTATTCATTTCTATGAACTATGAACTATGTAAAGCTCTTCAAGCGTTGTGAGATAAAGTTGTAAAATAACCACCAGCAGTGTTTTGTCTAATTCTGTTAATTTTGAGGAGAATCTAACACTCTAGGGGATATTCATGACTTTTTAACTTTTGTTGCAGGTATTTTCAAAAATCTTTAGAGGAATTCTACAACTTGGGGGGGGGGGGTCGTTTAGAAGACACTGCACTGTAATATATTTGCAAATTGGGTAGGCTATAAGCAATGGCAATAAATTTTTATTTATAAGTTATTTTATACTAGATGGAAAATCAATCTAACAACTCTGTTTAATTTGAATTATCTGTATTATCTGGGGAATCAAAAATATTATATAAAATCATGATAATTATTATTTACAACCGTTGTCAATCCAATGTTTGATAAAGATCTTTCAACATTTCTCCAGAACATTCCATCTTGGGCAACCCTCTTTCAAATCATTCCTCAGTGCTTCTTAATTTGACCATACCATACGGTATCAGGGCCTCTTCTAGGTCACTTCTTATCATTTACACAGAAAATAACAGAAGAACATATTATTGATAGTGGTCAAAAGAGCAGGAAATATTTCAGCCCAAACTAATGGAGGAAGTGGCCAGTGGACATCTTGACAGAGGACGAAATGGCAGGTGGATATAATGATGGTTTATAATTACAAGTACATTGTTATTTAATTGAATTTTACATTATAAAATTTCTAATTTACTGTATGCGCTCATTTAATCATTGTATCTATATCTATATCTAAATCTATATCTATATCTATATCTATCTATCTATCTATATCTATCTATCTTCTATATATATAAAAGAGAACGTACAAATCCTTTGTTAGCTCATCACGCTAATACGGCTGAACCAATTTCTTTCATTTTTGGGGGGTTATTAAGATTTGGACCCTAGATGGTTTTTATCATATCACTTTAATTTTCAATTACCAGTGTCTTGAGATAATTGACCATTCAAGTGTCCATAACGTACAAATCCTTTGTTAGCTCATCATAGCTAAATCTAACCGTATTTATATGCAACCCACATGACCGTGTCACTCGGCGGGTTAACATAAATGACAGGCGATATAATGTTAACATTTACTCCAATCTTCTATGGTTTTTATCATATCACTTGAAAGCGAAAAAGTAAAAATTATCTAAGTAACAAAGTTTATTGCGTTCCAGGGTGACCGCAGCGAAGCGGGGTGAACGCTGCTAGTATATCTATATATATATATTATGACATGAAATTGCATGAATTATGGAACAGTATATTATATAATGTTATTACATATAATCTTAGAAGTTCTAGGGAGAAGATTAACCCGACTAACATAATGGTTAACGCGGTGACTTTTGGTTCAAATATTTTAATACGATATTTAAAATAAAATACAATTTATATAGAAGTAAAGTAAGTATGAAATAACTATACATAAATTCAAAATTCGAAATTTTAATTATGAAGTATCTATATACAATTTTGGAATTCGAAATTGATTATAATAACATGAGATAAGCACTAAAGCGCTTGATTGACAAACCAGAGTAAGAACCGAAAATAAAACAATATTGAATAGGTTTACAACAGGGGTGGCTAGGCTTTCTAAGGTTTGAGGGCTACTTCTCATTTCCGAATTCTCTAGTGATCTACTAATCAAAATATAGATTAATAATGAGGACGTGATGGACAGTAAAGAAGAAGTAAATAAGAACAATAAAATTAAGATTAAATATTTTTTTAAAAACCTAATTAATTCATTTTTATTTTCTCAGAAACGTTCATTTGTTATCAGAAACTAGAAATCAGTCCATCGAGACTGATTGATACAGATAGTGTGACACAGACCACCGCGGGCTACCTCTCACGATTGCCGGTAGGCTAGAGACCATGGTTGATGTGTTGGCCATCTCTGGTTGGTTATAATGACTTGTTTCGAAGACATGAAAAGGGTTTCAATCAAGGACGTGTCGCTTCTGATGTATGTGGTCCAGGTTTCAATTCCCGGTGCTAGTCGGTTTTATCTCATTTTAAACTATGGATCTACCTTTGCTTTAGCCGAGGTTAAACTTCAGATATCAAAGCAAACCAAATTGAAGCGGTTAATTTGTTGTAGCTTTCGTAGTTTGGAAGTCTCCTCGCATTTCATAAACAGAAACCGGGGAAAAGATATTTCTTTCCTTTTTGTCAACAGAACAAACCACTGGACGACAGGTATAAGCAAATTCTTAACAAAACCTGTTTTTAACCAGATATTTCCCGCTTTCCTTCCAAGAAGCTGGCAGCCAAGGAGGGTTGGAAGCGGTGACCTATTCATTCCTTTGTTTCTCTACGGGGGGCTATACCTGGCTTGCATGCGATAAGTTGAACATGTCGAACTTATCGCATCGTATCATATGCAGGAGAGATATCATGAGATAAACTAATTTAGACGTTATGATTTCTGAAATTTATCTCTACCCTTGATGATTTATCATAACGTCTAAACGGCCTCTTAGAAAACAGAAACTCAGGCATCTACCTCGTAAACTCAAGCTTCAAGTTTACCATAGTGAGTAACGAAGTTAGCTAAAAGTAGTAAGTCACTCCATACTCTTTTATAAAATAAATATCACTTTTCTTTTTGTGAATTGTTACATTGAGAATGTACTGAAGTGATGTATTATTAACTGTAGAAAAGAAACTGCCGTTAACACGGGCCCACAGACCCCACATTGCGGGGGTGCCTCAAGCCATCAGGAGCCCCCAAATCGTGAAGTTGGACGTAGAGAAGAGGCGCAACTCCACGCTGTCTGCGGGGAGGCCACAAACCATTAGTTACGCCACTGGTCGTTAATGTGATTTTAAAATTAATGTGGGAAAAACATATTACATCCGACACCAATTGCAAATTTTCATTAATTAAGAAAATGTAATATACATGTATGTATGTAATACGTAGTATGCAATATACTTTAATGTAATATACATTTTTTTACAAATCTTCGAAAAGATTATATGTACAAAGCGAGATTTTAACCTTGGCTTGCAAAAATACCTGGAGAAATAAGTATGGAACGAAAAAAAAAACAGTTAAATAAAAGTTGTTAGTTTTGAGGGGGAAATTCATCTGTGATAAAATTAGCCCGCCCTCTCCTCTTGGGGCAAGGTGGGGAAACATTTAAATGCAGACCTCCATTTTTTTAAAATTGAGATCCCGATTCTACGCACAAAAAAAAAAAAAAAAAAAAAATAGTGAATCTTATTGATTTTTTCTCGATGTGTGAGAGATCGCAATGCAATCAGTGACAATTAATTTCATCAGTCTCTTTAATTGGGAGCTCCTACGTTCTATTCCAGAATAAATATACGACAGAAATACCAACCTTTAGTCTTAAACGTATTCTCTACTAATAGAAAGTAACGTGAAAGATGGCTTTGCATTCAGTGTGAATTCACATAATTCAAATGTGGCAGAGCAGTTAGGTGCAGCGTGCAGTGACAGTCGTAGTTGGCTACCAAGCATTTTATCGACTATATTGCTCCGTACACATGAAACTAGGCAAAATTAATTCAATAACAACAAATGAATACGGTTCAAACCAAATGAAGTAACTCAACGAATGTAATAAAGATATCCTATGGAATGTAGTGTCAGTAGTACCCAAATATAATACACTCTGTAAAGAAAAATTGCGACACCTGAATTTCCAAAGTAACTTACACAGAAAACCATAGTTGCAGCCCGCTAGAAAAGAAATAGAAGGAAACTAAGAGTGGGATAGTTCATTTGCGTTATCTGACACACATTTGGGGTATAACAGCGCTTGCCAATTGTTTATGTATCAGCAATATTCTAGCCAGATGGCAGTAAGAGTACCTGGCAAGTTACTGTAGTGAGAATTCTGCATTGAATTTCTGATGTATACTCAGGTAAATAGTATTTTGTGATTGTTCTTTGGTTTCTCATTGTTTGTACAGCCTCAAGTAGTAGTAATGTTGTCATGCAGTGTTTTTATATATATATTATTGCTATATATGGACTGTAAACAAATAAGATGTTTAAGAAATGTGACTTGTCGCCATGTGAACAAGGCATAATTCTTGCTTTGCTCAGCTAAGATAAATCTCTAAGGGAGGTGGGTGGAATACTCAAAATCCACCACTTGACAGCAGGAAGAGTAATTCACAAGCAAAAACAGCATAACAATCGTCCCTTCGTCAACAATGTGATACAGAAAAGGAAGCGTCACCCAGAGCAGATGGCCAAATAAAATCAATAACACTGCAAATGAAGGAATGAGTTCTCGAACACTCGCTTCTGTAATTGAAGATGATCTGGTAATTGCAGTTACTCGTACAGCTGTATTGACTTGACTGTATGGAGAGGATATTACGAAGAAGAAACCGCGTAAGAAGTCGAAGCTGACGAACTCACAGAGGGCATCAACAATTAGGTGTGGGAGCCGATATGCAACTTGGACTTAAGACAACTGGAAGCATGTGGTTTTCGACATTGAAAAGAAATTTAGAATAGTAGGAAACGATAGTGGTGTGAAGTTGTGGATACGAACGAGCGAGGAACTTGACAAGGATTGTGTTTCTGAGAGGCAAAAATTCAGTTACTGAGTAATAGTATGGGCTTGGTTTACCACTAAAAGTGTCAGAAGGATGGATATATGTAAAGAGGCAGTTCATGCACGAAAATATCTTTAAACTCTGGTACGTAAAGTTCTTACAACAGCTAAAGGTTATTTTTCTGAAGCAAATATGGACAATTTCGTTTTCCAGGATGATAATGCTTCATGTCATCGAGCGAAAATCGTTAATACGTGGTTCAAGAATATGAGTATTCAGAGACTCATGTGGTCTTCAAACTCACATGATATAAATACAATTGAACATCTGTGAGTCAGTATGAGCAGAAGACTGATTAAACAATTATCTCGAGTAGAATGAAACTCACGGAACAGATCATTCGACTATGATTCCATGAAGTCGAGGTTGCATTTTGCAATAGCCTTGTTACCAACATGGCTGGATGATTCACTGCACTACAGAAAGCCCTGGTGGACATAGAAAATACTAGTTTGGTGTATTGTACCTCACGATGTTCGTACACACTATATCTTACCCTTAAGATATTCCATTTTTTGTTTTCTGCTAATCTTATTGATCTTTCTTACTTATATATATAACTCTACAAACGATCTGGTTCAAAACACACATAGCTACTTAAATATGCATATAAATTCATTATATTCATCTCAAGAACCTAAAACTGTGCCGCAAGTATTAAAGATTAACTGCCAATTTAGAATATGCATTGTAATGTTATCAGGAATTCATGTAAAAATCATTTTAGTTAATGTATCTTGTGAAAACCATATAAGAGCAGGAGTCGCTATTTTTTTCTTTACAGAGTGTACATAGTTCAAAAATAATAGAAAACAAACGAATATAACAACTATCAACCCATAATTTACTTGAGTTGAGTTGAGTTGATTTTAGTTTAGCGTCCCTTTCAGCAGCGGGGCTATATGAGACGTGGACCTACTGATTAACGTGGAATCCGAACCACATGAGCTCCCGCCGGGAATCGAACCCGGGTCTCCCACGCCAAAGGCGCGTACGCTAACCGCTTATAACCCATAATTTACCACTGTCCTATAAACAGGATACTTATGAATGAATATATATATATAAAACTTAAGTGGAGTTTCTGTCAAAGAACGCTAAAAGCCACTGATCGAGAAATATTTTCAAAATACATAAGAAAGGTGGCGTTAAGTATCATATATTTGACTTTCCTATAAATAGGACAGTGGTAAAATGCAATATACAATATGCCAAAAATGAATCATTTATTTTTTCTTCCAGACTAGAAATTTCTTGAGTAGAATTCGCTGTTTCGTCTGCAGTTTCAAGGAAAATACCAGGTTATCACAAAATAAGTATCGCTGTTCAGAGAACTCTGGAGACGTAACCACTTGACAGAATGCAACCAAACTTGGTAGGAGTATATTTGGGAATATGCAGAAGCGAGTGGCGTAGAAAACAAAACTAGTTCCAATTTTCGCCACTAGAGGTAATTGTGGCCCTGTACAACGCAAAGTAAGTGCAGTGTGGAAGAAAAACAATACTAGTGATGCTAAATGATAAGAAACGCTACAATCACCTCTCCTGTGGGTCTCGTGGCATTGATGATCAATGCTATTAATACAATGTGGTCAGTGGGGGATTTACGGGGGCTTTTGGGCTGAAGCGTTCCCTTGAAATTCTCGGATATCTTACTAACACAAAGTCAAATACTAGTCTTTCCTATGCTCATAAATTACAAGCTTCCCACAAAATTCTAGGAAAAGGTTAGTGTCAAATCTCACTTCCACAGGCTGTGCTGTTCAGTGTTAAGTGCGGTAAGTGCAGTATGGAAGACAAATGATATTGATGTTGAATGGAGGAAAGGAGTAATTATGCCCCCCGTGCAACGCGTGGCATTGATTAGTACTCCTATTAATAACCCCGTGGTGTAGTGATGTGTTACGGGCGATGATGATGATGTGGAATTCTGTCCGAAGGCAGGTCTTTGACGTGAAGGTCCATGGGCAAGGAAAATACATGGCGATTAGTAACGTATGAGATGATGAGGACGTTCTAAGGACGGGACCTACAAATTAACATGGGATCCGACTCACGTGTTTTCACCAGAATCGATCCCGGAACCCCTTGGTCACAAGACAAAGAGCGTGGGAAGAAAAAAGAAGCAAACATCGAACATTAAGAAATTAGAGCAGAGTACATATTGGGGCTCGAACTCGTATCATGAAACACATGCAGGCGTGAGTAAGCACTTGAGTTGTGTAGTTCAAGGCCAGGTTACGAATGGGGCACCAAGAAAGCAACCACTGTATTGAAGTTACCAGAAAGATCCTTGTTAGTAAAACTTTTCTATACGTTGAACAATAATGCTGGCATCATTCGTGAATATCTTTGATGATAGGGGTTACATCGTGGTCCCATTACATAATGCGAGTTAAAAACAATGGTGAGAAAGTTTCGATTCGAGACCGGCATGTTAGGGTTGAGACCAGGAAGAGGTCATAAGGGTGTAACACAGAAAGAAGTTCAAAATGTTCGTGGAGAAATCCATGCATTCTTGGAGAAATCCGTGAGTAAGAGTGACGTGATAAGTGCGAAGGCAGTGTCAAAACATCTGAACGTGCCCTATGCAACTTTGTGGAAAATTCTTCGCAAAGTGCTGCATTGGTATCCTTACAATAATACTCAACATCAACAATGAAACATAATGCAATAACAATAAAACATCAATTGCGTCCCGCAGATGTCGATTATCGTCCCGGAATTTTAAGGGAAACATCAGCCCAAAAGTCCCAGTAAATCTCCCACTGACCACGTTGTATTAATACCATTGATAATCAATGCCACGAGACCCACAGGAGAGATAATTACAGCCTTTCTTACAAGTTAGCATTACTAATGTCGTTTTTCTCCCACGCTGCACTTACTTGGCGTTGGACAGCGCTACACTTACCTCTAGTAGCGAAAATTGAAACTAATTTTGTTTTCTACACCAATCACTTCTGCATGTTCTTAAATATACTCCTACCAAGTTTGGTTGCATTCTGTCAAGTGGTTACGTCTCCAGAGTTCTCTGAACAGCCATACTTATTTTATGATAACCTGGTACATTAAAATCAAACTTTGGTACCAAATACACATTTCCAATTAAGTGTTCTCGATTTTG
Source organism: Thermobia domestica (assembly GCF_964235325.1). Lineage (NCBI taxonomy): Eukaryota > Metazoa > Arthropoda > Insecta > Zygentoma > Lepismatidae > Thermobia > Thermobia domestica. The sequence continues at coordinate 99,641,360 of NC_137471.1, forward strand.
CGATTTCGCTCCTTTGATTCACATTTGGAGAAGACAGAGAAAAAGTGCTGATTTTTCACTTACTTTCCAAAGCGGGATTTTAGTGTAGTAAAATAAAGGCTGTTCTACTGGCATTGACTGTTGAAGAAATCAGAGAAATTATTTCTGATTTAGACAAAGAACCTGTGGAGGATATTGAAGTATGCGTACTGCTGTCGGAGAATGCAGGTGATATAACAGATGAAGAGAACACTGATGAAAATGTTTTAACCCAAGACGCATTGGAAGTGAATGATGTACCAGGTACACTAGAAGTATTTTACGACGGGACTGGAGTGAGTGATGAAACTTTTGACTTGGAGGACACTGAGCCCAATGATGGGACGTTTGGTGAACGTTTGAAATAGCGAAACATGAATGCTGAGCATTACTCTCCAGAAAAGCAAGATATGGCACAACAGTGCTGGAATAAGTTAGTGAGTGAAGTAGAACATTTCAATCCAGTTGCAGTGTGTGTGAATGTTTCTTTACACATGAAGTCTCACACATGGTCTGGAATGTTTCTTTACACATGATTCTTTACACAGTCTCTGACATCGTCCAAGAGACTGTGAAGTATGCTGCGCGTGATAAAAATGATCCTTTGTTTATATTCAGTGTTAACGAACTAAAAAATTTCTCTTTGTATTTTACTGCTTTCCGGGTATCATAAAGTGCATCATGTAAATCATTATTGCACTCAACAAAAAGATTTAGGACTGGCTCTGGTGGCAAATTCCAGGTCACGTAATAGATTTACTGCAACAAAATCCAGCATCCACTTCAACAACAACAATGAACTGAATGATCTAACGAAACGTGATAAAGTTTCAAAATAAGACCCCTGATAGAAAAAGTGAATGAAACATTTTGTAAATATGGTGTTCGAAGACAGTGGCATAGACGAGATGATAGTAGAATACTTTGAACGAAATACGTTGAGGCAGTTTATGAAAGGAGAACCAGTGAGTTTCGGATACAAGTTTTGGGCGCTTTGTGAGATCAGTGGATATTGCTATCAATTCGATCTCTACTGTGGAAAGTCGAATGTACACCAACACGAGGGAAAAGTGAGCTTGGGGTCACATGTAGCTAAAACCTTTTCGACAGTAATTGACGATCCTCTTAGCTGTGAAATATTCTTTGATAACTTCCTTTCTTCACTCGAGTTTCTAAAGGAATTGGCTGACATAGGAACTCGTGCGACCGGAACCGTGAGAGAAAACAGAACCAAGCGGTGTCCACTTATAAGCAAATAAGGAATACAGATCGTAGTTCTTTCGATGATAGATTTGAAAAATCCAACAAGTTACTTTTAATTAGATGGAATGACAACAGTTGCCACAAAAACTATGATCATATTCAGAATCTTGGCTTGGCCCAATCTTGGCTCATTACAACAGAAAGGAGGAAATGAAATGCCAAATTTCACAACCAAATATTGTACGAAAATACAGCAAGCATAAAGGTGGGGTAGACTTACACGACTCGTTGGTTTCACAGTATGCAATTTCCATTAGGGGCAAAAAGTGGTATTGGCCCATAGTGATGCGCATTGTTGACATGTGTCTTGTTAACTCTTGGCTGGTACATAAAAAAATACATCCTGAGAGTGGCGTTTCGCTTCTAGATTTCCGGAGGGGAATAACACTCTCATATATAAAGGGTTCTTCAGTACGGCTCCATATTGGTCGCCCTGCATTTCTCGTAGCAAGATCCCAGATTTGAACAGTCAACATGTTTATTAGATATAACAACACAGATCATTATACCAAGAAACAAGCTACGCAGAAACGCTGCCAAGGAAGGAATTGCAGAGCAAAACCTCTGTCGTCTGGTGTGGATCCACACGTTAGTCACCAGGGCACTTCCAGAGTCCAAAGTTGTCCTTCTTACTTCAATCTTTATAACAGTAATTAATACTTTAATGTACACTACACGACATCATGCCACCACATTTAAAATGCACCAAGAAAAAAAAAACAAGAAATGGATAAAAGGGGGACAAAGGAAACACACAAACACTTTCTGATTTCAATTCCTTCAAGTTACAGAGATTTTACGCTGTTCAACCCATCGGCACTAGGCCGAAAGACGGACGGACTGGTTCACGAAAGAATAGAGTAACGCTTCTTTCACATTGAGGCGGCGATTTGCCGTCGCCGCTCGCGGCAGTTTGCCGCGTGAGAAGTGTACCCTTTCATATTAACGCGGCTTTTTGCCGCGAATGAAAAATATGCGAGCAGGGTTGCTGTGCAACTGAAGAAACAAAACCTTGTAACTCTTATCGTGTTGTTTTGATAACAATGGCCAGACGCAAAAAGTGTCTTCTACTCGTCTTGTTAAGACAGAGAGAAATAAATAAATTAAAAAAAAAAAAAAAACAGTAAGAGAAACATATGGGTTCTTTTTTTTTTTTTTTTTTTTTTTTTTTTTTTTTTTTTTTTTTTTTTTTTGTTGAGAAGTGGTACCTTGAAAGAGATTTTTCTCTACTGTTTCTACAATTGATAGACTTGAGCAAAATAGCGGCATGGTTCTGGATATTTCAAATACCACGCCGATATTTACCTGTTGTGACTGGGAAAACCAGGATAAAGTCCTTTCGGGATAGTCGGTGGTTGAGATCTATCCCAGAATCCCAAGTCAACACTCAACCTCTGAACCCAAGGCTGGTCTGTTGGTATTATATTATTATTGTTATTATTATTATTATCAGTGGCGTAATTAGGGGGGACTTCCGGGCTTAAGCCCCCCCCGAAATCTTACTTACTATAATAAAGTATATGAAATATCTTGCAGAATTTTCACATTTTCAGGTAAAGCCCTCCCCCCCTAAAGTTTGCAAAGCCCCTCCCGAAACAAAATCGTAAATACGCCACTTATTATTATAATAATATTTCAGGTTTATTCGTTTGTTTTAAGCGTTCCGACTATTGACTCAAGTCTCTTTAAACCACTGCTCTAGTCCCTGAATTCAAAGGACTATTCAAGAAATTACAACCATAGAAGTGTTAAGATAGTTATAAAATATATAAAACACGGTACATTTATCAAATGTCACATAATGAATTCTCTCTTGCTTTGCTAAGGTACATTACTGTATTATTATTAAAATCCGGGTTACGAATTTTTATGTAACTATATATATATATACAGTGGCGGATCCAGGATAAGATCAAGGGAGTGGCTAAACCATAGTTTGCCGCTTTATCCAGTGTAAAACAGGATTGAAGCCAATTTTGTCCAGTGTATACCTGAGCGTCGAGGGGGGGGCTATAGCCCCTATAGCCCCCTCCTTGGATCCGCGCATGTATATATATATATATATATATATATATATATATATATATATATATATATATATATATATAGCAACATAGTACATAAATATATAGAAAAAGACTGTAAAATATGTAATATTGTTGAAATATTTGATAGTACATATTTCAATTTTGGGGTACCAGAAATTTATGAAATTAGAAGCTCGTTTGCCCAGCGCTGCCAGCACATTTATCCCAATATTCTATTACATAGAAAAAAATAATTTGTATTGATTTGAACTCTTTAAAATCAACGATCTTTGGATTCGAAACTTCGGTAGTATCGGTCGTTTTCGATTATTTTTACATGTCATCTTTTCCCACATATTGTATGTAACAAGTTTGGTTAAAAGCACTCGAGGTGTCCTAGGATAGAACATAAAAACATACATAAATACACAAACACATATATATATATATACGTAAAACACAAACACATACAAATTATCGTAACCACTCTCTACTCTTTCCTGGCAACACTTGCTCCCTCCTCCAACACCCAAGCGGCAAATAGCCGCCTACATGTAAAGAGATCCATTGCTTGCAATGTCCCGCTTGGCTGTACGCGGCAATCTGCCGCGCCGCTTTCTAGCAGGGAGAGGCGGCTGTTTTTCCTCGCCGCGAAAATTTGCGGCGACCGCCGCGCATATATAAAAAGCTCCATTGCTTGCAATGTCTTTCTACCCTGCGCGGCAATTCGCCGCCGCCGCGCGCGGCAGTTCGCCGCCAAATGGGAAAGGGCTGTAAGAAGTCACATAACAAAGACTTTCCCTTAATCGAGTTATGACAGTGTTCAGTTCCTTCTTGTTTCACAAGAGTTTATTATCCTTCGCATTATCCTAGTCACAAATTCCCTATCTGCGTAGTCCGCTTCGAGGTACCCATCTCAACCATGATTCAGATTCATAGCCATCATTGTTATCATCACCATCATCACGGAAGTCTATTCCATTTGAGATTTCATAATCATCTTCCTCACTCACATTACTGCATTTTTGTGGGTCAGCAGAACAGGAACACATGTCTGTGCATGAAAGTTTATTTAGAGCATATTTGCATGGTGGAACACATTTTGATAGGGCACTTGAACATTTGAGGACTGAGTGAAGCTCTTCAGGTCCACAAGGAATGTCTCACGTTATTGGCTGTACTGCCCTTTCCTATTAATAATCCAACCCCAGTCAATCACTGTAGATAGTTCAGGATTCGCAATATGTGCTTTACGTCGTATTAGTTCTTAATAAATGTGCTCTTTTTATGGCCGGACGCAGAGTATCTTACGTTTTAAGCATGCATGATTCAACGACTTGCTTTTTAGTCAAAACCCACTACCACAATTCTTTCAGGGATGTTGTTTTCGGTATTCATAAGTATACAGAGCATATAAAAGCTTCCAGAACTCGGAACGTTTCTTCATTAAAGGTAGCTTTTCCCGGTGATGACAAAGCGTCAAGAACTGTTTCATCATTGTTCGTAAATATATTAAAGAAACTTGTTTGTTTTACCACAAAATGATCCGATAGTATCAGTCCCTGAGGGAGAATGCAGTCCAATCAAAATACCAGCTCGATTGTAAAATAACGCTTGATATACAATACCAACAGAAATCTCACGTGCTTTAGCTCCTGAGACAACAAACCAGGTGTCCTGTGGAAGTTAAGGGTAGAAATTCGTCGCCAGCACTAGGACATCAGAATCAGGAGAAAATATCTTTAGAGCGCCTGCTCCGTTTAAACTTGCGAAAAGTGCATGTAATACGACTTTTGTATCAGCCTCTTCTTGTGCTGTCACCAGATGTTTAACAAATCGGTTGGTAGCAAGATCCTGATTCCAATAGGATAAGAAAATATTTTTGTCATTATCCAATCTGGTTTTCACTAAAACAGTATTGGAAAACTCCGTTAGTTTGTCCTTGCCTTTTTTTACACGAGAAAGAAGTTTTTTAAGGGCATATATTTTATGTTTTTGTTGGATTCTGTCTTGTACATGAGAAAAACACTTCCTTGCTGTCTTCGATCCCTTAATTGCATATTTAGGACAATTATCTACATATGTGTCAAAGATACCACAAGTCTCAGAAAACTCACCATATTTTGAAAAAAATGCATAACTGATTTGTCAAATTACAAATTCTTCCCCTTTTCTACTTCCAATTTGTGGACCTCTGCCATTCCAAATACTGCGACTGAATATCTTTTTACTTCATCTTGGGTTGAACTAGCGTAACAACACAAGAGGAGGCTGATGCAAAAATCATATAATATGCATTTTTCGCAAGTTTAAACGGAGCAGGCACTCTAAGGATATTTTCTCCTGATACTGACGACCTAGTGCTGGCGACGAATTTCTACCCTCAACATCCACAGGACACCTGGTTTGTTGTCTCATGAGCTAAAACACGTGAGATTTCTATTGGTATGGTACACCACGCGCAGGCACGTAGCCAAGGGGTGGGTCCGGGTGGTCCGGACCCCACCTTCGAGAGCAGAAATAAAAAAAAATTAAGGAAGGACGAAACAAAAAGAGACAAGAAATAGGAAGAATCAGCGTTAAAAATAAAGATAACATATAAAAATACAAATATAAAGATAAAAATAAAGCTAAAAATAAAAATAATTTTTTATTATCGCTTCCCTTTAGTATCTAACATGTTATTTCAGAAACTGTTTTCTATTGCTCCTTTAACTTGTCATTTGGAACAGACAGAGTAATTGACGGAATAAGAAAAACAAAAAGTTATGGAACGCAGATATAAAATATTTTACAAGATATTATTGGATACGTACTTTTTAAAAAATAGTTGTCATAATGAAAGGAAAATAGTTATATTTGGATGAACAGAAGAAGAAACGTATATACTGTAATTTTTAAATTTTTTAAATAAATATTCTTTTATTCGAGACTTCTTCATAGTTTGTTACTAAAATACTTACTAACATGCATGGGCACCGATCCTGGGGGGCCAAGGGGGTCCGGCCCCCCAAAGGTCATGTGGGCCCCTTATTGTATTTATGAATATACAATATATTGGCATAATTTGAATGCAATTTGTTTCAAAATCCTCATATATGCCTTCTGCATCTGAATGGACCCCCCTACCAAATCTACAGGAAATCGGCGCCCTTGCTAACATGTCCTAATTTTAAAGTCTTAACAAACCAATATATGTTGCTAGTAAAATAGTTTAAATTGATCAAGCCCCTGGTGTGATAACCACAATATTTCATATCAAACTCCCCCCCCCCTTCCCCCAACACGAAATCCTGACTAAACGAACCAATATATGTTACCAGTAAAATAGTTTAGAATAATCGAACTCTGGTGTGATAACCACAGTATTTCATGTCTCGGACCCCCCTATTACGAAATCCTGGCTACATGCCTGCCAAGCGTTAGGTCACAACCGAACTGATATTTTGATTGCATTGCATTACATCAACTATTTATTGATTTTAGAAAGGTGTATGACTGGGTTAAGAGAGAAACATTATACAACGTTCTTACAGAGCTTGGAATACCGAGAAAGCTAATTAGATTAATTAAGATATGTTTAAATGAATCCCAAAGTAAAATGCGGGTAGGAAAATTTTTGTCCACGAGCTTTCACGTCGAAAATGGCCTGAAACAAGGAGATGCGTTGTCGCCATTATTATTTAACTTTGTTCTGGAATACGGTATAAGGAAAATCAAAGATAGCATCCAGGGCCTACACTTGAACGCTATTCACCAGATTATGGCATATGCTGATGATGTAAATTTAATAGGGGATGATAGGAGAACAATAGAAAAAATGCAGAGATCTTATTAAACGCTTGCAAGGACATGGGTTTAGAAGTAAATGCAGAGAAAACTAAATACATGGAAGTGCGTCGGGACCGTAATACAGCAAATAATACTTCTGATAAAGTGGATAGTTTCAAATATCTAGGGTCAATATTAACAGAGGAACATCATATTCACGAAGAAATTAAATGTCGACTAAAAACAGGGAATTCGTGTTACTATTCGGTTCAAAATCTCTTTTTGTCGCGAATTCTGTCAAGGAATTTGAAGCTTTAAAAATAAAAAAAAAAAAAAAACTATAATCATGCCTGTTGTTCTGTATGGTTGCGAAACATGGTCGCTCACTCTCAGGAAATAACATACACTGAAAGTATTTGAGAACAAGATCCTGAGGCGAATATTCGGACCCAAGAGGGACAGGAATCGGGAATGGCGGAAACTTCATAACGAGGAACTACATAAGTTATACGGTTTACCCAACCTTGTTAGGTTCGTCAAGTCTAGGAGGCTTAGGTGGGCAGGTCATGTAGCTAGAATGGAAGAAAGTAGAAACGCTTTCAAAGTCTTGACTGGAAGACCAATCGGAAAACGACCATTAGGAAGACCTAGGTGCAGATGGGAGGACAATATTAAGATGGATCTCGCAGAGATTGGAATACAAAGTAGAAACTGGATGCAGTTAGCTAAGGATAGAAGTCAGTGGAGAGCTTTTGTGAACGCGGCATAGAATCTCCGGGTTCAATAGGCCATAAAGAGAGAAAAAGAAAAGAGAGAGAGAGGGGGGAAACAGTTCTTGACGCTTTGTCATCACTGGGAAAAGATACCTTTAATGAAGAAACGTTCTGTGTTCTAGAAGCTTTTATATGCTCTGCATACTTAAGAATGCCGAAAACAACATCCCTGAAGAACTGTGGTGGTGGGTTTTGACTAAAAAGCAAGTAGTTGAATCATGCATGCTTAAAACATAAGATACTCTGCGTCCGGCCATAAAAAGAGCACATTTTTAAGCACAAATATGGCGTAAAGTACATATTGCGAATCCTGAACTACCTACAGTGACTAACGGGTTGGATTGTTAATGGAAAAGGGCAATACGAGCTAATAACGTGTGACATTAATTGTGGATCTGCATAGCTCCACTCACTAAAGATGATACCATAGCGGGACCAAGTACATTCATGTCCAAAATGATTGTCGCATATCTATAACTGTCTTCTTGTAAGAATATAATTTGATAATGATTTTCCAGGGTACTTTTAATACTGATGCTGTATGTATAATCGGAAAATGTATATTTGTGGTAAATTTCAAAGGAAAAGAATTATAACTACGAAAATGAGAAAGAGTAAAAGAAAATGTTGCTAAATGGACAAGAAAATTTTATTTTCGTTTTATTGTTCTTATTTACTGCTGTTTTGACATGAAATTTGCCACATACATCTCTTTGCCAATTATACACATACTAATATTATAAGAAATACCAGGCGGATTCGTTATAAAATTATATTCCTACAATAACATATTTATAGACATGCGACAATTATTTTGGACATGAGTGTACCTGGGGAAAACCTATATATCATCTGAAAGCTCTTGCCATGAGAAGTACGAAACCGTTTTCAAATCATGGGCAAACCCGCAAACTGACCCTATATGGGGGCCAGTTTTTTGGTGTTTGTGACCCATATATGGTATATTCGACAGAAATAAAAATTAATATTACGATGCATCACACATAAACCCCTGAGCCCATCATGTTCCTGTTTGGCTCACTGCTAGAACGTGACTCGGGTAAGGGTTTGATAATATCACTTTGTACTCAAACGTACTCATTTTGTCAGTGTTGCCAACGAATTGTAAATACAACATGGCAGATGGTTTCTGTACCACTCGATATATATCCATGAAAACGTGGCATACACATCATTCGTCACTAGAGAAAATATACTTTGGACATATTCCTCTTCCAAGGACACCAGTTCATGAGTGTTGCCAACTAAGTATAGAAATCAGAAATTGTAAAACAGGTTCCGTACGGCGAAACGTTTATACACCAAGCTTTGCGGAAACATCATACGAACTATAGCAAAGAGATGTTGAGTGTTGCCGTCTCCCAACCATTCTAGGTTGTCAGTGTTGCCAACAAGTATAAACATCACAATGTTCAAAATGGTGTGACTGCCATTCAAAGAATATATGACAAATATGACAGAAGCAGCATTGGACAATGGAAAACGTAGTATATGTCTCCGTCTCCCAAGCATTCCAGTGTGGCAGTGTTGCCAACCAATGCGAACATTCAAGATTTTCGCATGAAGTCTACTGCATTGGCAAACATATAATAACTGACAACATGGGTGCTTGTGGGTTCACTAACATACTACAAACCTAGTATGGGCCATAGTCTAATTATATCCGCCAGACTGATGTGCTTGGGAGATGGGGACACTCTCCATTGTTCAATGCTGCTTCTATCACTTTTTTCATATATTCGTTCAATGACATTCACGCCATTTTCAACATTGTGATGTTTACACTTGTTGGTAACATTGACAACCTAGAATGGTTGGGAGACGGCCACACTCAACATATTTTTGCTATAGTTCGTATGATGTTGATGCAAAGCTTGGTGTATAAACGTCTCATCGTACAGAACCTGTTTTACAATTTCTTATTATTATACTTGGTTGGCAACGCTGACAAACTGGGGTGCTTGGGAGAGGAATATGTCTGAAATATATTTTCTCTAGTGACGAATGATATTCATGCCGCGTTTTAATGGATATACATCTAGTGGTACAGAAATCATCTTCCACGTTGAATTTACAATTCGTTGGCAACACTGAAGAAATGAGTACGTTTGGGTGCAAAGTGATATTATCACACCCTTACTCGAGTCACGTTCTAGCAGTGAGCCAAATAGGAACATGATGGGCTCAGGGGCTTATGTGTGATGTATCAAAACATTTATTTTTATTTCTATCGAATATACAATACATAGGGTCACAAACATTAACAAACTGGCCTCATATAGGGTCACTTTGCGGGTTTGGCCGTGATTTGAAAAACGTTGCGTACTTCTCATGGCAAGAGCTTCCAGACGATATATAGGTTTTCCCCAGGTACTTGGTCCCGGAATGGAATCATCCCTAATCAGTCGTGATATGTTCAAGTGCCCTATCAAAATGTGTTCCACCGTGCAAATATGCTCTAAATAAAAATGTGTTCCTGTCCTGCTGATCCACAAAAATGCAGTAATATGAGTGAGGAAGATGATTATGAAATCTCAAATGGAATAGACTTCCGTGATGATGGTGATGATAACAATGATGGCTATGAATTTGAATCATGGTTGAGATGGGTACCTCGAAGCTAGGGATGGCCAAATTTTTCCGGAATCCGGATTCCGGAAATTTTGTTTTCCGGAATCGGAAAATTTACTTTCCGGAATCGGAAAATTTACTTTCCGGAATTCGGAAAAATTCCGGAATTCAGAAAAATTCCGGAATTCGGAAAAATTCCGGATTTCAGAAAAATTCCGGATTTCAGAAAAATTCCGTATTTCGGAAAAATTCCGGAATTCAGAAAAAATCCGGAATTCGGAAAAATTCCGGATTTCGGAAAAATTCCGACATTCGGAAAAAATCCGGAATTTAGAAAAAATCGGAAATTTTCCGAGATCCGGAATTTTTCCGATTTTACTTCCCGGATTCCGGAAAGTAAAAATTCTGGAATTGGCCATCCTTAGCTAGTAGCTGTTAAAAGAGAAACACAATAATGAATAGGCTATATATACTGTATTAATTTATTGTAGTTGGATATGTCTTTATCATTTACGTAGGCAATTGCTACTGCAGTTATTTACTACTTTATGAGAAAGGTCTTATTTTCACACACAAAAAAGTCGCCGGTATGTCTCAAACATTATCGCGTTCCCACCTGCAGCTGCTCCAAAGCACTGCAAACTACTTTTTAACCAGACGAAAGGCAGTGAAGGAAAATAAATCTCAACAAATATTCTAATAACAGTCGCTTATTGTCAACATACCTACAGGGAGCGCAGAAAGTGTTCGCACACCGTGCATACTTTATATTGAAAACAGCTAGCATGAGAACGGGAGGTGGAAAATATATATATAACCAGAATTAAGACTACACATTCATACATTTTATTTCTATATACAAGAGAAAGGCCAAACAAACACAATCACTGTTTTGTTCAGAAGAAAAGAGAGAATTCCTTTTTTGTAAACGCAAAAAGTCACCGTACACTTATGCTTGAATTAATCCTTATAAAGTATATTACGTTATTTAATATTTTGTGAGATTACCCTGTGCGTTAATGATTGTCTGTAGTCTTCATGGCATTGATTTTACCTGTAGTAGTTCGTAGTTCTGTAGTTTCGGGACTGATTATGTCCCATTCTTCTTGAATAGCTTTTCTTAGGCCTTCTTTAGTAGACAAGCTGTGCCTTCTGATTCTTGTCTCCAGAACAGATCATAGATGTTCTATGGGGTTCATGTCTGGGGATTGGGGAGGTGTGCGAAGCTGTTTCAAGGTATTATAGAGTCAGGGGCGGATCCAGAGGGGGGCGATCACCCCACCCCCCACAAGAGGAAACTCTTATTTTATATATAAATAAACCCATCCATAACAAGTTTGGAGCTCTTAAAAGTAGCAGTATTACCGCCGACTGCCCCCCCCCCCCAGAAGTCCGTCCTGGATCCGCCCCTGGCAAACCTTGCAGACAGGCCTTGTTCAACAGTACAAACAATAATTGCGATGTATAATGTTTCTATCACTGTGCGAAACCATAAAAAAAAATAATAATAATAAAAATAATAATAATAAAAAAAAAAAAGAACTGAAAGACCAAGAGTGTTGAGTGAACAAGTTAAACGTTACATTATTAGGGAAAGAAAAAAGGTTCCAAAAAGTAGTGCTGTGCAATTGGCAACGGATCTGGAAACACGCGGTGGCGGAATATTTGCAGGGTATCATGGTCGGATAGCCAGGAAAATGTTCTGGGTGAACAAGACAAATCGTATAAAGAGACTCAAGTTTGAAAAAGAGTATAAAGATAAGGGATCAGGCTTCTTTCTAGAATAGGGCCATATTTTCGGACGAAAATAAATTTAATTTTATCGAGTCCAATGGGAGGCGTATGGTATGGCGCAAGGTGAATACAGAGATGAATCCTCAAAATCTCGTCCCTAAAGTAGGCTAAGACATGGAGGAGGGTCCGTGCTCGTCTGGGGTTGTATGAGTGCCTCAGGAGTGGGTCGTCTCCACCTTATCGATGGAGTGATGATCCACAAAGTGTATATTAACATATTAAAGGAATATCTCCATACTAGTGCCAAAAGATGGTTCTTGAAAACAATTTATTGTTCAGCAAGACAACGACTCCAAACATACAGCGGAAAATACTCGGTTGTGGCTACTCTACACAGGGGCGGATCCAGGACGGATTTCTGGGGAAGGGGCGGTCGGCAGTAATACTGCTACTTTTAAGAGCTCCAAACTTGTTATGGATGGGTTTATTTATATATAAAATAAGAAAGTTTCCTCTTGTGGGGGGGGGGGCGATGGCCCCGATCGCCCCCCTCTGGATCTGCCCCTGAGGTTTGCTACCTTTCTCAAAGACTTACCCTTCTTATGCACTTTAATAATTACTTTTCTTGTCTCCTCATTTGTTTCTGTTCGGTTGCTTCCCATTTCGACAGCCCACCGTGCAGTTTTTTCACTCCTATTCACAACTAAACTCATTCTGTTACTCGTCATGCTATACAGAGGTGTATACTCAGGTGAATACTAGTGAACCCCAGTTGTGGTATCTTTGTTTCGTATTCGTACGTCAGGTGTACGATCACTTTTTGCGTCTACTCTATACATTTTCTACGGAATTTATTTACTTTCTGACCATTAAACTTGTCTTTGTGGTTCTTTATTGATATATTCATAAAGCTTAGTTTTCATTATTCATATTGTGTGTGTTATTACACTTCTTAAATTTTCTGTTTCTTTTCGCAGGCATTCTCGTTTCAATAGCATAGGTGTACGAACACTTTCTGCGCTCACTGTATGTACAGTAAATACAAATTTATAATTTTTGACTTTACGAAGTATACAATGTCATTGTTCAATAATTAACATAAGCAGGCATTCATTAATTTATATTAATATAATAGTTAACAAAACTAATAAGCGGGTGATTGATGACTCAGTGGTAGAGTTTTCATCTATGGTATTCTAACCCAGGACATGTGGGTTTCAGATGGCTAATTTTGTGTTCGAAAATTTTCCCGGTGGTACTCTTGGTTCCCTTTCTTATATTTGTTCCATCATCACTCATTAACGAATTTAGTTTATCAAAACTCTATAGTCATATATTCATTCTGTCCGTCAGTGAAACAAACAGTCTCAAGAACTATCTGATGGATTACCAATCAATTTTGGCCATGATGTACAGAGTCAATAGTTAAGAATCGAGTTCCCTGATGAATGTAATATTCAAACCGGAAGCGGTACAAATCAACCACTTCCGGTTCTAACGTTAATCATTATATAGTAAATATGGTAATAGATAGCGAGAAGCGGTTTCCAGTAATCGACATATATAACATTCATGTAGATAGAATGTTACCCAGTTTGTGTATCTGCTGAAAATAATGAGCTTAGGTATTTAGAGAGCATTTTCCGCTTTAGAAAATGTGTGCTTGGTAAAGAATGTAGAGAATTAGCTGAGTCAGGCACGTAGCTAGAATATGGTAATAGGAAGTGGGGGGGGATCTGTCACGAAATACTGTGGTTATTTACCAGGGGTTCAATCATTCTAAACTATTTTATTGGCAACATATATTGGTTCGTTTAGCCAAGATTTCTAATGGATGCATGATATGAAACACTGTGGATACACACCAGAGGCTCGATCAATCTAAATATTTTACTGACAACATACCCATATTGATTGGTTAGGACAATAAAATGAGGATATATTAGTAAGTATTTTAATAAGAAGCTATGAAGAAATCTCGAGTAAAAGAATATAAAAAAAGTATTGAAAAAGATATCGTCTTCCGAGGTCATTCGAACGGTGTCGAGAATTTTGCGTCTGGGAAATTTGCGCCCTACCTCAAGAACAGGGAAAATTGCGCCTGCGATGTACCTCCACCGGGAAGTTTGAGCCCTGCGAAATAAAAGAAACGATTGGAGCTTACGCATTTCCTCGGAGGGGCTGACATTACAGCATAAACAATCCTCCCCCCACAACCATGCCATTTGTCATTTATTTTCATTGTAGCTATATAAGGGAAGAATAAACTTCAATATAAGCCAAAAGAACACAACGGATCAACGCAATCACTGCTTCTTCCAGAGATGATTTTGGGGGAACACTGGCCTCCCCAGAGCTCTCAGAGTGCCCCCTCGGAGGAGACCAAAATAATACGTCTATAATATAATAATAAATAGAATAGTACCAACAGTGACCCCCCTCCGGAATACTAAATGTGCCCCCCGGAACATTTTTCCTGAAAGAACGACTGAACGCAATTGTGTGTTTGAAGTGTAATTCCAGCAAGTAAACACACTGTACATAGTTTTCTTGATAATATTACTGAACTGATTTTACATTCACTTTACATTTTCTTTTCTATATTTTGTGTCCTGAAAAGCCAAACAACTCGCAAGGATTGTGAACAGAGATATCTGGGTAGAGCCAAACAGCCTTTTGTAGATTAAATTATACTCTTTGATTATATTAATAAATAATTATATATCAGTCATTTATACTTTTATTGTAAATTTTGTAGTATAATGAAAAATTGTATTTGTATGGATTGCCCTTTAGTGAACTAAAATTGTATTTTTTTCATTTGTTCGGAATATTATAACGGATGGAGTAACTCACTGAGACGATGAGAGGCAAGCCTAGTTCAAGTGCGAGTGGAAGTTACTTTACACAATACAATAATAAGTTGAATTGTAGGGCGCTAACATCCCAGTGCAAATATATAGCCGGCGCATTTTCCCCTCTTTTTGGGGTAGAGCGCAAACATCCCAGTGCAAATATATTGCGAGCGCATTTTTTCCTATTTTTGTGGTAGGGCGCAAAATTCTCGCATTCAAGGAAAATATAATGTCCGTGAAGTTGACAAGCCACTTATGTCAGACTCCAATTTCGACTTTAAACGTAGCTAGTGCTACGTTAGTGTTCGATAGTGACGCAAATCGTTAGTACTCCAACTGCATGCCAACACGCCCACTTCTAAGAATCATCTCAAAAATGAGGTTAACCGTTAGAGCAAGTAAGTGCTCATTGGTGCCATTAACATTAACGTTAAAGCCTCCATCGTACGGCCCTTTGAGTAATAATAACACCACGTTTTTTGCTAGTCTCAATGCGTCCCTATATTCTCGCGAACATTCTGACGTGCCCAAGTTAGTTACTTTTTCTTTTTGGGGGGGGGGGGGACTATTGTTTATCTGTTATTGTTTATTGTTTATTGCTAGTCTGCAGAGTAGTCCTTACATTAATATGCCATTGTCCTTGATAATCATTGCGTATTTACAAGCAATTTGTTATTACTGTTAGAAGATATCAAAAAACAACAGATAAAATCTACTACTTAACGGTTCATATTTTTCTTTTACAGTACATAAACGATTAATAATAATAATAATAATAATAATAATAATAATAATAATAATAATAATAATAATAATAATAATAATAAGACTATTCCAGCATAAAAGTTATCAATTGCATCACACTGGCAACAAGCGACGCATATTTTAACTTCATAAAATATCGTTTCTCACGATTTTCTGGAAAACTACGTATGATAACATCTTCATTATGTCAAGTTGTTTATCTCAGTGTGATATGTGTCTTACCTCTGGACAATATCACAGTAAAACAAAAATTAAATATTAGGAGTACATCGTACTTTTGGACTACATCTCATTAACCATGGGAAGATTGAGTAGTGTATACTTTAGGATGTAAGTTTCAGCTTAACTTGCATCATACATTCTTAGGATTACAAAAAGGAAATTTGTTCGTTTGTATTTGAACAAAATTCTTAGGATTACAAAAAGAAAAAATAATTTTTCCGAATTCCGGAATTTTTCCGAAATCCGGATTTTTTCCGAATTTCGGATTTTTTCCGAAATCCGGATTTTTTCCGAATTCCGGATTTTTTTCCGAAATCCGGATTTTTTCGGAATTCCGGATTTTTTCCGAAATCCAGAATTTTCCCGAATTCCGGATTTTTTCTGAATTCCGGATTTTTTCCGAAATCCGGAATTTTTCCGAATTCCGGAATTTTCCGATTTTACTTTCCGGATTCCGGAAAGTAAAAATTCCGGAATTGGCCATCCCTACTCGAAGCCGACTACGCAGATAGGGAATTTGTGACTAGGATAATGCGAAGGATAATAAACTCTTGTGAAACAAGAAGGAACTGAACACTGTCATCACTCGATTAAGGGAAAGTCTTTGTTATGTGACTTCTTACTCTATTCTTTCCTGAACCAGTCCGTCCGTCTTTCGGCCTAGTGCCGATGGGTTGAACAGCGTAAAATCTCTGTGACGTGAAGGATGGAAATCAGGAAGTGTTTGTGTGTTTCCTTTGTCCCTTTTAACCATTTCTTGTTTTTTCTTAGTGCATTCTAAATGTGATGACATGATGTCGTGTAATGTACATTAAAATATTAACTACTGTTATAAAGATTGAGGTAAGAAGGACAACTTCGGATTCTGGAAGTGCCCTAATGATTAACGTGTGAATCCACACCAGAGGAAGAGTATCTTTTACTTTTTAGTAAATGAATATAATAAGAAAACACATGACTGGAACTTATTCTATCATAATAATATATATTTCTTAAATACTTATGAACATACACAGAATTTGTATTAACATGGATCACATAATATAATAAATTGCATGAATAGGTGTAATGATAACTAAAAAGTATCAATTCCTTCTCTTGAGTGAAATATTAGATTTTGCATACTGTTCTTTTCCTTGTTTTATAGAACAACGGTTTTGAAAATTAAAAAAAAAAAAAATCATTATTTCATGCTTCTTTTATAAATTTAGCTATTTTGCATAACTAAATAATACAAAAATTATTTTGTTAAATGAAATATTTTTTCGTAAGAAGAGTTTTTTTTTTTTTTAAATTTTAACCAAAACGGCTACATTTACGTACGTAAAAGGTGCTAATAATATAATGTGTAGAACGTACTTAGACTTTCTTAAAATAAATAAATAAATAAATAAATAAATAAATAAATAAAATCGAAGGATTAGGAGCGAAGTTATAAGGGGTTAAGCGAGCGGTGACTCATCATTTTTCCCAACCCCCTTACCCTTCCCAGTCGCGGGTCTGACACGTCCACCATCACTTTTCTCATTCCCTATGTTACAAAGAACAAAAATATACCATCCACAAAGCTCTGCCATTAAATTGCAAACGGGATGAAAAAGATAACCACTAGAAAACTGACTACTTGGCGGTATTTTTTTTTTTATTGTAAAACTGACGTTACGTACACTCATGTCCAAAATTATTGTCGCATGTATATAAATATGTTGTTGTAGGAATATAATTTGATAATGAATTCGCCCGGTATTTCTTATAATGTTAGTATGTGTATAATCTACAAAGCCATGTATGTGGCAAATTTCATGTAAAAGAGCAGTAAACAAGAACAATAAAGCGAAAATAAAACTTTCTTGTCCATTTCCCAACATTTTGTTTTACTCACTCTAATTTTCATATTTGTAATTCTTTTCCTATGAAATTTACCACAAATATACATTTCCCGATTATACACATAGTATCAGTATTAAAAGTACTCTGTAAAATTATTATCAAATTATATTCTTACAAGACGACAGCTATAGATATGCGACAATAATTTTGGATATGAGTGTACATCAATAAGGGGTCTTTTAGGACTACTTTGTAACAGATTTATCAAAGAATTGAAAGAATAGAAAACTAGGTAAATAATGGGTTAAACTTCTTGATCAACAATTAGATTAATACCTTTCTCAATTAAGGAAGTATCATATATATATATATATTCTACAATACCGTGAATTGGACTACGGAGAGATGGAGCCGTTAAAAGTTTGGTATCCAACTATTCTAACCAGTGCATGCAACACCAAGTGCACTGCGATATTTGAATTATCTGAATTCTTCCCGAATGCAGATGAGCAAAATAATACGGTATTCCACGCCACCTATCAAGAGTCGAGGGGACGTTTAATACAAACGATTGGTAGTTTTCCGTAGATTTATTCTAGGATAAAATGGGTTGCTCCACATTGAAGAAACTTCACTGACACTATGTTTCCATCTATCATGAATTGAAGATAAGTATTTCCAATAAAATTTACTTATTTCTCCCATAGAATCCGAATCCGCAATAAAAATAAGGGTTTCACTTTAAATTTGAAAAAGTTGTTCCTTGCCCCGTCCCCTCGGGCGGGCTAATTGCTAATTTTATCACAGGTGAATTTCCCCCTCCATTTTTTTTTTCTGATGCTCATTTCTCCAAATATGTGATAGATAGTCTCAGACTTTCACTTCTCCTCTTCAACATCTATATAGAATAGGCTATGGAAGAATTCTTTGATAAAAACGAGAAAGGCGTAAAAGTAAATAGCCAGGTTTTCAGCACAATAAGATTCGCTGATGACATAGTACTGACAGCGGAGAGCAGAAAGCACTTGCAGGAATCATTTTCAAGAATCAGTTTCAAACTTGAACGACCAACTGGAAAAAACATGCAAAATGAAGATAAATAAGAAAACAAAAGTGATAAATAGTAGGGTAAAATTAGAAGTTGACTCGGAACTAAATACTATTGAAATAATCTTTGGGATATGAGATCAGGTAGGTATGAGTGAATTAACCAGTGAATGCTAAAATCTGGAAGTTTGCGAAATTCAAGAAATTCCAGGTTGAAGTTGTAACTCAAAATTGTGTTTTGAAACAAATGCTGCTATTGAAGTAATATCAGTTAGTACACACAAAAGTTGTTGTATGCATGCAGTGCAATATATCTTTCGTTCGTAATAAGACAGTGGCAATTTATAGTAAAAATATGTTGAAATTTCAATACTGGTACAGATGGTTATACACAGGGTAACTCAAAAGCCCAGCACGATAAGACAAATGGGTAAAATATGCATCTGAGGCGCGTGGTAAACATGGATGAGAATAAAAGTTCAATATTTTCAAACGTGGTTTTCAATTTTGTGAAAAGAAAGTCTCCCCAACGCTTTCAACGTATTGCCCCTGACTCAACTTTAAAAATTCGAAATGTTGTTTTCTGACTCCTTACTATAAAAATAATTAAAATCTATCTGTATGAATTTCCATTTCAATGTAATTTATATTAAGTAGCCATTTTCTACGCTGCATGAATTCTTTATTATTTTATTTAAACACAAAATACTTCTTTGAATTCTCTTATGACTTTATGTTTCCTTAATTTCACTATTTAAATTTCTTGTTTCTGAGCCTTGTATGCAAGTAACTGCAACCCAATGATCAGTTATTATTTATTTTGTTTGTGAAGTTATTTTCTATATGCTGTCTTGATTGCATTCCTTGCCAGTATTTATTTCTCCTTCACCTCCGTACATTCAAGTCGTAGTGACGCGTTCTGTGTTTGGCTCACTAATAAAACAAATTTTGATCACTTTTCTTCGTAGACGCTTCTAAGTTTGTGTATTTACTTTAATATAAGCACTGCTCTTTTATGAATTCTTGTTGTTACACCACATATTTCTTTGCATTATATATGCATTCACACACGACCCCCTACGATCCTTGCGGATTCGTTCACGAATTCAGAGTTTACGGTACGCACACTTCAGTGCTCCGGTATATAGACGCACATTAGCACAATGTTTGTGAATTTAAGGACATTTTTTTTTTTCTTTTTGAAGCTTTCTTCGCAATATGAATCGTCTACGGAAATTTTTATGCTTTCACGGCCGTTAGTACAGCCATCGCCGTAGCAGTATAGACATGCAGAAATAAACTTTAATCTGTTTTCCGCAGGAGCAGCTCGTGTTACTACATTTTCTTCCTAGTGTTTTTCACAGACAACGTACAATTTTTAAGATGGAATCAGACGCTGGAGGTTCATCAGTAGTTTCCGTATAAAGCTGCTGACCTTTGAGTACCGTACCCCAATCAAGAGGATCCATTTCTGTCGTTGATAAAGTTTTTCATTGCTGTACTTGCATGTAAGTTCTTAACGAATGAAAATGCAGGGCTCGGGGTGGGAGCTACTCGGAAACTGTCCCGACGCTATTGCTGTGAATCGAATGTAGGTTGGGTAAAGAACTAGAGGGATATCGTCAGTTTGTGTACCGCCATACAAAATGACGAGAAATTGCTTGCCTGCTTTTAAGACTGAATACAGTGACGAATTACCTGAAAGAAATACTGTACTTCTGTACATTCTTGAGAGGTTACGTTCTTTTCAACTGTCTTCAGAACTTTTGCATTTCCTTGGTTGTGGGGTGCTGACATTGTTAGGCCCGCTAACTGCATGAATGAACAGGAGATGCTTGCAAACTAGTGGTCCAATGTGACGCTTGATACTTCTGACATCATCGAGTCATTTCTGCTCATGTCTCTTTCCCTTTGCAAGTGATTTCATGAAAATTTTACCACTGAATCATCAGCGTGATGCAGCACCATCGCCAGTACATCTGTGTCATAAGCCACATCTGTAACTTGTTCTTCGTACGAGCCATGCTAATTGCACTCTAAATAATTAACGTGTCATCATCATTCTGTGCTCTGTAGATGATGGGGCCATTTGATCTCAACTCTGTAGACAACAAACCTATTAGATGATTAATGTTCTTTTCATTTGAGAGAAACGCATGTTTGTTTTCGTATGCTGGTGCGCTCAATGAAATTTTCACACCGGGTGCTAAAGGATGAATTCTTCGGCGTTGATGCTCATGGTCTTTGATGGAGGGTAACAGTCAAATACTACTATGCATGAAACATGAAAATGCTGACAGAAAAATTTTGCAGTATGACTGAAGCACATCCATCCATAAATGGAGTTTAGATCATACTACGTGTCGAAGCAACATCCATCAAAAATAACGAATGACTCTGATAGCTCAGGTTCCTCAGATGCCTGCGGTATAAGGCTTTCAAATACTTTCATAAGTGAATGAATTAGTGCAGTATTTGGTGGTGTGGGACTGAGTTCATGTGCAAAATACTGGGATGATGTG
Organism: Thermobia domestica; assembly: GCF_964235325.1. Classification (NCBI taxonomy): domain Eukaryota; kingdom Metazoa; phylum Arthropoda; class Insecta; order Zygentoma; family Lepismatidae; genus Thermobia; species Thermobia domestica. Next base: position 99,662,779 of record NC_137471.1, read on the forward strand.
TGCTCGAGCTCAACGAGCCCAGCAAGTCGCCAGAAGAGAGTTGACTTGTCGAAATAGTGAATACTATTACCAATGTGAACTCCTTTTCCTACATGCTGTGATGCTTTTGCTTGGCCAGTCTTCAATATAACGGCATTCCAAGGTTTGTCATCCAACGTCTGTTGTATTCCATTACCAACAACGTCTACATCTTCACAGTTCACTCTGTCACCAACTCCTGCTATAACGCCAGTGGCTATATTACGCAACGATGAGTCGTACGCTGAAAAAGGTTTATGTTTATTCAGCCATTGTATTATAAGTCTTCGATCACTCCGGTCCCTCTTCATACGTGATGAAAATAGTTCACAATGTTGTGCACTCTGTTGGCGTTTAGTTCCAGTTAAAGATCTCAAAATATATCTATTATCTGTCAGGAAAGTAAATGTACACCTGTTTTTCGAGTCTGGCATTCCTGCTCTCCATCCGTGGAGAGTATGAGAATTAAATCAATCAAATGTTTACTGAGGGGAAAAAGAAAAGTTTAATCTGAATAAGACATTGCAGAGGGACACAAGCTGTGAATATGAATAGTGCATAGTTAAAATAAAGGACGACACCGAAAGAGAAAGCCACAAACAGCTGTTAAACTTAGAAAAAAGAGTAAAAATTGTTGAAGTGGGAACATAAAACACAAACACAACAAATACGCCGAAAACTAAATGTTCACCATGCCATGATCTTAGTGTAGTGGTTAAGGTGCTGGCTTACAAATGCAAAGGTCGCCAGTTCGAATCTTCGGTGAGGACATTTTTAAAATTTTTTTTGTTTATAATACATGCAGCTCATGAGAGATGGTAAAAGAGGTCGTATTTAGTCTTTCGTAGCAATTATTATTGGTAAGGTTTAGTACTGATAATACTTTTTGTCTTTGCGTATTGCTTTTATTCTTTTTATCATTTCAAAAGAGAAAAATATCCGAACAAACGCCACCAAAATTCCTCATATTTTGAATGTAAACGCCATTTGCAATTAGTAAAGAATAAAAATTGAACGTTCCGATGTAGCTGCAAAAAGTAAAAAGAAAAACATGGAAGTAGACCATACTCATGGTTATTAAAAATACAATTTCTACATGCCTTACACCTCCCGACCACGTTTCTACGTTAGCAAGTAAGAGGTTTGTGTTTAGGTTAGGCTGGTCAATACGTTTTGCAAAGGGGCTCGGTTTAGCTCTGACGCACCACAGGTGCGAGAAGGGAGCAAAACACTTTTTCTCTCTCCCTCTGTGTGTCTGTTTATCTATCTATCTGTATATATATAACGCTATTTGTGAATGCCATAACCACCCTAATTTTCAGCGGATTGAGATAAAACTTGGCACAAACATTAATTGTTGAAATATCTTCAGTTCGTTAACCAGAATAATCAGACGAAAGTGTTCAAAATGGCGGCCCTTTAAACTCTTAAAAACTTCGCCAAATTTCGCCCATAAATGGGTGTTCAGAAAGTTTGAATAACTTTTCCTCTTTTACTGAAATATTTGTGTGCAGAGACTTATTGAAATATTGGACCCGATTAATCGCATAAAGAGTGTTCATGCCCTTTACGCTACGGTCAGGCTTTTTTTTTTTTTTTTGCAGGAGGGGGTTATTTTCGTATCGGAACAAGATGATTGCTAGTGATGATATGAAATTACACATTGAAAGTGAAGTAACTTGTGAAACGTGTTATTTGAAAGAATAATATAATAAATGTGCTTTCTTCTAACACAGAGAACTGTAAATCATGTAATTCGAGTTCGGGAGCCTGAATGGCGAGGAGTGTTATTTGATTTGCTTTTTAGTAACACATTGCATTGTAAATAAAGGTAGGCAACATTAGTGGTAAGTAAAACAATAATAATAATAATAATAATAATAATAATAATAATAATAATAATAATAATAATAATAATAATAATAATAATAATAATAATAATAATAATAATAATAATAAAAATAATAGGTGTTGTTTGTGGCAAGGCAATATCTTCCTCAATTCTTCTTCAAACGTTATAATTGTAACGCCATATCTCCCTTACAAACAAAATATTAGCAATTTATATCGAGAGAACGGGAAACTGTTGAGTGATGGGAGCACCGTTAGACAGTATGCACTCATAGTACTCAGAAAAATAAGCGATTTCAATGAAAAATGAACGAAGAGTCATTGCCGTGGGTAGTCATGGAGCCAAGCAGAGACCTCTTTAGGCAAACTGTCGATAACTTATATCGAGAGAACAGGAGGTGATAGTGAGATGGGAGCAACGTTGGACACCGTGGACCCAAAAGGCGCATCGAAAAAATTAGGGGGGGGGGGCGGGCACCAGCCAGCCTTACTTATTTCCACATAATAATATAAAATTATATTGTCGAAATACACACACGAGTTAGCTAGTAATATTTCATATTATTATTATTATTATTATTATTATTATTATTATTACCGACAGTGTCTTCTCATTATGTGTGCATGTTTGACATGAAGCCAAAGAGAAGATCCATCATTCGTAGAAAGAATAAGAATAGCCAGTTACTTTAATTGTGAACGACGGCGAAAAATACGAAAAGAGTGCCCTTAGCGAAAAGAAACAATACTTTCTCTCAATTGGATAAAAAATAAAGCCGAGATAGATTCGAACTCGCATGGACGGTGCGAACAGCCAGTTCATTGTCCACTTTTTTTTTCTTTTAACTGACTCACCGAACGTGTTTCAGTAACTTACTTATTGCTAATTTTACTTGCTTCACTCGTTTAACTTGCTTTTTGTAATAACTTATAACGACAGTGACACGAACACAGAAACATCGAGGACAGTTAAAAATCATAGATGCTCTCCCGCCGAGAATCGAACCCGGGACACCATACACCAAAGGCGCACGTGCTAGCCACTAGACCAGCGGGCAGGGCACTGCTCACTCTCTGTGTCGTTAGGGATTACGCCCACTGTATTGCAAGCTATCACTTCTGTGGGTTGTATACTATGATCACATGTTTCTTCTTTGCTGGAAGAGTTAAACCTACATTCTATGTAATACATGAGGTATTTAGACCTACATCATCTTCATATAATGTAATAAAAGTGTAATGCTGGGAATAAGAAAAAGAACATTCCTTGGACAAAACGGAAACTATTGGCATCAGAAATATTTATCTACGAGGCGTGCGCAGTAGTATATTTCAGAATAGTTACTGTTTAGTTCAGTAAACGAAGAAAGGGGTATAAAAACGAAAATATGTCGAGTCAACGAGATCGACCAGAGTAGACAGAGGCGAAAGCAGATGTGTAGTAATACAACAACTTCGTTAAATTGATAATTGGTTCTTTATTCTGTAGTAGATCGTATCACAACTTTACGGGAGAGCAGAGAAAGACTTACTAACGCTGTCATATAGTAAGCTTTAGTAACAAGATTATACAGACACAAACGGATGTAACTGTGAGTACTACAACTTGGATTTAACAAAAGCCGTTTAGATTTTCAGTGGTTTGCATGGTTGTATAAGACACAAAAACTTAAGACACAATACAATTCTTCATACCTCAGCTTCCAGTAACTAGATACATGCAATTTCTGGATAGATACTGAAACTGCTGTCGGATTTTAATACATGACGTATTGCGGGATACAAAATGCTTTGCATTACTTGTTTGTTTGTAGACAGCTACTAGCTTAGTGTTCTGAAAGGTTGTGTATAAACTAGGGATAGCCAATTCCGGAATTATTACTTTCCGGACTCCCGAAGGTAAAACCGGACAAATTGCGGAATTCGGAAAATTCCGATTTTGGAATAATTCCGGAATTCGGAAAAATCCGGAATTTAGAAATTTCTGATTTCGTTTACATTCAGGAATTCGGAGCAATCCGGATTTTTCGAAATCCGGAGTTTTTCTCAATTCCGGAATTTTCTAAATTCCGGATTCTTCCCGAGTTCCGGAATTCTTCTGAATTATGGAGTTTAACTGAATTCCATAATTTTCCGAAATCTGGAAAGTGATAGTTCCGCTTCCAAGAAATGAATTTATTTTGGTTAATATGAATCGTGGTGGAAATAAGTCTTTGACCAGGTAATGGCGACTCCTTTGAAAGAAATAGAGAGTATGAGAATTCAATCTGTAATATTTGTAGTTTCGTGTGGAGAAAATATAAACTTGTGAACCAACGGTTTAAGGAAAACTTAAGTTATTAATGTAAACTTTTCGGACATCATAAAATAAATACGAAAGACATTTTGAATCGAAAAAATATAACATACAAGTTTGCAAGCGGAGACAAAGAAACCTAACGTAACCAGACTAAAGACGAATCGTTTACCGCGTAGCGATCAAGGTCAAGCTGTTTTCCAGGGCGAGTTTCGAGTTGAGTCGAGTTTGATAATGGCTCGCTCGCTCGTTCAGCTCGTTTTAACTCTTTTTTAAATAATGGCCTGATTAGACTGGAAAGCGAAAGCCATGAGAAATGTAAGCACTAATGTGGAATACTTTTTAGTGCTGCTCACGACAGGGGTGCGTCTCGTCTCGTAATTTTAGTGCATCTCGTGGGGCAATTTTTGTGTATCTCGTCTCGTCTAGATAACGAGAAGACAAGGGTTTTTTTTTATTATTACGAGACAGCCTCAAATGTCGTAATCAGCAATATAAGTATATACTGTTGTTCTTAAAATCAAGGCTGAGACCTGCACTGTCGAATTTTTGAGCCCAAGCAAAAGACCAACTCGGGTAGCTATATCAACCGGCTCTGCTCGTATCAACTGAGCGAACAGCTCGAGTCGGCTCGGTTGGGATGACCCGATGACCCGAGCCGGCTCAGTTGGAACGAGCCATCGACTCAGCTCAATTGAGCCGATGGCTCGAGCTTTCTCGGTTGGGATGGGTCCCCTACTCGGCTTATGTGAACCGGTTCAAGCCAGCTAAGTTAAAATTAGTCCATCGGCACGTTTCGATTCAGCTCAACTAAGCCGATGGCTCAAATCGGCTCGGTTGGGTGAGCTGTTGGCTCGGATCACTTTTTGGTTCGGTTCAATAGTGAATGAGCTGTAAGCCGAGCCGTTCGAGCCGTTGAAAGGTCTAAACCCGGTCCCAGCTGTTTTGAACATGTTTGGCTGAAGCCTATAACTTTTAACAATTTTTGGCTCGAGCCCGAAAACTTGCCCCTTCGGAACTCAAACCCAGAACGTGACCGATGTCCTTCCCTCATGAAGACTTCTCGACGACCGAGATCGACAGTCAATTAGCTTTTACTATTCAGATACAAACCGTATATCTTTTAAAGATTATACACGGTGTTGAAATAATAATAATAATAATAATAATAATAATAATAATAATAATAATAATAATAGTTTTAAACTTGCCATTGAAATTTGGCAAAACTTACTTAAAAGTAGAGATTTCGGGGAAAGGGTTACGTACTTTCAAGACAGTGGCGTAGGGGAAGGGGGACCGGAGGCCCCCCCAAAGAGGTCCGATAATGTACTTTGGTACTTTGATGTTTGTAATTTTTTATATATTTTTATGTTTATATATTTTTTGTTTGTAATTTTTCTATATGTGCCTATAACAGCACTTGCCCACCCCAAACACACATCCTGGCTACGCTACTGCTTCAAGACACACCTCTGCAACTACCAACATTTAAAACTACAACGTACCATTGAAGTTTCATGTAGAAAGTATTCTACTGTATGTTTTAAGGAAAATAACTATAATAAATATAACTGAATATCACGCAACAATAAGGCATATAATAAACTAATTTTTAGGATATGCAGAGGTAAATATAAAAGCTTTGCTACAAAATACCTACACAGAGCATAATTCAATGAGCTCTGAAATATAATGTAACGAAATAGCCTATGAGATTCAGTCTACAGACCAATTGTTACTTACAGAATGGACATACACTATTTCGAGAATCGAGACAAGAAGGGAAATGTTTACGATACTTTTCGTCTCGTCTCGATTCTCATCTCCAAAGAGAGACGAAAATTTTGAGTTAGCCTTGACCCGTCTCGAATGTAGAATGTTAATTCTCATGTTATTCTATTTGTTTTAGAAACGAGATGAGAAAGTCCTCTTCTTGTGAGCAACATTAAACCAAACCGAAATATTCTTTCCAAATGTCACGCTTCTGCTTGTAATGGTATGACCTGAACGTTAATTACCTCCTAGCTTTTAATCTTCTACGAGATAATAATAATTATTATTAGTTTATTATTATTATTATTCCTGAAGATTTGATAGTTCAAATATTGAAACATCCGAGTATTCAAATATCTGAATATAATAAAACATATGTTATCGCTGATCAATCGCCATCACAAGTCCAAAATCCTAAAGTAAAAAAAAAAAAAAAGTGCATTCGCACAAGCACCTTGACCACTCAACCGCGATCACTATGCGGTAAAAGACTCGTTTTTAGTGTGGTTACGTAAGGTTTCTTTGTCTCCGCTTGCAAACTTGTATGTTATATTTCTTCGATTCAAAATGTCTTTCGTATTTCCTTTATGAAGTCGGAAAAGTTTGCATTAATAACTTCAGTTGATCTTAAACCGCTGGTTCACAAGTTTGTTTTTTATCCACACGAAACTACAAATATGACAGATTCAAATCTCATACACCCCATTTCTTTCAAAGAAGTCGCCATTACCTGGTCAAAGTCTTATTTCCGCCACGATTCATATTAACCAAAATAAATTCATTTTTCGGAAGCGGAACTTTCACTTTCCGGATTTCGGAAAATTATGAAATTCAGTTAAACTCCGGAATTCAAAATAATTTCGGAACTCGGAAAGAATCCGGAATTTAGAAAAACTCCGGATTTCGAAAAAAAATCGGATTTTTCCGAATTCCGGAATGTTAAAGAAATCAGAAATTTCTAAATTCCGGATTTTTCCGAATTCCGGAATTATTCCAAAATCGGAATTTTCCGAATTCCGGAATTTGTCCGGTTTTACTTTCGGGAGTCCGAAAAGTAATAATTCCGGAGCTGACTATCCCAAGTTTATACACAACCTTTCAGAACACTAAGCTAGTAGCGATTTACAAACAAACAAGTAATGCAAAGCATTTTGTATCCTGCAATACGTCATGTATTAAAATCCGACAGCAGTTTCAGTATCTATCCAGAAATTGCATGTATCTAGTTACTGGAAGCTGAGGTATGAAGAATTGTATTGTGTCTTAAGTTTTTGTGTCTTATAGAACCATGCAAATCACTGAATATCTAAACGGCTTTCGTTAAATCCAAGTTGTAGTACTCACAGTTACATCCATTTGTGTCTGTATAATCTTGTTACTAAAGCTTACTATATGACAGCGTTAGTAAGTCTTTCTCTGCTCTCCCGTAAAGTTGTGATACGATCTACTACAGAATAAAGAACCAATTATCAATTTAACGAAGTTGTTGCATTACTACACATCTGCTTCCGCCTCTGTCAACTCTAGTCGATCTCGTTGACTCGACATATTTGCTTTTTTATACCCCTTTCTTCGTTTACTGAACTAAACAGTCACTATTCTGAAATATACTACTGCGCACGCCTCGTAGATAAATATTTCTGATGCTAATAGTTTCCGTTTTGTCCAAGGAATGTTCTTTTTCTTATTCCCAGCATTACACTTTTATTACATTATATGAAGATGATGTAGGTCTAAATACCTCATGTATTACATAGAATGTAGGTTTAACTCTTCCAGCAAAGAAGAAACATGTGATCATAGTATACAACCCACAGAAGTGATAGCTTGCAATACAGTGGGCGTAATCCCTAACGACACACAGAGTGAGCAGTGCCCTGCCCGCTGGTCTAGTGGCTAGCACGTGCGCCATTGGTGTATGGTGTCGCGGGTTCGATTCTCGGCGGGAGAGCATCTATGATTTTTAACTGTCCTCGATGTTTCTGTGTTCGTGTCACTGTCATTATAAGTTATTAGAAAAAGCAAGTTAAACGAGTGAAGCAAGTAAAATTAGCAATAAGTAAGTTACTGAAACACGTTCGGTGAGTCAGTTAAAAAAAAAAAAAAAAAAAAAAGTGGACAATGAACTGGCTGTTCGCGCCGTCCATGCGAGTACGAATCTATCTCGGCTTTTTTTATCCATTTGAAAGAAAGTATTATTTCTTTTCGCCGTCGTTCACAATTAAAGTAACTGGCTATTCTTATTCTTTCTACGAATGATGGATCTTCTCTTTGGCTTCATGTCAAACATGCACACGTAATGGAAAGACGCTGTCGATGATGATGATAATAATAATAATAATAATAATAATAATAATTATTATTATTATTATTATTATTATTATTATTATTATTATTATTATTATTATTATTATTATTATTATTATTATTATTATTATTATTATTATTATTATATGAAATATTACTAGCTAACTCGTGTGTGTATTTCGACAATATCATTTTATATTATTATGTGGAAATAAGTAAGGCTGGCTGGTGCCCGCCACCCCGCTAATTTTTTCGATGCGCCTTTTGGGTCCACGGTGTCCAACGTTGGTCCCATCTCACTATCACCTCCTGTTCTCTCGATATAAGTTATCGACATTTTGCCTAAAGAGGGCTCTGCTTGGCTCCATGACTACCCACGGCAATGACTCTTCGTTCATTTTTCATTGAAATCGCTTATTTTTCTGAGTACTATGAGTGCATACTGTCCAACGTTGCTCCCATCACTCAACAGTTTCCCGTTCTCTCGATATAAATTGCTAATATTTTGTTTGTAAGGGAGATATGGCGTTACAATTATTACGTTTGAAGAAGAATTGAGGAAGATATTGCCTTGCCACAAACAACACCTATTTTTATTATTATTATTATTATTATTATTATTATTATCATTATTATTATTATTGTTGTTGTTGTTGTTTTACTTACCACTAATGTTGCCTACCTTTATTTACAATGCAATGTGTTACTAAAAAGCAAATCAAATAACACTCCTCGCCATTCAGGCTCCCGAACTCGAATTACATGATTTACAGTTCTCTGTGTTAGAAGAAAGCACATTTATCATATTATTCTTTCAAATAACACGTTTCACAAGTTACTTCACTTTCAATGTGTAATTTCATATCATCACTAGCAATCATCTTGTTCCGATACGAAAATAACTCCCTCCTGCGAAAAAAAAAAAAAAAGCCTGACCGTAGCGTAAAGGGCATGAACACTCTTTATGCGATTAATCGGGTCCAATATTTCAATAAGTCTCTGCACACAAATATTTCAGTAAAAGAGGAAAAGTTATTCAAACTTTCTAAATACCCATTTATTGGCGAAATTTGGCGAAGTTTTTAAGAGTTTAAAGGGCCGCCATTTTGAACACTTTCGTCTGATTATTCTGGTTAACGAACTGAAGATATTTCAACAATTAATGTTTGTGCCAAGTTTTATCTCAATCCGCTGAAAATTAGGGTGGTTATGGCATTCACAAATAGCGTTATATATATACAGATAGATAGATAAACAGACACACAGAGGGAGAGAGAAAAAGTGTTTTGCTCCCTTCCCACACCTGTGGTGCGTCAGAGCTAAATCGGGCCCCTTTGCAAAACGTATTGACCAGCCTAACCTAAACACAAACCTCTTACTTGCTAACGTAGAAACGTGGTCGGGAGTTGTAAGGCATGTAGAAATTGTATTTTTAATAACCATGAGTATGGTCTACTTCCATGTTTTTCTTTTTACTTTTTGCAGCTACATCGGAACGTTCAATTTTTATTCTTTACTAATTGCAAATGGCGTTTACATTCAAAATATGAGGAATTTTGTTGGCATTTGTTCGGATATTTTTCTCTTTCGAAATGAAAAAAAGAATAAAAGCAATACGCAAAGACAAAAAGTATTATTAGTACTAAACCTTACCAATAATAATTGCTACGAAAGACTAAATACGACCTCTTTTACCATCTCTCATGAGCTGCATGTATTATAAACAAAAAAAAATTAAAAATGTCCTCACCGAAGATTCGAACTGGCGACCTTTGCATTTGTAAGCCAGCACCTTAACCACTACACCAAGGTCATGGCAAAACGTTTAGTTTTCGGCGTATTTTTTGTATTTTTGTTTTATGTTCCCACTTCAACAATTTTTACTCTTTTTTTCTAAATTTAACAGCTGTTTGTGGCTTTCTCTTTCGGTGTCGTTATCTATTTTAACTATGCACTATTCGTATTCACAGCTTGTATCCCTCTGCAATGTCTTATTCAGATTAAACTTTTCTTTTTGCCCCTCAGTAAACATTTGATTGATTTAATTCTCATACTCTCCACGGATGGAGAGCAGGAATGCCAGACTCGAAAAACAGGTGTACATTTACTTTCCTGACAGATAATACACATTAAATCCATGAGTTCCACGTATTTTGTGTCATTCGACGACCGTGGGTTAAACTTCCTCTACTCTTCATAACAGGTATCGTACTCTGTTCAATTGCAAGTCCCGACGAATTTCTTTCCAGTTTTCGGGTGTTCGACGGATGACATGATTTCCATGGTTTTGAAACTGATCGTATAAACACTGATGTGTGAATTGAAACTGCTGCATCATTCGTTCACACTCAGCGTACATATTGTGTCCTGTCGCGGCAAATATAGGTAGCATGCATGCCACAGCAGGAAATATTTTATACAAAAATAAAATAAACATATAAAATAAACACACAAAATAATTTTAACTGTGTACGGATGTTCTATATATATTTTACCTATTTGTCCTAGGTTGCCAGACATTTGAATCACCCTGTATAAGGAAAACACAACAATATAATTATTATTTTTAATTTAATCATTTAAAACATTATTAGAGACACAAAATAAATATATAAATATATACATAAACAATAATTATGGTTATATCAAATGTGTTATATAAATCCAAACAGCAAAATTTGTTGAAAACTGTGTCCAAAATTCAAGCACTCATAGAACAATTTTCGCAAAGTGCTTTAGCATTTCGCCTATGGAGAGTACCAATACCCATTAACGTTACAGCAAAAAATCATTTCAATAGTATTTAGTTCTGGGTTGTGAGAAATTTTCGGCTATTTTTACCCTACTGAAAGTGCACAAAGGCAGGACAGGAAGGAGCAAATGTACGGCTAGATGGAGAGAAAATCGAAGACGTTAAAACGTTCCCCTATTTAAGAAGTCTAATATCCTCGAAAAAGTAAAAAAGACGTAAATGCCAGAATAGCGCAGGCTAAACAAGCATTCAATAGAAGAGGACTACTAACATCAAGAAATGTGTCGTTGGACGTTCGAAAACGATTTATTAAGGCCCTGGTATAAAGCGTGGCGCTTTACGGATCAGAGACGTGGACATTGAGAAAAGCTGAAATATCCATGCTGCGTTGGAAGCATTTGAAATGTGATACTGGAGCAGAATGCTGCGCATATCATGTACCGAAAAGAAAAGAAATGAAGATGTACTAAAGAAAGCAAATGAAGAACGACAGATCATGAAGATAATAGGAAAAAGAAGAAACACCATGCTTGGGAATCTTATTCGGCACTCCGATTGGATCACTGTGTTGATAGAGGAAAAGGCAGAAGGAAAACCAGGAAGAGGGAGACCAAACATAGAATGTCTAAATGCAGTTACAAAGAAGAGACCTTATCAAAGTATAAAACAGCTCTCCCAATGGAGAGAAAAGCTTTAAAATTTACCAACCTATGGTTGAGGCGAACAAGAAGACAAGTGAAAAACTCTCTCGAATTAATATGGTAACAGTGCTCCTCACGTGAAATACTACAGGACTGCGTCGTAACTGCCCGCGGAGGGAGGAGAATAAAGTATGTGCGTTGATCAGTTCATAGATCTTGTCTTGAACCTGTCTTCCTTTTCCATGTTTGGTGAAAAACAAGACGGATACCAGTGACTTCGCTTTGGAGGAGCGTTTAGTGGTAAGTGTGCGGGTCCATGAATGGAAGCACAACAACAAAAATATGCTGCAGGTGGTGGATAGGTTTCGTGCACGATTCAGTGAAGAGCCAATATGTTATCACTTTGATCACGAAGCTTTTCGCCTGGGAAGTGTTTTGGATTTCCCCCGTTCTGGTCATCCATCAACCCGAAAATTAACGTGTGCAGAAGTTACTGCGTCGGTGACGCGTTCACACTGCAAGGCGACCAGAAAGCGTTCTCCAGAACATGGAATTGCAAAGAGCACACTGCAGCTCCACATGAAAATGGACTTAGGTCTGGACGATTCGGGTCAATGGTCATCAATGAACTAACTGACGACGACAAACCGCCGGCAGGAAGCATACAGGATCTTGTTAAGAGGCCTCTCTCATCATTCAGCTCGGAAATGCGTTCTTTTATCAGTGAATGTGCTATTTATCGATAGGAGCATCTTCATATAGACAAAGGAAACCTCATATTTATTTTAAGAAATTGAAAATATTCTCTGCACGTCATGTTTGGAAATGAACTAAATTACACATCCTTAATCTGTACTTCTGTGAGGGTCTAAGTTTCTTATCTGGAGATGTTGAATGACTTGCTTCTTTCAAACACACAGTTGTTTACCAACACCATGGAACTCCTGCCCACTTCGCACTTGCTGTTCGTAAACGCCTAAGCGCACTTTTAACTAGCCAGTGGATAGAATGCCGGTAACCAAATTCACCAGACACTTTTTTGACCACCTCAAAGTCCGGATCTTAGGACATCAGACAATGCCCTGAGGGGTATCATTAAATCACGCGTTTGGAAGAAACAAAACGTGGACAGTACTCGTGGCCGATCCACGCAGTCATAGCTTGTTCTGGAATGTCCAGGACTCCTAGAACACTTCCTTGTCCACTGCAATACTGTTTCTAGAAGAGATCTGGTAATGGTAAGTTTATGCTTTTTCATCGACTTCGGTTTTGTAAAGAAGCATAGGGTTTCAGATATCCCTCGTAAAGACGCCATTTTCTTCAATTACCGCTATGAATCTGATATGCACGAATAAATTCATAACGTCGCTACAAAAATAACCTTGAGCAATTATGCAGATACCAATTACACAGTGGTGAAGAAAAATATATTTATATCTGTGCGAAAAAAAAAGCTTTACTTGTAAAATCCACGTCATGATTTTATTTGCCGTTCCCGCCATAAAAATATAAGGAAGGAGTACTGATCACGTGCGACATTAGCGCGCCTTAAGCGACCTTCACTCAGCCAACGATACACTTCTTGGACTTTTACAGAGAGGTAGGCAGTAATTTGTTCCGGACAGCCGGTGCTTTTCTAGCTTTATAAAAGTTTGAGGCCTAACATCTTTACTCTCACTGCACACAATGGACCGGAAGCTTAAAATCGAAGAGAAATACCGTGCACTAACTCTACTAGAAATGAGACAGTTGATTTGCTGTAGGCAGAGATCTGGGCGTATCAAGAGAGAATTTATCAACTGAAGTGGTTAAGCATCGTCATCGTCTCCCACATTGGTATTATAAAGAAACTCAAGGCTCTAGTAATAGATTATTTATGCTCGTCATATTCGGAGACGTTGCAGAGACATGCTCGTCATGATTGTTAATACCCTGCGGTGTTAACGAAACAATCACTGATTGGAGCTGCTATCACGCACCCAGAAGCAGTGAAAGCAGAGCATTAGAGGAAGAGTGTTGTAGACTGAAGAAAGGTTTTAACACAACACGCAGAATACTCCTTTGAGATAATTCTTTGTTATTTTCAAAAGAGATGATTGTAAGGAAACAGAATAAAGAGCTCTAAATTACACACACGCACATATCTTCCTCGAGAAAAAGACATTGCTTTCCATCGGCTAGATCCCATATCGTGGACCAAAATTCGCTCTAGTCATATAGGTTGTACAGCCTTTGGCGACAGTCGGCTAACGGGAACACAATACTATCTCTTTAGAATACCAGAAAGAAGGAAATGCACATCAATAATGAAACCGGGCCTTTTTAGGCCCTCTCATCTGATATGAAGTTCGCAAAGACCATGTCATGATTCGCGACCACAGAAGAAGCCGCCAGTGGAGAAAACTCTTCCATCAAGAAGCAGCCACAATGAAGATGCTGCAAAAGAACGCGATTACCAACGTCAGTGGTATAAGATAATTAATTAAGCCATATTAGCCCTGTAATTAAGACATATTAGCAATGATAGCAACGAAAATCTCAACCAGAGGAATTTACGTATTCCACATTGAAGGTCACAAATAGGGATTTGACTTCAAGACTGTAGTCGCCAAAGAGCTCTTTCTACGCATCTTCCAAATAGAGGATTTGTGTCTTATGCAATAATTAAAAATCCGTTGTTCTATTCTCAAAAAGAAATACGAGCAAGAGAAGAGAATGAAACACAAGAGGAGACAAACCCACTGGATCAAACAGAAACAAACATAATCTCTACAGATGATGGCCCTTACGAGAGCCACGAACTACACAGGGTGAGACCCAGCAGCAACTACAAATAGTAGAACTCAAATTAGAGAATCAACAATCACCAAGCAGGGACACATACTCAGAAGATGAAGATCAATAACCCACAAATGAAGATTCACGGGAGAGAAACCAATCAAACAAAAGCAACGACTCACATGAAAAAGGAAGCTCCCAATGTAACACAAGTAGAAACTAGAAGAACCAGAAGAAAGGAGTTACAGGAGAATCAAAGAAATAACCCAATTACGAAGAATTTCAACCGAACTGTATTTGGACGACCATCAACACTAAGAACTGTGCAGCAAACTACAGTCAACAGAACAACCAACATGTGTTATTAAAAGTGTGCATCTTGATGCAAATATAGAAGACATGAAAGATGACCTAAAAGAGAAGATCAACTTTAACGGTAGTCAGAAGCCAGTTGGAGAAGGGGCCTATACCTTTAATAAGGTTATTTTCTGATGAAAAAAAAAAGTGCAGAAACTGATCTTACATGGAATACGCATTGGAAATAGACATCACATCGAACCATCAAGAAGCCAACTCAGACCAAAACTTTGGTATAACTGTTACCAGTATGGACAACTCAAACACGCATGTACTGCTAACGAGTGTGCAATCGATGTGATAGAGCGCACGCAGAAAAATGCCAAGCTCCAGTAAATAGAAGCTTTGGTGCTACTTGCTTAGATGAAGGACAGACGGGCAGCTGCAACTGCCCAAAGAAATCACACGCCTCACAGTTCAGAAGGATGCCACCTCTACTCACACAAGAAGAACTAAACAAAACACAAATTCTGACCCTTTTCAGGACTAAGAAGCTACAGCAAATGAAAAAAACCGACAATACAGCAAGATAACATCAAAAAGTGGATTAATGAAGAAATAGAAAAGGAAACAAACAAAAAACTGTTCAAAGGTCAGACATACAGCTGTCGACAGATCTTACTGTGGAGAATAAAATTACATTTGTCAGTGTAAAAGCTCATGCGTAGTTTTTGAGAAAACAGAAAAACTAACAAATTTGTACACTTAAAAATTTGTGCAGAACAAGAACAACGAAACCTATTAAGATGAGACTCATAAAGCATACCCTCAGGCTCTTCATTAGAGCACCACTAAGATGATGCTACGTAGTGTGCTTAACAAGCTATAATCCAAAACATTTACACTATATTTCGATTTAATAATATTAATTAATAAATCCCATTTAGCATAACAAAACGACATGCTTAAGGGTAAATTCTGATGTGTAATTTCTTAGAAAAATCCACAGAGTGAACTACTATGGTTCTAAAATGTGTGTCGTTCGTTGCCAATAATAACTGATAATTCTGCTGGAACATATTGATCATAGCTATATTCAATGTACTGTATGTGTAAAAAATTACACTGGTAAATATCAGATCGTGCTTTCTCTTAATAGTGACAATCATACCTTCAACACTTACGAATTATATTAAAATGGTATGTTTATATGTTTGTGGCCAAGAAAAGTTTATATGTTTGTCTCCAATCCTCTCGACAATAAGATCTCGGAAACCACAAGCGCTAGAAACATGCTGTTCTTACTGGTCGATTTTAAATCTTGTGTAGATTCCAGTTCTAATTGATTTTTTAAATGGTCGTTATTTACTTATTAAATTTCTTTAGAGGTACACTACATTTTTAACAAGTAAACCCTACGAGTTATACATTCCAACACCGCATATTTGTATACAGGGGTTGTATATCTCTCAGGCGTTTGTTTTATTGCCAAATGATAACGAAAACCGAAGGATAACCATTTCTCCAATCTAAGATGAATCAGAGCCTTCTATGTGAAAACAACCAAATTTTCAGGAAAAAACCTTGTCTCAGAATTGGAAAAAAACTTGGTATACATGTAGGCCCCTATCAGAGATGATCATGCACCAAATTTTAGACCTGTATTTCCTGTAGTTTTAGAATACAGGATGGCAAAAAATGGACAAAGTTGATGCTTTTTTTTGTAGAACCTTGTTAGCTTCAATTAGTCATGTTTCCCGTAAATATTGAGCTAAAGAGAAAAAGAATTAGTCCCAGAAGCGACAGTCCTATTAGCGACAGGAACTGTTATCTGTCCTATGAGTGATCGATTAATTTACATTGAGATGGTGAAAGATTATATGATTCCATCTTGTAAAATATGTTTGTCTCGGGCGTTATTAGCGTCCGAACAATTTTGCTATGAAAAATCTACGTGCCAGTGAGACTGTTCGTCAAATATATTTTCCTTCTATTGTGAGTTCACATAAAACTTATGTTAATTTTGAGTTAGATTTGACATAAAGCATATCAAATAACTTAACAAGACAACAGGCATATTACTGGGAGACCCGAGTTCGCTTCCCGGCAGGAGCTCATGTGGTTCGGATTCCACGTTAATCACTAGGTCCTGCCTCATATAGCCTCGCTGATGAAAGGGACGTTAAACTCAAAATCAACTCAACAGGCATATTTCCATGAAAAATATATTCATATGCAATTGTAATATCTCCTTTCTTCAAAAGCTCTACTTCCTTCACTTAATTTATTCATTAAGCAAAGCAATATATTTTATTTTTGAAAACTTAACCGTGTAAAAATTTCGCCAACTATCTACTTTTTAGACTTCCTAAGAGACTATGAATGAAATAAAAACGGCTTATTGTAAGTTGATGATTCTGACAAGGAAAGGAGGTGGTATATGTATATGTAAAAGTGAGTTTAATAGAAGATGAACAGTATAAGTTCCTAAGTACGACAAAGACAGTTGCTCATGTGTGTGTTTGTATTAGTGATTATTTATTCTGACAAATCCTGCTTTCCGCACCTTTTAAACACGCCAACATCATGACCAATACGTTGCCAGTCCCAAGCCTGGATAAAGTGTGAGTAGTAGTTAAGGAAAAGTATACATTCTTTAATAATTTGTTATTAATACTTGCATGCAATGCTTATTAAACAATGCTTTATACTTATGAATGTAAGTGTAAGGTTACATCTGAAATTTATGATTAAGCAAGAAGAATGCTAAGGATGTATGTCCCTTGTAATTATGAAGCGGATGGGAAAATGAGACCTCTAGGAAAGTAAATTTTTAATAGTACATTTTGCTAGGTTCTAAATCACACTAGCGTGAAACAAGTTAAAGAAGAGGGAAGCTTATCTTTTTCCATTATCTTAGTATGAAAGAATCGATGACTCATAGGCCAGTTAACAGGTCGAATCAGTCGCTCATAGAACAGTTAACAGTTACTGTCGCACATAGGACTGTCGCAGATAAGACGACACCAGAGAAAAATAATGTACCATTTTGAAGAGGAGAGAATAGGCTACAAGATACGTCAGGAAAATTTATCTGAAAATCATATATTATTTTCCGGGAAAGTTTTTATTAGTGATATCTCAGAAAGTATCCATTTGGTTTCCTACACATTGGGTAGCAAGGTCCCCATATGTCCGACATAAGTGTGCCAAATATCAACTTGGTCCAAAAATGGGTCTGGGGTCTACAACGGTTTTCGAGTGAATGTCGGGAGAGATACCTGGGGTACAAATGTGGCAACTTGCCAATTTGCCAATACTGGTGAAGTAAGGTGAAACTAACCTAGCAATAATGTTTCTCTGATCCAATCTGTAATTCAGTAATCCTGTGGCGATCTTTGGAACATTCCATTATCAATCGTAGTACATTACATTGACCTAAATATGTGAACATTCCAGAAGGTTCTAGAAACATCTGGAACATTCTGGAAGGTTTTCAAATCATCTGGAACGTTCTAGAAAATCCTAACATCATCTGGAACATTCTAGAAAGTTTTAGTAGAATTATCTGGAACATTCTAGAAAGTTCCAGAACCGTTTGGAACATGCTGGAAGTATATCGAATCACTGGAACATTCTAGTAAGTTTTAGAACCGTCTGGAACATGCTACAAAGTTCTCGAATCATCTGGAACATTCTAGAAGATTCTAGAATTGTCTGGAACATGCTAGAAAGTTCTAGAACCAGGTGGAACATTCTGTAACATTCTCGAATCAGGAACATTCTAGAAGGTTCTAGAACCGTCTGGAACATGGCAGAAATGTCTAGAATCATCTGGAACATCCTAGATTGGGTACCAAGATAGCCCCATATGTCCGGCATTAGTGTGCCAAATGTTAACTTAGGCCAACAATGGGCCTGGAGTCTACAATGATTTTCGAGTGACCATGTCGGGAGAGACACCTGGGGCGCCAATATGGCAACTTGACAATTTGTCATTACTGATGAAGTAAGGTGTAACTGACCTAGCAGTAATGTTTCTCTGATCCAATCTGTAATTCAATAATCCTATGTGGATCATTGGAACATTCCATTATCAATCGTAGTGTATTGCACTGACCTAAATATGTGAACATTCTAGAAGGTTCTATCTGGAACATTGTGAAAGGCTTCAAAATTATCTGAAACATTCTGGAAAGTTTTAGAACCGTCTGGAACATGCTAGAAAGTTTTAAAATCATCTGGAACATTCTAGAAAGTTCTAGAACCGCCTGGAACATTCTGGAAGGTTCTCGAATCTCTGGAACATTCTGGAAGGTTCTCGAATCATCTGGAACATTCTAGAAAGTATCAGAAACGTCTGGAACACACTAGAAAATTCTCGAACCATCTGGAACATTTTAGAAGATTCCAGAACCAACTAGAACGTTCTAGAAAATTCTACAACCATCTGGAACATACTGGGAGGTTCTCGAATCGTCTGAAACACTCTAGGAAGTTCCAGAACCATCTGGAACGTTCGTTCTCTGTATAAAAGCAGAGGACATTGACACTGAAAGCCAGTAAGCTCTTAGCTCTAGATTGGACAACAAATCTAGCTGCTAGTATCTACATAGTGTTCAAGCATAGGTAGTGAGATCACAGTGACTATACAGATTTCCGAGTGTCAGTAGTGGATAATCCCGTGATTCAGGTGCACGCAAAAGTTAGTCTTATTAGAATATAGAACCCCTGATGCGACAATTATGCTCTATGTTGCATACTCATAAAACCAACTGATGAGCACAATTGTAAAGATTCTTGCTTAGGGATTCAGAATGGATGCCTATGACTTCAGGAATACATGTTTTGGGCCGTTCTATTTTCAGTATATCTGCAACGCTACCAACTGACTTGAATTTCTGTATCAACTTTGTCACTTACTATGTGTGATCTCTGTATGTTCTTGACAACATCTCATTGAATTTCTCCATCCTCTCTACAGCTCCGGATACCTATTAGTATGATCACCTCAATACTTTCTACATGTTCAGCGTCATTCTTTTCTGTGTAGGAGATTTTTGGCTGACAACGTATACCGCCCGCTGGAGTCACTCACTCCCCTCAATAAACAACTGATTACTTCTTGCTTCCTTATATTTTTCCTGCAAGACCTAGTAGCAGAAAACTAGCCACACCTTTAATATATTAAATCATGCATGTAATAAACCACAACACGACACGACCAAGTTGATGAAAAGGGGGAATCGCTGAAAGTTTTCAAAAAAAAAAAAAAAATGCTGTGACAAGAATAATACATCAAAATGAAGTTGGTAATAATGGCGGCAGCCAACATCAAATAAGAACTAAATATTATTTTGCCTGTCCTTATCAAAGAAACCGGAAACGGAAATCACGATTTTTCCCTCATCCCCCGAAGGGTGAAAAGGATTCCTCAGAATTCTCTTTATTGTTGCTACCCTTTTTCTGCCAGCCAGCATCCACTTTGAGCTTGATTAATTAGCGTAGCACGTGGTGGTGGTAATTAAAACGTCGTGACACCGACTGATTGCATTTTAACGACCCCTTCGGAAGGACGATGAGAGGGTGGAGCAAAAAGCAAGAGAACATTAACAGAAAATAGTTACAAGGTAGGCGACTTCCTAATTGATGTCACCCAAGATGCGAAATGGAAACCAGCTTCCCCTCCTCGTTTTCCAACCCTCTTTAACACTTGAAAAAAGTAACTGAAAGTAAAACGGCGTTAGATAATGCAACTTGTGCTATCGATAGAACAGTCAAATATCTCGTAGAATGAAGTATGTGTTAATAACATTCCAATTGGGCGAGGCTTCGCTTTTCATATATTACTAATGCTAACACCTTTAACGTCTTTTACTTTGGCAGGTTCTATAATTTAGGATATTGAGTGATTTCTAAGGTTACTAAATTTAGCTTAGCTCTACAACTGTGATCTTATCAAGTACATCAAACTACAGAAGATTCAAAAGTAAATTTTTATTCCCCTCACGCAAGCATATAGAATCGAAAGAGTCACTAGTAATCTGTTAATACATATTATTCATTCATATATGTCGTAGGCGAACACGGCACGCTACTGTCCACATGGTGTAGTCTAACATAACTATAATATGCATGCATAAGATATCATCACTTATTCAACTGCTTCTTGAATTTATTGTCATATCGTCAAAAATGCTTCCAGACCCACAGTTATAGGAAGTATATTGACTTCATGACAATATAGACTTCATTTGGATCTTTATTTTGGTTGTATAACATGAGAATTTCTATCAGATTTTAGAATACACTACCTTTAGATCAATTCTTCTTAACAAATTAGTGGAAGTTATAGTACTTTATGTAGAATTACGAACCAAATATTTTCGTTCTTAAAATGAGTAGTTGGAATTTAACTTGAAATTGTGAAGCTGACAAGGGAAGTTCGGGAGAGAGCACTCGCCTGTAGAGAAACTAAGCATGCCATTTGAAAAGCCAATTCATGCTGATTACAACAAGCTAATAAAATTCCAGTACGACTGAGATTCAACATTGAAGTTTATGTGAAAAAAAAAGTACATGCGCACTTAAACGCATTAAGTACAACGCTATTAGCAACGAATATTGACATAGGAACTGAAATCTATCGGAGTCAACAGAAAACTTGTCTTGTAATAACCAAAGGGTTTCTTAGTTAAAATTAGTCATTGTACTGTTGACAATAATGATAGGTTAGAGATGAACATTTATCATTGTTGTTTTTCTGTTCTATGAAGAAATGACGCAGGTAAAAGACTTCCTTGCACCATGAATATTTTATATGTGCAATTGAATTGCATCTGTCAAGGGAACAGTTCCTATAACCAAAGCGGAAAGCAAATTCGACAGGTGGTTACGCAAACTGAAACAATTCAATGTATCGCGGTGATCGGAACTGATTCATTAGTATGGACACGAACTTTCTTTGATTGTTTCGTTGGTACATCATAACGTCCGGATGAAGAAGTTTTATACTATGTCCAAATCTCCTGCCATAATCTTTGACTGTCGGAATCCAACACGTCAAATAAATGGTTGTACACATCGTGTGCAGTTCTTTGGTATATTCTCAACCATTACGTATTTGCCATTCGTCATAAACATTGCAATGGACAACTTGTCTGTGAATAGACCCCAGTGATCAAGCAGTTGGAAGATCAAACCATTAAGCTACACAATAACGGTAGGTCGTTAGGAGGCGCAATTGCACATTTAACGTTGAATCTCTCGAAAAGTTATCAACCGTACAGAAATTTTTATTATCATGTTGTAATCAGCATGGATTGGTCTTTCAAATGGCATACTTAGTTTCTTTGCAGGTGAGTGTTTTCTCCCGAGATTCTCTTGTCAGTCAAACTCCGGAGAGATCTGAGTCTGTTTAAATATTAGAATCTCGAAAATACCCATCCTAATATTTTTAATCCAGAGTGTCACTTTAGATTTCGTTGGACGTGGAAGGAGTTTTACTGTTTTTACTAGTACGTATATTAGTATCCACTTGACTAAAATGATTGTTTCTCACATCAGAGTAAGGGCAATTGCCCTCCCCAAATGATGCTCCTATCCTTCATGTTTCATATAATCACGAATTTATACTTAGAAAGGCTACTACAGATTCGACCTAACACACACGAAGCAAAACGTTTCATCGGATCACTTCAAGTGCAGTTCTGTCCGAATCTTTACGAATTACACTAGTCAACAAGGTTTTCGCCACATGAAAGAAGAATGCTGATCTTTAAGGAACTTTCGCCGCTGAATTCGAATCTGCAATCTGTTTTTCTCTATCACGCACAGTTTCCCGTGACAGAGGGATTTTCGGGAAATTTCCCCCCAAATTTCCCTTTTTCTTCATTTTTGTACCTCTAGCTCGGGTACCCTTCGGCATATAAACATACAAATTATATTCTAGGTTAGCTTGATTTAAACTTAGTAAACCCTGTAAGTTTCATCTGAGTCGCATCATTCTCCATTAAGAAATAAATATATTTCTATAAATATATGCTATGTGTACTGTCCATTTTACCATATACAAAAGGTGCAGAAAAATCACATGTAACTTCCACGGGAATTACAATATAAGCAAGGTTTATACTTCATTTGATTTGTAATGAAACATACTTTACAATTATGTATACACCATGTCCGCCATTTTATAAGAGGGAAATTCTAGAGGGATTTTTCGGGAAATTCCCTAAGAAAGTAGATTTTTTTTGTCTCATGTCACTGTTCATATAGTGATGCAGAAACAGGAATTGCGCCAGATTAATCCTATTGAAAAACTGATCTTTGACTCCAAAAGTATACAACAAAATTCTTACTTTCCACGCCTTTTAAACGTTATTCAAGATAGTAAACAAAAATTAATATTGACCTACAAAAACAAATATCAATAACTCACAATGAATCAAATGCACAACTGCTTTACAAAGTATGAAAATAAAACATTTGTACTTACAATTAATTCTTCCTTTTGTAGTGCCAGTCACTTTCTCTAACTAAAAACCAGCAGTAGTCGCCCATCATATGAGGATCCCATTTACCTTGATAAAGTTGCTCCATTTTTTGAATGTCCTGATGGAATCGTTCCCCTTGTTCGTCACTTACAGCTCCTAAATTCTCGGGGGAAAATTTCAAATGGGAATGAAGAAAGTGAATTTTCAGGTACATTCTACATCCTAACCTTTGATAGCTATCCAAAAGCTCTTGAATCAATTGACGGTAATTTTCTGCATTATGATTTCCCAAAAATTTATACACCACTTTACTGAAAGCTCTCCAGGCGGATAGTTCATCATTATTTAACTTTGTCTCAAAGATGTTGCCCTTTAATAGTTTCCGGATTTGGGGCCCGACGAATATCCCCTCTTTTACTTTCGCGTCACTAAGTTTTGGAAACTGACTTCTAAGGTACGCAAAACATTCTCCATTCTTGTCCATGGCTTAACATTTTTTTATTAAGCCTAATTTTATATGTAAAGGCGGCAGCAGAAGTTTTTCTGAATTAACTAAGGGAGAATACTTAACATTGTGTTTCCCTGGCATATATGTTTCTCTTGGGGACCATTCTTTTTGAATGTAGTGTGATTTAGTTGCCCTACTGTCCCAGAAGCAAAGAAAACAACAGTATTTTGTAAATCCTCCCTGAAGCCCCAGTAATATAGCAATGACCTTTAAATCACCACAAATTTGCCAACAGTACTTGTTATAATGTATCACAGCTAACATTACAGACAAACTTTCATAAGTTTCCTTCATCTCTACGGAATATGCCATTGGAATTGATGGTTAAGTGTCTCCATTATGTAGCAAAACAGCCTTAAGGCTTGTTTTAGAGGAGTGGATAAACAACCTCCATTCTTCAGGGATGTGTTGGAAACCTAGTGCATCCATTAAACCATCTATATTTGTACAGCGGTGGACACTTCTAAATGGTACACCTTAGCCGTAAATCTCCATATGGCTGTACCATTTAGAAGTGTCCACCGCTGTACATGCACAGAGGGAATTTTGCATTATATAGTAACCTGAAAATTGTTCATGTCGGTTTCTGAAAATTGAAATTCTGGTGGTAGGAGACAGTAAATTCCATTCTTGAAGTCTCGATCCGAGCAACTCAGCTTGTTGCTTACTCAGATTTAGATCTCTCACTAAGCCATTCAGTCTGGACTGGTTAACAAGAAGAGGTGTGTTTTTGGTTGGGCTATAGTTTGGATCACAGGAAGTTGATGGTTCGGGCAACTCATCTACTTGCTCTTCTGCTGGAGAAGATTCTTCTGACTCAGGGATTGGGAGTTCAGGTCCATGTGGTATGGGTTTTAGAGCGGATGGAACATTTGGATACTCAATATTAGATTTTGTTCGTTTAGAATGACCCCAAATTTTTGTTAGACAGATATAACAGTCTTCAGCATGACTCGTTGGTTCTCGCCAGACCATTGGCACCGCAAAAGGCATAGCTCGAGTTTTATCGCCACTTTTCCACTTAATAAGAGTAGAATAGCATGTTACACAGCATACATGGGGAGCCCACACTTTGTCTTGATCACCCACATGACACCTAAAATAGCTATAATAAGCTTGTTTTAACGTTTCTGTTAATGCACGGCGCTGACTTTTCACAGTATATTTTCCACACACGTAACAGAAAGTGTTCGGTGAGTTTATACACGCACGCCGCGATCTCTTCATAGCGGAGAAAGAAATCAAACACGCACACGCACTTACGACCACTTGTCATAGGTAAATCCAAATTAAAACTAAACCTGCATTATACATGCAGTTATACAACACTTCCTTATCTATTTGCCATGGACCTGACAACTTATCAGTAGTCCGATTTTGCGCAGCTTTATTCCATCAGCTAAACACGTGTTGTTGTACAGCTCTATCAATGCAATCACATGCCAGGTGGTAGAAAACCACAGACCTCTTACTCCATGTCGTATACTCTCATTTTTCGTATTTTTGCCTTTATGGGTAAATGAAATTGTGTTTTTTTTTTCTTTCGGTGCAAAGAACGCAACATCACGTCTTAAAATAAGTAGTACAAACAACATACATGCAGCTATATTTATTTCTCTAGAAATAATAATGCGATTGTTCTGAAACTTGCAAGGTTTCTTAAGTATAAATTAAAGTTTTATATGGTGTCATTTTTGTATTTATATTTCAAGGGCCAGTGGTACGAAAATTTCTTGACCTTCATGACCATTTTCTGATTTCGTGACTTTTTCATGACTTGTGACTTCCGTGAGCGACAGACACCCTGTACAATCAATTCGCGCATCGATGTCACTTTACAAATAAATTCACACTTGAGGCAGAAGCCTGGTGCATTATGACAAGTAAAAATGTAAGAAATGATGTGTATTCTGATTATGTGAGATTACATTTTAATAGTAAAACAAATGAACACTTGTTTGATGAAAAATATGATCTCTTACTACGAAATCCAAAATATACTGAAGATTTAGTAAATGTACTCCTGGAGAAAGACAAATCAAAGTTCTGATGTGTATTTTTGTGTGTATATACATTATTTTTATAGTTGTGTGTGTGTTATTATGTATGTATACTTGTATATATATTATTTTTCTATTGTTATGTGACACTTATATGTATTATTATTGTTTGTAAACAAATATATATATATACAGAAAATTAATTTCTTGATTTTTATTTAATAATAATAACTTTTCCTAAATAAAAAGGTAACATTGGTATTTTACAATTTTAATTGGGACGATTCCTATGGCAGCTCATAAATACACTTACAGTGTAAGCCAATAAATATAGCGTTTTATTTTTAAAAAATTGATATTTGATGAATGTTTTTTACTACTGCTACTACTTTGAACTATTTAGGTTTGATGTGTCTTGAAAAAAAATTAATTATTGGTTCCACAACTGAAATGAAGGAATGAATGAAATTAAGAAACTCATTTCTTACATAAAGACATACAAGTTAAAGTTTTGTTGCAGGTTTTTACAAGTTAAAGTGTTTTTAAAGTTTGAACCGTAAAGTATATCCATACACAAGAAAAAAAGTCATAAGGAAATAATAAAAACAAGAAATATATAAAGTGATAAAAATTTTATTTACAAATTTTAATAGATATTTCTTTAAATATTGTTTACTATAATCAATACTTATTATATGCACAATTACATGTTGGCCAGTTTAATGCCGAAAACCTTTTAACACTTTTTTCGTTAACTTACACACATTGCTTTCTAATTGATTTACAGAAGAGTTTTTATTTTCCATTATTATTATTATTTACAATTTTTTAAAAATGCATATTATATTGTAAATCCTTATGTAAAAATAACTCCGTAATTGAATATTATCCGTGCTTAATAATGTTATATAATACATATATAAATGTCCATCAATTTCAATATTACTATGCACTTTTGCAAATTCTACTCATAACTCATCAAAGGTTTGCATATTGACTATACAACGCCATGCGTTATAGCATAACATACCATAGTCAAAAGTAATTCATTCATGTTCATCTAAAATACTGCGATTTGCGCGGGAACCATAACAAAAGTTTACGCTGTGGCTTCCATCTCGCAATACACAGTAACACACCTTGTTCATCTACTGAAAAAGAACTGCACTGATATTTGCAACCATATGTATTAACCATATGTATTATTATGTATCACCATATGTGATTTTGTTCTCGTGAGAATTTTCCTTGCATTTTTTCAGATTGGATTTGGTTCCCGCGCTCATGACTACAGCCATTTTATACATGAGTTCCGATCTGCATACAAGCACGCTTGGAGTCAAGCTTTTCGGTGCTGCATTTCCCTAAAAATTTGTTCCTCCTACACAATTCTCTGTCTCCAAAGATTAGACAGAACGGGAATTCCCGTTCTGCCTACAGGTAAGATCATCTAAAATATTTTCTACAAAGTCCTAGAGGGCTTTAGGCGGAGCCAGAATGAATTTCTTTAATACCGTACCCCCCCTAGTTCCGAAAATTTTAGGGGGATGTCCGAAAATATTAGGGGGTGCTGAGGGGGTGTAGCTAAATCTCCGCGTCCATACCAAACTGTAGAATTTAACGAAAAGTGTTTCCTGTAAAAGTTGTTTCTTTTTCAATAGTGCTTCCAAAGAAATCAAAATTGATACCACTTTCGATTTGAAATTTTGGAGTTGACCCCCGGTAGTGGTATTTCCGCTACGCCACTGGATTTGGAAGAATCACCATTTGATTCTTCACATACAATTTGGTAATTAAATTTTTTGTTTGAAATGTCTACGGGGATTACGAGCTGAGAAAAATGCCTGGAACTAGTAATCTGATACACCCTGTATAATTCGATATTTTTTGTCTTTCTTTCTTATTTCAGATGGGAAAATATAAGCGTTAAACACAGATGACGTACAAGAAGCAGTACAGGTTTTTGTCCTCTTGCACAATTGAAATATCTAGTAAGGAAGCAGAAATTAACACTAACAACTCAAGGCCTGCAGAGAAAGAAACGTCATTAACTACATGTATATATATATATATATATATATATATATATATATATAAAAAGTTGCGTGTATGCCTACATCTAAGGAGGCTAGCGTTTCTTTCAATGATTTAGTACCAACTCCCAAATATTGCTGAAAAAGTTTTCAGACCTAAGCAGCGTGCTGAGCTGCTAACATCTCCAGAATCTTTTCGCAAAGCATTATTCGAAAGGGACTGGCAACGTAGAACGTCAGTAGTAAGTTCAGAAGACCTGACAGAAGAAAAAGAATATGATGAAGATGAAGTAACAAAATACAAATAAAAACGAAATGATCATTGGTTTTGCAGCATTTCCTATTACTAAGCTTTGTCTTCATCCTTTGAGTACTGGATATGTTGCTACAAGTGCAAAGCGTGGTATCATACGCTATGTGTCGAAGGAGAACAAAGGAAAATATTTACTTGTGGACGTTATATAGCAATCCAGCAACAGAACGAAATGAAAGTCCAAACGAAAAGTTTGCTATTTTCTGCTATGCAAACTGAAGTTTTGTTTTTGTGTACTCTTTTCATATATGATAGGCTAGGCCGATAGAATAGTAAGCTTTAATTAAGGATATTTTGCTGATTAAAATAAAAGAGCGTTTATGTTATTACTAACAGACTGTTCAAGAACTTTTGGTTGTAATGTGATTATTGTGCTACAAAAAAGGTATTAGAGACTATTTATTTGTTGTGTTTTTAGGTGTTGTGTTTTCTTAAAATACATTGGAGAGAAACTTGTTCCCACCCATATATAACTATCAGCATGTAAATCTATCGCTTACACCAACCATAATTCTAAAATATTATGTATACGAATCGTATTCACCTTACGAATGACCCTATTCACTTCGATATGTTAGGATGAATACGGCCATTCGAGGCAAGTATATATATACATTTTAATAATATTACACTATTTTCGAAAAAAAAATATGTTAACTTTATAGTAGAGATATGGTATATTATAATTCTGTAAAATGTTCGTTAAAAAAGCACTAATTATAACAGTACAAAGTAATTTTCTTGAAAGTGGCCCTATTCACCCCAATCTACCCTACAGCAGTTATAGAAAACATCAGATGATTGGTCCCTATACGCAAGACAATTGGTTTCAATTAGATTGCGCTCAAGTACATAGTGCTACTATATGTAGGAAAGAGTTAAATGTTCTACTTCCGCAACGTTGGATCGGGAGAGGTTCCAATTCAGTTTCCTCTGAGGTCTTCCGACTTACTTGTATGGACTATTTTCTTGGAGGAGTTGAATTAAGAATCTTGTTTATGTCAATAGCCCAACTACAAATTCGCAAAATGTAACAACGCATTACAACCAAATTCCGGATCACCAACCTGGACGAGATTGAAGATGTGGCTCACAATTATGCTCTGCGAATAAACTGAGGTTGTTTGATCACTTTGAACATCTGTACAGCCAAGGGTGCATCGACTACACTCAGTCGAAATTAACACGATTCTTTAGCTGTTTACTAATCTTTTCCAAATTCTCTATTGCAAATAATCATGTTCATGCCCTCATGTTTTGATCAATCCCTCTGGGAAAAGCAGATTCGTTACTTTTTCCTCCGCTTCGACCAAACATTTCCTATTCATTCGGTTCTAGCATTGTAAATCCTACTTAATTTTATATTTGCCTACTAACCAAGCTTCTGTAGCAGCCATACAGCACCACAACATTTAGCGCTTCTTTCAACTCCACCAAAATCGATCCCTCTTTCTATTTGATATTTAGATGTGGCCCCCCCTCCAACAAAAGGTATGCCTGAGACGCCACTGTTTTCGAAAATGACATTGTTTGTTTCCGCATATGCACTTTTGTAATTCGCTTTAATTTCAAACAATTATTTGCAGTATGCACCATGTCTCGCATTGGCCTATTAATGAACTCTAGCTGCCAAACGGTAAGAGATACGGCAATGTGTTTCCTGTGAAAATTGTTCAAAATGTAATGGTTGTTTCAATGGAGGCAAAATCAACTTCTGCTTCTATTTAAAATTTTGAAGTTTTGCTCCCAGGCGCCCCTGATTTCAGAAACATCACCAGAAGATCAAGCACATGCACATTGGTATTAAACTTTTCATTTCAAAGATTTCTGTAACAGGGCATTAACGCAGCTACTAGTGCAGAAATTTTTGAATATATAGGGTGCTTCAAAACAACACCGACGTTTGAGATTGGTGCAGAAATGGTAATAATTTCAAAGTTATAGGCTACCGAGAACATGAAAAAAAAAAAAAAAACCTTTAAAGGTCCATAGCCCCAAAACTATGCGACCTACTGTAGTCGGGTCAACACTTTACTTAGAAACTAATATGTGCGCTATTCAAAAATACATGTTTCAGAATCCTAAGGTACTCACACAACAATTTTTATAGAGTTTGACTACGGGCATATGAATTTGAAATACTCACTGTAAGTTGCTAGCGGTGTGGTGATATGATAAAGATGGTTGGGTCACCTAGAGGTAATAATTCTCACTTAATGTTCAAAGAATTAATTTATTTTAATTTGGAAATCTTGCCCCAGACTTCCCTCTGGAGCCGCCACTACCACTGTTTCACAATGTTGTAGCATAGAATACCTATGCTAGTCTCAGGGTTTATCCTCTTATTCTGAGAAGAACAACTCTAGTTATAATATCTGAAAGCTAATAGTAAAGGTGGTAGAGGTGTGGGATTAAAATTTAAGAAAAAAAAAAATACATCACAGCCTCAGCACAATAATTTAAAGTGGTGCAATAATTTAACCCTCCTTTACATTCATAACTGGAGGTTAATTACGGTTCGTTTTGGGGCGTTCCTTTCCCTAGCCCCAACTGGGAAAGTGTCACCAGTTCTACATGTATACGTGCAACTTAGTCAGGGAGTAGAAGGATCTGCAGAGTAAGAGCTCCGTATTATATTTGTGTTTGAGTGGAATTCCTAAGTTTTCTTAGCTGTTGAAGATAGTGAGGTGAACATGAAGTGTTACCGGTAATGATAACAGTTGTTGGTTGCAATATAGAGCTGGTGATTGATCCCTAGAACTGAAAACTTGGTGACTTCAGATCGTAAACAAACATTCTGTTGAGGCTGGTTGCTTGGCGCTGAAGGCCTGGCTAGGGAAGTGGAGTGTGCTTGTAAGTGAATAAGAAATTTAAAAATAAATAACATTTATTAGTTTTTAATATTAACAACAACTGTGCAGTGTGGTATATATATATATATATATATATATATATATATATATATATATATATATATATATATATTTCTTCATAACTATCTCAATAAGTAGGAAAAAAGGCACATTTGAGCCAGTGTTCTGTTTTCTTTTGCATTAAGACAGTGTTTTGTTCCAGTAAGCAGGGTGCCAGTTCCTGGAAGTCAAGTCATTCACTACGTTCATTGTCCGCCATTTTGAATCCTGAGTTTTGCTTTAAATATAGCTATAATGTCATCCTGTACAAGCTGCATTACAATGCTAAAATAAGACTTGTAATAAATTGTTTCACATATCATGCTATAATATTTCGGTGGAAATGTATATTGATATGAAACAAACAGGTAATATAAGAGAATGGATTTGTAATGAGTGTAAACGTTGTTATGTGAGTGAAAATTCTATGCGAACTGAAGCAAAATCCACGAGTACTGTAGCTTTAACGGGTGTTAATGATTCTACTACTTGTAACACGATTGGTAACCCTATTAGTATTACAGATATAGGGACAAAGCTTGAAGCGTTGTGTGCTCAGATTGCTCAACTAACATCAACTGTCCAATTCATGTCCAATCAATATGATGAGTTACTTAAAAAGTTTGAAGTAGAGATTAGGGAGAACGTCAGACGGGATAAAGAAATCACGAAATTAAAAGCGGAAAATGTAGAGTTGAAAACTCAACTAAAACAACAGGCTATAGAATTGAATGATCTTAACCAATACGAGCGTAACAAAAACATAGAAATTCATGGAATCCAAGAGCGTGTTGGTGAGAATTTGAAAGAAATTGTAATTGACATGGCAGGAAAATTGCGATTAAATTGCGAAGAACAAGATATACAGGGTGTCTACTGGAATATCAGAAAGTAAATTCATGACTTTTTCATGACTTTTCATGACCTTTTTGTTCAAATTTTCATGACCATGGCGATAAAAATTTACCATTAGTAATAATAAACCCCTACCATCAGTGGTGCATCGGAACTATGCGGGTTGCTAGTCTTAAATATCACTTATTCTGAATCTTAAAGAAAGAATCTAAAATTCTGCCGCCTTGTGCTCGAGCACAGAATAGCACTTACCTAAATACGGGCCTGCTCTTACCAGTGAATCACTCTATACTGTATTTGAAGTTTTAATTCTGAGTATAATTATCCATGTAGCAGAAATTTGTCTGAAATTAAGCACTCAGAGAACTGCCCAAAGACAGAACAAATTATAAAAGAAATTCGTTTTAAAAACATAGATCATCAAATTTAAAATCTGCAAACTCAAACGAATAATATTATTTGCATAAGTCTAAAGGGCCAAAAAAACACAATTTACATTTCTTAGAAGTAAAGAAATAGCAGATCAGAAAGTTGGACAGTAAAAAGTTGTTACTATATTACAGAGACTAGAAGATGAAATGGGGAGCAGCTAGGAAGACAGTAAAGTACCAGTTAGCCAGCACTAACTGGTGGGGGAAATTCTCACAATTACTGACCTGACACAACTGTTTCAGTACATGCAGTATGAGGTATAAAAGAATGAAGTATAAAAATATACTCTGAGATTTCAGATTTTCATGACCAGTTGGGTAAATAAAGGACTTTTTCATGGCTTTCATGACCACTAAGCAAAATATATGACTTTTTCATGACTTTCATGACTTTCATGACCAGTAGACACCCTGATATAGATGTAGTACACCGAATTCCAAATGGTACTAATAAAAGCAAGAGAAAAGCAATAATTGTGCAGTTCAAGACACGATCGGTAAGGGATCGGTGGTTAAGTAAAAGAAATACAGGGTTGGTTAGCAATAACTTAGTTTCTGGAAGTGATGATCAAAAAATTTTTGTGAATGTAAATTTGTCCCCTAGAAATAGGCAACTTTTTTGGAAGGCAAGAAACGCTGCGAGAAATACTCACCACAAATTTTGTTGGGTTAGTTCTAGTGGCCAAATCTTAATTAGAAAAAATGAAAGTAGTCCGGTAATGATTATAAAAACTGAAGATGATTTGCCAGGTTTCCCTAATTCCATCAATGAAGGAGACAGCACTTTGCCCATTAATTGAGTAATATACTTGGATGATGATAGTAAGTAAACGAAAATTATGTCTAAAGAGTGTGTTAAATATACATATTTAATTAAATATATTATGTGGAGTGAATTGAAGGGTGTAATGTTTAGAATAATAAGCAGATTAGTAATTTCAATATTTTTAATGACATTATACTATTTAAATCTATTTAAGTATGATGACTGGTACTTTTTTTTTTTTTTTTTTTTTTGCTTATTTGAATGTATTTATTGTATAGTTAGATCTAGGCTGTTTACAGCCATCTTACTAACATATGTTATATCGTTGCTATCGTTACACAATCAACATTCTAAAGATACAAAACATTTATATAATTATAACTTCTTAAAATTTACAGTTTTATTTCCAATTTCATTTTATGAATTAATTACATAATTAGTTAAGTCGAAGAATAACAGAACATTGAAACTTTAAAAATCGAACTTATGTACACAAAAATTTGACACATAATTTTTTTTTTTTTTTTTTTTTGTTTGTTTTCTCGGATTAAAATACTGCATATTATAACACTTAAACTCCATACAATTGACGAGTTTTTATATGCTGCACCTATAGTAATAATATTGTTATTTAGACTACAGACAGATAGGTAAATTAACCATACAGTAAAAGAATGGTTGTCCGTAATTTCTTATATAATATGCAACATAATCAGCAGAAATTCCGTGAGTTTGGTGAGAGAAGGGTGGTTACAGAAGGAAGATTTCTTCCAGTGCCTTTCCCGGTGGAAGCGTTCCTAGCATCGCTGCTACGTTCCCTCTTTGCACAGCCATACTTCATCTCTGTGCATATTTTTTTTTATTTTTTATTGAACCTATATAGCATTATGGGAAAATATTTACTATTCTGTCGTGTAAGAAGAGTACTTGTTCAAAAATAGTCCACAACACTGTGTATTTATTGATATTAAAACTATTCTAGTAGTATGTCAGTAGTTAATAGCACGTTTGATATATTCTACCAAAATGTTAACGGTTTAAAAACAAAAGTTAATAATTTTTATCTGAGCTCAACCATGTATGATTTTGACTGTGTGGCTATTACTGAGTCATGGTTACAAGCTGAAATATTTAGTACTGAACTGTTTGATAACAAGTATCAAGTTTTTAGGAAGGATAGAGATCTGGAACGTTGCGGAATGCGTGATGGGGGTGGTGTGCTCTTAGCTGTTAACAATAATTATACTTCAGAGAGATTAAATGAATTTGAATTACCGAACTATGAAGATTTGTGGGTCAGAATTGAGTTATCTAATTCAACTTTTATATACGTTTGTGTAATATATTTCCCTCCCTATAGCAAAGAAGAGTATTATTTAGATTTTTTTAGAAATATTGAAAGATTCAAAGAACTATCATTGTCCCATAATGTTCTCATTATCGGTGATCTCAATCTTGGGCTCTTAACAGAATATATGAATGGTAATTATTTCGTAACTTTGTCTAATTTGGAAACTAATGTTTTACACAAATTGAGCTTCTCGAATTTTTCGCAATTAAACACTGTTAGAAACGTAAACAATAGAATTTTAGATGTAGTATTAACTAACATACCTAATATTGAAGTTGCCAAATCAGACGTTTGCTTTGTCCAAGAAGATAGACATCACCCGAGTTTGAGTATTAGTATTCAGTTTCTAAAACACTGTAAAACCTATAACGAACTTGGTGACGCAGTTTATAATTTTAACAAATGTGATTTTCTGAAGCTGTATCAGCTTCTTAAAGAAAAAAATTGGGATTCCTTGTACGTAATTAATGATGTAGATGAAGGTGTTAATTATTTTTATTCTGAATTATACAAGGTACTTGATGAATGCGCACCAAAAAAGGTTAAGAGTAAACGTTCCTATCCGCCTTGGTTCACTGTTGAAATAATAAAAAATTTAAAGAAGAAAGATCGCATTAGACGTAAATTTAAAAAATCTAAGCGTTATTCTGATTACATGCACTTTGTAGATATTAGGAAACAAATTAAGTGTAGCATTGAATTAGCTTTTCAAAATTATTATTAACAGGTAGAAGCGAATATTGCTAATGAACCTAAGGAGTTTTGGAATTACATAAATAATAGAAGATGCTCAAAAGTTAATATGAATCAATCTGTCCTTGAATATAACGACGAAAAAATTATTGATACTAAGTTAAAATGTGAAGCTTTTGCTACACACTTTCAATCTGTTTATAGTTGTGAACCATCTAATATAGATCTACATGAAATATGTTCTATTGAAATTCCTTCAAGTGTAGATATAATGATTTTAGACAAGATCCGCGAAGCTGAAGTTGGAGAAGGATAGACAAAATGAAAAGTAAAAGATCGTTTGGCCATGATAGTATACCATCCTATATTTTCAAGGGTTGTAAAGAATATTTTATTAAACCATTGACTTATTTGTTTAACTTGTCTTTGACTCAATGTAAATTTCCTGCGAAATTTAAAATATCTGTGGTTTGCCCGGTTCCTAAGGTTAATCCGGTAAGATTAATACAAGATCACAGACCAATAAATCTAATATCATCTCCAGCTAAAATATTCGAAGCAATCATTTATAAACATATGTTTAATCATGTATCTACGAATTTATCGGATTCTCAATATGGCTTCAGACGCAATAGATCAACTATTTCAAATTTGCTAACTATAAATCAAGTAATTAATGATTCTTTTAATAAAAGGTTTCAAGTAGATGTAGTATATACAGATTTTAAACGTGCTTTTGATTTGGTTAATCATGGAGTACTTCTTAGTAAACTGAGAACATTTGGTATATCGCAAGAACTGGTCAAATTGTTTCATTCATATTTGAATGAAAGAATTCAATATGTTATTTTTAATAATATTAAATCTAAGGAATTTACAGTGCATTCTGGGGTACCTCAAGGATCAAATTTGGGTCCTTTACTCTTCCTTATTATGATAAATGATCTACCCAATATGTTTCAATATAGTTCATGCTTAATATTTGCAGATGATACCAAATTATACAAAGAAATCCGCACGGAAAGTGATTGTATTAAATTACAGACGGATGTTGATAGGCTTAATGAGTGGTGTAGGAGAAATAAATTTCAGTTGAATATTTCAAAATGTTATGTAATGACTTTTACTCTTAATAAAGCACGCACAATATTTGAATATACTATTGGGAATCAGACGTTAGAAAGAAAGGAAATGATAAGAGATTTAGGTGTTTGGTTTGATATTAATTTGAAATTTAAACATCATATAAATATAATAACTAACCAAGCTTTTAAAATGCTGGGTTTTATTAAGAGGTCAAGTCGTTATTTTAAAAATCAAGGGACTATTTTATCGTTGTATAATGCATTTGTTCGATCCAAACTAGAATATGCATCTATTGTTTGGGATCCATTTTATCAGTGTAGAAAACAGCAAATAGAGAAAGTTCAGAATAAGTTATTGAGATATACTGTGTATAAAATATATGGTATTCAAACTCGTTATATTCCTTATGATGAACTTTTAAAAAAATTCAAATTATTGTCACTTGAAAATAGGAGATTTATACAGCGAGTACTATATCTTAAAAAATTAATCGATAACAAGGAAGATAACGCATTCTTATTAAGTAGATTACCTTTTTATTGTCCTCGGCAAAATCTGAGAGGTAGACAGGTTTTTTATATGCCTGAAAACAGAATAAATGTGAACAGGAATTCACCACTGTTTAAATTATGTGATGCAGGTAACAAAATTGAGTCTATTTATTTCAGCATGAATTTAAGACCTTTAAGCGAAAGTGTTTTCAGTTACTAAATGATAAATTGTAGAATATTTTTGTACAGCATATGTAAAGAGAAAAAAGATTCCTATTCTAGTACTATTTCGTGTTACCAATGTTAGTTCCATATTTGGAGTTGGGTTGCATATCCTTCGATAATGATGTATAACCTTTGTACTTTGTAATTGCCTTTGGGTGTAAAGTACAAATAAATTATTATTATTATTATTATAATTATTATTATTATTATTATTATTATTAACTTCACGGCTCCATCCTGAAAGAAATAGCAAGTAAATTTCACAGATGGGTTTACTCACCAGACTGGAAAGATGAAATCTCCAACACATCTGATGGACGAAAATAATTTATTTTATCGGTAGAGCACAACACTAATAAAGTATATTCACACAATAGATCTTGGTGCACCATTTAGATGTTATAATTGTAACTCTCTCTCTCTCTCTCTCTCTCACACACACACACATATTATATATATATATATATATATATATATATATATATATATATATATATATATATTTGGTCTAGGAATTAATTCGTGCGGTTTTACAAAAGATGGCGTAACTAGCTTATTGTCCCATAGTTTCGTTGATCAAAACATGCGTTGAAAACTACTGTCATTGAGCATCTTGTTTAGTATATGTCAGTTGCTTGAAGCGGAAACAACAACATTTTTTCTTCAACTGAAAATGGCGCATTTTGTGCCTGATAAAGTGTTTTTGCGGGGAGTTATTCTTCATTGATTTAACATGAAGAAAGGTGCTACCGCAAGTCATCATATTTTAGTGGAAGTGTTTGGTGACCATGCTCTAGCTGAGCGAACTTGTCAGAAGTGGTTTGCACTGTTTAAAGGTGGTGATTTCAGCTTGGAAGACCAAAAGCAATTTGGACAGCCAAAAGAATTTGAAGATGAAGAATTGAGAGCATTGCTTGATCAGGATTCGTGTCAAACGCAGGACGAACTTGCAGAAGCATTTGGAGTTGAGCAAACAACAGTTTCCAAACGTCTCAAAGCCATAGGAATGATTCCAAAGATGTCTTATTGGGTTTCACATGAATTGAAAAGAAAGATGTTGAAAGAAGAAAAACCGTTTGCGAATTGCTGCTTCAAAGACAGAAAAGGAGGGGATTTTTGCATCGAATTGTAACTGGTGATGAGAAGTGGATTCATTACGAGAATCCTAAACGAAAAAAGGCCTGGGTGAAGCAAGGTGAACCAGGTCCTTCACAACCGAAACGAGATATTCATTGTGCAAAGGTTATGCTGTATATATGGTGGGATTTGAAACGTGTGGTGTACTATGAACTTCTGAAACTTGGTGAAACTATTAATGGACACCGCTATCGACAACAATTAATGCGTTTGAAGCAAGCTCTGACCTGAAAACGACCAGAATGGAATAACAAGCATAATAAACTTATTTATCAAGATGATAACGCTCGACCACATGTCGCAAAACCGGTCAAAACCTATTTGGAAAATGTCGGATGGAAAGTGTTACTCCACCCGCGATATTCACCAGACACTGCTCCGTCTGACTACTACTTGATCGATTGCATGAATAACGATTTGATTGGACAGCGGTTCACTTCTTCAGAAAATATCGAAAAATGGATCTTTGAATAGATTGCGTCAAAAGATGAGGAATTCTTTCGACACGGAATCCTAAATTGCCTGAAAGATGGGAGAAAGTAGTGGCTAGCGATGGACAATATTTTCGTTAACGTATTCATTTACTTTGTTTTTGAAATAAAGCTTCAAGTTTTATTAAAAACCGCACGAATTAATTCCTAGACCAATATATATATATATATATATATATATATATATATATATATACTTGTAACTAGGGATGCACGCGAGACGAGACGAGGCGAAATATGGAAAAGTCTCGTCTCGTCTCGTCTCGCAGCCTCAAATGTTGCTCTCGTCTCGCTAATGTGAAGTATCGTCTCGCGTCTCGCATAAAATTTTGAGTCTCATATCGCTTCTCGCGCGAGACTTTCTCGCATGGTCTCGCAGTCTCGCATATATTCTCGGTCAAAATTTTGCAATGTGTTATTCTATGGCTGTTAATGATTGACGATGTAATATTCTGTTCGAAGGCAAGTATTTGACCTAAAAGTCACTTGGCAAGGTGAATGTATGGTGGTTTGCCATTGCTTTCCATGGGATGACTGTTCATAACATCCTAAGGAGATGGAACCTAGAGTTCAACATGGTATCTGAACTTGTGTCCCCTCCGCTCCAAATTAAAAGAAAAGTTGTGCTGGAATTTGATTGCTGGACCATTCATTTTCGTCAAATTAATAGCATAATTTACAGCAAAACTAGCATAAATTGTTGGTGGATCAAACACTGTTTTCCAGCTTAGACGTCTCCAGCAATATTTGGATCTTCTAAAATATCGTCGCCACTATCAACATTTACACGTTTTGGTCGTTATCTTGAAGGGTGATTTTCCATTATAAAGATGTTTTTATACGACCAAAAGCGCTTGTAGACAACAAAAGAACTCCTCACAACACAATACGACACAATTCTTTCGGTTCGTTCGCGCTTGTAGCAATGTTGCATTATCGCATTTTATCAACTTTCGCTTTCAACTTATATAGTGTTGCCAGATCTAGAAAATAAAATTACTGACAGGAATAGGGCCATTCCTACCATCTCCCACCAAACCTATAGGGCCATCCTACCAAACCAGTGCTTGAATTAAACTTCCGAAGTAGAGGGGGATGTTTTTGATAAATATGTAGAAAGAAAATATTTATTCCATGTAAAAATATGTTAATTCTGCGAGCCGGGCCGGGGATAAACTTTGACGAGAGGGGATTTCCCCGCCATCCCCCAACATTAATCGCTAGTAGTAATGTGAAAAAGCCAGAAACAACAGAAATATCACATTTCGCAGCAATAGGGAGTCTTATTCGCTTTTCAGACCGAAAACAGAAGTTCATGTATTCGTGCGCGCCCGGGTGTATGTGTTTGTGTCGCAAAATAAA
Organism: Thermobia domestica; assembly: GCF_964235325.1. Taxonomy (NCBI): domain Eukaryota; kingdom Metazoa; phylum Arthropoda; class Insecta; order Zygentoma; family Lepismatidae; genus Thermobia; species Thermobia domestica. The sequence goes on from NC_137471.1 coordinate 99,702,644, forward strand.
GTCCTAAATCGATGCTGTAATAAATTTCCAATTTACAAAGCTTTTCTTTTTTAGAAACTAAAGAAGGCTTTAATTCTGAAAACCAACCTTGAATAATAATAAATTTTATAAAAGTCTATTGCCCCAATCACGTTTTTGTTCCTGGAGGCATTAACGCTCAACTTAGAAAACTCAATACATGTAAAATCACTAAATATACAATTAAACGTAATTCATAAATGTTACGAGACTGCGAAAAGTCTCACGAGACTTCTCGTGCGAGACTTAACCGAGTCTCGTCTAGCGTCTCGTCTCGCATGGTTTAGTCTCGTCTCACATAAAATTTTTACTCTCGTGTTTTTCGTGCATCCCTACTTATAACTGATACCTTCCAAGACTTGATTTTAATCACTAAATAAATAATTCAAGAACCAAATTTTTCACTTTAAGGTATTACTTTCGAAACTCATATTATTATTATTATTATTATTATTATTATTATTATTATTATTATTTTAATTATAGAAATGTTCCTCAATTTACCTACAGCAGTTAATATTCCTCGAGATTTCACCATCGAAGAAAAGTTCCACTGAAAATTTCCTTCACGTCGGCGATAAAATTACGTAGTACTGTTCTTTACACCTACCACCAAAGTTCAGTGCTATATCTCATTCAAGTCTGGAAATAGAACCTACGCAGTCCAGATGGTCTCGTCTCGTCTCGTGGTGTCGTTCTTTACAGCAGAGCGTAGTGAGATACTTCTCATGAACTAGATGTTATGATATACTGTACCAAAAGAAGGCACTTCAACTGCACTTTCACTTTTGTGTTTTTAATTGTACATTCGAGACGAGATACACTGTAGTAATGAACCAATGATGACACACATGACCAGTTAAGTTACCACACTGGTATTACAGAACACCTTCTGGGCTTGTTGCACGGTGAGGTATGCACCTCCAGTAATATAATGTAAATCCTATCATGACAGATCACCAATAAATAACATGATCCACGATATCCACTATGACTAGCGGGAGTAGTAGTAATTATAGAAGGGTTTAGTTCACTCAACTGACAGTATGATAGAATGTTGGCCTCGCAAGTTTTTTTTCTTTCAGTAACGGTTATAATATTGATGTAATAAAAAAAAAAAAAAAAAAACCTCTCAGCCACTCACTCCCGAATGGAGCTATATGCTCACAATCTCAGGGAACAGAACTCGCCGTGTCGTCTCCCTTCCTATTAAAACTTGAACTACTTCTCTATTTGGCTCCCCTGCCAATATCCACATCCCTACACAAAGAATTGTCGAAATTCGCCCCAATGGTCTGTGCTTTCCAAATAACAAAGAGCCCAAGGCGGTGTTCGTGGTGGGTGGCTACCGTGCATCTTCAGACAATGAGCTACTCAAAACATACTGAAATAACTTTAAATATTTCCTAACTTGATTAATTAATCTTCGATATCACGACGCCATTATTAACTTTAGACTGTCGGTAACAAAACCATATCAGCACTTCATCAAACATTCAAGATTTGATAGTTTAAATCGCAGTTAATAACAACACTATGCGCTTTTATTCTGAAACTGCAATAACATCTAGTAGGTGCTGCCGCCCCCATGGGATGGTGGTTTGAGAAGGTACTCATCTGTCTTCTGCCAAGAGCAGAATAGGTTATTTACTTGACAATATATAAAGATACAGAGAATATACAAAATAGAACAAGAAAACAGGAAATAAATTAAGACATAATAGAATATATGAAACATATAGCAGCATAAACATAGTATGACAACTCTTTTAATTTACACAATCTTCATTTTTCCAACCTTCGGTGAGGTGACGTCTGCGAATCACCATGAGCCAACCTTACAAGAGGGGAGGGGTGAGGTATACTACAAACGCAGTTATAATTTTGGAAAACACAGAGGTCTAAGTATCTCTGACGGAGTGGACCACGATGTAAAATCAAATTTTAAATTATTCTCGTAATATCCAAGAACATCTTAGCGTGATACGACAGTATTAGTAATTTTATACAAAATTAGTCAAAATAAATAGCACACATTCAAACTAGCATGGCATTATGGGTAAAGAAGCAATAGATCCGCTCGCTGACGAGCCATGACAGACAGCCTACGACGCTTGAGCTATTCAGGTCGTGAAATTCTTGTGAGGTGTGAAAACCTACGCTGTTCAACTACCAATTTCGGCAGAGTTTTGCTCAAAATTTTATGAGAATAGAAACAATAGGAGAGAGCTATGTTGAACACAGTGATCCCAACTAGAATTCCATTTCCAGACTTGGGTTGCTATATATTAACCATAGTATTGTTTATTTCTTCCTGGTGTTATACTAGGCATCCTCCTTATATCGAGGTAGCAACAGTGGACTAGCAGATGTCCAGTAAGAATGCTCTTAAAAAAAAAAAAAAAAAAAAAAACTCTGTTCATGCTCTTCTGTTTATCCAAGTTCTGCATGATATTGAGTTTTTTTTTTTTTTTTTTTTTTCAGATAACTCCCAGTATTACAGCTGTAATTGATATGTTAATAACTATGCTTCTAAGTAGAGATATCTCTTGAGTAATTTAATTTCGTTTCTTCAATACCAAAATATACAATTTACATTTTATCCTACGAATACTGTCGTATTTCGCTCTGTGATACCTAATTATGAAATTAAGTATTGATCAACATAAATTAATTACATCAGATACAAAATAAACTTTTGATAGGCAAATGTGCATTCATCTGCATTTTGATATGCAGATGGAGAGCTGAGGGCACTCGGCTCCCTACATCACCAACTACCTCTATAAAAATTGCTGCCGAAGTACCGCAGGATTGTGAAACTTTGGTTCTCTAACGCCAACGCGCGTACTCTAATTGCTTAGCCACGAAGGAGCTCTTATGAAATTGCAATAACTTGTAATTTTATCTATCAAAACTATGTAAACACAAACCACAGTAAAACAACAATCATTTTTAAAAAGTTGCAAGAAATATGTCAGTTTAAACACTATAGCAATCTATGCCCCATGATTTTCATATCTCCCGAACAACTTCTGTTAAATCGCTATAACCCTTTTCGACCGTGCCCGCACAATCCTGCGGGTAGCTTTTCTGTATTATACAAGCGAGAATTTTACATTTTTCACGCTCACTATGGCTTCGATTGATTGTGCGGGTTCCTCGCTACGAATTTCACTTGTTTCTTCGTTGCAATTTAGATCATCATGTGGACTTGGTGCTGTCGAAATCGTTTCTTGAAAAAACCGAAAACCGGTTTTTGAATAGGGATATACCTTATTTTCTATTTAGCTTAGTGTTCCTATATTACCCACTTTTAGCGGGTACCACCCGATTTTCAGGTTCTACATAAACACATCTTAACCACGAAAAACCACCCGCTTTTTGGGATTGGAGAAAAATCTAAGACGACTTAGTTGATAAAGTGTTGGTATATACAACGTAAACCACTACACCTCTAACAATCTCAATCGCGATTGAGTTAAATTTGGATTCGCGCTCAGGCTCAGACTGTGGGCTATCTGCGCAGTGCGCGTGTGCAGGGCCATTTGCTAATACAAGATCTGCTTTAATACACAATGGTTTTCTTTGTGTAGTTCATGTCTTTTTAATGTAATGTATTGGAGGTTCAATACGAATGAATATTCGTTTGTAGATGTTGTGACAAACATACTTGAATTATTCACGCCTTCATAAGCTACAAAAATGCCAAACGACCGTTTCAAGTGTAACTTTAAAGACTCTTATAGAAGCGAATTTACGTTTGTTAGCCAGGGCAGAACTCACAAGGGAAGAGAGGGAGATTATATATCAAAGTGGAAGATGATTTATACACCAATCAAAAGCACTAATGACGCCTATTACGAAATTGTATTAAAAATTTTCCGAATGCATATACTGTGCGAGTTAAATGATTATACACAGTGTTCAGAAAATCCGTTCCATCCCTAGAAATCGTAAACGATTCGACAGATGTCAAAACAGGGAAACACGTGTTTGATCATTTTAAAAGTACAACGTACCAAAGCAAAAAATGTTATACCAGGGCCAGCCGCAGGGTCCCAGGTGGGGTCCAACTCAAAAATTGCAAAAGATAAGGGAGTCAAGTAGCATATCGTTGGAAACCTGTTGGGAAATGAAAGAAAATGGAACAAGTATCGACTCTCTAAAATTACCCTGTGCAAAATGGCGGCCGGTCAAAATGTCAGCTAAAACGTCATTGTAAAGCCACCCAAAAATGCTGAAACGGTGAGACAGATGTCAAAACAGGAAAACATGTGCGTCATATTTTAAAAGTACAGTTATTGAAAGCAAAAATAATTGTCCCAGGGTCCCAGACGGGGTCCTACTAAAAATTTTCAAATGGCAATGGAGGTCAAGTAGCATATCATTGGAAAACTGTTGGGAAATGAAAGAGGACGGAACAACTCTCGACTCTCTAAAATTACCCTATGTAAAATGGTCTCCGTTCAAAACGTCAGCAGAAACATTGTAAAGTCTGTGGCCACCCAAAAATACCTGAAACGGTGAGACAGATGTCAAAACATTAAAACATGTGTGTCATCTTGTAAAAGTATAATTATTGAAAGTAAAAATATTTGTCCCAGGGTCGCAGACGGGGCTTTACTTAAAATTTTCAAGTAATAAGGGAGGTTGAGTAGCATATCGTTTGAAAGCTGTTGTTAAATGAAAGCAGACGAAACAAGTCTGGACGTTGTGCAAACATCTTGCGTTTTATTTTCCTTTCTGTAGCCGTTTTTTAGTTTATTTTTACTTTAATTCTTGTGCTCGACGGAAATGCCTCTACTGTGAGATTCTGATCTTTGGGTCCAGTAATGTCTAAACAAATAATAAAATATAATAAAATAAAAGCAAATTAAGAAATAAAGAAAAGAAAAGACATAACATTTGGCATCTTTGAAAATCGAAATGAAGATATACATTTTGACCGGTCGCCATTATACACAGGGTAATTTTAGAGAGTCGAAACTTGTTCCGTCTTCTTTGATTTCCCAACAGCTCTCGAACGATACACTACTTGACTCCCTTGCCATTCAAAAATTTTGAGAAGGACCCCGTCTGGAACCCTGGGACAAATATTTTTACTTTTAATAATTGTACTTTTAAAAGATGACACACATGTTTTAATGTTTTGATATCTGTCTCACCGTTTCAGGTTTTCTTGGGGTGGCCATAGGCTTTACAATGACGTTTTTGCTGACATTTTGACCAACTGCGATTTTGCACAGGGTAATTTTAGAGAGTCGAGACTTATTCCATCTTCTTTCATTTCCCAACAGGTTTCTAACGATATGCTGCTTGACTCCCTTATCTTTTGCAGTTTTCTAGTTGGACTCCGCCTGGGATCCTGCGAGTGGCCCTGGGACAACCTTTTTTGCTTTAGTACCTTGTACTTTTAAAATGATCAAACACGTGTTTCCCTGTTTTGGCATCTGTCTAATCGTTTGCGATTTCTAGGGGTGTAACGGAGTTTTGAACATCCTGTATATTCATTTAACTCGTACCGTATATGAATTCGGAAATTTTTTATAATAGTTTCGTAACAGGCGTGATTAGTGCTTTTGATTGGTATATAAACTATCTTCCACTTCGATATATAATCTCCCTCTCTTCCCTTGTCAGTTTGAAGCAAAATGTACACCCTGGAAAACTCAGTTTCGTTTGAAAAGTAAGCTGTGTGAAAGCAAACTGGACCCCACCTGATTTTTATATATTCTGTAAATTACACCACGAGGAACGCGAATCTGAAGGAATTTTGACATTACGAATTTCGGAACTCGAGATATTGGAACATACAGTGACCACGGAAGTAAACCGGACCCCACCTGATTTTTATATATTTTGTAAACTAGATCACGAGGAACACGAATCTCAAGTAGTTTTGACATTCCGACTTCCGGAACTTGATTTTTATTAACACTTAAAGTTTAATATAGACGCTATGTATCTACAGAGTGTTTCAAAACAACACCGACAACGTTTGGGAGGTGATTCCTGACTCCAAGATAAGACAAAAAAGTATAGACCAACCTGGGTGCACAAACGCTTCCTTTCGGAGCTATAGGTTACCGAAAACATGAAAAACTGAACTTTAAAGGTCCATAGCTCCAATACTATGGGACCTACCGTAGTCGGTTGAAGGATAGGGAACTAGTATGTGCCCTATCCAATATCCATGTTTCAGAATCCTGCGGATACTTCTGCAACAATTTTTATAGAGGCAGTTGCAGAATACTTCAAGTTACATGATCGTAGCCAAACTCCCTCTATAAAAATTGCTTCGTGAGTACCTTAGGATTCTGAAACATGTATTTTTGGATAGGGCACACATTAGTTCCTAAGGGAAATCTTGACCCGACCACGGTAGGTCCCATAGTTTTGGAGCTATGGATCTTTAAAGTTCAGTTTTTCATGTTTTCGACCTTTAAAGTTCAGTTTTTCAAGTTTTCGACCTTTAAAGTTCTGTTTTTCATGTTTTCGGCAGCCTATAACTCCGAAAGGAAGCATTTGTGCACCCAGAATGGTCTATACTTTTTGTCTTATTTTGGTGTCAGGAATCACCTCCCAAACGTTGTCGGTGTTGTTTTGAAACACACTGTATATGAAAAAACAATTCTCTATACGAAATAGAGAACAATTCTGTATTCTCTATACGAAACATATTATGTCCCACGGGCGTCTCTGACGGAGGACAGAGGGACGTGTCACCCCACTATTTTTAGTACGAGATAAATGAATCAATGTTGAAAGTATTTAGATCTATATGGAAGAAGTGAAAACATAGGCAGAACAAATGAAAGTTATGTCTGTTGTTAAACATTAAGTTGATGTGAATAAAATGTCCGCCTGACGTATGTCACTTTCAGTTCTTTTTTTTTTTTTTTTTTTTTTTTAAAGTTCTTAGTTAGTCAAAGTAGTCTCGGCTGCAAGTACATGACTTTTTCATTGCTTAACCAACAACAGTTGGTTTCCATGACGAAGGAAGACTGGAGAAGGAAAGGAAAGGATGCATCTGCGAATTAAGAAGGGAAATCAACAAAGACAGGGAAATATACAATAGAAGCGAAGATGACAAAAGCAATTTTAAAAGATAGAGAAATTTGAATATTACATATGAAGGTAAATTTTATGAAACTACTCTAGTGGGTTAAAAAGAAAAAACTACTATGATAATATAGAAACTAAAGATAGAAATGAGTGCCTAATGAGCGAATTGAACTTGAGGAAGATGGAAAGAATACATTGAGGAGCCGGAAGATAGCAAAAATAAACTGAATTTTAGACATTAAAACGGAAAACGAAGTAAGCGAGAAGGTTCATTGGACAAGTGCAAAAACATACAGCAAAATAAAGAACAAAAAGGTAGATAATATACCTTTTGAGTTTATTAAGGATATAGCAGAAGAAGGAAAAGTTTTTTTCAAAAATTAGAAACTCAAATTCAAATCAAGAGTATCATCGTAAGACTTCTTTCAGAGAGTTATCATTTTGTTAGCTAAAAAAAAAATCGAAATGTATGAGTACTACAACTACACTGCTGCTAATGCGTTTAAGAATCCTGAGTAAGGACTCACGGGTAGGAATGTCAAGATGAAGAAATTACCTAAGAACCATATTATATATAAACTTTTTCTTTCCTGCAAGCACCCTACAAGTGATGGAAGAAAGTTATGATGAATTGTGTTGGTAAAGGTAGAAAAAGGTGATCCTGTTAGTAAAGTAGATTCTAGTTTACATATAATTTCGACATAACTTTAGTTGAGGTCTACTATCATTCTAGTCGTCCCCGTCTCCCAAATTTTAACATGCCAGAGACGCCAATTTTGTCCTGTGAGATATATAAAAGTAACCAAGAAAGTTCTGTCGCTTTTTGTGGAGGTTTGTGCTCAATTGGCCTTCACACCGTGAGTTGAATGCGAATGGAGATAAAGCGAAGGTTAGTTGTTGCTGTGGGTATATTTAACATTCTATCTGGTTGTGGCAGTTCAGTTACAACGTGAACTTGTGTAACGACAGAGTGAATATGGAACCTCCACAGAGCGTCATAAGGGCGTGTATGCTGTACAAGTTCAAACTTGGGGCAAACGCCACTGCAGCGGGGCGGAAGATATCTCAGGCCTATTGTGAGGGTGTCGTGATTACGCAAACAATGCAAGGGTGGTTTAGCAAGTTTAAGGACGGTGACGAAACACTCACGGAAGATGCACCACGTGCCGGAAGACCAACACATGTACAAAATGATCTTCAGGCAGCAATTGAAGCAAACAGTGATCAGACATATGAGGAACTGGGACTACAATTCAGAGTGAGTGGACAAACCATTCGTCAGCACCTCCAACAACTTGGGAAGCACTACAAGTTGGGTCAATGGGTCCCACATGATTTCATTCCGGGCCAGAAGGCAACGCGAGCAGACACCTGTGTTTTTCTTTGTTGTCTCGCCTGAGGAAGGAGCCACTTCTGGACAGGGCGTTGACATGTGATGAAAAGTGGGTCCTGTATGAAGCTCCACGGCGCCGTCATCATTGGTAGACCAGTTCCAAAACAGCCGAAACTAGCACTGCACCAGAAGAAGGTCCTCCTGTGTGTTTAGTGGACTGCTCGCTGCATCGTGCACCTGGAACTGCTACCAGCTGGTCAGAGAATCAATGCAAATGTGTACTGTCAGCAGTGGAGCCGTGTTTAAGAAAAACTCAAAACCCTGGAGCCAGCACTTCTCAATCGCTAAGGGGTTCTCCCGTTACGGGACAACGCTAAGCCCCACATAGCTAGAATGACCCGGAACACCATCCTACGCCTTGGATGGGAAACAGTATTGCATCCGCCATACTCCTCGGACATTGCACCGTCCGATTATCACCTGTCCCATTCCTTGGACACTTACCTTAGACACTTACTAGACTTAGAGTTCCGACATTCGAAATGTTAAAATTCCTTTAGATTCGTGTTTCTCGTGGTCTAATTTACAAAATATATGAAAAGCAGGTGGGGTCCAGTTTGCTTCCCTGCAGCCGAAAAGAAAAGTACATTGGAATTGTCATCAAAGAAATAACCAAACAAAAAAAAATAAATAAAAAATAAAATAAAATTAAAAAGTGCGAAGGATCCCAGGTCAGTATTTGTAACACACAAGTCAACATCAGTACTTACGGTTTAGAACCCCATCCCCCCAACTTTTCTGGTTTTAAAATATGGCAACCCTAATTTAGCTGTGACTTGTACAACCATCGAACTATCCCTTTTGCACAGTGCTGCACATTATTACCATAATAGTCTTGGAGCAAATAAAAAAAAGTTAAAACACACACATAAATCAATACAATTGTCTCGATTGATAGATGATTTCACAATTGTTAAAAGGTGTAATTAAAAACAGCAAACGTTGTTTCTGCTTTGAAAAGGGCAAATATGGTTTCGTTTATAAAACCGCAAACACGGTTTCGAGTGGTTTTCACGTTCGAAAGGAGCTTTTGCGGTTTCGGTTACCAAAACCGCTTTTGTGGTTTCGGTTTTCAGAAAACCGGTTTTCTCAAGAACCGAAAACCGCAAATGTCACAAAAATTCGACAGCACTAATCGACAGAAGCACTAGGTTCATTTTGAGCCTTTTTATAAAATATAACATGATAAAAATAGTTAAATTTATAGTAATTTTAGGATAATGTTTTCGTGTTATGTACATGCTTCCTGCAAAGACGAGTTATCCTCTCCAAAATTTTCCTGGACCAATATAAAGTCAACTTTTGTGTGTACAAAGTATTGGTTTGAGAGTATTTTGCACTAAAATTTTCATGTCGTTCTACAATTACTGGCTACCACGGGCCTCATATAGAACATACTACGATAGTAAAGGACCTCACTCAATTCCCATTTTAGTTTACTTTGTACATATTTCATTGAAGATAATTTGGTCAGTCGAAAAGTTCCTGCAATTTTATTGTGGCTCTTTATTACCACAGTATAAGTACGTAGTTACTTAATCGTCTTCAAAGTAGGCACCTTCGGAACACACACACTTCCTCTGCCGTTCCTGCCACTCCTGAGAACACTGACGAAAGTTCTGTTTTGGTATCTTCCGATGTTCAGCGTCGCGTTGGTTTTGATGTATTTCTTCTACGGCGACGAAATGGGTATCGCTGCTGTTTTCCTTAACGCACTGACATCCTAAACTGATTTTGAAGCTATCAAAGTAAGTATCTGAAGCAGATTTCCCCAACTAACTAACTAACTAACTCTATGGCCTATGGAACCCGGAGGTTGAATGCCGAGCTCACAAAAGCTCTCCACTGACTTCTATCCTTAGCTAACTGCATCCAGTTTCTACTTTGTATTCCAATCTCTGCGAGATCCATCTTAATATTGTCCTCCCATCTGCGCCTAGGTCTTCCTAATGGTCGTTTTCCGATTGGTCTTCCAGTCAAGACTTTGAAAGCGTTTCTACTTTCTTCCATTCTAGTTACATGACCTGCCCACCTAAGCCTCGTAGACTTGACGACCCTAACAACCCACATAGCACAAGTATGTCCACGGGATGTCCGAGACTGAGCCCGCAACGGACATCCCGGGATTATTCGAATGTGCTCACGGGACATCCACAGGATTTTCGCGGGAGATCTAGATGTCCGCTAATATTCCGGGATACGGGATATTCAACGGGACCACGAAGGGATGTCTATTGGTTTTCCCACGGACCTCCTGTTCCATCTGGGACGTCCCGTGGACATCCTACATAGGAATCCTTCAGGACGTCCCATGCAGGACGTCCATGGGATGTCTTCTCATTGTACCGATAATCCCGGGAACCGAATCGGATGATTGGGATCAAAATGTGACATCCAAGGAACGTAGTGTGCTATGTGGGACGGTTGGGTAAACCGTACAAATTATGTAGTTTCTCGTTATGAAGTTTCCGACATTCCCCATTCCCGTTCCTCTTGGGTCCGAATATTCGCCTCAGGATCTTGTTATCAAATACTTTCAGTCTATGTTCTTCCCTCAGAGTAAGTGACCATGTTTCACATCCATACAAAACAACAAACATGATTATCGTTTTGTATATTTTAAGCTTCAAATTCCTCGACAGAATTCGCGACGACAAGAGATTTTGAACCGAATAGTAACACGAATAACTTGCTTTTAGTCGACATTTAATTTCTTCGTGGATATGATTTTCCTCTATTAATACTGATCCTAGATATTTGAAACTATCCACTTTATCAAAAGTATTATTTAAAATTTCAACGCATCTATAATTTGCTGTATTACGGTCCTGACGCACTTCCATGTATTTGGTTTTCTCTGCATTTACTTCTAAACCCATGTCCCTGCAAGCGTTTAATAAGATCTCTGCATTTCTTTCTATTGTTGTCCTATCATCCCCTATTAAATTTACATCATCAGCATATGCCATAACCTGGTGAATACCGTTCAACTCTAGGCCCTGGTTGCTATCTTTTATTTTCCTTATAGCGTATTCCAGAACAAAATTAAACAATAATGGCGACAACGCATCTCCTTGTTTCAGACCATTTTCGACGTGGAAGCTCATGGACAAAAATTTTCCTACCCGGACTTTACTTTGCGATTCATTTAAACATATCTTAATTGATCTAATTAGCTTTCTCGATATTCCAAGTTCTGTAAGAACGTTGTATAATGTTTCTCTCCTAATCGAGTCGTACGCCTTTCTAAAATCAATAAATAGTTGATGTACCGGGGTATTGTATTCCCACTTTTTTTGAGTATTTGGCGAATGATAAATATTTGGTCGATAGTTGATCGATATCGTCTAAATCCGCACTGATAATCTCCAATAATTTCATCTGCGAATGGGGTTAGTGTTGCTAATAGAATATTTGAAAGGATTTTATAGGATGTTGACAGACGAGAAATCCCTCGCTAATTATTACAGTCAGTTTTGTCGCCTTTCTTGTGAATTGGAACAATGATTGATTCTTTCCACTCTTGTGGCAATTCTTCCTTTCCAGATAAGGAGAATGAGTTTGTGTATCTTGTTCCACAATTTTTTGCCTCTAGCTAAAATTAACTCAGCCGGAATTTCATCTACACCCGGAGATTTGTGTTTCTTTAATTTCTTTACAGCGGTTTCTACTTCTATTCGGTTGGGTTCTGGAATATACGGTTCTGCGGTGTGTATCCCCTTTTCTCCACGCACACTAGTTTTTGGTTGCGTGTTAAGCAAATCGTCAAAGAAATCTTTCCATCTATTTAAGATGCTATCTGTGTCAGTGAGAACTGTACCGTCAGATTTCTTTAATATATAAGCACGAGGTTGATAGCCTTTCTTAAATTCGTTGATTCCCTTATACATGTCCCGGATGTTTTTATTTTTACCATTGTCTTTAAGTTCCTTAATTTTAGCTTTCAGAAAATCGCGTTTCTTTGTTCTAAAAGTTTTGGAAGTTTCCCGCCTGATATCTGCGAAATTTTGTGTAGTTATTTCATTCGGATTTTGTAGCCAGCGTACTTTTGCCTGTTTTCTCTTCTCTGATAGTTTTATGCATTCCTAGTCGAACCATGGTTTGTTCCTACGTATTTCCACATGTCCCAATTTTTCTTTTGCTGAAATTTTAATGCTATCTCTAATTTCAATCCAGGTATCCTCAACACTAGTGCACTCCGAATCTTCTAAAGCCGAGAATCTATTCGAAACTTCAATCTGGTATTTCTCTCTTACCTGGCTCTCTTCTAATTTCTTTAAATTGAATCTCTCCGTTTTCGGACAATGAATATTACCTTTATTCAACGATAACCTCTCTCGTATTATCGCTGCTACCAGGTAGTGGTCAGTGTCACAATCAGCCCCTCTAAACGACCGGACATCAATTATGCTAGATTTCCTTCTTCTATCTACTAAAACGTGATTAATATGATGGTGTTTTCCCGTCTGGTGATGTCCAAGTGTATTTATGAATGTCGCGATGTGGGAATTTTACGAGTCTAACACCGTTGTCATTACTTTCCTTATGCAGACTTTCGTTCCCTATAATCGGTTTGAAAATATCCTCTCGTCCTACCTTTGCATTGAAATCCCCTAATAGAATTTTCATATGGTATCGCGGGAGTTGGTCAAATATCCGTTCCACTTCTTCGTAAAAACTGTCTTTTATATCGTCATCCTTATCTTCAGTTGGGGCATGTACATTTAAAACAATAATATCACACCACCGTCCCTCAAGAGTAATAAAAGAAAGTCTGTCAGTAACAAATTCAACCCGTTTAATTGCTGGTAATATACGTTTATGAACGAAAAACCCTGTTCCTAACTGGTGATTTTTATTTGCTTCCCCGTAAAAGAACGTAAAATTTCCGGAATTCACAGATCCATTTCCATCCCACCTAACTTTATGAACTCCTACTACGACCATCCTGTATTTCTCTAACTTACTCGTTACGCATTTCAACACGCCTGCCCTATAAAGACTCCTAATATTCCATGTTCCAAATCTCATATCCATTTTCTTTTGCTGAGGTCGTTCCAAGTTATCAGTCCTTGTCCGAGGCTTTTGTGAATATTTCTGAACAAGTGCTTTTTTTTTTTTTTAACAGGATGAGGTTGTTAGTCCTACCCAAACCCCCAAGCTGGAGGACCACTCCTAGTCGGTTGTCCGCGACTGCTCATTCAGTATATTCGCAGCTAACCTCTATATCTAGAGGCTTTCTCCTCGATCCGCAACCTGAGGGCGCGCCATGCCGTGGTGACAGGAACCCACCTATACTACTGGTAAACTGACTGTTATGATCTGTTCTCACTTGCCATATTCATAACTAGGCAACTTAAGGACTACACTGTACAAGGAGTCGCTGTGGTTGCATCACAAATGCCAGAACTAGAACAACATTCTCGGAACTTTTTAACTAACCCCCGTATGTTTAAATATACGTATATTCCTTTTCTACTGAGAATCACAAGTCATTGGACAATTACTTCCGTATTAACATGCATTTTTCCGACGGTAACAAACTTTCACACTAATTTCACGTATACTGAAGACTCCTTAGTTCATTCCCTCCCATACAGTTTTGTTGGCATCGATGAAGTGTATGTTTGAAAATCTCATATGCTACCTACGTACATCTACGAAAATTTTCTTTATATGTCTTTTGGAGAAATTAATGTCAAAAATTCTTGCAAAATGGGATTTTAATATGAGATAGCATCAATGGAGTCCAAACACAACTGAACGCGATGTCACATGTTTCTGAAGGATACCAAAACCACTGTTGTCACCACCTGGATCTCGTGCCGGATGTCGACCCGCGCCTCGTCTTGTTGGCAATAACCGAATATAAGTTCCTGATCATTTAACTGATCCAAAAACTTCCGAAACTTTAACCTTAACAGTAAATGAATATTATTGCTATCTTCGATTGGGACATCCGTTACAATAACAATATTCTGATTTTAGTTGAAGTTGAAGACAAACAAAAATGTTGTCAGGAAATAAAGATGAGATCAAATTTGACCCTGCATACGAGGGTAATTTTGACTCGTACATATTTTTAAGGATACTATTAGCAAATGTAGTTCCAAATTTATTTTAACACAAAACAAGCTATACCTACTGATAAAGAAGTCAAGGTAATCAAAAAGACTTCTTCTATTACTTTTTAAGTTTAGAAAAGGTTGTATTGAGTGTGAAGAAGGGGGAAATTAAAATATAACGAACCAAATTGGTAAATCAAAATTTCTATCAGCAACTTTTCTTTAATCAGAAAATAGCTATGAATAAACACGAATTCGTATAAGAAACTCACTTTCAGAATATATGCCTATTACTATTTTTACTGACACCTCGAATGAAATTTTATATTTGAGCAAATATTCAAAAGCAATACAAGAAAGTTAAGTTTTATCATTTTTCACTTCTTTAGGAAAAGAATAATATCAACATTGAGTGTCAGCTGTTTTGGATGCAGAAATATTCGGACTGACATGTCTTCCTATTTCATCCGAAGACTACTTTGTCTACTTTTCAACCTTTTCTTAGTTGAAAACCTCTGCGGCACGTCCGCACGGTCGTCTATAATATTTTTCATGTCTTCACCCAGACATCCTCAAATGACGTCTCAAATTCAGTGCACGTCTTCCCCTACCGCCACTAGCGAACAAATGCTTGTCGAAAGCAGAAATCTCTCTTTCTCCTTTTTGATGATAAAAGATCTTAGTTTCAAGACTTGCTGTTGTTCTCAATGAATGGATATTTAAAGATCAGACAGTGCTATGTGTACAAAAATTTGGCCCAATGTTGTACGAAATGAGTATTAGCCATAGCAGATGAAAGACAATCTATGCTATCAAATTAAAGAACGCCTTAGACAGAACTCATTTCACAAAAATAACTCATTTGGTATTAAAACAAGATAGTTTCAGTGCTCTTTCCGCCTTCTGAGATTTCAAATATGAATACATGTCAAGAAATGAATTAACATTAAGAAAATATTTGCATCACAAATAAATAAATAAATTTTAACAGGTAGTAGAGATACAGGTAGTAGAGATATAAAGTACGTATTCTATTTCGAATAATACAAGATAAGTAATCCTCCTGGTAGACTGAGACTGTTCTGTGCTTCACGACGCCATCCCCAATTAAATTTTCGTTTTCCCCTTCTTCACTATATCCGACAAAACTAAAACCGTTGTATTTAATGAACTCTGAAGGCGTTTCTTTCCCATTCTTAGCCAACAACACACGACTTTCCGAAGCGATTGAGATAAATAAAAGGAAGCTTTAAAAATAAATTAAAAGTTAAAATAAAATAAAAAAAAAAAAAAGATTCAGAAAACTCGACCACAATGCAAAGTATACTAAGTATTGGGTTGCCGGGACTGAAATGTCCGATTTAACTTCTGGCAAGACCATCCTCTGTAATCCAACCCATGGACAAACTGAGACAATATGATCTCCGTAGATGTTCAGACAACAAGCTGGGGTAGCTAGTCAGTCACAGTCAGAAAGTTGTGTTGAACAGAGTCATGTGAAAGTGCACATACAGAATAAGCAACTGCGAGTAATATTTCTGAAATGCGAGAATTCAAACTGGGTTGTTCTACGCATCTTGTCGCGAAAAATATCGACAGTGCATTTGGGCTATGAACACACAACTCGCTATTGGTTTGAGAAATTTCGTGCCGGTGACTCAATACTGAAAAGGAGCCCCGAGGCCACCGCAGAACATCATGTTCTGTTCAGCTTCTCAGAACATCCTCAAAACGGACCACAGAAAAAAGTATTAGTGCACTTTAGCATACGAACTTGGCAACTATCGTTCAGTGCCCCCGCGTAATTAGTAAGGTGGAAGAGCTGCATTAATGAATGCCACTTGAGTTGACAAGGTCAACAAGGATTATCGTATAGAGATGTGCAGTTTTATAGGTGAACGGAATAATCAGAAAGATTTCATTCATCGGATTGTAACTTCTGATGGAAAATGGACCTGCTAGACAATCTAAACTGTCAGGGAAATGTTTGGGTCATGGTCAACGTCCAAGACGGTTTCCTAAACCCACTCTCCATCTACGGAAGATGTTATTGCTAATATGGTGGGTGGTCTATGGTGGGAGTGATAAATCACGTATTTTTTCAAGTGAGATGAACCCGTCAATGTATTGTAGATTACTACAGTGCTGACTATGAAACGAATCTCAAAAATTGTCCCCAAGCAAAAGCAATGGCCAATAAAGACATGGTGACTACATGTTGGACAAAACGCATACGCACATCCCTTAAAAGGACAATGCAGACTCTTCATCAATCGTAGTATGAAATCCTTCCTCACCCAACGACTACAATCTCCTCGAGCGTCTCGATCACATCTTCGCAGGAAAGAGCTTCCTTCCTTAGTGACCGAGCAATGCAACGTGAGATTAAACATTTCTTATTGCAGACTCCAAACTTCTTCCATCATGACATACAATCGTAGGTTGAGCGATGACAAAATTGCCTGGCTGCAGCCGGCGACTCCTTTGACTACTCAGGTACTACAGTTTTCACGTTTTTGGCCTTTGAAAGTGACACACACCACTCGGACATTTCAACTGCATCAACCCAATACTAATATAAATGTGCCGCTTCATCGCAGCAGAAATAAAACTCATGAATCTTTTAGGGATGTACCGATATATCGGTACCGGTATACGTCTTAAAAGTTAGAACCAATTTTTTTTTGTTATAAATATTTAACCCATAACCAAATATGTAAAATGCAACAAAAAAGAAAATAAAGATGAAATGAGCTTAGGTAACTGCAAGGTCATCCCAAGCGCGTTCTCCTGAGTCATGACTCACATCCAATATCGAAGCAAACACATACCAAAATTAAATAATATGCTATTATCAATACTAAATTATAAATATTAACAATTTTTTACTACAAATATCTTCGGTAGATTTTGTTGTGAGACAGTTTACAAGAAGTGCATAGCAAAATCTTCCTGGCGAGTCGTGACTCATCTTCATCTTCGAAGAGCATCGATTCCAAAATGAAGCAATTATATGCTACGTAAAGAAAATGGAGAGTACAATATATTTTTATTATTAGAAATCTCCTTCATAAATTTCGTTGTGAATCAGCCCAAGGAAACGCCACCTCAAATCCTTCTTAATGAGACATGACTCACCTTTATCTTCAAAGCATATCCATTCCAAAATAAGGCAATTATCTGCAACGTAAAGCAAATGGAAAGTGCAACATATTTTTATTACTAGAAATCTCTTCGATAAATTTTGTTGTGAGTCAGCCCAAAGGAAGACCATCTCAAACCCTTTTTAATGAGACATAACTCACTTCTATCTTCGAAGCGCATCAATTCAAAAATGAAGAAATTATGTGCCACTTAAAGTAAATGAAGAATTCAACATTATTTCATTACTAGAAATCTCGATAGATTTTGTTGTGAGTCAGCACACAGAAAGACCATCACTAACGCATTTTAATGAGACATGACTCACCTCTACCTTTGAAGTGCATCGATTCTAAAATTAGACAATTATCTGGAATCTAAAGCAAATGAAGAGTGCAAAATATTTTTATTACTAAATATCTCTTCGATAAATTCTATTGTGAGTCAGCCCAAGACCATTTCAAATTCTTTGCAACGAAACATAACTCACTTCTATCTTCGGAGCGCATCGATTCCAAAATTAAGAAATTATGTGCCACTTAAAGCAAGTGAAGAAATGAACGTTATTTCATTAGTAGAAATCTCGATAAATTTTGCTCCGAGTCAGCATACAGAAAGTCCATCACTACCGCTTTTTAATGAGACATGACTCACCTCTACCTTTGAAGTACATCGATTCTAAAATTAGACAATTATCTGGAATCTAAAGCAAATGGAGAATCGATGCACTTCAAAGGTAGAGGTGAGTCATGTATCATTAAAAAGCATTAGTGATTGTCTTTCTGTATGCTGACTCGGAGCAAAATTTATCGAGATTTCTACTAATGAAATAACGTTCAATTCTTCATTTGCTTTAAGTGGCACATAATTTCTTAATTTTGGAATCGATGCGCTTCGAACATAGAAGTCAGTCATGTCTCATTACAAAGGGTTTGAGATGGTCTTCTTTGGGCTGACTCACAACAAAATTTATTGTAAAGATTTCTAGTAATAAAAATATTATGCGCTCTGCATTTGCTTTAGATTCAAGATAATTGTCTAATTTTGGAATCTATACACTTCAAAGGTAGAGGTGACTCATGTCTCATTAAAAAGCGTTAGAATGGTCTTTTTGTATGCTAACTAGGAAACAAAATTTATCGAGATTAATAGTAATGAAATAACGATCAATTCTTCATTTGCTTTAAGTGGCACATAATATCTTCATTTTGGAATCGATGCGCTTCGAACATAGAAGTGAGTCATGTCTCATTAAAAAGGGTTTGAGACGGTCTTCCTTTGGGCTGACTCACAACAAATTTTATCAAAGAGATATCTAGTAATGAAAATATTTTGCACTCTGCATTTGCTTTAGATTCCAGATGATTGTCTATTTTATAATCGATGCACTTCAAAGGTAGGGGTGAGTTATGTCTCATTAAAAAGCATTAGGGATGGCCTTTCTGTGTGCTGACTCACAACAAAATTTATCGAGATTTGTAGTAATGAAATAGCGTTCAATTCCTCATTTGCTTTAAGTGGCACATAATTTCTTGATTTTAGCATCGATGCGCCTCGAACATAGAAATGAGTCATGTCTCATTACAAAGGGGTTGAGATGGGTCTTCCTTTGAGCTGACTCACAACAAAATTTATCTAAGAGATTTGTAGTAATGAAAATATTTTACACCCTCCATTTGCTTTAGATTCCAGATAATTGTCTAATTTTGGAATCGATGTACTTCAAAGGTAGAGGTGAGTCATGTCTCATTAAAAAGCGTAAGGTATGGTCTTTCTGTGTGCCGACTCAACAAATTTTATCGAGATTTCTAGTAATGAAATAACGTTGAATCCTTCATTTGGTTTAAGTGGCACATAATTTCTTCATTTTTTAATCGATACGCTTCGAAGATAGAAGTTGGTCATGTCTCATTACAAAGGGTCTGAGATGGTCTTACTTTGGGCGACTCACAATAAAATTTATCGAAGAGGTATCTAGTAATAAAAATATTTTGCATTCTCTATTTGCTTTAGATTCCGGATAATGGTCTTTTTTTTAGAATCGATGCACTTCATAGGTAGAGGTGAGTCATGTCTCATTAAAAAGCGTTAGCGATGGTCTTTCTGTGTGCTGACTCACAACAAAATTTATCGAGATTTCCAGTAATGAAATAACGTTGAATTCTTCATTTACTTTAAGTGGCACTGAATTTCTTCATTTTTGAATCGATTCGTTTCGAAGATAGAAGTGAGTCATGTCTCATTTGGTCTTCCTTTGGGCTGACTCACAACAAAATTTATCGAAGAGATTTGTAATAATAGAAATATGTTGCATTCTCCATTTGCTTTACGTAGCAGATAATTGCCTTATTTTGGAATGGATGTGCTTGGAAGATAGAGGTGAGTCATGTCTCATTTAGAAGGATTTGAGATGGCGTTCTCTTGAGCTGATTGACAGCGAAATTTATGAAGGATTTCTAATAATAAAAATATGTTGAAGTCTCCATTTTCTTTACGTAGCATATAATTGCGTCAGTTTGGAATCGATGGTCTTCGAAGATGAAGATGAGTCACGACACGCCAGGAAAATTTTACTATGCACTTCTTGTAACCTGTCTCACAACGAAATCTACCGAAGATATTTGTAGTAATAAAAAGCTTTTTTAATATCCATATTTTAGCATTGATAACAGCATATTATTTAATTTTGGTATGTGTTTGCTTCGATATTGGATGAGAGTCATGACTCACTAGAAGTTCCTTGGGATGACCTTGCAGTTACTTAAGCTTCTTTGGTCTTTATTTTATTTTTTGTTGCATTTTAATTTTTGGTTATGGATTAAATAATTATAACCAAAAAAAACGGTTTTGGTTTTAACTTTTAAGACGTTACCGGTATCGGCAAATCGACACCGGTATTTACCGATACATTTTTAGCACTATTTTCAATTTGTTTAATATTAATAGCAACACTTACATTTCATCGATTTCTTTTAGATTTAAAGTTGATCTCAACTATTATCAATTGTACAATCGATTTCTTTATGCATGTGTACGCATTTGATTTGCACTACTCGTATTCAATTGATATTTTTAGTCCCTCCATGCCAAAATAGTGTTGAAGAAAAGCCAAAGGTCCTTAGTCAGGATCATGGGTGCCTGAAGAAAATTTTCTAGGAAAGAGGACATTCCATGGTTGCTATATTACGTCTGGTATTTAATATACGTGGTTTGCTATATTACGTATACAATTTTGTGAGCTAGAGGGGGTGGGCACCATCCTGTCATCCTCCCCTTCCCGGGCGCCCATGGTCAGGATAGCAGATTCGTAATTTGAATCCCAAACGAGACAGAGGTTTCGATTTAGAGGTCTGCACGGGCTCGGGCCTACAAAGCATATATCACTTCGGGCCCGGGTCGTTAATTTTTAAATATACAACCATATTTCTCGGGCTTTTCGGGCCTAACTTTGTAAATATACTGTACAACGATATATATTGCACCGTTACTTCTGGAGAACTTTTAAAGCACAACTACAAAATGAAACCTCTAATTGCTGTAAACAAAAATACAATTTTCCATTAATTATTAATTTTCTGTAATTCAGGCTTATTTCGGGCTCATTTGATTATCACCCGAGCTCGGACCTAAATGCTAAAACATATTTCGAACTCAGGTCGGGCCTCACATTGTAAACTCACGAGTCAGGCCGGGCCCGGGTTAAAAATTCCGGCCCGTGCAAATCTCTATTTCGATTTAGAAGAAAATGCTGTGGAAGAAGCCCACAAGACGTTCACTTTGTCATTATTTTCTCCTATTTACTGGTTAAAAACAATTAGTTGTAAAGTTAATACATAGTTTTATCGTTTTCGACTTCTCTTCTATAACCCTCATATTTTTTTTATGGTATACACAGCAACACCTGGTTCAGCACGCATAATTTTGTAAACAATAAAATTTTGTAACAGTAGTATCCGTTTGCATTATATGTATGTAATAGACACTGATATATACAATGTAACTATCAAAGTACATTATCACTCTAAATATCAATCACTGACTCTTAGAATTCAGTTTACACTATATAAGTATTTGCTGCTTTTTGTTCATTTTATGTGAGTTGGTTAAATTTGGAGAAAATATATATTTTGTGTGGAACGTAATATGAAATTCTGCTTTTTGTTTTTGTATCTCAAATTTTGGCCTTATATCTAATATACCCTATTGCAATGTTGATCATTTCATTATTCTGAAAATTCCTGATAATATATAAGAAATGAGTCGAAAAATATCGGTACAGCCCTAGAATTTGTCTCCTAAGTTTTGAGTTTTCGTATGTTATGTCCTTATGCAACATCAAGATTATGAAGGACAGGGTCTGCCATTAACGTAGGCTACAAACTACGCCGGGGCTTAAATTCTGTATAATTGGCACGTGCGCATTCCATTATGCAAGACCAGCCCTTACTGCATACGCTGTTCCCTATTACGTTATCTCGCCTCCAAGAGATACAGAACCACGGCACCAGTTACGGCGGAATCTTATTTTGTTCCAAGCGAGTGTAATCAAGGTAACTATTATACACCTCCCGAAATAACATCTTTATATTATATCGCCACCTACTTCAACGAACTGGAAAGTTCAATAGTCCTCTCAATTATATGTAAGATCTTAGTCCTCTAATTTGTAGTTCTCCGTATCAGAATAATATACTATAGCATTAACCAATAACATAGCGATCTCAATAACTTCAAGCCCGTGGGAAAAAATCGTGGAAGTTAATATTGATGTTTGAGTTTTAAATGACTTTTACATCAATTGTGATGATTCCATCGTCCATATCATTCTTTAATAATACCTAATAAACTAGTGTTATTTTTGAGTTATTCCTACCATATTACTGTTGTATTAATAGTATTGCTGTGCTTATATAATTGGTTTGCTAATCAGGTTGTACTTCTTTGTTTCTCTTCTGCGCCTTTTAAAATGACGCACTAACTAGATATTTCATAATCCACTACAGGGTGTTCAGGATAAATTTGACAGTTGGTTTGACTTTATATAATATGCGTTCACGGAGGGTGTTGCTTGCGTTCTCATATATTTCTTCTCTTTGGTTTCAGATACAGCTGTGAAGTCACACAGAACTGCAATGGACTAGTGGAAGCCACCATAATTTCGGAAAAGAGTTACGTGCATTATGATGATTCGCGCCGTACACCCAAATTCTGCAATCACGACAGCCGCTCAGTGCTCCTTCAACACTGTGAAAGCCATACGAAGTGAAATGCAGAAGTGCAACGGGGACTACGAAGCCACTTTTGGTTCTTATAAGAGCCTTTTTTATTTTCTTCTTGTTCACGCTGTTCAAACTTCTTTGCCATAATTCATTAATAGGTAAGCCCCCTGTCCAGTTCATCAGTTTCTTTCTTCCTACCTTCTTTATCCAATCTGTTTCTTGATTGGATAAAGAAATGGCCGATGGCCTTGGACTTTCGCTAAACCAAAGAACTGCTATGTTATCATCTATTGCAGTACAAGGTGGGGCTAGCCTTGATCACTTAAGATTAATTAGAGAGACAGAAAAACTAGCATCACGCTCTGCTTTGAGACTGTTAGTAACTTTCGAGAGAACTTTAAACCTCCTAAACACTGTGTGCTTCATTGGGATGGCAAAATATTAAAAAGTCTAAATGGAGAATCTGACGAAAGACTAGCGATCTTAATTTCAGGGATACCCGATTATAAGAAGGGAAAACTGTCAGGGGTTCCAGTATATCTGACGGCAATGATAAAGTTCAGGCAGACAATGTTTTTTTTTTTTTTTTTTTTAATGACTCAAGATGGAGCACATAAGCGGTCTTTCCTTTGACACAATTGCATCAAATAGTGGGTGGGTAAACAGAGCATGTGCAAAAGTAGAAACACTGCTGGAAAAGAAATTATTCTACCTCGCTTGTCGACACCATGTGTTTGAGTTGATCGAGTCTGCAGTGTGGAAGTGTGTTTTCGGACAGTTTATGAGTCTAGATAATTTAGATTTTAAGGAATTTAAGTCACAGTGGAAAACTATTTCAAATAATCTATATAATTTGAGAACGATTGAATTTAGTAACAGAAAGCTAAAATCTTTAAAGGAGGAGACTCTTTCATTCTTAAAATAAGTTTTGAGCCAAGAGAAGGAGCTTCTTCCTCATGAAGACTATAAACACTGTGCGGATGTCTTACAGTATTGGGTGAAATTCCACCTCGAGGAATTCATTGGCAAAAGCCTGGAGCTTTCCATAAAGCAAGATGGGTGTCTACAGTAATTTATGCTGCTAAAATGTAACCATTTAGTGAGCAACTGGGGTTTGAACCAGAAAAAGTTGAAAAACTTCGAAGGATTTGTCTTTTCAATGCCATTATTTACATAAAATGCTGGTTGAACGCTCCAAAAGCTGTAGACGCTCCTGTGAATGACATTGAGCTTTGGCAGTTTGGACGGGTGCAAAACCATAGATCCTGAGATCGCTCAGTCTGTTTTGACAGCCTTCAATAGACACTTGTGGTATTTGACAGAAGAAACAGTAGGAAGAAACTGTTTTCACTCTTTCCAGAGAAAATTTCTGAAACTGAAAAGAAAAACATAGTATTCTCATTGCTTAAGTTCAAAAGTGAAATAAGAACGTTACCAATGGGTGTTTCTGTATTCCCAATTCTAAATTCGGGAACAAAATTATTTTATTTAGTAGGCCCCAGTTCATGGCTACTTTTCGAAAGATTTCAACAAAATGGATCCTGGCTGAAAAAATTTCCATCGACTTGGAGGAGGATCTCCACTACAATGAAATGAACTAGTTTGTAAGAAATTTACAGGTTGTAAATGATCTTGCAGAAGGTGGATTCAAACTGGTACAGGATTTTCCCCAGAAAATCACAAACAATGAAGAACAAAAGCAATGTTTGCTACATTCGGTTGAACTGTCTAGAAAATCAGCACAGACATTCACTAAATCATGTTTAAAACATTTGTGAGATTTTGAAGAATATTCCATGTTTCACGTTAACAGGTAACTAATTTGTACAAGTACATTAAGTTGAACACATATATATTAGAATTTTTCTATACTTTAAAACGTGTATGAAATTCAACTCTTAATAAACATTAACGTTTAGCTACATTTGTAAAAGTAAATATTTCTGTAGGTCACTTGAATATATATATATATATATATATATATATATATATATATATATATATATATATATATTACTTTATAAATAACGATTTTTTTAGTTTTGCGCTGTCAACAATATTATATGTGTATAATCAGTGTAAGAATAAAGTTTCATTGTGTATGTTTGGATTTATTTCATTCCATTTTCATTAATGAGTAAGTACATTTTACTGCTATTCTATTTTATATAAATATTTTTATGTCTAAATTTCTTCTTTTTTAAATACTTAAGAACACTAAAAAGATAATTCCAATCCAAGATAAGTATTGAAAACAAAAATCGACAAACTCGAAAATTACCCATTTCTTTTGAAAAAAGTTTAAGGCCCTAGGAACAAACTCAAACATTAACTTAGAGACTTTAAATTTCAAATTTTCATTTCACACGGAAAGGAATTAGAAATACCCTAGGGAGTAATAGTTTTAAGACATTGTTATTTTAAGAGACACCCCAAGCATAGTAGATGGAACTGACACAAAGGTCAAACAGGTAAGAACTACCCTAATCTTCGAAACCTTTCGATGCGGTCGAAATATTAGTCATTAAATCAAGTAGTTCAAAGAAGTTTGTACAGGGTGTTATAAAAATGTGTCACAATATTTTGGGAACAGATTCCTCACATCAAAATAAGAAAAAAGTTCATATGGATCTGTGCTCAAAAGTGGATAGTTTCGGGGTTACATGATTCCGAAAACGTGAAACAAATTCATAGGTCCACTACTATGGGACCTATCGTAGTCGAGTCACGACATCACTGAGGAACTGGTATATGAACTATCCAAATATTCATGTTTAAGAATGCTCCAGTACTTGCACACAAACTTTTAAGAGAGGCAGGTGGAGAGTGAGCAATTACTCCCAAACAGATTCTCTAAAAATGATTGCGTAAGCACCGGAGGTTCTGAAAGATGGATATTTGGATAGTTCACATACTGATTTCTCAGTGCATTGAGAAAAATCCGTTCCCTGGACAGCGGTATATTGTACAAATATACAGAATCCTCTTTCTTATTACAGAAATCAGTACAAAGCATACGTTATCCGTATGCTACATAAGCATTGACCTTAGATGTTACATCATGCTGCTTCTAACAGTCTTCTTCATATTACATAAAATATGTATGTTACCTTCGTCAGCTATATGTTATATACGTCCATTTGTATGTGAGATCCTGACCGCCTATATTGTTTCATACCTAAAGTACGTATAGATGGAACACTTATACAGAAATAATTATAAAACATGCGTTTTCAGTTATGCGTTTGCTGTATGTTAAGTCCAAAAACTACAGGATTTACAAATGTAACATACGATTTTACGTACGCCACATAACAATTTTTTTTCTGTGTGATACTTAAGAATGCACCAGTATTTGTACACCAATTTTTAGAGAGGTACGTGGAGAGTGATCAAGTACCCCAAACAGCCTCTGCATATTATATACTAGTTCCTCAGTGATGTCTTGATCCGCCTACGATCGGTCCTTGGATAATTGAAATAGGAAA
Source organism: Thermobia domestica (assembly GCF_964235325.1). NCBI lineage: Eukaryota > Metazoa > Arthropoda > Insecta > Zygentoma > Lepismatidae > Thermobia > Thermobia domestica. Next base: position 99,729,036 of record NC_137471.1, read on the forward strand.
AAGAATTTATTGACTAATTGTTTGTGCAGAAAGAGTGTGAAGTGATTGTGAGTAGTGTCACTGTGTTTCGTAACACATTTGATACAACTATTGTGAAAGGGAGGAAAATATATCCCTCCCTTTCATAATATGTTCTGTAATAGCAATCCTGAAACAAAGGAATGAAAATAACATGTAGCAATGTAGCCAACATAAATTTAGAAACATCCATACTGACTAACAAAAATAATGACCTGTATTAAGTACTGCTTGGAAATACCTCTCTAAATAACTCAAAAGGTGAATAATTGTGTAAATTCAAATGAATACATCAAGAAACAAATGAAATTGAATATAAATTCCTTTGATGCTGCAGGTAAATAGCTCCAGGCAAATGGTTATCGATCTGAACCCAGATATTCACATGGTCAATATCGTGCAATGCTTTGTTTATGTTTAATTTTGAATCGGATCCCATTGGGTGCCCAAAATGCAACTTTGTGGTGTTTTAGTATACATATGAGACTACAATCTGAACAATTTTAAAAGAAATCAGAGAGACATTTCTATGCCAAATTCAAAATTTAAATCTTAATTTGAATTTTTGAAGTTTTATTTTACAGGTTTTCTTTAATATAGTACAACTTGTAGAGCAATCTTTAAGCTTTCCAATGGTGTTTGTTCCACGTCTCTAGTGCACGTATTAACCATTTTATGACAATTTTTAATAATCACTGTAACTGAAAAAATGCATTTTTTTTTTTTTTTTGGCATTTTTGAACACCCTGTATGGGGACACTTTCAGGAGGAGAGAGGTAATATTTGGGATTTTTTTATCTCCCATTATGATAAAGCTGTGCATCAATTTTTACAAAAATCTAAGATTTTCAGGTCAGATTTTGCCATTTCATTGGTTGATTTCACATGGAATGTCCCAGAATAATTGAAAGGAACTCATCCGTTTCTCTAAATCCAAACACATTGGAATTTTATCGGTAATTGCAATAACAATAATAAAATCAGGTCCCTAAAAACCACAAAACCACTGTTCTTTCTTTTCTTGTTCAATGCGAAATGTATTCAACTAGCACATCGTAATTTTCAATTAATTCATCACGTACAGCACCTGATAGTAAACAAAATACTAAGAATATTCGATTAAAACTTGATTTTTGTGAATAAAGCAAACAAAGTTTTTTCGAAACTGACTAGCAACATACTTGCTTGTACAACAATCTAATATCATATTGAAAATCTCCACAAAACTTAAAATTTTGTATAAAACGAAATAAAAGTTTTAAGAACACAAAGGCAAAATATTTGATTTTTTTTTTCTTTAGATAGTTTAAGGAAGCTGAAGAAAGTTCAAATTTCCGTCCACAAAATCAGCTCAGATGAAATAACAATAATAAAAAGATCTCTAAACGGATTTTGTTTAAAAGTTGACAAAATTTTTCTTCTCATCTCTTTATTCTTTTCTTCTTTAGAAAAAGTTGAAAGAATGAATGAAAAATGAAAAGAAAGAAAAAACTAGAAAACTTAGCTCTACCTTTGCATGTGTTATTCAGCTATTCGAACAAAACAACACCCACTTCTCTCTTTCCCGTATACTCAACACTCATCCCACAGAATCTCTTACTCCAAACCACCCACCCTTACGTCTCTAATAAAATTCGTGTTGCCTAGGGAACCCGTCGCTTTTCAAGTACGCCGGACAAATGGAGGGTGAGGGCAAGGGAATCCCGTTACCAAGGTAACACCGGATGTAAAAGAGATGAAGAAAGAGAAAAATAGCAGGGATGAAGTCGAGGTGTGTGTGTGTGTGTGCGAATGAGAGACAGAAACGGAGACTGATAGAGCTAGGGGTGTTGGCGTTATTGGATACCGTCCCTTTCTGTAGGACAAACTAGCCAGTAGACAGCTTGTAATGAGAGTTTTAGGTAAATATCAGAAAAGAACTTGTGAGATGCTTAGATGGGATGCAATAAAACTATCATGCAACAAACTTCAACATTTCCTATTTCATCTACACTGATCTAAGCTTCGAAAATTCTTTATCTATGCTGGTTAAATGGTGAATAATGAAAAGCCTCGTTTTGCATGAAAATAGACTTACAATATAACCTCACTTATTTGTATGACACAGATCTAATGGATAACATATTTCAATATTACTTTTAACTGACTACAATAGTTCTTTTTTCTCTCGAATTACCATTGCGTCTTGCCGGATAGTGCCAGAAAAGTTCAACGGAATTCAGTATTGGAAACTTTATTATTATTAATACCTGAGTAGTTTAAAGAAATCACTCATATCTAGGTGAGAGCTGCATCCACTTCTCAGATTGGTCATATTAAATTTTGAGGGCAAAACATTGACAAAGTACCCATGTAGATCATATATGTGTATCATACAGGTACATCGGATGCTTGTACAAAGAATGTACAGTACAAAAATATACTTTGTGGGAAAACAGATTTTGAAGTTTAAGCACATACGTAATTTCTTGAGATACAAGTACACAAGTTTATAACTAGGTACAAGTTTCAATTTGACTTAGCCCCCTATACAGATACGTGAAGAAAATGTTTTTCTTTCTAGTGATACTAAAACTTAAAAAAGGAATTTTGTGACTTAACATCTAACATCTCTGCAGAGATATATATATTATCTTGTGTATCGAATGGGTAGTATAAAACTATTTTTGAGGCTTAAGCCTTCTTTGAAAAGCGCTGGAAATGCCACTGAAGGTAACACTACATTCCCTCCCTCCTCTCCGATTAAATACAATGTATCTATTCTTGTACGAGTATGTTGTGAAAACTTCTATGACCATGTTTGTACGACCATATATCGGATTCTCAAGCTATTAATAGGTTACTTATATTGAAACTAATACATGAGTCACCTCTTTAAAAAAAAAAAAATGGTTTAAAGTCTGGACTACGGTGCTCAAATTTCTCATCCCGAAGTTCACATCATGTCTTGATTTCGAAGAGAATTTAAGATCTTGTGAGTATCGAAACTGCAAAATCAACTTGTAGCATACAAATAAATGACAGATAATTCTGATTAAACTTTCTGAACATGTATGATAAAAGTAGAAAAACCTGAAGAGTAAATATGAAAAGCGGACACATTTTCCCAGATTGAAGTATTTTCCTTCTCTTGTGCATCAAGGTATTAAGAGAAAACAGATATTGTCCAGTTTAAATTAGTGTTTGAAATGTTCCTGCAAAATAGATAAACGCCAGGATTTGCAGTTTCCTGGACATTAACCTTTCAGTTTGTCTTGCATTATAATTTATCCCAATCGTTACTTTTTATTTCAGAAAGTAATCTGATCTGTATGATTCTTCTGAATAATGAGATATACCACAACCAAATGGAGTAAGGATATGCGAAAGATAAAGGTCAATGCTACGGATCTCTCCTTTAGTGTGAAGGGTTGTAGATGGTAAAGAAAATATCCTTTTTCAGTTTAACGTGTTATGGTTGTCTTTTAAGCTAAAAGAGACGGATGATGAACGAATGCATGATTGTGACACTATAGTATTTTTGCTCTTCTATCAGGAATCGAACCTGATACCAAGTACAACAAAGACACACGTGCTAACCACAAGATCAGCGGGGAGGGCTACATGTAGATTGTGTGCAAAGTCATGTGAACTGCTGTAGATAGTTTTTTTTCTTTACCTTTCATTTCCTTTCCCCTTTTTATTTCACCAGTTCTTCCAGTACTCATTTGACTTTCACCTTTCATCTAATTTAATTCACAGAACACATCAGTGGAAGGTTAAATTAAGTATTTCAATTCATGTCCTCATTTAATCTTTTCTCTCTTGCAATTACCTTGAAAATAAAATGGTATGATGTTAATTTAAAGGTTCTTATTAGAAAATAATGCATGACTTGTATTTCACTTCATAGTTTCATCCATTATATAGTATCCACACGTGTTATCAAGGCCTGTTAGTATTTTTATCGCAGAACACAACCATACATTTTATTCACATGCATATAGGTGACATGCAATGAGCTGAAATACAGACCAACATCCCAAACGTAAAGAACCATCACTTCTGTGAAACTGTTAAATCAGAAATCGTGAAGTCGCTATTAGTGTTGCCCGAGGCGAGACGAAACGGGACGAGAATGCATGTTTTCTCGTCTCGCCTCGTAAATTTTGTCGACTTTTCGTCTAGTCTCCATTCTCAAATAATATTTTTCGTTTCGTAGTGTAATTTATACTATGATTTTCTTCTTAATTTTTTCTTCTTTATTTTATCTAATGTATTATTTTACATTACAAGAGGTCCACGAAGAGTGTTATGTAACAACATTAAAATCACATTTGTCACGACTTCGTATCTTTAAACGTTAATAGATGCCCTTCATTGTGTTCAAGAACCACTTTATCAATTTATAGTTTTTTTTTCATGAATCAAGTACCAGTAAAAGAGATTTTGAGATCTAAAAATTCGGGTAAGCTAGTGTTCCCCAAAAGACTATAGTAATTTCTCGTCTAATTTTGAAAATGAAACGAAAATTGTCATTTTTTGTCTCGTCTCGAATTTGAAAATGGTCCCACCTCATTGGCAACACTAGTCGCTAAAAACATACGCGACAAAAAAAAGAAGAAGAAGGAATTTAGAAACAATGTTCCCAGACTTTAAGAACATCATAAACATCAAAATGATAAAATACCACTACTAGAGCAATCAATCAATAATAACAATATGATGAAATTATTACAACGCAAAATAGCACATAAGTCAAATAGCACTATTTTCAGATGTTTTCCACATGACACAAGAGAAGAGATTAACGAAATCTCACGGAGACAGATTGATATTCGAGGCACATCCTCCTGTTTTACTGGTTGATGAATTACATTTCATGTCAGGCAGTGATAGTTATAGTAAGACCAATGTGGTAATTGAAGGGGGAAGGGGGGAAATTCACAGGCACCTCTGAAAACTTCCCCCGGAACCTCCTTCCCTTTGTGCTTTCTAGGGTAGAAAGATTTGATAATGACATCAAACTTCATGTATAATTACAAAAATTAAATTTATGAGCAAATAAGAAATTGAATCATCAGTTTTTCAACTTACTACTAAGGAATCTGTATCGAAATAGATTTTACTCCAAGAAGACAGAGTACAAAGTTTTAGTACAGTGAGTTATCCTAAACGCTGAAAAGTAACATCTCTTGAACAGTGAACAGGTTGAGGTGTGTTGCAGTCTCTTAGATTTAGTTCTGTGTTTCGTTATAATAATTAAAAAAAAACTATTTTACTGTGAACAATGGATATAAGATAGTTTTTAACAAATATCTGTTCTACCTTTTTTGTACCTAGGTATAATACACCCAGTGGCGTATTTACGGGGGGCTTCCGGGCTTAAGCCACCCCGAAATCTTACTATAGTAAAGTAAATGAAATATCTTGCAGAATTTTCACATTTCCAGGCAAAGCACCACCACCCGGTTACCAAAGCCCCCCCCCCCCCCGAAACAAAATCGTAAATACCCCACTGAATACATCTCTTTTAAACTAGAAGGTTAACCACTTTGAATAAATAATCATCTTAATTGCAGTTATGCATATTTGTAGAATTTAACGTGGTGTTCCAGTGATTACACAAATTACAATTATGAGCACACTTTATGGAGATGCTCTCACAGAGGGTAACCAAGCACTTTTATACGCTATGTATGTAAGAAAAGTGATCTTTTAGAGTCATTTGTGAGGAAAATACTGTGAACTGAGAAGTCATAACCCTTTCCGTATTGTACGGGAGTATTTTGCTGCGAGAGAAGTTCCTTTTGGAATGCGTTAAGAAATTAACACTTAGTCTGTAAGAGTGGCGTATTTTGTGGACTACCGGCCGGAGCCCTGGAATATTCCCAAATAAAGTTATTATAATAGAAACTATTTTTTACAATAATAAGATAATTAACCGAAATGACATAATTACACTGCATTCATATAAATTATAATTTAAATATATAATTATAAGGTCAGAGAAAAACTATTGTCCATGGATTAATATACATAAAACTATTCTTAACAGAGTATAAACGCCTCATCCAGTTCCTTTCGAGGAGGTAAACTAAATTATATTAATAATTTTATACTTTAGTATCTGCTTTCAATGATACAAGTTTCCGAGAACTATATGTATTTAGAAAAATCCACTAACTTCTTTGCACGCAGCCTGTCTCGCGAACTTAAGAGGTCTTCGATATGACACCGCAGTAGACACCACTCTATAGCTACTACAGCAAGAATCGTATGAGAGCATTCTCCTTCGCTCCGCTTCCGCCCACAGCGTACGAACAGGCTGCCAGGTAACAGTAGCTGCCTCTAGACAAATCGGTTTCTTGAGCGTGAGCGGAGAGCAAAGGAAAATTATACGAGTAATGACAGTGCATTTTGGGATCTCTGGGAATTGTTTTGGACATCATGAGCCTCGTTCCATATAGTTTGCGTTAATGCAACAAAAATTTTGTGTTTAACAGTAGTTTGCGAAGCGTTTACTGAGGCTCCTTCTTTGCTAATCGCCTATTTCAGCGTTCATTTTTACTCGGGCAGCTTCCATTTACTCTGGTGAATAGGGTTACCACCTATCCGATGTGAAACGTAGCGATACTTCATGCAACACACAAAAGTAATAATGTGCGATCGTTTCTCCGTAATACTAATAAGGTAATATGTCTTGCTAGTGAAGAGAAAATATTTATCCACTTGATATAAGAATGGTGTATGTTTTTTCTTATTTTGAGGACCATATAATAACGTGGAAACAAAATATAATAATAATAATAATAATAATAATAATTATTATTATTATTATTATTATTATTATTTTAAATGCTATGAACAGCTAAAAGGCAAAAATACAGCACTATGTTAAAACTGTTATATAATCATTATAAACCGACCAGAAAATTTACAGTATAGAATGAATATTAGAGCAGGTTAGGGCATTTGTTAGATGGTCAATATATCAAAATTATAAAGTTCAAACTGATATATAAAATAAAAATTTTAAAAAAGTCAATTTCATAATAGTATATAGTATTTTTGTAATAGTATTTTATAATAAGCAATTTTATAATAGTATTTTTGAGTATTTGACTTTTCCTGGTAAATCATTGAGGTATCCCCTTCCCTTGACTTTGGATAGACGTTACATTGTCTATCTTTACTTTAAAAGTAAAGTCTATTTGATAAGTAACTTTCAAACCAAGTAATATATGATAATGATAGGCCAATGTTTGATAACTTACAAGTAAACCTTACGTTTGGGTGAATCGAGTTGCTGACTGAGACACATATGAGAAAATAGTACTAAATGTGGTCAGTATTTCAGTGAAGTTGTAGGTGCGAAGCTCCAGGGGTTTAGGAGATACAGCTACCAGAACATCACATGGAAGTACAGAATAGTCTTCATACAGTTGGAGGTAAAAGCCCTGTATGACCTCTTGTAACGACAAAAGGTGAATAACAAATATATGGGTACATATTAGGACTAGGGGGAAGTCATATAATAAGGGTATACTTGATGGCGGCCATCTTGAAATCCGCCATTTTGAATTAAGGTTAAGTTTTTAAAATAGGAATAGGGTCATGTGATACATGATTTAAGGCGCAAATTTAATCAGAACAATGGTGACGTAAATTTTGATTTACGCGCAATTGGTAAAAAGTTACAGGGAAATTAAATATTGTTGCAGCATATGTATTGGTCCTTTATCCCATCTTGTAAATTTTGTGTTAATGATAATAATTAAATAAAAAGCAGGTGGATAAATATTAGGTCTATGGCAAGAGTTGCCCTTGATGGCGGCCATGTTCAAATCCGCCATTTTGAGTCAGATAAAAGTTTTAAACAAAACGCATAACATTGACACCTTATTAATAGCAAATTTTACCATAATCCATACGTTAATTTTGATTTGCTACTACTGCTTTGACGGAATTGTTAACGACAAATGTGTCAAGTGTAACTCGATTGCCTTTGTTAGGTGTGCTCACTGTGCGCAGAGCATTCATGCAAGTTATGCACTGTTTTGTGAACTACATATTGATTGTACTAATTGAGGACTTTTCTGGAAGGAAGACCCAAGTTCAATTATGACTCAATTCCACTTTGGTCATTTTTCCTTAAATTAGCAACTTGTTTATGCGATAACAAATGCTGGTTAATGATAAAGCAAAAATGGTTATACCATTGGATTTATGGTAAAATTTGCTATTAATAAGGTGTCAATGTTATGCGTTTTGTTTAAAACTTTTATCTGACGCAAAATGGCGGATTTGAACATGGCCGCCATCAAGGGCAACTCTTACCATAGACCTAATATTTATCCACCTGCTTTCTGTTTAGATATTATCATTAACACAAAATTTACAAGGTGGGGTAAAGGACTAATACATATGCTGCAACAATATTTAATTTACCTGTAACTTTTTACCAATTACACGTAAATCAAAATTTACGTCACCATTGTTCTTCTGATTAAATTTGCGCCTTAAATCGTGTATCACATGACCCTATTCCTATTTTAAAAACTTAACCTTAATTCAAAATGGCGGATTTCAAGATGGCCGCCGTCAGGTATACCCTTACAATATGACTTCCCCCTAGTCCTAATATGTACCCATATATTTGTTATTCACCTTTTATCGTTACAAGAGGTCTTACAGGGCTTTTACATCCAACTGTATGAAGACTATTCTGTACTTCCATGTGATGTTCTGGTAGCTGTATCTCCTAAACCCCTGGAGCTTCGCACCTACAACTTCACTGAAATACTGACCACATTTAGTACTACTTTCTCATATGTGTCTCAGTCAGCAAGTCGATTCACCCAAACGTAAGGTTTACTTGTTAGTAATATTTTGTGATCAATGGAATAAAAGGTCTTTGACATATCGATGTATATAACATCTACCTGTAAATTACTTTTTAGCGCAAAGTATGTAAAATCAGTAAAATGGATAAGATTTGTTGCAATTGATCTACCTTTATAGAAACCATGTTGCGTATCACTTAAGATATTCTTTACATTGAAATATAAATGTGTGTGCACAATTAATTTAAAAATCTATAATAGTAATAATAATAATAATAATAATAATAATAATAATAATAATAATAATAATAATAATAATAATAATAATAATAATAATGTGCAGGTGTTAGAAAGGTTAGTGGTAGCCCAAGCCATCAAACCAGTATATGCCACTGCTGCAAGAGTACTCTCGTAGTATAAGTATATTTTAGGCACACACTAACTTCCCCCACCTTGAATTGCTTCAATTACCACACTGACAATTGTGAGTAAGACCGCACTTTTTGTGCGTTACCGAAAACTATCAGTATACTCAAATTGATAACTCACTGTTAAGATACTTATAGGACAACATACGTACGTGTTTTTATTTTATTTTATTATTATTATTATTATTATTATTATTATTATTATTGGCGACTACATAAGTAAGAACTGGCATATTTTAGTCATTAACTCACAGTCAACAGGTAGTGCCAACAAGAAGTTTCTTACTGAGCCAGAGATGGAGGTTTTATATATTTAGATTTGTCAGTTACTGAACGCGTAGCTTAAATAAATATTACTTAATATTCGTTGTTTACAAGCATGTTTGTCTACATAAGCAAGCATGAAATGAAGTCTCATTGACGAGTTGATGCAGATCAGATAACTCTTATTTATGTAGTGAGTTTTGTTCGTGGACTGTATTATTTTGAACATAAAGTTCGTTGTACAATATACTATTTATTATATTGTAAACACACAACTAAATACAATAATTGCTATGCATAAGCAACTACACACTATGCAATCACACACGCCACATTGACACTTATAAAAAACTATCAATCATCCAGCGTTGCCAGATACAAAACAAAAGAATAATGAAATGCGGCCGAACATACCGCCTACCCTGAAATATCATTTCAACACTCATATTATTCTACACTACACATTCTACATATTATTCTTCATTAAATGGAAGAGGAGAAATTTTTACAATTGGTCGTTTGAAGACACCTTTGCTAGTTTTAATAGTAACAGTTCTAACAATATTATCTACACCAGGATGAACAGCAACTACTCTTGCTAAATTCCAATGTTAAGGAGATGTCCTAACTTCCTTCACTAATCCTAAATCATTGACCTTGATATTAGCATGTTTACACCACCATTTTGGCCTTTGTTGCAGCCGAGACAAATATTGTGTTTGCCAACGGTTCCAAAAATGTTGGATCAATCTTTGAGTTAATTGCCAGCGTGACAAATGACTGATTTTTAATTCACACAAATTTGGTTCAGGTATTGCTACTAGTGCATCGTGAATTAAGAAATGACCAGGAGTTAACACCTGATAGTCATTAGGATCAGAAGATAGAGTAGTTAATGGTCTAGAATTTAAACATGGTTCAATCTGACACAAAACTGTATACATTTCTTCAAATGTAAGCACAGTGTTACCAACTACACGTCTCAGGTGGTATTTGACAGACTTTACACCAGCTTCCCATATGCCTCCAAAGTGAGGTGAGGATGTTGGATTAAAATGCCAATTTATAGATTGCATACTGAGATAATTATATACAGACTCTTTTGAATCATCATTCGTTACAAGTTTCAGTAAGGATTTTAATTCTCTGTTTGGACCTATGAAATTTGAACCACAATCACTGTAAATATCAGTAGGTTTTCCCCTTCTAGCTATAAAACGTTTCAAAGCTGCAATAAATGACTCTGTTGAAGCATCGCTTACCAATTCTAAATGGATTGCTTTGACACTGAAACAAATGAAGAGCGCTACGTAACCTTTGAACGAACTTGCACACTTTAATATTATTACGATATGCTTTTAAAACCTCAAATTAACTTAGGACAAAAATAATCTTTCTACTTTTATTTACTTTTTGTTTAAAGCTTTATAACAGTTCGATTCATCTAATTTTTAAAGAATAGTACGAAAAATAAAAAAAAATTAAAAAATAATAATTCATTATAATATTCAATGAAATTTAACTCCTTTGCTTTAAATTAAATACACACTACGGAACAACTGATAACAACTCACTCAAACTTATGATGAATTTAGGAATGCAAGATACTTAATATTTTTTGTTGTTCTGCAGCGAATACTACAACACGCAAATTACAGATTGATAAGTCTTTATGTCCTTCATCAAAATGCTAACGAACAAATTTCGCTATATGAAAAAAGGATCAGTTTGCTATGAAATTGTAATAACTAACCAAATGCAATACATATGTATGATACAGGAACAACCTTCTCTGTCAACCTAGAAGCAATTCCTCAGACATATATCTCGACCTCCCCTCTGAAACGAAAGCCGAAGCAATCAACCGGCGTCCCAGACAAGTGAGGGAAGTCGTGTGCATTGTACGTAGGGGAAGACCAAGCTACTTGAAGAAGTAGTGGCGCGATTACATTATTCCGTCCTTCGACCCCTCAAAGAAGACGGAAAGGCGAGAACAAAAACACCAACTAAACAGAAAACGGGAAATAGAACGAGAGCGAGAAGACTATGATAATGATGATCCAGAAGCGTCTTGACATTAAGAACCTTGTATTGATCTTTTTGTTGAGTTTAGTTGATTTTGAGTTTAACGTCCCGTTCAGCAGCGAGGCTATATGAGACGTGGAAATACTGATTAACGTGGAATCCAAACCACCTGAGCTCCCGCCGGGAATCGAACCCTTGATCTTTTTGTGTATAGTCTAATCTATCCACCAGACTTCCTATTTCTAATACCTCGAAGAGCAACCCAAAGCACGTTCAACATAAGCTAATTGTAACAATTAATTGCTACATACTTACATGGTAATTCCAATGACTTTCAAATGCATCTAAATAGCTAAACAAATTGAAAAAAAAAAATATTGCATTTGACGTTTCAAATGAATTCTGGTCATTCACACGTCTTAACAATTTTTAACCCTTGGACCCAGATGAAATTCGAGACACCATAAAACTGAACCATAGACCATAGTATTTTTCAAGGTGAATTCTATTCGAATACCTAGGGCGCAAAACTTAACACAAGAATTTTTTAAGAGAGAATTCTTTTAGTTTTACACTCCATTTTCCTTCCCTCGTACATGTATCGTGCCATTCGAAAGTTCGTTTCATTCTAAACAGAATAACATATGAACCATGATACTCAGAAGAATAGTACTGAAACAGTAGTAACTTAACTGAAAGTCAAAATTTTCCTCGAAAAACGCAGGAATTTAAAAGGGTTGAAGCTAACAAGGAAAATAATTTAATGCATATAAATGTGACTACGAGGTGCGAAACAGATAGTTAACTGACATTTTATTTTCTTGAGTTTTAACAATGTGTTGTATAAGGTCTCTCACAGAGCGATCTCAGCATGAGATTCACGGATGTTAATGGACGAGATATCGATCTAGCGTCCCATTGAGAATAGCGATCCCGGGTTCGCTACTGTGAGCCTCACTGAAACTAACAAGCGTGAGCCCCATTGAAGACAGTAAATCTGAGCACGAGTGAATCCTAATTACAAAATGGCCAAGAGAATGACGTATGAACCATGATATTTGGATGATTAGTACTGACGCAGTAGCTACTTAACTGAAAGTCATTTTCCTCAACAAAATGCAAGCGAGTAAAAGGGTTAACTGATTTTTAAAAGTTTTTCTTGAAAGAACTGAAATGTTGGATTTTTCAAAGAAATCTCATTTTCAGCTGCCAAGTTGTTTTCTTACAATATATTTTACGAATAAAGGATCTTTTGTTACACTTGATAATCGTAGGACTACTGTACGCCATATATCCCACCAGATATGCATGAAGAATTCGAGAGTTCCAGATCTCCTCCTTAACGCAGCTATTTTTCGTTTCTGTGTGTGTAATTATCCAGTAGCAGTGTTGAGAAAATATAGGTAGATCTTTTTTTTTTTTTTTTTTTTGTAGCATTTGGTGTCTGATTGAAACTATGATAGAAAAATATTACAAAAAGAAAAAAAGGTACATTTGTAGTTATCACATAAGAGAAGATTTTGTTTCCTTTTTAATGCAGTTCTTTTCCTTTGTATGTAATCATCCAAATGTAGCATTAAAAAATCCTTTTCATGGAGAAGGACATTTTATTATTTATTTCCACTAATACGTGAATATGAACTACAAAACAAAAGGAACGTAGGTGTACAGCCCTTTGTCCCACAGCACAGCTGAACACTGCTACAGCGAATTTGATCAAGTACAAATTAAATTCGTTATGCATTATTCTGAAACACACATTGTTTTTTCACGGCATTCTGTTCTAAAAATCTCCTTTTGGTAATCCATAATCAAAATCAATTCTGAAACTAGGTGTGTACTGAAAAACACTATTGATGAAACTAACTGATCACGTTAAAGTTGTCACTTCAGTATAAGTTTTCAACGATATTTTTGGAGATAGGGTTGTTGTTTTTTACGTTTTACTGTATTTTTAAAGGTGGGTTTAAAGTCGGAACAACTCTGTGTGAAACATTTACGTAAACAATATTTATAGTAGATATTTTGAGCCGAAAACATACAAATATAGTAATGTTCTGAAGTCTGTATTTCGAGAATAAAAATTATTAAAATTAATTTCTTAGTGACGATAAGTAATATAACATCTACAAACAAGGTTAGCAACAAATATAAATTTTCGTGCAACGACATATTCTGAATACAAATTCAGAATCAGGATAAATAACCTGCTGAATAAAATAACTACAGCAAAAAAAAAAAAAAAAAAAAAAAATCTAACATCTTTCGTACGATACACTGATCTCTCCCCAAAGAACTAGTAACTGTTTTTTGTGAAGACATCAGTGTTATTATTACTGAGTGAACTAAAATTTCAAATGCAGAAAATGGAGCTGCCATTGCTAATTCTGGATTTAAGTAAAAGGATCAGCATGGATTATAACCGACACACACACAAATTGTGACTTGTTTCTAAATAAAGGAAGAAAAAGGGAAGCCAAGTACCACACACAAAAGAAAGAAGTTGAACTTACACTTTTTCAGATGAATCGTTCACAAGAGCTTTCAACGAGACACACTCATGATGCCGACAAAGTTTCGGAAGCTCTTTTCTCTTTGGCACTCGACTCAGCACTTGAGATTGAGAGTTTGAATGAACTACTAGTGGAGCACATACAAAAGTGACGCTGTAGGAGTAAGGACTAGAAATAAGAACAATTCTCCATTCAAATTACTTTCCTAAATCATTCTTTGAATGCGAAAAGATGTCGTTTTTCCCCTTGTCATTCTATTCGTGAGATCCTTTTGCGGCTTGTACATGAATCATCAATTGATGGTCCTAACAGAATGGACGTGCCAGTGTTCCTTTTTGTTTTCCTCACGCAATAGAATATTCTGCATTAGTGAATCAAAACTACTAGTATTCTCATTCCTAACGACCCCCTTTCTACTTGTTACTTCAGTGCAGAACAGCAATTAATCATCAAAATTATTGTCATTGATAATGTCCGAATAGTGTTCCACAAATAACAAAGATTTATGGGAATTCACAACCAGCAACAGCAATTTAGAATTTAACAGGACAAAGAAAAATATATACTTTTCTGCATTTTTCTGAAAACTATGAAGTTCATTCAGCAGTTATTGAATCTTTAGCGTATAGCTACGTACCGCCACACATCAGTGAGTTGCCACTTTGACAAACTGATGCACCTAGTAAACTTATAACAGAAAATCTTGTACACTTCTCTTTACAAAAACCTAGAATCCCTTTCAAAGACTAAGTCCAAAAAAATGAGCCTAGACTAGATCCACCACAGATCTGTACAGAAGGAATTGCATTTTCCTTCCGTTCTTTATATAGACACTACATGCAAGAAGTACTTGTGCCGACAGTAGCCGGGTATGGTGTGGCACTGAGTTTTCGTAAAGACCTTCTGAAATGTGAAGATCGAGGGTTCGAAACCTAGTTTCAGATGTTTTTAATTTATTTTTTACACATGGACATACGATAAAATAATTAAACGTGTAATATTTGTTATACACTAAATTTCAAATTTAATGCTTTGGGGTCATTCCACCTCAGATCGACCAATTTTCAGAGGCCTTCCCGTGACCACCATGGATCTTCATGAAAAGTTGTACACATAGGTTGGCTAGTATCAAGAGATACAATACCAAGTTTAAAAGCATTCGTGTAAATAAAACCAAAGTTATAAGAAGATGTGCACCACGGGGCGTATGTCCAATATTTGCCGAAATGAGCAATGTTGTCTGCGGCAAGTTTTCAGTCTCAAAACTTCCTCATTATGAAAGTGAAATCATATCAAAGTGAAATTTACAGATTTACAGAACTAAACACAAAGTTTGTACTAACAGCAGCAGAATGAATTTCCAGATATAATTATGGCTGGCAAATTCATTTAAAAGCAGAACAAAAAACGAAATAGTAAAATGTTACAAAGTTCAGCATTTTTATGGGAAGAAGAGAGTGGGTAAGGAGAGTTTCTACCAGTCTTTGGACACACCACCTTGCGGACTTTCAAACAGGGTAATAACAAAACAGTAGGTCATTTACTTATGTTGTAAATTAACAAGGAAAATGCAAGAAAAAGCTAAAATAATGAAAAATACACGAGTTGGCAACACAGTGGCACAATTCTGATAGTTCGTACGAACTTCTATATTTGCATACATGATGACCATGGGGAACGGACAGAATGGCAGGAGGACAAAATGGCAGGGGACATAATGGCAGGAGGACAAAATGGCAGGGAACATAATGGCAGGAGGACAAAATGGCAGGCGGACGAAATGGCAGGGGACAAAATGGCAGGCGGACGAAATGGCAGAGGACGAAATGGCAGGAGGACAGAATGGCAGGAAGTTAATTTGAATTGTCGGGTTTTAAACTATTTTGTTTCTTGCTTAATAAATGAAGATTTCAACATAAATTTTCGATTTATTCATTATGCTCCAAAATTCGCATTGCTAATAATATTTCAATTCTAATTGACAGTCATCTACAAACACCTTAATATTGCAAGCTTACTATTCATACCAGCAGTGTCTTAATGAAAGAAATTAGTTTTAGTCGTTTTCTTTTTTATATATATTATTTAAGATCTTTTCAGGTATTACGAGAAGAAAGCAGCTTTTATCTTTATTTCTCACTGTGATCTGTATATGCTTAAGTGAAGACAAACAGTTTCAAAAGTTATTGAAGTTATTTGCAAAACATTTTAAGTAACAAGCAAAAAAAAAAAAAAAATACATAATCCTCCATATTAACTTCCGAATAAACTAACCTCGGTACACTGAGAAAAAAATGTAGGTGGCATACTTAAAAACGTAGGTTACATTCGTAATTCCTGTAGTTTCTGGACTTAACGTACAACCGTATATAGCATCCTGCAGCAAACGTATAGCTGAAAAAGTATGTATTATACGTACTGTCTATATAAGTGCAATGACGTCATTCGTGTGACGTCATCTACAGTAACAAGTATATACGGAGGTAATATCTAGCTTTGTGACGTCAGGATCGTATGTAGCATGTGGGTTAATAATGACGACACACACTGACTATCAGGACGGAGCATAATTTCAAAAAGTATGCAATATACGTTCTGTACGTGTGTTTCTTGCGTTCAACCCCGAGGCAGCAACTATATTGTACTTGTGCCCCGTACGTACGACTAGATACAGTATACGTATTGTACGTATGTATTATACAGATTTTCCTTATGTCGCACCAGCTTGTCCCGATACAGCATACAGAATATCCGTATGCACCATACAGAGTGCACATATGCAGCTTACAGACTGTCTGCATGCGGCATATAGATTACACGTATGTCGCGTACAGGCTGGCCATATGCAATGTATGGATTGGATGTATGTAGCTTATAGATTGTCCATATGAAATATAGGGATTTAACCTGTATCGCATACGTATTGCCTTGTTGTAATATATGAACTGGACATATTCAGGATCTAGATTGTACGTATAGTGCACCATTATTGAAGTGCTGCAACATTCTGAGAAATGCATGATACATTCTTACTGTAATGTTGTCACATATTGTTTTTCTCTGTATGGAAACAAAAATAGCTTATAATATGGTTGATCTCCTTTGTGCCAATAATAATAAAATTAAAAATACTACACTTTTCATTCTTAGTTTAGAGCAGTGAAACTGTCCAGAGAAATGTATTTACCTACAGGGTGTAATTTTGGACTTCCTGCTAATTCTTTGGAAAGCTACTGCAAAGCCAAGTGTTGAAAAGTGGCACAAGAGTTACTTTTAAAATTATTGGCACAAAGGAGGGTAACCATATGTTAAATTATTTTAGTTTTCATACAGAGTAAATCAATACGTGACAATATTACTGTAAGAATTTATCATACCTTTTGCAATAACTTAGTTGCAGAACTTCAATAATAATGCAAAATGCACAGCCATGTACAATCCTATGTTCAAACTCAAACAAGACTTACGTACAGTCATTTATTAAGCCGTTATCATCCATTGCTTGTACAGTCACGAAATTAAATATTCTTCAGTTGACAAAATTTGTTTTCCTAAAAACTCAACAATAAATTAACCTATTAGAGTACCGACTTTGGCAGGTTGTCAAGTTATAACTATTCGAAGAATAACAACAAAAAGATCCAAATTAATTCATTTGTTCCCGAGTTATTGGCAAAAGAAAATTTGTCAACTGTCAAATACTTTCTTTTCCGTGTGTACTATATAAAGACGACTTTACCTCATTCTTTTCCTTAATAATATCCTCTTCCAAAATGCAGAAGTTGTTACCACAAGAGGCGTGAATAGGATTTTCCAGAAATAACTTCTCTGCACATTTTAATTAACAGATAAGTTATTTTTTAAATGACGCTATAATTAAAAACATGGTGTCAGCTGAAAACACGTTCCCGCACAAGATGATTCCTACACAGTACTCGCCATTAAAAATGCAACTTCAAGGAGACAGGGTAGCTACGCCAAAGTTTCCAAGCCGATATCTAATAGTAAGTGTCGAATATGCTTAACCCTTAACATACCAAGCGGGGTACTCTAGGGACCCCAGATAGTGATATTTAGTGATACTGCCGCAATTATAAAAATCAATCTATTCTCAATTTTTATATGTATCCTGCAACCCTTTGAGATATCAATTACATGATTAGATCAATCGATTCGTTTCTTTAAAAATACAAAAAATAAAAACACACTTGAAAATGTAAAAACTCCATTGTTAAACCTGTGTTTCAGATTTACGAACACAAAAGTATAAAATTGTATGAAGAACTGAATAGTACTCAAATATACATAATACTTGATGTCAACAATGTTCATTTAACTTAAGTATGCTTCTAGACATCCAAAAAATAAAAGTTGGAGTAACCCTCTGCAATATTATATTGAGAAATTAAAATAATACTTGGGGTCTTCAGAAGACTCCAGCTTGGTAAACAACTTTGACGACTTAGGCTTGGTACGTTAAGGGTTAAACTTACCGCTGTATTCGCTGTGTGACAACGTGGTGACAAAGGAGCAGAACTGACCCAACATTGACAACCAGAACGACTGTAACACAGCGAAACATCGAGAGGATGTTCTCTTCTAGTATGGTAAGCCATGCGTCTTACGATCCAATGCCACAGCTCATCAACTGTAGCTGGCGGAGCTCACAGGTATGAGAAGCTGTGCAGCCATCGACCAAACATATTTATCCTTCCCTGCTCTATACATTCTGCAAATTTGGACTTTCCTGGATGTATCCTTCTTAGTTCAACATTTTAAGTAACGAGCAGTGTAATAGTCTCATACATTATTTAAAGAGCGATGATTCTCAGAACTACTCGGAAGTTTCTAGTTTACAATTTTATAAAATATATATATATATATATATATATATATATATATATATATATATATATATATATATATATACACAATAATTTAAAACGGTTATATCAAAGTTTGCAATTCAGAGCACAAAAAGAAGTATAGCTCTCGAAACACTGATTATAGCCAGATAATACCACTAGTAAACTCAACCACACTCAGTACCGTTAGTTGCTTCGTATTGTCTATGAGGCAAAGATCATCGTATCTCATTGCGTGTAGATTTTTGTATTTGTTTAACGCTAAAAATTGTTTGTCGCTAATCGAACCTAGTAACATATATATACCGACAGGACGTACGTTAGTCACAGGGTTACATGAGTGAAACACTAAATTATTCGATTGGCACTTGCGGCCTTGTCAACACTAGAGAAAGGTACAAAGTGATTAAATAAATACGAAACATAGTTCATACAAAATATAGCGATGTATGAAGTCTCCTTTTCATACGATTTGGATAAAGGATACATCTGTAGAGAGCAACATAAATGATTTCTCTGGATAATTTGGATTAGTCCAGAATTCGAACAAAAATAATTTTGAAATTCGTTGTTAAGTCCAACATTTTTTCTTTTTTTTTCGGATTTTCAATAAAGTTGACTACTGAAAAGTTGAGTTACAGATTTTGTTAAAACATGTTCACTATACCATTGCCTTATTCACAGAACAATACATTAGTTATTAATGTATGTCTGAAATAATAGTGCTTCGTGCAATTTACTTTATTCAATCGGAATTGCACAATGATAAAAAAATGTTGCAAGGTATAATGTTCTTATTTACAGAGAAAAAGAGTTGAAAGGACTTAACGCTAACAAACATTTTCTTTAAACAGACATACATTTATTCTAATTTATGGAAGAAAGAAATAATTTGTGGAACAGTATATTTATTAAGGTTACATATTCGTACAAAAGAATGTAAATATAATCGGGTCTGTCTTCAGAAAGGACGTGCTTTTAGCCACAAATTACATTGCTTCTTTTCGCTGTCTTTCATGCAGAATCCTGGTTTTGTTTTGATGCATGAAATACCTGAAACAAAAATCCAAAAAATATTTAAAATGTTACCTTTTAAAATATTTAACATTTTTTAAATTAAATGGACAAAATCTGTTCGGTCAGGTATGGACTTTTGGGTTTCTGGTAGAAAAACGATTAATTAAAAAAATGTGTTTATTGATGCTGAACAACTCGAAATATATTACTATGCAAAAGTAAGTGGGTACCCAATGGCGTTCGAGGTACTATGGGGTACCTAATGTCTGCATTTTTAGATATGTGGAAATATATTTCTCTAAAATGTAAAGAACTGATATCTGTTTAGTACAGAAAACCGCAACTCGGTAAGCCTTATGGATAGCGAGGTATGGGAAAATAAAGAACAACACCATAGAAGTGTGAGGTTTGCGTACTAGATTGTGCAGTTTCGAAAACGTAATTACTGAGGGCTAACAACAACCTCAAAAGTAGTTTCAATTCAATACACTACACACACGTCCTTATGGGGGTTTTCGGGTACTATGGCATTCACAGACCTCCCATTTCTAAACATTCTAAAATATATCTTAATAAACTTATAAAGAACGTTACAGGTGTGTGTTTACCGAAACCGCAAGTCGGTACGTTTAACAGTTACCGAAATATGGTGAAATAAATAGGAACACCATAGGTATGTGGGGCTTCCATACTTGACAGTACAGTTTAGAAAATTAATGAAAATATGACTAATGGCTATCAAGATATTGTCAGATAAAGGGAGGACCCACACAGTTATGGGGTTTTGGTGTTAGGTGGTAAAATTTCCGAAACCGGTCATGAAATCTGAATAAGCACCAGTAGCAATTTCATCCTAAAGTAACTGGGTATCTCCATGAGGTTTTAGAACATCATGGGTCTAAAAAGATTAAGTTTTAAAAGCTTTGCAAAATATAATTTGACATTTGTAAAGAGTATTAGAAAAGAGAATAGAGTTACCCAAAACTTCCAGCCAGTACATCTTAAAGCTAGAGAGCCACCGTGAAATAAAAGAGTATTAGATCTTGAAATTTCATAAAACAACTTTTGATCTTAATAAAAGTTAAATAAGATTTTACTTATATGGGTGAAGTGAGTACCTCACACTCGTCAGGGCAATTCCGATCGAAAGATTAATTCAGCTCGAAGTTTTCTTCGGGTAAATCCAAGCGTGATAATTCCTAGCGTACAAAAAGAATGAAAATTCTTTGTCAATATCTAATATAGCAACCGAGATATAAGTAATTATGTATTTTATGACGTCGTAAAAATGGAGACCCACATGGATTTGTACTGTTGAGTCTTTGGTGTAAGAAGAAGAAATTTCAGAAATCTACCGTATATACCTTAATAGACAATTAAATGGGTGCAGGCACGGTGGCTTAGTGGTAGAGTGCGTACCTTTAGTGTATTGGGTCCCTGGTTCGATTCGCGACCAAGTCAGTTTGTAGTCGACATCGTATTCGTGGATATTCTCGGGGTACTCCCGTTTCCTCCCACCTTTGCACTCCATCAATTCTATCATCAACATTCATTTGCCCTAATTTCATTTTAAAATTAAATGGGCAGTTAAGTGTGATCGTATCTCTTTGTTTAAGAGAATACTCCAGTGTAGTTTCTGCAAAACATACTAGGTAAACACCCCACCACGAAGTTACTGTGTCCTCACTGATTTAATTGTCTATTAAGGTATATACAGTAGGTTTTTGAATTTCTTTCTTATAGCAAAGACCCAGAAGTACAAATCCTTAAAGATCTCTATTTTTACGTCATAAAACATATGACTCGTTATATTTTCGTTACTATATTAGATATTCACAGGGAATTTTCACTCTTTTACACAGCTCGATGAACCTTTGGAACTGCCTGAAGAAAACCTAGAACTAATCTTTCCATCGAAATTGTAATGAGGTACTCACTTAACCCATAGAAGTACCATCTTATTTAATTTTGTTGGGACCAATAATTTTTCCGAAGTTTCAACATTTCATACTCTTTTATTTCACGGTGTTTCTCTATATGTTAGATGTACTGGCTGGAAGTTTTAGGTAAACATATTTATACTTACATATTTCTAATACTCTTTACAAATGTCAAGTTATATTTTCAAAAGCTTTTAAAATTTAATCTTAGTAGACTGTAAGATGTTCTAACACCCCATGGAAATATCTAATTACTTGAAGATGGAATTGCTACTGGTGCTTATTAACTTTCCATGACCGGTTTCGGAAATTTTATCATCTAACACGAAAATCCCATACCTGTATTGGTCCTCCCTTTATTTGACAATATCTTGATAGCCGTTAGTCATATTTTAATTCATTTTCCAAATTGTACCTTCAAGTATGCAAGCCCCAGGCCCGTAGCCAGCCCAAAAATGTACGGGGACCCGGCTGAAGTTAGGGGGGGGGCCGATCCAACCATATGATAGTTCATTACCATATTATAGTTCTTTTGCAAGCCTACTCTAAAACTTTTAGGGGGCCAGCAAAACTTTAGGGGGGCCGGGCCCCCCTAGACCCCCCTGGATACGGACCTGGCAAGCCCCACATACATATCGTGTCGCTCTTTATTTTCCCATATCTCGGTATCCGTAAGGCTTACCGAGTTGCAGTTTTCAGTAAACAAATATCAGTTCTCTACATTTTAGACACATGCATTTCCATATATCTAAAATGCAGAAATTAGGTACCGCATTAGAACCCCATTAGAGTACCCACTTACTTTTGCATAGCAGGGTAAAAACGCCAGTGGTTCTCACTTTAAGGTTGAAAACATACTATTTTGTCTCTTCTCTCAGCATCGTGAATCTGTCGGAGCTGTACCATAGTTGGAAAGACTCACTGATCCTTCCTATAATGACCATGTAGTCAGAATTCAAGAAGGAGTAGCCGTTGAAGGAAAAACAATATTTTAAAATCCTTGCACCAGTAGCCGCCATCTTAAAATCAAAATGTTCCAGTAGTAGTCAGGATTTTCTACCAGTGTTCGTCACTCAAATAACTTGACATAATTTATTCAGAAACGCACTGTTTATCAGTTTAAAATTAAGAATAGAGTATAAAGTACTAATCTTAATAAATGTGCATCACTTTTGGCACTCAAGAAAGAAAATAAAAACGTTTTTACAAAACTTTTTAAAGCAATTTCAGTAAGAAAAATGTTAACTGAATTCAAAAGTTAACTGTATATTATTTTAACGTTAAGAGTACAATATTAAATACTATGTTTAATACCTATAGTGACTTTAAGCACTCAAGAATGAAAATAAACACGTTTGTACATATATTTTTAAAACAATTTGAGAAACAAAATAAGTTAACCGAATTCAAAACTTAATTATACATCACCTTAAGATTAAGGATGGACTATAAAATACTGAGGTTAATAATAATGCATTACTGCAGAATGAAAACAAAAATGTTTTTAACTACCTATATTGTATTTACATGTTGTTATTTCTCATTAACATGCTTTTTGATAACGCACGATATGGGCTAGGGGTGCGCACGAGATATGATTTGAGACTGTCACCTCTCGCAAAGATGTCGCGAAAGTTGTCTCCTCTCGAAAACTGTATCTGTTTCTATTGGAAGAGCTATGTCTCGTCTCGAATTTCGTAACAAAAATTCTGTCTAGTCTCGTGCCGTGCTCAACCCTAAACAGGCCATAGACAAAAACTTCATTTCGGAGGGGTTTCGATAGGGCTTTGTGATATCCAAATTTTGAAATAGATAATCGATATTGACATACTATTGAAACTTGTTCGAAATATAAAAAAATACAGCAATATCAAAATATAAGCAATATCAAAAATCGAAAATATAGAAATATGATAAAGATCAAAAACATCGATATATCGGTCAAAAATTTCGATATCGATAGTTTGAAAATATTAATCGTTCGATCGAAATATCGCACATCCCTTGGCTCCAACTGTTACCACCTTAAAAAAGAATGTGAAAATTGCTAACTACCTAGGTAATCTGTAAGTACCTTAAGACGGGGTTACTTTGCACTTCAGGGTTAACTTCGCACAAAATACGAAAAAAGTTACACAGTCTTCCGTCGGTAAACCCATGAACTGTAAAGAGAAAGTTTCAATTGCCACCGTAAGATAGAACATCTAACTGGATCTTGGCTATAATGTTGGCGGTTCCCATCAGTTCTAATTACCTAAAGGGTTTGTTGTTGTAGAGGTATGGAAAGCACTCACTGTAAATGCAGACAAAATTTGGAAGATATCACCTACAAGAATTTCCGTCAAAGTTAAGTCGGTTTCGTAGAATTCTACTGTGTATGATGGGACTTCCAAGCAATAGTTGAAACTGAAGGGTGAAACATTGTAAAGTCATAGAAAAAATAACACTGCTGTTTTGAGCCTCAAATCGTGGTTACTTTGCACCGGGTCAACGTAACCCCTTAAATGGGAAATTCTTACTACTGGCACCTCCTGCCATCTAACTTTAGGAAAATTTCCTCTTTAGGTAGATGTCGGAATGGATTTCTTGTTGGAAAGTAAATTACGAACAGCGGCGGATTCAGAAGAATAGTTTGAGAGGGACTTCACACAGAAATACTTCGTTTATTTAGAAATCACTAGACTTTTTGAAGGGCTTGACGGGCATACGCATAGGAATGACTAAATTAGATTTTTTAAAAAAGAAATCCTGCAATTTGGGTGGGCTTCAGCCTGAAAGCCCCAAATCCCGTAAATCTTTCACTGATTACGGTTGAGATGATATTCTTGGATATAAAGAGCAATCAAGGCAAATCAGTTCACGGAGATTTTTTCTGTTTTTCAGTTGCCATTTTTGTGGGTCATGCTAAACTATCAGAATGTGGCTCCTATCTCGGTACCAGAAAATACATAATTTTCTTTACAAATATCGATAATTCATACTAAGTACTGATACCGGTACCATAATTCCAAAATCAATATTTGTAGACTGCATGCAGTTTTGTGTAAAAAGTGAAATGTATAAATACAGGAGAGAAAACATTGCAGACAAACATTATGTTAGTATGTTGAACATACTTTTTTGTATGTGGTGCAAAATATCTTCATCTATGGGGTTACTTTGCACCAAAGTTTATATGAAATGAAATCTTTGAGTTTTACGTTCCACGCTTTTGCCGGGTATGCTAAAGGAGACGGTGATGATGAGTAATGAATGAAATGGTGGAATGAAGATAGAAACGGGACAACCCCGAGAAAACCCACGCACACGGTGTTTGCCCACCACAAAGTTCACTTGGCGGGGACTGGGATTGAACCCGGGACCCCAAGCACCAGAGGTGAACGCTCTACCACTGAGCCACCGCGGCCCCTCATATAGAGTACAAGTAACAATATGTTGTAAAAAAAATGACCCGTCTGGAGGTCATGTAAGCTAAACACCAATACAATTGTTACAGATTTATTTACTAGCACTGTTTAATTATCTACGGTGCTGAACATCGCAACACCAAAAATCATTATGTCACATCCTTTCAAAACTATGCTAACTGCAAAGTAGACCTGCTTTGCTTCGTAATGTCCAAATAGTTGATTACTGTGCTCGAATGCAGGCAAGTAGCATACAAATTTATGATGTTGAAGGCGTTATTTTTCAAGCTATGGAGAAAAGACATGAAAACGAAAAATAAAAAGAAATCTTTGTTTTACGTCCTACGGTTATGCTATGTATGCTGACAGCCACAAATGAGTATTGAAAATTGATGATCTTGGAATACGATTTGGTGGAATGATGAGAGGGAAAAATAGACATTGATTAAATATAAAATTGAAAAGAAATAAGGGCCTGACGCTCAAATATTTATCTATCTGGCAGCCATCTTGATCCCTCTAAAATATCATGAAGTACTTCATTGATTCTAAACCCAATAATAGTAATAGTAATTATAACAATAAACACAGAATATACCTAGATATAATTTACGCACCTTGAAGTCTAGAAATTAATAATTGCAATCCTCAGCATTCCAATAGAACAAGATTCGGACATCGGTTTTCTTCTCAAGCAATAATGGGGTACAATAATCAGTTGCAGTCCAAAGCCAAGTCACTAAGCACGAATATAAAAGATTTTGTGTTAAATATTTCAATGTAAATTTCATGAAATAGAATTCATTAGTTAGTTACATACAAACTCTTACGCATGTAAGTCAGAATCTACTTGTAATAACTTGTAAATTTAAACAAAATTATACTACAGTTATAGGGACATTAAACATATATTCCATAAGATATATAGGGTGTCTCAAAAGTCCCCTGACAAACTAACTCGGTTATTATCAGAGTTACAACAAAATGTAATTGGGAAACCGTCTCCAAATATGGTTTCCAATGTAAGTTGAAGGAATTTTCGAAATCGGATGAGTCGTTTGGCTGTACACTCTTTATGCATCCAATGTTAAATGAAAATGCAACGTTGCCATTTACCTGGACCCACAACATAAGTGAATGAAGTTACTGTCTTTTACGCTAACATGTTGATGGCCCATTTCAAACAGTAATTTCATTCACATATGTTGTGGGTCCACGTAAATGGTAACATTGCATTTTCATTCCACATTGGGTGCATAAAGAGTACAGCCCAAACGGCTCCTCCGATTTAAAAAGTGTTCACTTTAGATTGAAAACAACATATTTAGAAATGGTTTTTCCTCTTACATTTTGTTCTAACTCTGATAACAGAGTTACTCTGTGTCGG
The DNA here is from genome assembly GCF_964235325.1 of Thermobia domestica. Lineage (NCBI taxonomy): Eukaryota > Metazoa > Arthropoda > Insecta > Zygentoma > Lepismatidae > Thermobia > Thermobia domestica. The sequence continues at coordinate 99,755,725 of NC_137471.1, forward strand.
GGGACTTTCGAAACACCGTGTATACGTCATACGAAGTTCCTTTCTAAATTCTACACGGGTGTAGTTTAATTGAATGTGAGATGGATGATACATTAGGCCGTTCGGGAATACTCACACAGATGGCCGCCATTTTGGATTAAATTTGTTTGTTATAAATTGGTCGGTAATGTGATATATATATGGCCACGGGCTAGAATTTTCTCAGTATATCAAATATGCAATCAGATTCCATGGAGCTTAATTTGGTGAAAAGTTATTGCCAATTGAACGTTGTATTTACCTCTTTCTTCTAGATGTAGAACAATACCGTTAGCTCGTGAGGAATGTATCGAAATATTCAAACTGTGGGGCGGGAGGAGTGCCTGTGCAGTGGTTACCGATTGCAAACAGAATCATCCACAATGTGACTGTGTTACATGTTGCAGTGTCACAGTAATTAACTAAATTTGAGGAGACGGGCACATTCGTGGACATACGTCGTAGCGGACGATCGTAGACAGCTACAGATGAAGCAACGCCTACGGCACTGCTGACTTCCTTCTCGATGTGGCCCCAAAGGAGCACACGTCATTTATTAATGCAATGTGGGTTGAGTCATAGGGTCTGCGCGTGTATAAGTGCATCCGTACAAGATGCAAATGAAGCAATATCTCCACGAGAACGATCTTGATCGCCAAGTGCAGTTTTGTGACCGAGTTATCGAGTAATTATGGTTAAACTCTAACATTTTTATGCAAATACTCTTTTCAGATGAAGTTGACCTCTACGTAAATGGGAAGATTAATAGGCAGAACATGCACAATTGGTCACCTGACAACCCCGCGTGCAAGACCCCTCCAACATGACCAGCGCAAAGAAAATTAATTATGGTGTTGGCAGACAAAATGAGGAATATGTCTAATCAGTCACTTTTTCATTCCATAAAATTAACTGCGGAATAATACCTCACGCTCGTACAGGGATAGATATTGCGAGCTGCGATGCCCGAGGATGGTACATTCTCGCAGTTTTTTCAACACCATGGCGCTTTCTTCATTGTGGATTCGTGGTGCGTCACTACTTGAACAATTCCCTAGAACATGGGTTGATCGACGAGAGGCAGTTGAATGGCTGCCCGATCACCGGACCCACTGGCGGATCCAAGGGGGGGGGGGCGAAGGGGGCGACCGCCCCCCCCAAAGGTCTGGATTTTACTTCCAGCATTTATCGTTGAAAAATACAAATATGGTCTTTTCCCGACCGATTCAATCTGTGTGACAAGCCTAGCAGAGTAATCAAAATGTGTGGTACTTAGTAGTCTATATATATAAAAGAGAACGTACAAAATCCTTTGTCCGCTCATCACGCTAATACGGCTGAACCAATTTCTTTCATTTTTGGGGGGTTATTAGGATTTGGACCCTAGATGGTTTTTATCATATCACTTTAATTTTTAATTACCAGTGTCTTGAGATAATTGACCATTCAAGTGTCCATAACGTACAAATCCTTTGTTATTAGTTCATCATAGGTAAAAATAAACGTATTTATATGCAACCCGCATGACCGTGTCACTCGGCGGGTTAACATAAATGACAGGCGATATACAGCGGAAAATAGCTTGAATCTTCTGTTTAAAATTTTTTAATTGATTTGCTTATTTTTACAGACACTTTTACAATATGCCAGCACCGGGATGACCGCAGCGAAGCGGGGCGGGTTAACATAAATGACAGGCGATATAATGTTAAGATTTACTGCAATCTTCTATGGTTTTTATCATATCACTTGAAAGCGAAAAAGTAAAAATTATCTAAGTAACAAAGTTTATTGCGTTCCGGGGTGACCGCAGCGAAGCGGGGTGAACGCTGCTAGTACTTAATACAGACAAATTTGAAGTGTGAATACTTATGTCCCTAGTTCCTTGAGGCGGTCACTATAAGCCCCAAAGGAGTGAGAATATGATTCATTCGTTGGACCTGCAGCTGTAGGAAGGAAGGTAAGACGCCTTACTCTTTGAACTAAAAAGATATATTTTAAAATTGTGTCCTAGAAAAAGGATATGGAAATGGAATTCGTATCCCGAAACTTCAAGTACCTGTACCTTGAATAAAGAGAAATGTAGAATCTTACCTAAAAGCACTCTGAATCTGAGACTTTTCGGTTGGTTGATTGATTGATATGTATTTACTTCGTTTGTTAAAAGCGATGCTTTACAGAACGAGAACTAGAGTTTAAAGTTGGATGAACCACCATAGTGCGTTCTATGCTCATTTACCGAGAATCAAATCACAGAACCTCATGCATCAAAGATACGTTCGCTAGCTACTAGATCAACGAAGAGAGCCGTGACTTTTGGGGTTCAAACACGGAAACATTAGGAAGGGACCAGGGATTTATTGTGACTTTTAATGGCATTTCATCTCTTCTTGGGAAATAACACAAGCTGTTATATAAAGAAGTCCTGAGTGAGTAACTGATCGCACAGGCCAAACCGCTCAAGCTAGAAACTTGGAATTCGGACTGTAGATAAGATTTCTAGCGTAGGGTAACACTAAGGAAGGATTTCTTGGAAATTCGAAGGGAAGGGGTGGCCATGGATTTCTCATTTTAAATAATTTGACACGCGTTTCAACGTTTTTTGATACTTTAGTAAAATGTGGAAAAAAGGGAGGGGAAGAAAAGGGGGCGTGGTTTGCAATTATAAAAATTAGATATCAATATCTAAGAATCTTCGAAGGTTAGAAACATGAAATTTGGTGTATGGACTTCTCATTCAAAATAATACAATATGTATTTCAGCGTTTTTGATATTTTACCTAGAAGGAAAGAAAAGGGACGGTTATTATTATTATTATTATTATTATTATTATTATTATTATTATTATTATAGGATGCTCATATCTCGGGATCCTTTACGGTTAGAGGCATGAAAGTTGGTAGTTTAATTTTTCATTTAAAATAATTAAACATATTTGAGCGTTTTTGCCACTTAACGTAGAAGAGAAGGAAAAGAGGTGCGGGTGGTTCACTAAAATGCCTTACGAGGTGTTTGAATTTCGAGACAGAGATTTAGCTTAATGCAATGCTATATGAAAGAGATACGTAGAAGAACGCGAAAACTGTGCCACGGTAAAACGTAGGAGCATTTACTATACTGTGTGAGGCCGTATGCAGAGCAAATTGGGAGTCTGGGGGCGAAGCCCTACCTAGGTGAAGGCTAGTATAATATAATTTTATTGTTGTAAGCATAGCTATAATTATATTATGTTTCTAACAACTGCATTTAAGAAATTACCTAATAGAGCCAATTTCCAACCCCGTATTCCTAGTCTGGTATAATGCTTTTCTTTCTTTACATATTTAATTATATCGCTGCAAAAGAGGGGGTGTATTCGTACAAAATACCCTATACAAAGCATCAACCGAAAGAACATTTCAACACTAAAGAGGTTGAAGACATGGCTACGGTTCTGGATGGGTGCAGATCGACTTAGCGACCTGGCAATACTATATACGCACCAAGACAAACGTAGATTACGCTCGTGTCATCGGCAGATTTGCCAGGAACAAGATAGGGCGTAGATTTGAGTTTGTGCTGTAACTTTCCCAGAGATGGACTGCAAGGTGACTAAGGCTGTTGTTTGGTTTTCGCCCGTCGTGGTGTTTGGTCGTAATTATTTTCAACTCGTGGGTACTCCACAAAAATCATGAGCCTGAGTATAAGTTGAACTCCTTGGATGTATCTGAATCGCAAACGAACTCGAAAAATTTTCTGAAATTGCTTTGTTAAAATCTTTAACTGAAACAAAAGGGCACAACCACAATCGTAAAAGATGTGTACCGGTATATAGGCTATATTATATTTTTAATAAACAGTTATATATTATACATATGATATTTGTTTGTGTAACATCCCACGTGTGTGTCAGAACGGCTAAAGGAAACCTGGACCTACTGATTATAGTGGAATCCGAACCACTTTTTCGTTCAACTGTATTCCCACCGGGAATCGAATCCGGGATCACGCGCACAAAAGGCAAGCGTGTTAGCCTTTAGACCAAACGGGGTCCATATTATATCTGAGATGAAAGAAAAACAAGTTATACGTACATTATTCTCTATTGGTAATTTCGTTTAAAGGTGATAATTTTTTTCAAAATTAAATTTTAATTTGCATTTTAAAAAAATGTGATATTGTCAAATAATATCGCCAGTCGGTATGTTTTAGGAAATATAGTGTGTGCTGTAATGAACGGAAACATCACTTTGGTTTTACATTTCTGATCTTCTTTCGTTCATTTTGTTGTAGACTTTGCTAATCTTTCAGAGCTTTTTTTACTAGTTATACATTATAATAGCTTATATTGTAATTCTATATAATTTTAATTCGTGTAAAATTTATACACATTTCGTGCTAGATCCGACAAAATTCCTGTTGAGTTTGCGCAAGAGAAAGTTTAGTATTGATATTTTTATTATTACATTATTTGCAGTATTTTACTGAATAAATTGTGCGTTTACCTTCGTAATGATTTATATGGTTAAGGAGTACCGCAATATATTATATTTATGTAGGATTTATCTTCACAATTCATTTCTTTGTATGTTAATGCTGTAGGTTAACTTCAAATCGTCGGTCTGGATTCCTGTTAGTAGTACAGCACAATGCTTAAATGTAGCTATGATTAATATTATGTATTAGACAATGTACCCATTTCATTCTCCTGCACTTGATCTGTGCCCTTGAAAGCGCAGGCCATAGTTCTTTTACGGCAAAAACCATAACATCCTTATTTCAGGGGAAAGCCACGAAATTCAAGCTCGGACAATCACTAGATACTACGAGGAATAATCACGGAGCCACTAAACATCCTTGGAGTTCAGTTTGAATATTATATTTCTTCTTTTTCAATTTTCGATTTGCTGAATTATATCTGATATAAACAGAAATGAAAGCAATATGTAAAGATTGCTCCCTATATTTTGGGCCATTTGAACACTGTGTACCATATACTATTAAACATTAATTATTAATTATAAACTTTAATGTATTTTTCAAGCTACCAAGAAACGTATACAGAAATATCATAATGTATTTTGTTATTTGTTGACATTTTGTATTATTCTTTATGCATGTATACATTTGATATTGATTTTTGCGTACACCGAATCTGTCGTCTTTTTTTTTTTTTTCAATTGCTGTTCCGCAATTGTTATTCAAAATATAAACAATTAGAGCAAATTGTACATATTTCCGCTAAAATGAATGCCATAGTCAATACAGTATTTTCTTTTGTGCAAGTATTGTGCAAGACAGCGCATCTGATATATTGCGTTGACTAGTAAATCATGACGCCGCCATGTCTCCGAAATGAAAGTGCGTATTTAATTTAAATCTTCAGAATACTTTCATTAAAAAAAAAAAAAAAACTTACAAATTCGGGTCTCAAAATGGAATCAGGGAATCAGATTTACCTAAATCAGGTTTAGATACCGCCCCCTCAAGTCCCGCATTCATATGCGTCCGATTTTTTCAAAGTAAAATTCTGGTCACCTTGAGGCTACGCTCATCTTCCAGGGAGCGAATCGCCCCCCCCAAACGATCCTTCTGGATCCGCTAGTGACCGGACCTAACGCTGTTCAATTTCTAGCTTTGTGGACATGTTAAGCCTATGGTTTGTGCAGTAAATATTCATAATTTTTATCATCTAGAACAAAGTATCGCCATCGTCTGTGCACGAATTTGACCCTATATTCTACTTTGTGTCCACATTAATTGGAAGAAGCTTCTGCAAATGTTTATTGCTCAGTAGGAACATGTGAAACATATACTATAACCAGGGGTAAAAGTGGACCTGAAAAGGTGGGGGGACGGTAGGTAGCGGCATCACTCCACGCCGTTCCTCCTGCCTATCTTTGCCCATTGTACAATTTTAGGGTCTGCGTCCCCCGCGTTCCCACTCGCTTTTACTCCTGACTATAACAGGGAAATGTGTTCGAAGTGGGAACAATCAGAGGTGGTTCGTTTTATTACGATTTTGACTCGACATACCGGCTATCTAAATGTTCAAATGCAATGAAGTGTGAAGCCTACAAGATTGCATTTCTATTTACATAATGTCTGAAAACCACTGGAAAGCTTCTTTAGTTACGGAGAAAAAATGGAGAGACTGATCCATCCATCGTGAACAACTTTCTGAAAAAAAATAAATAAATAAATAAATAAATAAAAATAGCCCCTTACCTTGTATCAGAGAATTATACACGAAAGTGCTCAAGAACCGACTTTTAATATTAACAATTTCCAGCGGGAAAACTCCTGGACCACACACTCGAATGAGGGGTATTTCAAACTCCCTCCCCCTCCGCCCCCCTCTGCAATCCCCTAAATCCGCCCATGCTCAAAACACGACGCTTATAAGACTTCAGACAAGACGACACATACATATATACGAAAGAAACAATTCAATAAGGCACATCAAAATATAAACTAATGAACTTCTTTGAAAACACCTCATTTTACAAACAAAAAGTAGAAAAAGGTAAAAAAAATGTCAGTATTGTCAACTTCTACATAAGTTACTTCTACATAAGAAATAAAATATTTGTCAATACGTATAAAAATGGATTTATTAAAGGTGTTTAGCATTTATTCTTCCGTGAAGGTATATCTTGATCACTAAAAAACCAGAAACGGTATGTCTCTATCACTAAAAAAACAAAAAACAAAAAAAACAGAAGGGTATGACATACCACGACATATAGTCTCACTTGGTTCACTGCCAATAACATTTCACCAGAATAAGTTACATGATATCTGATTGCATATTTGACATCCTCAGAACATTTTAGTGCATGGCCATGTATCACACTACCCACTTATCATCCGTATTACAATTTCGAATCTAAGATGGCGACCGTCCGCGTGATGTAATCCGAAAGTATCCCTCTGAGCCTAATGTGTATCTCTTATCTCGCATTCAATGAAACTACATCCCTGTAGTTTTCAGAAAGGATGACAAGGGACTTCTGATGCATCCTGTATATAATAGTTGTATCAATAATGAAGTTGGAAATATGTGATCTAGTTCGTTGCTTCCAATTTAACCTAATGTCTTGCTGAAAAGGGAATATTTGTTGAAATCTGAGTTTTACGTGCGACGGGTATACCGGCTAGGCTAAAGGAGACGCTGATGATAATATAATGAATGAAATGGTGGAATGAAGAAAGTGGGAGGAAACGGGAAAACCCCGAGAAAACCCACTCACACGGTGTTTGTCCACCACGAAGTTTACTTGGCGCGAGCTGGGATCAAACCAAAGACCCCAAACACCAGAGGTGAACGCTCTACCACTGAGCCATCGAGGCCTGACAGGAATATTTGTTGTAGTCTACTGTCTTCTTCAGTACCAAGGTTACACAAAAATGAGCCTATGGTTTTGATAGAATTCGTACCAACATTATATGTATACTCTCTCAGCGAGAATCAAAGCTGGCACCAAGTTTACATATGCGCGCGCATTGTATGTTACTTATATAGCTCACAGAGCTATGGGCGAGCAAGCAAGGCACGTGCCCCGGGCGCGTGGTTGGAGGGGCTACTAGAAGAGAGGTTATATATTAGTACTTTTCCGTTTTGGTGTTTAATACTTTTCATCCGAGTGCGAAATCATGAAATCAAAGTGGGGGAGACTGAAGGACTGAAGAGAGCGAGAGAGAGGAAAAAACAAAAAAAGCTGCGCAGTTTTACACTTCAAAGAATTGTAGTGAAATGAGAAGGTCAGAATTCAAGATGACATTCGGATGCTTGGCACGAAGAAAAACATTGCAAGCAATTAAAAAAAAAAAAACTTAAATAATGTGATATATTTTGTAGGCTTTGGATATGTATGTTTTAGTTGGCATCAACAGTTATTGGTGCGTTTTGTCACAATTGACAGTTTAGCGAGAGACTAGGCTAACTGACAATTTTAACTTTCTGAAAGAAAAGGAAACAAATGAAAACAGCACGTTACAAAGGATACGTCTGATATTCATAGTTTGGCTTAGTATACAACAGGGGTGGATCCAGGATGGACTACTGAGGGGCGGTGGGTTGTAATGCCACTACTTACAAGCTATCGCTACTTTTAAGAGATTCAACTCTGGGTGAGTTTTATTTTATATTAAAATACACAAAGTTTCCTCTTCTTGGGGGCGATAGACCTTCCCTGGATCCGCCCCTGACTCAGGACAAGCCACACCGACAAGTGGGTGAGGCAAAGGTCAATTAATGACATTGGTATGCTGTTCCGTCAAAATCTCAATCTTGACCTGGATGTAGGTTAGCCTGGTCTCTCACTGAACCCCTCAATTGAATGTTTAATGTGTAAATTAGGCACTCCTACATCACAAACAGTAAATATAACCTACCTTATTCTACGTTTTTAAATGCATTTCTACAACTGATTGTAACTTTAAAGGTTCTCGTGAAGATTAGCTGGCGGAGGTTACCTAACATAGCCATGAGCTATCAAATTAACAGTTGTGCTTCGTGGGTGATGATAATGATCCTGAGGTTAGATGTTAAATTGGACTCGAGAGCGGAACAAGGGCTGATCTTATTCCTGTCTCAGACGGGCATGGAATGGAACGAATATGAAAATAAGGTTGCTGTAATAGTTTTTCATAGGGTTTGTAAGATTTTCGAAACACTTGGCATTCTTTTTTTTTATCAAGACTTGACATTTTTTAAAGAAAAAATCAAGACTTGGCAATTTCAAGTTTCATCCCCCTCCCAATCTTGTAATGCTCGCTACGCCGCTGTAAGCAATACATATTTTCGACAATATTCGTTGTTCATCTGTTTCCGCTGGGTTCCAACGTGGTGAGCTGCATATGAGACTTTTAATAGTGTTATTATAATGAGAAAGAATTGCAAATTATGTTCATGTTCCTAAAAGAGGGAAATTGAAAGAGGAATTAAATTAAAAATAAATAAGGGAGAGAAAAGTAATTACTTGAAAATAAAAGTAAAGTCTTTGAGTTTAATGTCCCACGATTATGCTGTTAGGCTAAGGGAGTCGGTGATTAAAGCAAGTTAATGATTATGGAATATTTGGTGAAATGAGAAAGTGGGAGGAAACCAAATCCCCGAGAAAACCTACGAGCACGTATGAAAATGAAATAAAACATACACTGGCCTATGCTTTCTTTGTCTAGCAGAATCATAGTTTGGAATCGAAAATGTGTTTTGAATCCTTGTATTTAGAGATTGAGAGTGTAAGTAACGAAATCACTTAATACATCCATTAAGATTTCGGAAAGCGAAATCTAAATTTAGGTAAACTAACTCCATGTATTAACTGCTTGCATCCGCTTCGTACATTGTTCGAAGGGTCACGAAACAAATAACCTCATTTAGTCTACACATACCTAATACTAGCGTTAATTACCTGCTTCGTTGGGTGAAAATAAGAAAACGAGTAATATGTTACATTAGTCACTCACTTTTTTACTATTACTGAAGCGCTCTCCCATATCGGTTTTTTCGATCATTTTTATATCCGTCTCCCCTCTTTCCCTCCCCAAGTTGCTTGGCTGAATTTAGATTTAAATAGTATCGGAAGTGTCACTGTTCATTTCTGCGCCCCCGAAAACAATGGATTTAGATAAGGATTAGTTCACTTAACTTAGTAAGCCTACACAGCTTTGGCGCGGCTCGACTTGTTGGAAAGCAATCCAAAATCTAAACAAATATATCGATGTCATTGGGGTTTAGTAAAGTGTATCGTAAGTCAAGAAGATTGAGAATCACTGCCTCGATTATTCACTTCAATTAATCATCAAACTCCTTTAACCTGAAGTACATAATCGTGGAATGTTTAATTAAAATTATAATTTTATGGCATCTAGAAAATGCACATATCGTACATTACGTTACATTACCATTCAATCGCAATAGGTTATTACAGACGTGTGGTTGGCTTGAAGCTTAGCATCCTATTCAGCGCCAAGACTGTGTACGACCTACACCTACAGAATAATATGGAATCCTACTCGCATGATCTTCGACCAAGATTTGAATCAACGGGAGGATGAAGATTTTCCCTCTCGTCAAGTAATTTCCCCAACTCGCCAAAGAATTTCTCCCTTGCCGGGAAAATATTTCCCTCATTTCATATTTTACATATTATATACTATATGTAATATATATCTATATCTTGCATCACTGAGAAATAAAATGCTTGGATTGTATATCTGAAAAGTCGCCCCCTCCCCGCAGGCACGTAGCCACGATTTCGCAATACGCGAGGTCCGTGACGAAATACTGTGGTTATCACACCAGGGGTTCGATCAATCTAAACTATTTTACTGACAACATATCCATATTGATTTGTTAGGACAATAAAATGGGGATATGTTAGTAAATATTTTAATTAAAGAATTATGAAGAAATCTTGCGTAAAAGAATAGAAAAAAGTATTGACAAAGACATAGTCTTCCGAGGTCATTCGAACTCGGTTCTTCTCGTCTTCTTTCTATTTCTCTTATCTTAGTTCAATGCCGTCAAGGATAGCAACGAGATCTCTTTCGGGAGTAAAAACATCCTATAAAATGGATTAGTGTTGCCGCGAAATTCAAAATGGTTCATATTATTGGTAATTCTGGGCATTGCTTAAGTTCTAACTGACAGGCTATCTGAAAGAACCGGTTTATCGATCGTCATTTGTAGTCCATAGGGTTACTAGCGCAAATCCCGGGAGGATGAGGACATGTCCCCTCCAATCTTAGAACTGGGGGGGGGGACTTTCCCCTCAATAATCCGATTTGAAATGCGTTTTTTTGGGGAGAAATGTGATGATTTGTGTCCGATTGCCACAAAGGAAAGTAAGATGAAATGATGTCCCCACCCCAGAATAAGCCTTAAATCTGCCCGCCTCACAATTTTGAAGACAACTCTGCTCCCCTGATCCTCCGCAGTATTGTTTTTCAACTTCATAAATATTTTGAACATCCTTAAAAAAATATGAGAACTGTCTTACCCGTCCCTCCCAATGTTGAAGACAGATTTGCGCCGCTGCATACGGTTAACATGGAGCTAGATGGAATTCGGAATGTTCCGTTACAATAATATCCAATTTCAACTTGATCCGCCCTCCCCCCCGTTTCCTCCACACAAAGCTCCTCGTAAGAAAGAGTAACCAAAACGCTTATTGTAGCTTTATATTTTTGAGGCTGATTCATCTATTTCTTTCTGTTTCATCTTTCCTTAATATTTTTCATTTCTGGATCCGAAGGGGGGGGGTCTGGACCCACCCCTTGGCTACGTGCCTGCTTCCCGTAAAAAGCTTCATTCGAACCCTGAATCAAACAACTCCATCTGTAAAGCAGTGCTGAGTTGATTTTAATATCCTTTTCTGCAACTAGACTGTATGAGACGTGGACTTACCGATTAACATGGACTCCGAACCACTCCCGCCGGGAATCGAACACGGGTGTCCCACACCAAAGGCGCGTACGCTAACCGCTTAGCCATGAAGGAGCTCATATCTAAAGCAGTGTAAACAACAACAAAAAGAAACACACACACATACTAGAAGTTTGCGCAATTGGGGATCAAAACATTCTCAATGAAGTATGAGAAATAGTAAACGTCAATCAAAGTGGGCTTCTGCTTATTCTTTACTTCGTTAACACTTAATTCCTTCTAGAAATAGTGAAACAATACTATGAAGACACAGTACTTAAATATAATCGAAAGAATAAGACAAGGAAACAGAGTAATTTCCGACTAATTAAACTAGTCATATATACTATATCTAACTGTTACATTGTATTTCTTACCATATAACGAAAGCGATGTAACTTTTTTACCAGCCATAGAAGCTGGACGCAATCCAATACTGCAATTTAGACGCTGTAACGAAAGCTGCAAGTCAAACGCCTGACACTCCTAACTCTTCAAACTGTGTAATAGCTGTTTCAAGCGGTCTACAACTTATGACCTTGAAACTATGTGCTAGTAACCAAATTAATGCCAAGGTACGATACAAACACCCCAACTTGCCACAATGACGTCAACACAAGGAAAAAAAGAAAAACATCTAATTTTTGGTTCGAAAATTATGAAACAATAATAATAATGTTTTAATTCTCAGTAACTCAAACATTAGTTAACTAGAGAACATAACAAGCAAAACAAAACAAAACAAAACAAAACAAAACAACCTAAAACGTGAGCTCTCCCTGACTGCTGTTTTTAAATTTCAGTGAGGCTGTAAAATATGTTTAGTTTTATTGTTAAAAAACAAAAAGAAAAAGAAAAAGAAAGAAAGAAAGGAAATAAATTTTGTTGCAAATATCCTAGTAAAAATAGGTTTTGTAGACACAAGTGGCTCCGAGTAGCGTAGTTGCTAACGCTCTCGCCTTCGGTACGAGCGGACCCGGTTCGATTTCGGTAGGGGCACTCGGTCGAAAAAGTATCAAAAGCTTTTAAGTCCAGACATCCTGAATGAGGCTTTCTTGGGTTTTCCTCATTTCACACCAGGCAAATGCCGGGTGGTACCCAACATATAAGTCCCAGGCCGTTTGCTTCCTTCCCTTTCCCCGGATAGTGTGCTCACCGAGGGACGTCATAACTCACATGTGACGGGCTAACAAGGTCATTGATGCCGAAAGCCCAGAAATCTAAATCCTAAATCTTCACTACACAAGAAAATGTTCGCGCTGAAAACGGTTTCTTAGCAATTATGTTAAGCAGTCCTGTAGTAAATCTTCATCAAGTAATAAACCGTCACATATAAAAAGGAAAGAATAAACACATAACATTCATTTTGCGTACATTGAAATGTAAAAAGTTACAAAACATTAATATTCAGATTTCTCAAAATTCAGATTAACCCATTTTTTTCTCCTCAACCATTAACGAGTTACAATAGTAAGAATTGTAGTCATAAATCACGTTACTTGTTTAGTACTATATTAAAGCAAGTTATACTAAAGAAATATATAATTAATGGAATATTTAAATAAAGTGATAATTTACTATTGCACTTACCCAGGCTTTTGTTTCCTTCCGCTCTTCTCTTCTGTTTGTAAACAACCTCGTTTATAAACCAGCTCGCAAGCATACGACAGTTGTTTCATGACGTCATCTATGGTGCAAGAAAGAGGTGTCTATAGACGGTCAGGACCTCACACACAGATGGACGTATATAACATATAGCTGAAGTATTTAACATACGTATACGTATATAAAATACGAAAGATTGTTAGATGTCAGACATTCTGCAGCGACATGATATAACATCCAAGCGCGTTAAAGACAGTAGCTGTGTAGCATATGGATAAAGTACGCTCCGTACAGATTTCCTTAGTAAACATAACGAATCCTTGTATTTGTACAATATACCGCTGTCCGGATAATGGATTTTTCTCAGTGTATTGTACAAAGGATCAGATACTTTCTGTGTCAAAGAAAGCGAATTAAATTTGGTCGATTAGACTCGTTCCGAAGTTTTTAACGAGAGGATATGTAGGATGTGTACTCATTATTTTCTGGTGACTGTCTCTAGTATTTTTAAGTCTATAAAATATGCATAGGGGCAAATTCAAGTGAAGCTCGGGGCAAAAATCATCGGAGGAAACAAATTGTAGAGTACTCGCAAGAAACACTAGAACTTTCGGTAGACATAGGATCTCCCGTTTTCAAAATATAGGATATGATTAATTGGGAAGCAGGAAAATTCGGTGTAGGAAAATTCGGTGTACGGAAAACTCGGTGTGGGGAATGTTAGAGGTAAAGAAAGATTCATTGTAGTAGGCCGTAGGATTTATTAAAAACTCAACTTTGAGGATAAATGACCGTATTAGTTTTAAGTTCAAATTTTGTGTAGAAGTACTTTTACTGTCTACTATCATTTTTACTGTTTACTGTCTACTTTATATTGCTTTGTATTGAATTGTGTTCCTGAAATTATTTGAATTCTAGATTTCGACGGATTTTAACATTTTATGGCCCTTACATGACGAGAAATTTGTTTTTCGAAGTCCGTTCGTGTGATTTAGCGAAGCGACCATCGCTACCAATCGACATTTAATTTAAAACTTAAGTTCTTATGCTGTTTTGGAGGACGCCTCCTAGAATTTTCTACTTTCAAAAAAAAAAATTAGGTTACTGGATGGGTAAAGTTGAAAATTGTAGATTTTTCAAAAATGTTCTGACGATTTTATGTCTATTTTATAAATAAATATTTAAATCTAAATTCTTCAAAAATGACATTGTTTGTTTATGTTACTCAAAGGTGTAAAAAGAAATGCCTCAACTTAATTATCTACGGCTGATTGGAGGAGAAGTCAATAAGGAGTCAATAGGGTTGCAGTACTTGTTTACCATAACTTAAGGCAAACAAACTAAAGTGTCTGATTGGAGGAGAAGTCAACCATTTGTACAACTATCATCTGATAAAACCATCCTGCTTTATATTGCCCTTTCCACTAAGACTTTTTTGATCAATATATTTTTTGCATTTTACATATATGTAACAGAGTGATTCTTTCAAAACACGGATTTCATTTGGCTCTAGAATTTCTAACTGAAGTCCGATTTTCATGCGGTTTACTGCAAATCATCAAGGAAGGATGGGATATTTATGAGATTATGTTTACTGGTTTAAATTCATCCAGGGTAATATAGAGCAGGCCGCAAGAAAAACAGCAAATATTCGCCATTGTACGTTACAGTTCGAATGAGATATTGGATATTTGAAGCGAAATTGAAGAATACAAATTAAGTGTTAGTGGTAACACATAAACCACATGTTGAATAGAGATTTCTTGAATGACTTAGAGTCGGTAACTGACATCTTCCACAACATCTGCCAGCGAGGTCCGATCCTTCCCTGTCTTCCTCAGAAGCGATCCTGTTTCCTGCAATTTATTCACTAATAACCATATTATGTTTCTGTCTGGGGCAGAACGTGAGGCAGTGGTGCTTTTAGTTGTTCCTATAACTATTCTCTGAACTTATAGTTGTAATTGTTTTATTTCTGACAAAAAGTGTCAGATTCATTGTGTGATGAAAAGTAGTTCATAGTAATACCCCGCAAAAGACATGAAACAGATATTGGACTCAAGGCAAAAAAAAAAAAAAAAAAAAAAAAAAAAAAAAAAGCTTTTCTTGAAATAGGTAATAACATTTTATTCGTAACATTTTATGGTTTTCGTTTTCGCAATATGAAGTGTCGTGAATTATCGTAAGTGGTAATATTCAATATGTATTACACCGAATCTACCTTACACCTGAATTTCCCCACACCGAGTTTTCCGTACACCTTATTTTGTGTACACCGAATTTTCCTACGCCGAGTCTCCTTACACCGAATTTTCCTAGACCCGTTTAATTGTATAGATGTCATATGATTAATTGTATATATGTCATATGCAATTTGATAACGTAATAGTATGAACACAAGAAAGAGCATTTATCAACGTTTAAAGATACGCAAGTCATTACACAATTTACTTCATTAATAAATATGATTTAAGTGTCGTTATATCAATCTTTCGTGGACTCGTCGTAATCTGGAAGAATTCTGATAAATTCTACATGAAACTATGACGGAAATCAGGACACATTTTGTACATAAATTTACAAAAAGAGACGAGACTTTTACAAACATTTACGACACGAGACGACAAACCTGAATTCTCATCTCGTCTCAAGGGCAATGCTATGAGCAAGCAAATTAGAAATCAAATATGCACGATCATGGTTCCTTTAAGCTGCACTAAGCAGTAAATATACCCAATATCGCATTGGGCATGAAAGGGGAGCGATTAAAGTGGAATGCCTGATAATTTATGGTTCCTCATAACTCCAGTGAAATTCAGGAAAAAATCTTTGAATTACGAAAAAAAGAAAACATACAAAATACATTTTCAGGGTAACTCTTGCAACCATTACGTTATTATAAGATTAATGCTACTTCTGAAACTGATTTGGTTGAATATGTATTTGGATAACGAAACTTCTTTCATAAGTTTTTCAAAGTATCAAGTTTGAGAAGAACGAAGTTTGTCTTCCACTGTTGCTCATAGATACCAGTGATGAAATAATTGGTGGAAAATCACGTGGCCGCTTCTTACATCAATTCATGAAGAAAATTAGTTCCAATATTAGGTACCTAAGTTCAGTATTAACAAAAAAAAAAAAAAAAAAAAGCCTCTTGCAACCATGCGTAACACATTTTAATACTTACACTTGAAATAAAACTATGACTGGATAAAGACGATTGCCTTTGTCTTTGAATTTCATATGTGAATAACAATATAGGGCTTTTCAGATAGAGGAGGGGGAGGGGCAGGTTTTATTAAACAAGATCGTACATCTGATATGTTTTAACTATAGGCAACTTGTACTTGCAGGCTTAACTCAGTCTTCTGAAGCCAAACGACAAATACCATTAAGATGTTCAAGAGAATAACGTATCAGCATTATTACATACTACAGACACAAAGATACCACTAGGCTCCCAAGTTTCAAAATTATATTGTGTGTGAAAGCAGTTAGTAGATTTAATTCTTTGTCACATGATAGCTAGACCCTGAGAGAAATTCAGAGGGAGTCCACGGGAAAATTCTTTCGTCATAAATAAAAGTTGTACTACAGTACTTAGAATTATTATAAAACCAAGATATCAATTGGAAGATGATTAAAAAGAAAGAAATTTAAGAAAAAAATTAAGACATGGATAACTGATATTTACCCTCATTTACGCTCTTGGTTCAATTTAGCTGTATTTATATACTTTGGACATTTGAGGTAGAAATGAATAAATCGAGAACCGTTACCTACTAACGAACACAATAAGTAAAACCTAAAAATACGAGCCCTAGGAGTTATAATTTTTGCCAAATTAACTTCCTGCCATTCTGTCCTTCTGCCATTTCGTCCTCCTGCCATTTTGTCCGTTGCCATTTCATCCTCCTGCGATTTCGTCCGCTGCCATTTTGTCCTCCTGCCTTTATTTCCTGCCATTATGTCCCCTGCCATTTTGTCCGCCTGCCATTCTGTCCTAAATTCGATGACCATATCGTATTATAAATGTCACATAAATTACATATTGTTACTGCAAGGTATGTAAGAGTTATGAATCTGCAAAACGTAACTAATTTATTTAAATTTCTAACAGTAATTTATGCACGAAGAAGCCGTGGCAAACTTGGGAGTGAGTTGAATTGGCATCCGGAAGGTTGCCATGAGTTCATATCTCACAGTCGACTATCCTGACTGATGTTTCCCAGGGTTTCCCTCAGTTCTACCAGGCAAATGCCGGGACGGTACTTAGCATAAGGCCCTGGCCGATAGCATCTGAAATTCCTTCCCTTTGTTATTGTTATATACGTATCTAGTGTAAAATGGCGACTGATATGTACCTGGTGTGTTAATAAATAAATAAAAATAATGCAGTCGACAACTAACAAAGTCTATAAACAAAACTGTGAATATTTGTAATGTACAGGGTGAGCCAAAAGTAAGGTTAGAGTGCTGTCAGATAAAATTGTTGTGCTAGAGGTCCAGATTGGCCAAAGACTATGAGTTGGGGCGGGGTAACCTAAAGACAAACGAGACCCCCACGACCGTCGTCTTGAAGTCTGCCACTTTGAATATCACTTTATTTTTTAAATTGTGCAAAGGTAACCAAGGAACTTCTGTCACTTTTTGTGGAGGTCTTTGTTTAGTTGGCCCTCCCACCGCGAGTTCAATGCGAATGGAGTGCACTTCAGTTAAATACACCGTGACCTTGCGCAAGGACAGAGTAAACATGGACCTCCACCCTAACAGGGTAATAACAAAACAGTAGGTCATTTACTTTTGTTGTAAATTAACAAGGAAAATGCAAGAAAAAGCTAAAACAATGAAAAATACACGAGTTGGCAACACAGTAGCACAATTCTGATAGGTCGTACGAACTTCTATATTTGCATACATGATAACCAAATCATATTGTATATGTCACATAAGTTACATCTTGTTACTGCAAGGTATGTGAGAGTTATGAATCTGTAAAAGTAACTAATTTATTGAACCCTTTTAAATTCCGACTTTTCTTAGGTAAATTATAGACTTTCAGTCAAGCGACTACAGCATCATCCCTATTTATCATAGGATCATGGTTCATATATCATTTTTTTTTTTTTTTTTACAATAGAGCAATTTTTCGAACGGTACCATTCACATCTCCCTATCATATCCTTGAAACGGGGAATTTTCAGAGAAATCGGTGTTTTTCTCTGAAAATATATATATTTTTTTAATTTTGAGCCCCCTGGTCTTCCCTGTGTTAACGCAGAGAAGTGAAAATCAACTTTAAAATACTAAGAGGTGTACGATATGTGTATATCAAATTTCAAGCTTCTATCTTGAATAGTAAGGGCGGAAAAATTATGTTCAATGATCCTAACAATGCCCAGATTACCGCAAAAGACCCAGATCTCAGGTAAAAAAAAAACATTCATGAGACATCCATGTGTATCCTAGGATCATGGTTCGCTCATCATTCCCTTAAGAATAGAACTGCCTTAGTTCTCATGCTTCCATCATGTACCTGAGGCGGGAAAATCGCGAAGAAAGAGATTTTTTGGTTAAAATATTACTTGTTTAAAACCTTTTGCCTTCTGGAACGTTCCTGTGTTAACGCAGAGATCTGAAAAACTCTGATAAATACTACTCGGTGGAGTGAATGTTCGCGCAAAATTTCAATTTTCTAAGTGCAAAATTAAGCCTGCCATAAATTAATAAAAACAGGCCTAACCATTTTTTTTTTTTTTTCAGAAGCTCAGGTAAAAATTGTCAGAGACATCCATACTCATCCTAGGATAACGGTTTGCCCATCATTCTCTTCAGAATAGAACTAACTTTTAAATTGTACCATTGGTATGTCTCCATCATACACCTAATGGGGCGTTTACACTTGGTCGATTTAGTCGCACGGCTAAATCGACTCGCTGCATTTGCAACTAGGCCGAATAAGACCGATGGATGTGTTCAATTGTTTCAACCGAACTTCAATGGTGCTTGTCGACTTGCTCTCCTCTGGTCGATTCGAAATCGACTGGCAATTTTGAAGATGTCCAAGCAAAAAGTAATTGGTACAATTTGCAGTGTTATAGCAGAAGAATTAAGGGACGAAATTAAATAGCAGTGACAAGGAAAAAGAAAAGAAAATGGTGTTGGATAAGGGAATTTATTTTAAGAAAACAGTATTTAGAAGCATAGTATACGTGTACTTTGATGAAAGAATTTTCAGTAGAGAATCTTTGTGTAGGTTTAAGCACTTGTCATGGTTCCATAGTAATAACTCTAAACTTGTAAACATAAATATACTTTCCTATATTATAGAGAAAGACTCTGCTGGTGAAAGTAATATATTACACACTCGTCTTTCATATGGAGTCACTCATCATAACCGCAGTATACCACTTGTTAACAAAATACTCCTTACCTTCATTTTGCAAAAATGTTCCACCAGTGGGAATCAATGATTAATCTACTTTCATCTATAGCTAACTCTTTTTTTAGCATAAAATTGCCATTTTTATAACGGTCTATTATAAACTTGCACTATACAATGTATTAAAAAATCATTAAATAATGAAAAAATGATATGATTTTTTAATTAACATTACCTCGTAAAATTGACAAGTTCTTTAGTAGGATAAGGCTAAGGGAGACGGTTAGGCTAAGGGAGACGATGATAATGAGAAATGAGTGAAATGAAGAAAGTGGGAGGAAACGGGAGAACCCCGAGAAAACCCACGAGCACGGTGTTTGTCCACCACAAAGTCCACACGGCGCGAACTGGGATCGAACCCGGGACCCCAAGCACCGGAGGTGAACGCTCTACCACTGAGCCACCGCGCCCCCTTAGAATCATAATGTAACCATTATCTATATTAACTAAGTATCCATTATAATGAGGAAGGTTATGCTACATAGCCGAAACTATAACACAAACATATAATTTTAAAATATATATAGGGGAGGTCAGTTGAATATGAACATAGTTAATGAAATTACTAATATATCTCAAAAATGATTTATTACAGAAAGAAAAAAGTCTCACCAAAAGAAGGCGTGATCTTTCGTCTACAAACACTGAAAAGTACAAGGCTATTCATACTTTTGTTCGTGAGTAATAAACAGGTTAGTAAGGTAGGTGCGCAGTGCTAATATTTTCCGTAGTACAAGGGTAATATGAGCACTTCGTAGGGCAAATATGAGCAGCATTTCTTTTTTAATATTTTCACATAAAATGCAAAGCAGATACAAAAAAAAATGTACAAAAGAAGAAATAAAACGAAAATGATTACAATAACGAGCACAAGATAGTTGCACATACACGTAAAACACAGTTCATGTCAAGAGTCTTGTCTTGTCTTGTCTTGTCGTAGACCATTATCGGTCAAATAGGTAGGTGCACCGGCTCACTAGCCATATGTACTACTAATGCAAAAATGGTCAAATGTGTACCTCAAACAGAGGATTTATGATTCAAAAGCAAAACAGAATAAAATACAGGACACAATCGGGAAAAAGAGTTCAGACAGGAAAAGAGGGCGAAAAGCCAAGGTGAACAGGGCAAAAAAGTATAGGAAAGTGAGAAGTATAAAATGAAAAGATAAAGGAGAAATAGAAAGTGTAGAAAAAAGAAGGGAATGTATGTACGTGTAAATGGAACATATAGTTTAAGTGTAGTGTAGCTGTATCACTGGGCCCACTTAACCTCCTTCCTCATGGAGCACCACCAGCCACGAGGCACTCACTAACACAGCCACTGTCGAACTCCATGTCAAGAGTCCTGTCTATTGGTTTGACGTAAATATCTAGGCATTAAATCTGCTACAATAATCACAAAGAACTCAGGGCACTGAACATTCACATAAAGAACATGATACCAGTCTTGGCGCACATCACACTTGATCCATTCTTACTCTTTGGAGTCTAGTAAACTTTTCTTCACAAATATGGGAAAGACTTTCATTCTCCTCACATTGTGTGATTGAACTGTCCTCTTTCTTGGCGCAGTATTTCTGGCGTTTTCTTCAATGAAATTATTATAATCCACTTAAGCTTTAGATTTATTTATAGATGTCTGCTTGTTCAGCTTCTCCGCACGTATAGACTGTGACAACACCAATCCCACACAGGGCTGGGGAGATAAACTGGAAATCGACGAAATGTATCCAAGCTGATTAAGAACTTAAAGATTGTAGAATTTATATCATCCATGTTATTATAAATTATGTTATTACGGAATGTCTACCTTAGTTAACATCTGCAAAAGCTCCTCACGTCCATTTTTCTCGTTACTTTCAAAAAAATGTGTGCCCATATTAAACTGAATTCAAAAGCTCATATTTCACCGACTGTTAATGATATTTTAACGTGTTGTGGTTGAGAACCCTGTTTATAGAAAAGAAGTGAACAAAAGACTGGCGTTATGTTTCTAGACAGAATTGACTATAGATCCAGTCACAAATTATATACAACGCATAGACACCAAGTTTTAGCTTATTATTCATTATCCTGATTTAGTTATAGCTCTAAAAAAGTACACTTTTTTGTTCTCCGTACCTGTAAACTTGTCTCTTATTTCACAAGAACTGCAGCGAACGAACTTGGGCTACCCTCTGCAAATTCATGAAACTCCAAACAATGTTATGAACTTCGTTGTTTTCCTCTTGCGCAAGGTATATGTGTGCTGTGTGAGTTTAAGCTTCGTGCTGCTCATATTTAGCTGACTTCCCCTACTGTTCTGATCAGTTGGAGTCTTATTAGTAATGTATCCATGTCTTTCAACGGCAGTTTTACTCTTGCAGAAGGGCGGACTTGCATTACTGGATGAGGATTTACTTTAAAAAGGCTTAGCTGTTATCGGTACAAGTATAGAGAAGTGCCATAAAAGCTAACAGTAAATAACTACAAAACGCACTAACCAACTTCTGTTAGGTAGCTACTAAAAGAGAGAATTTAGATTTCTGAGCTTTCGGCATCAAAGGGCATGTTAGCCCGTCACGTTTTTGAGGAATGACGTCCCTCGGCGAGCACACTGAAAGGGTAGAAAGAAAGAATTGAGGAAGGAAGGAAGAGGCCTAGGATCTATGTTAGGTACCACCCCGGCGTTTGCCTAGTGTGAATAAGGAAGCCTCATTCAGGATGGTTCGCATTAAAAAGCTTTTTATAGTTTTTCGATCGAGTGCTCCCACTGGGAATCGAACTTGGGGCCGCTCACACTGGAGGTAAAGTAAGAATGGTATTTAAAGTGCACAGACTAGGAGCAGTAAAACCTTTGTTTAGCACAAAATAATATATTATTTTTAACAGGTCAAATCATAACACTTACCACGTTACTAACGGGTGCAGGTTTTGTTTTGGTGCATTCTATTTTGGAAGATTTACAGACAAAATTCAATACTTTGTATGAAAAAAAAAAAAAAACATGTTTATAAGGAGCAAATTTCTGCAGGCATCAGAATTAAATACAAAGTAATACACCTATATTTTAGGTTTACAAGTGTAAGATTACTAGTGTAAAATAATTATAAGTGCTTTACGATGGATAAAATAAGTGAGTGCGTATGAAAGATGGCTCTATTAGATGCTATTTTCCACCTGTGGCATATTTCTGCACAGGGTACAGGACCTTTATTTTATGTTTACAAGTGCAGCCTTACTAGTATGAAACCATAACAAGTGCTACTGAAACTCGTATCATTGACAAAATCAACCTTTTTCCACTACCTTCGATTGCGCGCACACCTACCATCGCTGGCGCTTCTGGTCTCTTCGGACTTCCCCCTCCCGCGCTACTACGGGGACCCACTACCTTCGTCCTGTCTGACTCCGTTAAATAGTATTTTTCTTTCAATGGCCACCTAGCAAAGGTTGGTTTGCGTTTCTTAACTGTAGGTTTTATTCTACGCACCCGGAAGCCGTATTTATACGCAAATCGTAAAAGAATTGTAATTTTTCAGCAATTACTTCTTGTAGCCCCTTTGGATTTTATCTATGCCAAGTGAGGTATTTTCATGGTGCCCAGTGGAAATTTTTTAGGTTTTAATAAGAAGGATATTAGTGAAAGATTTATAATTTTTCAACAATTCTTTCTAGTGGTGCGGCAAAAGTAGACCTATACGTTCTAATGGAGCTTATATAATCTAGTGTAAAAAGCGATCGGCTTCATGAACCAAGTTATCTTTTGTTGAGGTATATCTTCCACAACTGCACCTGACCTTTTCGAAGCATTTTAATATTTTTAATTTTATTACGTAGATCAGCAGTTGTGATTTTTAAATTCATTTGATGAATAAATCTAGTGCTGTTCCTCTAGTAGCAATATTTCTGTAAAGAGTTTTTGTATTCCATAAACATTCATTTTTCTCATATAATTATAAAAGTAATTTAATGTAAAATAAGCATAACCGCATGCCGGACACTTTTCCTTTCCCCTGAAAATGTTTTGGAATCAGGTGTTTACATTAGGCAATCTAGTCGTATTCGCCAGGCAATCTGATCGAATCGACCACAGAAAATAGAACGTCTTTCAATTCAGTTGCCAGTCGATTAGTCGCCTTCGATCAACAAGCGATTAAGTTGAAGTCCCGTTTACACGGTCGATTAAGTTGAAAGTGACGTCAATTCAACTAAACAGACCGCAAATCGACTAAGTGTAAACGCCCCATAAGGCGTGAAAATTGCGAAAAAGGGATTTTTTGGTAAAAAAAAATACCCTTTTAAAAACTTTTTGCCCATCTGGACCACCCCCTGTGATAATGCAGAGATCTCAAAAAATTGATAAACATTACTCGGTAGACGGAATGTTTGTGCAAAATTTCAATCTTCTAGATGCAAAAATACGACCACCAAAAATAATAAAATATAGGTCTAACAAAAAATATTTTTTAGTTATGACATCATCACTTCCTGTCTCAATGAAGAAAGGTGTAAAGCCACACGTAACGTGTTCTACAATACCCATAGACTTGAAAGAAAACGAAGTAAAAAGTTCTTTTTTAATCTAACAATGAAGACACTATTTTAACACCTAAAAATAGGTACTAGAACTCCACTAAATCTGGAACAGTAACGTATGCACCAAGAAGCCGTGGCACACTTGGGAGTGTGGCGGATTGGCATTCGAGAGGTAGACACGGGTTCATGTCTCGAAGCCGACTATCCTGACTGATTTTTTTTTCAGGGTTTTCCTCAGTCCTATCAAGCAAATGCCGAGTGAAGTGTCGTATTGAGTGAAGTGTCGCCGTAGTGAGTTGACGTGTTTTCTCTCGCTCCTGAGTGTAGTGAACCGTGATGGGTGTTGAGCTTGAAATTTACAGAGCCAGAACAGGCTTATTTAGAATTTCTGTGAAAGAGTCATCATGTTTTGTGTTAGTGAATACATCAGGCTATACGAAGGTATTTTTTGCCTACGGATTAATAATATTTACTTTATTAATCATCGGGGGTGTAGAACAGCATCCCGATCCTCCAAGCACTCAACGTAATGATATTGCAGAAATCAAAGACATGGTATCATCTCTTCGCGCGTCCAATGAAAAAGTAGTGGCCGAAGTTACATCCCTTTATGGTGCTAATGAACGCTTAACAACGGAAATCAAGACACTGAGGGAAACTGTAACGAAATTGGTTGATAGGGTAGATACCATCGAGACGAAATTATTGGAAGTGACAAGTGAATTAAGTGAACTACACCCATATAATGCATTGTTAGAACAAAAAATTGATGACCTCGAGAACAGATCACGAAGACAAAATTTAGTGTTTTACGGGGTGAAGGAAGAAGAAAATGAAGACTTGGCGACTACAGAGAAAAAAGTGTGTGATTTGTTAAGTGATAGACTGCAATTAAGAACTGATGACGAACTTATACAGATGGCTCACCGCGTTGGAAGAAAGTGTCAGGGCAGAACAAGACCCATAGTGTGTAAGTTCTTGAGTGACAAGAAAAAGGAATACGTCTTAAAAAATAGAAATAAACTTCGTGGAACAAACATTTACGTGGATCAGGATTACTCTGGTTCAGTAAGACAAGAGCGTAAACAACTACAGTACTATTTAATGAAAGCACGTAAAGAAGGGAAATATGCAAATATCAATTTTCGGTATTTGTATATTGAAGGGAAAAGATTCACGCTTACTGAACTCCAGAACAATGAAGGGAGGTATTCCCAAGAAACTGACCAGGCCGAGGGAGTTTACAATCAGCCACCTGAACCGCCTAAGGCACCTGTCAATAAAGAACAAGGAAAATCTGGACAGAACTTGCGACAAGAAACGAAGCATCCGCTCTCTCCCCCAAAACTTCATCTGGACATTCCAAGGTACGAAGAAATATATCAGCGTGAGGGGGGTGCACCAAGGACACTTCCGTAAGTACAAAAACATTCGAAGTTAGAGGTGAAAGTGACAACATAGTTAGAGGAAAAGGTGATAATTTTAATATGTTCAAAATGTAAGAGGAATTCGTACCAAGCTAAAAATACTGACTGAAAATGTATTAAGTAACAACTACCAGGCAATTGCATTAACTGAATCTTGGCTTACTGACAGTCACAATGACTCTGAACTATTTGATTCGCGGTATGTCGTGTTAAGAGGTGACAAAAATAGTATTACTTCTGGTAAAAAAAAAAAAAAAAATGGGTGGTGGTGTTGTATTAGCAATAAATAAAAAATATCGAGTACAGAAAATTCCTCCCCCAAACATTCCTAGTGTGGACTGTATTACAGTAAAAGTTTTTGTAGATACGGTTACTTGTATATATGTATGTCTTGTGTATATTGCACCTGGGTCAAATCAATCAACATATAGAGAATATTTTGAATACATATTTAGCGTACTACAACCAGCGACTAACATTCTTCTGACAGGCGATTATAATCTCTCACAGGTTACGGGAACTGATTTTAATTTCTTAGCATCTGCTGGAACCTGTCAAGAATTATTTCATTTAATGAATTTTTATAATTTACGAACTCTCAATAATATTAAAAACTCATACGGCAAAACGCTTGACTTAATACTCTCAAACCTTACTAGCGTAGAGGTCATACACGAACACCCTCCCCTTGTATCCGAGGATGCCTACCATCCAGCCATACTAATCGAATATAAATATATTAACTTTAGAAATGCTAAGTGTACAACGAAAAGCTAAGTAAGAGATTATAATTTTTTTAAAGCTGACTTTGATAAACTGTACCGCGAAATATCAGAAACAAATTGGGAACCTATCACAGATAGTTTGACTGTGGACGGCTCTGTAGATTCTTTCTATAATATACTCTATTCTATTTTTGACCGGTGCATCCCGAAAAAAAGAGCTAAATTCAATTATCCTATTTGGTTTTCAAGTGACATAATTAGATTAATTAAGAGCAAATCATATCACCATAAGAAAAAAGAATTGAGAGCTCTTTCGAGAAAAGAAATTTCCAAAGCATATAATGCATACTTAAACAACTGTGAGGCCAATATTATAAGCAATCCTAAGACTTTCTGGACGTATGTTAAGAATGAAAAGAGTAATTCCGGAAGTAATATGTTTCACTATAACGATCAAACTTTGAGTGAGCGTTCACCTCTGGTGCTAGGGGTCTCGGGTTCAAACCCTGCTCCCGCCAAGTGAACTTTGTGGTGGACAAACACCGTGTGCGTGGGTTTTCTCGGGGTTCTCCCGTTTCCTCCCACTTTCTTCATTCCACCATTTCATTCATTACTCATTATCACCGTCTCCTTTAGCCTAACCGGCATAACCGTGGGACGTAAAACTCAAAAAATTTCAAAAAAAAAAACTTTGAGTGACGATGCTGCTATTGCAAATGCATTTATGGCAAATTTTCAAGTAACACACAATAAATCAAGTTATAATCTTATTCCTATGGAGCAATACAATAATTCGGAATCTCTGATAAACTAAATATAAACTTTGGAGCAATACAATAATTCGGAATCTCTGATAAACTAAATATTAACTTTATAGACATCGAAGATGTTGAGAATGCTATTAAAAAAAAATAAACCACGGTCATCTTGTGGGCCAGATAAAATACCACCGTATATCATTAAAGGCTGCTCAGAAATACTGAAACATCCCCTACAGGTTATTTTTAACAAGTCAATAGCTTCTTCTACGTTTCCTATGAAATGGAAGATTGGTGACATCTGTCCTATTTCCAAGACAGGTTGCCCTACTGACCAAATAAAAAATTATCGACCGATAACACTGCTGTCTGCCCCATCTAGGGTATTTGAAATTATTATATATGAAAAAATTTACTCACATGTACGGTCAGTAATATCTCCCTTTCAACACGGTTTCATGCCAAAGAGGTCAACTGTAACTAATCTCTCAGATGTAATTTATACAGATTTCTCCAAGGCGTTCGACGTAATTAATCACGATATACTTCTAAGCAAACTTGTGACATTCAATTTTTTACAAAACCTTCAACAATTTATAGCGTCCTATCTTTGCCAACGCAAACATCGCGTTCGATACAAAAATATTTTAACTGAGGGATATGTCGTAGACTCTGGTGTGCCTCAGGGATCGAACTTAGGACCTCTATTATTTATATTATTTGTTAATGACTTACCACCTGTAATAACATCCTCCCACAAACTATTGTTTGCTGACGATTAAAAAATCTATCGTAGCATCTCCACGGAGTTAGACGCTATTTCTTTGCAAAGCGACATAAATTCTATTTTCCAATGGTGTGAATCAAACAAATTGCTGTTAAATATTAAAAAAATGTAAAGTTGTATCATACACCAGGAAAATGAACTATGTCCGCAATGTGTATACTATTAATCAAACACCAATTGAGAGAGTGGATTATATAACTGATCTTGGAGTCACTCTGCAGTCAAACCTATCATTTGATATTCATGTCAACAGAGTAGTTGGTGAGGCCTTTAGGAACCTTGGTTTTGTGATGAGATTAGGAAATGATTTTTCTAACACCGATGTCCTCAAAACACTATACATTGCCTATGTAAGGCCTAAGGTGGAATATGCAGCGATAATATGGGGTTCTGATAGTAAGAAATATACAAGTAAAATCGAAATCATTCAAAATAAATTTGTGCCCCTTTTAACATATAAAGAAACAGGGATATATCCGAAATTTGAGAAGTATGAAGATCTTCGAAGCAAATATTCATTACAATCACTTGAAAGCAGAAGGACTCACTTCATTTTACTTTTCTTACATGAAATAATTCATAGTACAGCAGATTCAGAATATTTACTATCAGAAATCAAACTTCACGTCCCACATAGAGCAACCAGACCCCATAAAAGCATATTCCATCTCTCAGTCCAAAGGACTAATGCATTGGATGTATCGCCTGTCAGAAAAATGTGTATAATAAGATGTCAGAAAAGCACCCAGAGATAGACATTTTTAGCTATAGACAGAATTTTACTCTAAATAAATAAGGTGTAGATCATATTATATGTATTTTAACGTATTTTGCTATCGTATTATTTTGTTATCATACGTGTATTTTAAATTATATTATCATGATGGAAAACTGTAATTAGGCATCCGCCTGTTGTTTTCTGAAATAAATAAATAAGTGTGGGGATGGCACTTAGCATAAGGACCTGGCCAATAGCATCTGAAATTCCTTCCCTTTGTTATTGTTAATACGTATCTAGTGTAAAATGGCGACTGATATGTACCTGGTGTGTTAATAAATAAATAAATAAATAAAAATAATGCAGTCGACAATTGACAAAGTGATAAACAAAACTGTGAATACTTGTAATGTAAAGGGTACGCCGAAAGTAAGTTGACTGCTGCCAAAGCTCTGAAACGCCATGGATTCCATCGCAGTATAACTTGGTGGGCCATGAAGTGAAGAATGTATCAAGTGCATTTTGCACCCCTACTAGGGATTATAACTGGCGACCTCGAAGGTGATTGTCAAAGGAATGGTATCCAAGAAATGGAGGTGCAATGTCCGGGGAGTATGGCCGATGCAATAACGTTTCCCAACCAAGGCGTAGAATACTCTTCCGGGTCATCCTAGCCACGTGGGGCTTAGCGTTGTCCTGTAACAGGAGGGCCCTTTGCGATTTAGAAGTGCTGGTTTAAGAGTTTTGAGTTTTTCTTCATATGGCTTAACTGCTGACAGTATACAGTTGTGATGATGCTCTGACCAACTAGTAGCAGTTCCCGATGCACGATGCCGCGAGTAGTCCATCAAACACACGGGAGGACTTTCTTCTGGGGCAGTGATGGTTTCGGCTGTTTTGGAACCGGTTCATGGGATGCTAAATAATGATGACAGCACCATGGAACTTCGTACAGGATCTACTTCTCATCACATGTCAACACCCTGTCCAGAAATGGCTCCTTCCTCAGACGAGACAGCAAACAAACACAGGTGTCTGCTCGCGTTGCCTTCTAGCCAGGAGTCAAATCACGTGGGTCCTATCGACCCACTTGCAGTACTTCCCAAGTTGATGGAGGTGCTGCCGAATGGTTTCTCCACTCACACTGACTTGTAGTCCCAGTTCCTCACATATCTGGCCATTGTTCGTCTCAAAATTGCTGCCTGAAGATCATCATTTTGTACATGTGTTGGAAATCCGGGAGGTGATGCGTATTCGTGTGTTTCATCACCGTCCTTAAACTTGTTAAACCACTGATGGACTGTCCGAGTAGTCAAGACACCTTCACCAAAAGTCTGATATATCTTCCGCATAGCTGCACTGGCGTTTAACCGCAGTTTGAACTCATCATACATGCCTTTATGACGCTCTGTGGAGGTCCATGTTTACTCTGTCCTTGCGCAAGGTCACGGTGTAACTGAACTGCACTCCATTCGCATTGAACTCACGATGTGAGGGCCAACTGAACAAAGACCTCCACAAAAAGTGACACAAGTCTCTGGTTACCTTTGCACAATTTAAAAAATAAAGTAATATTCAAAGTGGCAGACTTCAAGGCGGCGGTCGTGGGGGTCTCGTTTGTCTTTAGGTTACCCCGCCCCAACTCATAGTCTTTGGCCAATCTGGACTTCTAGCACAATTTTATCTGACAGCACTCTCACCTTACTTTTGGCTCACCCTGTACATTACAAGTATTCACAGTTTTGTTTATAGACTTTGTCAATTGTCAACTGCATTATTTTTATTTATTTATTTATTAACACACCAGGTACATATCAGTCGCCATTTTACACTAGATACGTATATAACAATAACAAAGGGAAGGAATTTCAGATGTTATCGGCCAGGGCCTTATGTTAAGTACCGTCCCGGCATTTGCCTCGTAGAACTGAGGGAAACCCTGAGAAATATCAGTCAGGATAGTCGGCTGCAAGATATGAACTCGTGGCAACCTTCCGGATGCCAATTCAACTCACTCCCAAGTTTGGCGCGGCTTCTTCGTGCATAAATTACTGTTAGAAATTTAAATAAATTAGTTACATTTTGCAGATTCATAACTCTTACATACCTTGCAGTAACAAGATGTAATTTATGTGACATTTACAATACGATATGGTCATCATCTATGCAAATATAGAAGTTCGTACGAACTATCAGAATTGTGCCACTGTGTTGCCAACTTGTGTATTTTTCATTATTTTAGCTTTTTCTTGCATTTTCCTTGTTAATTTACAACATCAGTAAATGACCTACTGTTTTGTTATTACCCTGTTTGAAAGTCCGCAAGGTGGTGTATCCAAAGACTGGTAGAGACTCTCCTTACCCACTCTCTTCTTTCCATAAAAAATGCTGAACTTTGTAACATTTTACTACTTCGTTTTTTGTTCTGCTTTTAAATGAATTTGCCAGCCATAATTATATATGGAAATTCATTCTGCTGCTGTTAGTACAAACTTTGCATTTAGTTCTGTAAATCCTGTAAATTTCACTTTGATATCATTCATAATGTGAAAATTGTGAGACTGAAAACTTGCCGCAGACAACATTGCTCATTTCGGCAAATATTGGACATACGCCCTGTGGTGCACATCTTCTTATAACTTTGGTTTCATTTACACGAATGCTTTTAAACTTGGTATTGTATCTCTTGATACTAGCCAACTTATGTGTACAACTTTGCATGAAGATCCATGGTGATCACTGGTAGGGATGGTTGAACTGAGGTGGAATGATCCTTTGGTATTAAAATTGGTGTTTATTATCTATATTGCATTTTTTAAGTTCGTTTTTTGTTTCAAAACAAGACTTCTCGGTTGAAAATCAAAGGAATAATGAGAGACTCTTGAATGGGTGTGAAATGAGACTGCAATAAATGCAAATAAGCATGTAATTAGAAATTTACACGCCAAACTAATTTTATATCTGATAAAATACATATCTACTGCAAATATAGTTGATACCCAATTAATCATACAATAGTGACAAATTAAAAAATATATAATTTTAGATAAAATCCACTCACTGCAATGAAGGTAACTATTTTTTTTTTTATTACTACGAATATACACAGTCTTACCATAAATATTGTCCCAACTATTTTGGTGGTGGATGTACACAAACGAGCGACGTCGAGAGAGGTATCGTGAAGCGTGAATCATTGCTGGATGAGCTGAAGAGGTGTAAAAGTATCAGATGTAAGTGTTCAATTTGGAATGGGACGAACATAAAAATCGTGTGGCCGTCATAGCGTTGCAAAAAGCGGGCAAGAGCACCAGGGTAAATTTTCAAAATCCTCCAAAATCTGCAAATTAGCAAAAAAAAAAAAAATTACCGTACTATCCAGCACTTTGTTGAGACTGGAACCGTGAAAGATTGCCAACGGCAAGGAAGACAGTACGAAGACCAGAACTTGTGAAAGCAGTGGCAGCGCGTGTCCGATGAAATCAGTTAGGAAAAAGTCAGTCACGGGTCGTGAGCTAAAGATATCGAAAATGTCTATATCTTGCACATTACGTGACAGAAATTTCAAACGCGAAACAGACCTTCGACATAGAGCAAAAAGGCTCTAGGAGCCCTAGCATCCATGCTGTTGCTTTTCTTAACTTTCCTATCTTGTAGGGAATGGTCTGAGTGATGATTGAAGGCAAAATAAGTGATATCCCAGGAGAGAGCTACAGTTTATTTTCTATTTCTTTTTACTAGGAAATAACAAGGGACTAGACTCAGTGATGGGCACAGCAAGGGATAGGTGATTTCCTTCGGTCAGAATGACGAAAAAGTTAGTTTGAAACGAATTTGAAATTTCAGTTTACTTAGGAATAAACTTAAGTGATTCCCATTTCTTTCAGACAGGCGAGAAGTACGTTTAGAGAGTAGTAGTAGTAGTAGTAAATAAATATATTTATTTATTTATTTTTCAATCACCAGATACAGCTCAGAGGCCATTTTACACTGGATAACAACAACAATAACAATGGAAAGGATTTGGGAAGGTATTGGCCAGGGCCTGTTTACTAGGTACCATCCCGGAATTTGCCTGGTAGGACTGAGGGAAACCCTGGAAAACCTCAGTCAGGATGGTCGGCAGCGGGATTCGAACCCACGACCTCCCGAATGCGAAGCCAACGCTCTACCATTTGATATATATATATGAGTTAAACAAAAAGGTCTAAAACGTTTGCAAAAATGTGAAAATCATACCTAGTATGATGTGGGACCTCCTTTTGCGTCCAAAATAGCTTGGATCCGATGTGAATGGACGTATACAGCTCCTGAATCGTGGTGTGTGGAATTTTGTACCATTGTTCCTCCAAAACATGCTCCAGTTCCTTAAGGGATGCTGGTGGAGGGCAATGAGACCGAACACGCCTTTATAACTCAGACCACAACCGCTCAACGATGTTCAGATCTGGTCATTGTGGGACCAGGGGAGCTGTGATAGCTCCTGGTGATGCTCCTCAAACCATGATTTCACCGTTTTTTGCACCGTGACATTGTGCCAAATCATCTTGATAGATGCCATCGCTATCAGTGAACAATATTTGGACCATGGGTAGAACCTGGTCCCCCGAAATGGCCTCATACGCCTTAGCATTCATCATTCCATGCAGGGCTATGATGGGACCTGCAGAAAACCACGATATCACTGCCCATACTGTAACAGAACCACCCCCATGCTTTACAGTTGGGAGCAGACAGTCTGTATCATAGGCCTGCGACGGTGTTCCCCATACGTAAATACGACCGGTTGTTGGAAACAAGGTAAAGGTCGATTCATCGGACCACATTACGTGTTTCCACTGTTCATGAGTCCAAGCCTTGTGGTACTTGCACCACTAGATACGCCTCTTCGCATTTACTGTTGTGACCAGGGGTTTGGCGATAGCGGCCCTGCCGTGAATTTTCATTTTATGAAGTTCCCGTCGCACTGTTTTCGATGAAACCGGGTTCTGTAGGCCAGAATTGAATTCATACGCAATTTTCATTGCAGTGGTCTTCTTTTTAGCTGCTACAATCCATTTTAATGTCCTCCGGTCCGGACACAGTGTCTTTCGATACCTCCACAATGTTCGCCACTGTTGCAACTGAACCTCCAACCAGACGGGCACCAACGATCATGCCTCTTTGGAAGTCTCTCAGGTCGCCCATTTTACCGCACCACTTTCACACCACGACACTCACAGGTGAACGGGTTACTGCTGACGGAAGGGGAAGGTCCACATGACAGATTGAAAACAAAAACCGATTGGCAACCGCAACACGCGTTGTACAGTGGAGGGCCAAATTTACGTGTTCTGTATGAAGTGTTTTTATATTTTTTCTATTCCCTGTATATATATATATATATATATATATATATATATATATATATATATATATATATATTGTTGAAATATGACATTTCTACTAATTCTAAGTTCTAGTTTGGGGCTTTGCAGGAGGTACAACAATGAAATCTCATAAACCATAATCCCTCCCGCCCCCGAGGTGTAGTCAACTTTGGAATCTTAAATAGGAACCCCCATTCTTTATTGCACATTCGGATCCTCCTGGAAAAATACGAAATTTTTGTATTGAACTTTTTTTCGTTGCGTGATAGATGAGTCTGTAATCGACAAAAATCAAAATGGGTCACAAGCAATTGAAAAATATAATCTCAAGAAATACACATCAGATTAGGGAAATTAACTTAGGAGGTAGGTACATGTGTGTGTGTGTGTGACACAACTCTGTGACACAATTTTTCGTGAACAATGTCGAACTACGAAAAAGTGTGACGTATGTCTTGTCAATAGGAGACGATTTTCTCCACGTAAACCTGTGAAGTAAAATAACTACTCCCAAAGACCCACAATTCGTTTATTAGTCATGGCTAGCAATGTAAAATTTCCGGAAATTTTGAACCTGTTAGTTGAAAAAACGTTTTTTCCGGTTTCTTTCCGGAAAATTTGAAAAAATTGGGGAAAAATAAAAATCTCTGTATTAGGTTGATTTTAATGATAATGAAACCGTTTTTTTTTTTTCGACCGCGTGAAAAATGTAAATTCAGAAATTTCAATACGTATTACGAAATTTTAA
Organism: Thermobia domestica; assembly: GCF_964235325.1. Taxonomy (NCBI): domain Eukaryota; kingdom Metazoa; phylum Arthropoda; class Insecta; order Zygentoma; family Lepismatidae; genus Thermobia; species Thermobia domestica. The sequence goes on from NC_137471.1 coordinate 99,790,256, forward strand.
AAAGCAAGCACTCGAAAATAAAATTGTTGCAATTATTCTTGAAAATTAATAGTTGCTATCGATAGAGACACTCTCAGTAACGCAAGAAAACATAAACCTTTATTTTATTAGTTCTTTTCATCCCATTTGGGGAAAGTGAACATAAGTTAGCAACATTCACATCTGCGTTTCCTCTACCTTCGACAGACAGGCACCGAAAACGAACCTTTTCTTCATTTGTTGCGTATTTAGAACAATAACTCCTCGTGTGAGCACTTATGAGAATTAATTTCTACGTAGTTTCTCACGGACTTGGAGAATAACAAGTCGCCTGTAGCTATCCAAAAGGCATCAAAGCTCATCTAATTGGACAGTTCGTTTTGATCAGCCAATCGGGCACACACTTACTTCAAGTGTACATTTCGACTGTCAGGTGATGGACTGTGGTCAAGTAAAACGCAAAACCTTCGGTCTGGTGGTTGAATAGTGCAAAGACCGAATAACAAGTCGGTCTGGAAGTTCAAGGGTGCAAAGACCGAATAACGCTTTGGTCCGGAAGTCAAATGGTGCAAGGACCCAGCAATCATCTAGTTTGAGGCAAATGTTATTAAGGCCACAAAAAATCAGACTTCTCCCTGAGACAAGTGATTTGGACAGAATTTTGTCTGGAAGCTTGAAAGTGTTAGAGCCCTCCCATTAATTTGTGAACAAGTGAGGCGTTCTCCGGAAAAAAGGCCTATAGGCAAAATGATAGTTTTCAGAAAAATGCAAATGAAAACTTTTATTACTTCTACTGAATATATTTCTGAAGTAAAACATGAATTGCAAAATATACTGATATAATTGGCACTTGCAGAAACTATATAGCAAATATGTTTCGGATACATATACCATTTCAAAAGATTAAAAAATAATTAATAACCTGCCCAATAGACCCTTTTTTCAAAGAACACAGGATGTCGTGCACAAAGATCAAAATAAACTCAAAATGGATAGTACAAGGCAAAATACGATGTGTTCAATTATATTATGAATGAAAAGAAAAGATATTTGTGCGAGCCAATACGCCCTTAAAGGCGTATAGTGAATATGATGGGTTTGAGAAAAGCGCAATGAAATGTACCACTTGTATTTAATAGAACTTTGGAGCAAAACAAAATTTCAACAATTTTCGTATAGCGAACATTTTAACACAATACAACGTCTTGTAGTAGTGCGCAAATTGCCCTGTTTTGCATAGAACACAAAATAAATATTGAAAAATATTAATACTATGCAATATGGGATGTGGACAAAACTAAAAGAATATAACGAAAAAAAAAAAGCGACACAGCACACATTTAAGTGGAATTTTCCTCAATTTCCTGCATAATACATTCAACCCAATCCCTATCTGTTGGTGATAAGAAAACGAGATCTTTAACATCTGCTTTGGAAAACTTTCCATGTACAGCTCTACTTCTTTGCGACTACACAGTTTTCCACTTTGACGTTTTCGTTTCTGTACCTCGCGCTTGATAATTTCTTTTTGTAATTCAGTTCGGGTCTAATTATTTGTTCACCACTATTCACTACCAGCAGCACAAAAATCATATAGCAACACAGATACAGTTCCAGCAATGCTACCAACACGCTGAGGGTCCAAATTTTAGCGTTGTAATGGTGATACGAATACACTCATAACTTCGCACAGTGTTGTCAGATTAAAACGAACTTTTCAGCATTTGTTGAGCAAACAATAATTGTTCATTTAAGCCGAACGTATTTCCTAGTTGAAATAGTGAGCTATCACTCGCATTAGAATATAAAGAAAGAAAAGTAAGTAATCTAATAATTGATAGCTTAGACGTGACCGACCACGTTGCTACCAATCTTCATTCAAATCTCCCAAGTTTGAGTGATGATTGGCAATGCATGATATGTTACCCTGGTGGGAGGGATGATTGGGAACCTCATACATACTACGTTTTCATTATAGTGTAAGGGTGAGATTGACGGTGACGTAGCCTCTCTCACCAGCGATAACATAGTCCGCATTCATTTTCGTTATGTGCTCTTTTAGTCATTTATTCGTAGATGTGCATTAATTACAGAACTTTTACAGTTACATACAAGCCTACCATCGTGAAGCGTTTCTGTTGCAACAAATAGGTCTCTTGAATGAAACTGAATTCTAAGTATGCTCTTTGATCTGGTGAAATTTTATTAATTTTAAGCAAATTACTTCTTAACAGGGAGAACAGTAGGCAAATTTCACTAATACTCATGCACTAAAACATATAATTACTATCATTTAATATGTTAACATATAAATTTTATATACAAAATCCTCTATGTAAACAAATACCTGTTTTCTAGTGCAACAAATTATTTATATGTATCTAAATGACAGCGACTATACTGTAACTTTAATAGCTCCGACCGACCTCAATAAAATTTTCAACATAGATGAGGTACGGGATGTTTTTTACCATTTCACTTTGAAAATGCAACTTGGAGGGAAGGGGAGGAGAGATATATCGAAAATGATCGATATTAGTGTGGAATCCATAATTTTCGGGGTTGTGAAATGAACAATGACACTTCCAGTGCCGTTTAAATCTAAATTCAGCCCCACAACTTGGAGTAGGGGGAGATACATAAAAAAATAATGAAAATGACCGATATTAGTGTCGAATCCATAGTTTTTTGGTCGCTGAGATGAAGTGACACTTCCCGCTGCGGCCGTTTAAATCCAAATTTAGCCCCGCATCTTGAGGGAGAGGAAGGGGGAGTATATAAAAATGATCGAAAGTGGCCGTCATTCGTTTTGAATCAATAGTTTTCTCTCGCTGAGATGAACAGCCGATGCCGATTAAATCCAAATTCAGTCCCATCCGTACTCCTATGGGGAGATGGTGACATGTAAAGATAATTGAAAATGACAAATATTAGTGTCGAATTCATAGTTTTGGTGGTCCATAAGTTCATTGCTGACAGATTTGTTCCCTTTATGTCCAAAATGAAACGTAATCTCCCTGTGCGAAGAACAGGTATTCTGCTAGTCTGTAATAACAACGAACGGAAGTTTCACATATTCAACCATTGAATACGAAAACCCGTATACTTCTCGCTGCTCAAGTTTCCTCACTTATGCGGTGTATGTGTGTATGTGTAAATAAGATCATACCTCTTTCGAAAAATATACAAATAATAAAGAGGGAATTTACCAGAAACCAGAAAACTAAACATTACAGTTAAAAGCCGTTGTTTGAAATATTTTTTATGTTAGCAAAATACATTGTATACATACTGCAGACAGGTTACAGCAAACAAGATTAGCATCAGGCGAAGAAATAGTTTTTAAATTATATTTTCCGGTTTCTGCCAATATTTCCTAACAAGTGATTTTTTCTAATGAGTTTAACATTTCCGGAAATTTTACATGGCACAAAGAGGATATTTCTATAAAATATATGTTTGATTTAACATATTAACTAAAATGATTATGGCCTCGTTACTTTAACACTTCCCTGCTTGGCTTAATGTTAACATAATACAAAATCACTCTACAGGCGAGTAATTATTGTCTAAGTAATTTATACTCCGCTCCGATATTTCAGTAAGTACGAGCTGTTGGTACATCAAACGTTTCTTAACCATAACAACACATAACACTGCATGGAGTAATTATAGCCTAGGCCATTTAGGCCCCTTCCCATATTTCAATAAATAAAGTTATTAGTACATCAAATGTGTTTTAATGATTGTATATGTGTAATTATTGCCTAGGCAATTTATCCCCAACCGTACTTCAATAAATATAAGTTTGTGGTATATCACATGGGGCCTAATATTGACACAATGCACAACACTGTACAGGGGGTAATTAGTTCCTGGTCAATTTATACCTCCTCCCATATTTTAATAAATACAAATTGTCTGGTATATCAAAGGTGTCTTAATATAAAAAAATGTAGATGGGAATTACTGCCTAGGCAATTTATACCCCCCACCCATGTTGCAAAAGCTCCAAGTTGACGGTGGGGGCGCGGTGGCTAAGTGGTAGAGCGTTCACCTCTGGTGCTTGGGGTCCCGGGTTCGATCCCAGCCCCGGCCAAGTGAACTTTGTGGCTCAGTGGTAGAGCGTTCACCTCTGGTGCTTGGGGTCCCGGGTTCGATCCCAGCCCCCGCCAAGTGAACTTTGTGGTGGACAAACACCGTGCTCGTGGGTTTTCTCGGGGTTCTCCCGTTTCCTCCCACTTTCTTCATCCCACCATTTCACTCATCTCTCATCATCACCGTCTCCTTTAGCCTAACCGGCATAACCGTGGGACGTAAAACTTAAAGATTTCATTTCATTTTCCAAGTTGACGGTAGATCAAAGGTAATTTAATATTCAGACAATACAGAACGCTTTAAACAGGGTACTTATTTCCTAGGCAATTTACACCCCTCCCATAGTTCAATAAATACAAATTACACTAGTTAACAAAGGTTTTGTTACATAAAAGGAAATACCTGTTCTTAAAGGAACTTTTTGCGCTGAATTCGAATATGCACTCGGTTTTTCTCCATCACGTACGATTTTCCCGTAACAGAGGGATTTTCGGGAAAATCCCTCAAAAATTTCCCTTTTCGTTTATTTTACACCCTAAGATCTTGTCCCCTTGCATATACTAACATAGAAATTATACCTAAGTATAGTTTGATTCATATTTAACAAACTCTCCAAGTTTCGTAATAATCGCTTTATTCTTTCTAGAGAAATAAATATGTTTGTATGTATACTGTGTGTACTGTTTATTGCACCTTATAGTAATGCTTTCAGATCTCTTAAGTTGAGGTAAAACGTTTTGCTTTATTACCACAAACACATATATAAAATATAATACAATATAATTTACAAGTGTGACAATTTACAATAAACAATAATACAAATATACCAAAAGGTCATGAAAAGACAATCAAAACTATCACAATATATGAAACTTCCATTGGGTTACAAAAACGTACACTACTTCCTTCTTTTGTAAGAAATGTTGCATTCTCTAACAAGACCCCAACAATAGTCCCCCATCATTGAAGGATCCCATCGTCCCTGGTACCTTTTCTCCATTGCCATTATATCTTGGTGGAATCTTTCCCCTGTTCGTCGCTGAGAGCACCTAGGTTAGCAGGAAAGAAGCTGAGGTGGGAGTGCAAAAAGTGGATTTTTAAAGACATCCTACAACCCAACTCTTTGTATTTCTGTATCATGTCCTGTACGATTTCTGTGTAACTCTCAGCTTTGTTATTGCCCAGAAAGTTGCGCACAACACACTTAAATGCTGTCCAGGCAGCTAGCTCAGCACTGTTTAACTTGCTGTCAAAGCTATCATCAAGCATTAATTTCCTAATTTGGGGACCAATAAACACTCCCGCTGAAATCTTAGCATCACTCAGGTTAGGGAACTTATCTCGCAAATACTTGAAACCTTCACCAGATGTGCCCATGGCTTTGACAAAGTTTCTCATAAGTCCTGACTTGATATGAAGTGGCGGTAGTAATATCTTATTAGGATCTACCAAAGGAGCGTATTTGACGTTGCATTCTCCAGGTACGTAATTCACTCTAGGTTCCCATTCCTTCACTTCATAATGTTTGTCATCAGCTCGGCTATCCCATAAACATAAAAAACATTGGTACTTCGTGTAACCGCACTGCAGTCCTAATAAAATACCAACTACCTTGAGATCACAACATATTTGCCAACAATGGTCCTTGTAATTTATAAGATTTAGCAAAGTTGACATGGTGTCATAGGATTCCTTAATCTTCGCTGAGTGCGCAAGTGGTATAGAAGGTTTTTTTATTTCCATTATGTAAAAGGACAACTTTAAGGCTGACCTTTGACGCGTCGATAAATAACCTCCATTCTTCTCGAACGTAAGGAATTCCTAGCTCCGCCATCAACCCATTTATATCCGTACATACGCACACATTATCTTGCATTGAGAAATAGCTTGAAAATTGAACATGCCTTTTCCTGTACACTGATATGTTCGTTTCTGCATCCAATAAGTTCCAAGTGTGTTGTTGACTATTGTAAATATTCACTTTTATGTCTGTGTTTGTAGTAATAAAGCAAATCGTTTTTACCCCAACTCAGGAGATCTGAAAGCATTACTATCAGGTGCAATAAGCAGTGCACACAGTATACATACAAATATATTTATTTCTCTAGAAAGAACAAAGCGATTTTTACGAAACTTTTAGGGTTTATTAAATATAAATCAAGGTATACTTAGGTATAATTTCTATGTTACTATATGTAAGGCGACAGGAGCTAGGAGAATGAAATATCTGAAAAAGGGAAATTTTTGAGGGAATTTCCCGAAAATCCCTCTGTAACGGGAAAACTGTACGTGATGGAGAGAAACCGAGTGCATATTCGAATTCAGCGCAAAAAGTTCCTTTAAGATCAGGTGATTTTTCTCATGTAACAAACAAACAGTTTAAATTTGTTAACTAGTGTTATCGGTACATCAAAGGGGGCTTAATATATTAACACAAAACACAACACTATACAGGGAATAATCATTGCCTAGGCAATTTCTAACGCTCCTATATTTCAATAAACACAGCTTGTTAGTACAGCAAAGGTGACTTAATGTTAACACAATATACAAGACTCTATACGGAATAATTACTCCTAGGCAATTTACACTATCTAATACATTTTAATAAATGCAAGTTGTCGGTACATTAAATGTGCCTTGTGTTAATATAAAACAATATACAGATGATAATTATTGCCTAGTCAATTTATACCCCTCCTATTTTTCAAAAAATACAAGTTGTTGGTATACTAAAAGTTGATTAGTAATAACACAACACTGTATAAAAGCAATTATTCCCTAGGCCATTTAATCCCGTCCTATATGTCAATAAATAAAAGTTATCGGAATATGAAAATCGGCTTAATATTAACACAATGCAGAACACTCCAAAGGGGTAATTATTGAGTAAGCAATTAAACCCCTCATATTTGAATACATACAAGTTGTCGGTACATTAAAAGTGTCTTTCTGTTAACAGAAAACACATACTCTACAGGAGGGTAATTAGTGCCTAGGCAATTTATACCCCATCCCATACTTTAATAAACTCAAGTTGTAGGTATACTCATGTCCAAAATTATTGTCGCATGTCGCATGTAAATATGTTCTAGGAGGAATACAATTCGATAACGAATTCGCCCGGTATTTCTTATAATGTTAGTATGTGTATAATCTGCAAAGACATGTATAGGGCAAATTTTATGTCAAAAGAGAAGTAAATAAGAACAATAAAACGAAAATAAAACTTTCTTGACAATTCAGCAACATTTTGTTTTACTCATTCGAATTTTCGTATTTATGATTCTTTTCCCATGAAATTTACCACAAATATACATTTCCCGATTATACACATAGTATCAGTATTAAAAGTACCCTGCAAAAAAATCATTATTAAATTATATTCTTAAAAGAAGCAGTTATAGATATGCGACAATCATTTTGGACATGAGTGTACATCAAAGGTGGCTTAATACTAATACAATACACAACACATTTCAGGACGTTATTATTGTCTAGGCAATTTAATCTTCGTCTCATAGTTGCACAAATACAAGTTGCTGTATATTAAAAGTGGCCTAATGTTAATACGAAAACACTCTACAGCGGAGTAATTATTGCTTAAAAATTTTATACCCTTCCTATATTTCAATAATACAAGTTGTGGGTACATCAAATGTGGCTTAATATTAACTGAATGCAGAACACTGTACTGAGAGTAATTATTTCCTAGGCAATTTACACCCTCTCCTATATTTCAATAAAAACAAGTTACCAGTACATCCAAGATGGCATAATATTAACGTAATACAAAAACACTTTGCAGGACAATAATTATTGCGTAGGTAACCTTTACTATATTATAGTAGTAACTTGTCGGTATATCAAATATGGGTTAAAGTTAATACACAATAATCTACAGGGGCCAACTATTCTGTAGGCAACTTATACCCCCTGCCATATTTCAACAAATACAAATTGTTGGTGCACCAAAGGTGGCTTAATGTTAACAATACAAAACACTCTGCAGGGAATAACCATTGCCTAGGCAATTTATCCTCCTCCTATAGTTCAATAAATACAGGTTGTCTGTACATCAAAGATGACTTAACACAATACACAACACTCTCCAAGGGGTAATTATTTCTTAGGCAATTCATACGCCTTCCCATATTGCAATAAATAGTTCTCTATATTAAAGGTGGCTTAATGTTACACAATGCAGAACACTCTACAGGGGATAATTATTCCCTAGGCAATTTTTGACACCTCTAACATACTTCAATAAATGCAAGTTGTCGGTACATCAGATGTGTCTTAATGTTAATATAAAAACATTGTACATTGGGTAATTATGGCCTACCATATGTGTAATTTAGGGGGAAGGGGCAATTCCTCTCTTCAAGTTTCTGGAGTTTATTAGTATATACATCCAGTGTTATCTGTGAGTTGAGCTGCAGGGAATACGACACCCTTTTGCTTAATTTTATGTTTTTCTTTCACTGTATTAAGATCTTTAGGCGATTAACCAGGCCAAAAGAACGGAGGGGCAAGGAAGTGAAAAGAGTGACACTGGCCTGACAAAAGGTACGAGGTAAAACTCAGTCACTCAGTCAGGATGGCCGGTCAGAACAGAGTTCGTGTCCATGCTCCACCTTTCCAATGCTGCTCGTTAGGCATACACATTGCCCAAGGTAGCTAAATGTTAGCACAACACACAACATTGTAGCGGGGGTAATTATTGACTATGCAATTTATACTAACCTCCCATACTCCATAAATAAAAGTTTTCGGCACATCAAAGTGTTCCTAACCTTAAAACAATTCCCAATACTGCTCAGGTGGTAATTATTCCCTAGGCAATTTATACATCTTCCCACATCGCAATTAACAGAAGTTGTTGGTACATTAAAGGTGGCTTGATTTTGCAAAATGCACAACATTACAAGGAGGAGGGTGCTTATTGCCCAAGCAATTTATACACCTCTCCCATATTTCAATAAATACATGTTGTCGGTATATCAAATGTCTTAATATTAATATAAAAACATTGTATAGGGGTAATTATTGCCTAGGAAACTTATACCCCCTCGAATACTTTAAAAAATACAAGTTGGTCGTACACCAAATAGGGCTTGATGTTAACACAATAAACAATGCTGCACAAGTGGTAACTTGTCCTTAGGCAATTTATACTCAAGGACATATTTTCTTAAATACAAGTTGTCGGTACATCAAAGATGGCTTTATGTTAACAGAAAGCACAATATTCTACAGGAGAGTAAATAATACCTAGCCAATTTATATCCCTTCCGTATTCAAATAAATAGAAGTTGTTGGCACATCAAAAATGTCTTAATATAAAAAGCTGTACAGATTGTAATTATTGCCTAGGCAACTTATACCCGCTACCATGTTTCAAAAATACAAGTTGTCGGTACAAAGGTGGTTTAATGTTAAAACAATACACAACACTCTACAGTGGGTAATTATTTCCTAGGCAATTTACATCCCTCCCATAATTCAACAATATAAGTTGTCGTTACACCAAAAGTGGCTTAATAATAAAAATCACTCTACGTGGGAGTACTTATTGCCTAGGCAATTTATACCCCCACCTATATTTGAATTCATTCAAGTTGTCAGTACATCAAAAGCGGCTTAATGTTAAAACCTTGCAGAACACTCTACAAGAGTGTATTTATTGCGAATGAAATTTACACCCTAGGTATTTCAATAAATACAAGTTGTCGGTAAATCAAAGCTTGTCTTATGCTATCACTCTATAGAAGGGTAGGTACTGCCTAGGAAACTTATACCCCCCATATTTCAATAAATACAAACTGTCGGTGCATCTACGGTGCTTTATGTTAATATAAAAACAATGAACAAGGGGTAATTATTGCCTAGCCAATTTATACCTCGTCACATAATTGAATAAATACAAGTTGGTACATCAAAGGTGGCTTACTATTAACACAATAAACAACACTCTACAGGGAGGTAATCACTGCCTAGGCAATGTATATTCCCTCCCATAATTGAAAAAATAGAGGTCGGTACGTCAAAGGTGACAATATTAACACAGTACACAACACTCTACAGAGGGTAATTATTGCCTAGGCAATTTATATTCCCTCCCATATTGCAATAAATGATTTTTGGTACACTAAAGGGTGCGTAGTATTAACATGATACACAATAATCTACAGGGGGTAATAATAGCCTAGGCAATTTATAGCCTCTACCACATTTTTAAAAAATACAAGTGTTTGGCACATCAAAAGTGACCTAATCTTAATACAACACTCTACGGGCAGTCATATTATTGCCTGGAAAATTTATAGCCACCCCTTATTTCAATAAATACAAATTGTCGGCACATCAAAGCTGGCTTAATGTCAACAATTCACATCACTCTACAATGGGTAATTATTGCCTAAGCAATTTATAACCCCCTCCAATTTTTTGATAAATACAACTTGTCGGTACATCAAAGGATGCTTAATGTTAACACAATATACACCACTCTACAGGGCGTAATTATTGCCTAGGTAATTTATACTCCACTCCCATATTTCAATAAATACAAGTTGTTGGTACATCAAAGTTTTCTTAACCTTAACACAATGCACAATACTCTCCTGGTGGTAATTATTGCCTTGTGAATTTATACCCATTCCCATATTGCAACAAATAGAAGTTGTCGGTAAATTAAAGGTGGCTTAATGTCACACAATGCTCAACACTCTACAGGGGGTAATTATTCCCTAGGTAATTTGTACACCTCTCCCATATTTTAATAAATTGAAGTCAGAGGCGGATCCAGGACGTAATTCTGGGGGGCAGTGGGTTGTCATACTGCTAGTTAGAGATACTTTTAAGAGCTCCAAAGTCTGGGATGGGTTTTATTTATATATAAAGTAAGAAAGTTTTCTCTTGTGGGGGACGATAGCCCCGATCGCCCCCTATATCCGCCCCTGATTGAAGTTATCAGTACATTAAATGTCTTAATGGTAATATAAATACAAGTTGTTGGTACATTAAAGGTAGTTTTATGTTAACAGAAAACACAACACTACAGGAGAGTAAATATTACCTAGCCAATTTATACCCCTTCCATATTTCAATAAATACAAGTTGTCGGTAAATCAATGTCTTAATGTTAATATAAAACGATGTACAGATGGTAACTATTGCCTAGGCAATTTATACCCCTACCATGTTTCAAAAAATACAAGTTGTCGGTACATCAAAGGTGGCTTAATATTAACATAATACAAATCACCCTATAGGGGAGGAATATATATTGTTGTAATAGCCTATGTATTAATAATGCTTCATATATATTGTTAATAAGAGAGAGAATGCAAAATTTTGGACCACTTTGTGTTGCTAAAAAACACATCTGATAGCTGATACTTCCTTATACAAGCATTTAGTGATATAGTTGTGTATGATATTAGTCAATCGCAAAATACATTATTTATACTTTCTCCAATTGTAGAGAAGTTTGTTGTACTTTAATTTAGAAATATGAAAACACCCTTTAATCTCAATGTAACCTCTCAATCTTTGTTATAAAGAACGTCAAAGCATTATAAATTATTCGACTAACAGACGGAGTGCTGGACGAGTGTTTCGAATCAAAATGTGTGTGTAGTGTCAGGCAGGTCGCTTTCAAAGCTGTTAAAGCCGATTGGTACGAAAATTGAGGTAATCTTTCTCAAATAGATCTTAAATTAAGTTAACATTGTTGCTGTAGGTAGCATTTAGAAGAAGACAGACATGCGTCTATTTGCAAGTATAATATTATGCAGTTATTGGTATATGTCCGGTTTATAAGATTCTAACTTTTATTAAAGTTAAACTAGTTTCCGATTGCTGTTTAACCAGTTTTCATGTTGCAACCGAAAACGAAATTACATAGATCCTAGATTGTTTATAAAGTTCAAGAGCTGCTCACTTGTTATGTGTCTTAGTTCAGCAAAGAATAATAAAACACTGCTGTAACACTGATCCCGTATTTTATCGGAAACGAATTAAGTCCGGAGTAAAGCAAACTAAAATAAGAATTTTCACATAAAGTACTTTTTCTGTTTCTAATATTAAGTTCTGTTGGATTGTGTGGAGGTATTCCTAGAGAATTACTTAATTAAATGTGAAGCAATTGATTAAATACATTGCTTTAACCTTTAGTTCGGTCCACTGGTTGGTTTGGATTCTTTAGTTTAATATCCAACGTTTTGGCCACGGCGGCTAAAGAAGACAATGACATACTGCTTACAGTGGAATCCCAACCACTCTTTTGTTTAAGTTTACCCCCATGCAGAATCGAGCTCTGGACCGCGCGTTGAAGGTAAGCGTGCTAGCCACTAGAACAAGCAAGGGTTCTTACTCCATTTTTGCTTAATTAAGGAAAACCACTTACAAATATATTACTCTTAGCCTACCTCTTTACTTGATCTACTGTTACGATAACAAGAAATTATTATGTTCTAATTATTAATTTGGAAACATATTTATTTACAATTAACAATAGGAGTACCAGGAGGCTCCTCGAACCCACAAGGTGGTTTTGTTTTAAAAACTCTAATAAAACATTATCAATCAATTATACCTTTTTGAGTTATTTGTTAGCTATGTTTACTTAGATAATTTACCACAGTGAAAATGAAATGAAATCTTTGAGTTTTACGTCCAACGGTTATGCCGGTTAGGCTAAAGGAGACGGTGATGATAAAAAATGAGTGAAATGGTGGAATGAAGAAAGTGGGAGGAAACGGGAGAACCCCGAGAAAACCCACGAGCACGGTGTTTGTCCACCACAAAGTTCACTTGACGGGGGCTGGGATCGAACCCGGGACCCCAAGCACCAGAGGTGAACGCTCGACCACTGAGCCACCGCGCCCCCCAATTTATCACAGTGATCTAAAAAAAAAATAGAACTTATATATAACTTAGAAAAACGGTCTTCGCTTTATCTGGGACCATTTCATTTCAACATCATAAGTTTCCGTTTCATTTTCATACACTTCCGTATACGTGGGAGTTAACAAGGAATTCCTGTAAGACAAACGAAATAAATCCTATTTACATGTAAGACTAATAATTATAAAAAGAACATGTAAGACTATGAATTAAGAAAATTGAAAATAACTCCCTTACTTTTATTTAAAAAATATTAGTCAGTGACCTCGAGGAGCTCCAAGCTTGGTATGACTTGTTACTTAAATAACTTCGGGTTCGTAGGGTTAATTCTTACTTGTTAAAGTTTCGCTAAACGGAATTCAAGTACATTAATCAAATTTTCATTTTTAAAACAGAAATATCTGGGAGCACACAACGCCTAATTACTTGCCAGTTGCGTAATACAGAACAACTATGATAAACACCAGTGACCTTCAAAGTCAAATATCCAAATGTTGGTATGACATGATTAGGGAACGGAACTTTATGTGGTTAAAAACTCAAGAAATATTTATTTGTTCATGTGCCGTAAACTTTGAAAATATCTGATGAAACCAGAAAAATACGAGGTGCTATCCAGAATTTTCGTGACTGGTGCTGCCATCTGGAAAGTAGTAGTACTAGTAGAGCAATGGTAACCGATAGGTGGAAAGACTAGCATATCTAATGAGTGAGAGTGCACACTTTCATGCAGCTGGGTTGATGTGTTGAGTTTTCACAATGCTTTTCCTGATACTCTGTGAGTGGTATGTGGTGATTTTACGATGGGTCCGAGAATAGAACAGCGCGTGTGTATCAAATTCTGTGCGAATCTCGGGAATAGTGCTACGGAGACCTTTGCAATGATTCAACAAGTGTTTGGGGAACACAGCATGAGCCATACGCGTGTGTTTGAGCACCTCGTATGTGACAAACATAAAAATATTTCGTAAACACAATCTACCGTAATATCACAGGTAGATTGTAGAAACAGCTATTAACATCAAAGGAATGTTCGCACATGAAGGTGCGCTCAGCATTCATTGCATGACTAATTTGATACGTTCTCCGGACAAATGCTATACCAGTAAGCGTCTCAAGCTGTAAAACACGACTGGGTGCAGAAACGATTAATGTAACCTAACATAAAAATTGATAACAAAATCGTAATCGCATAAGAGGCTAGTATAAACCTAAAGCAAGAACCGCCTGTAAGTGATCTTTCAAAATTGAGACTATAGTAGCCTTAAAGAAAAGTATTTTGTTTTCTTACATGAAGCAAACGAGGAATCTCCTAAATCAAAATCTTGTAAGAGAATGGAATGCCATGAGACATTATGTTGAATTCACTATTTTCTTTCTTACAAAGAGCACAGCTAGGCATTTATTAAATATGCTTTAATAGATGGTGCAGTTCTACAGTCAGTGACCTTACTTCCCTTCGCGCTTGAAGGGTAGTTTTCTTCTTCTCCTTTGTAAAGAAGAACCGACCCCGCTAGTGGTTGAGTGCTGTTTGAATATCTACCGGTAAATTGTATGCATCTGTGCGACTAGACAACAATCCTAGTGAAAAAACAATACAAATTTTCAATGTGGAATAACCTGGTTATGCATATTGTGTGCCTACTGTTCTCATCTTACGTATCTTTTTAATTAAATACATATCTACTTCTTATAAAATACGAGTAATTTTCTCCAAGTAAGCAACTTAGCGAGGCACAAGGAATGTTCAGTAAGAGTAAGGAGTTGAACTTGAGTGTGCATCCTCACGATATGGTCCTCCGATGTTCGAATTTCGCTCTTGCTTGAAACTAACAGACATTTCAAAGACAGGGCAATATATGAACTGGAACTGTATTTGTGTTAGAGAATGATACCATTTTCGTAGTACTTGTTGAAAAAATAAAGTCGAAACTAAAGAAAAGCAGTGGAATCTGTACACCTGCTGAATTATCTATGTTTCACTCATTTTGTTTCCTTTCGTGCAGTGAAAAGTAGTAACCATGGAGTAAATAATTGGAACGAGAAATGTCACCAAACGCAAAATAACGCACTTGGAGAATAAAGTTACTAGTGAATCCGTCCACAAAGCATTGGTGAACCGACATACAGATTGTCCAGCACTGATTAGACGACTGATTTGCTGCAGTGTAGCCCGTCTATCCGCTCTTACTATCTTGCGATGCCTGTCATCAACGCGTTGTACACCACAACATTGACCCTAGCGACAGTAGTTTTCTCTGAATCTACATACTCGGTTGATGCAATGGATCCTTTTTGACAACAGTATACAGTACAGACCAGTGGTGGTGGAATTCTTGTTGGCGGACTGTTACTATGAGATGAAATGAACCTCTGCTACATCTGACAGCTCCTTCGACGGCGAACATTAAAGGAACCTGCCGAGAAATCATGTTCACACCTTTGTCCACCTCCAGCATACTGTGGATCTGTACTTACAGCAAGAGAATCTCAGAGCCTATCGCTCCCGAATTGTGGCTGACTGGTTTGATCAGCACTCCAACTATGTGAAAATGCTTGCTTGGTCCCCAAGTAGATCCGATCTCATTCCTATTCAACACATTTGGTATGTTATTTAGATGAATGTCCCTTCCCTGGACTCTGCTCCGACCAAACTTCGTGGATTCTGGGAAAATGTGCAGCGATCATGGATTGATATGGCTTCCTGACGTTTATGGTGTTTTTTGCACTTCCTGTTATGCCGCACATCCGTCGTTATCAAGGCAAACCGGAGACTGCATGCTACTAGCCAGGTGTGTCTAATTCGATTGCTCTTGAGTGTACTAGTCTGTGAACATTGTCCCACTCGACCTTCTCTCCTGCTTCCTTTGATCTAACGTACATAATAATTAGCTACAGAATATAAGAAAGGAATGTAATTAATCTTCCAGAGTGAAAACTAATCTCACGGCTGATTTACCCGAATTTAATCTTTGGAGAAACAGTAGCTCAATAGTAGAGGGTTTATCTCTAGTGCGTAGGGTCATTGGTTTCGATTCTCGGCCAAGTAAATTTCTGATCGATAATATCATGTCCGCAGGTTCTCTACAGGTAGTCCGGCTTTCTCACAATTTCATTCTACCAGTTCTTCCTTAACATTTACTGGCCTTAATTATCCATCTCCCTTAGCCTAAAAGGCATAATCATGAAACGTTAAACTGAAAGATTTCATCATTTCATTTCCCAGTTCACTCCTGGAAATTTTCATAATCAATGCCAAATTACAGATTGATAAATGCGCGTTCAAAATTAATACCTGAATATGCTGTAATAATCCACTGATATAATGATATTCCCATACACACACAAAAGAAAAATTGAAATATATTTCGTAATAAGTATATATTCAAATACAATTTTACATACAGTAGATTACATTTATACATTGTATATAACATTACACACGAACGGCTCACTATAACGGCCAAGTATCACTACCGTAGAGGGTTTATGTTCATTAAAAAATCAGCCTAAAAATCGCAAACATCAAATCAGCCTAAAATAATGAGAAATTACTCACAAATGTAAATGAACATATGTAATCTTGGTAACCATTCAACCATGTATACTGGTGTTAACACTCAGAGCTCAAAGAGGAACACGATGCTCTACAAGAGAAGGGAAGTAAAAGGGGTAATACGAATATTTCTCGTGATGCTTCACTGAACCTTCGCTACAAGGCAATTACAAGGCCTGAACGCACAAAGCGCTGAAGTCAATTCCTTTCCATTTTTCATCGCGCGTTCGTTAAGGGTCAATTGCCCTGCTAATTGTGTAATTCGCGGTTCCGTCCTCTGGTAAAAGTCCTCTTCCCTCGAACAAAAAGAACGGCAACAATCCAGGAACACCGCAACATAATTTACGTGAAACCCGGCAGATAATCCGACAAATTGGTCCATTTGTTCTGTAGACCCGCCCTCCCTAGGCTCCTCTACTTGCCTAGCATCCCTTCTGCCAATATCTAAACTGCCAAATTTTCAATCCATCTAGTTACCCTCAATCCAAAAGCCTAAGCCTTTGAGAACATAAAAAGGCGACGAACAATAACGTTAGCCTTCGAGTACATGTCCATAGAACGAAGGAAATATTCAACGACCAATCTTGGTTTCATGTTTGGAAAAAACTTACCAGGAAACACACATCCTGGCAAGGCAATAACAACAATAAAAACAAGTTTTATACTCCCAAATCTAATTTTGCTTAAACAGGGATGTACCCAGCAACATTTTCTTCGCGGGGCCCAACACATTTTCAGGGAGGGGTGGACTTTTACATATTAAAAGCGAACCGAAAGTCGTTTCAGAATGTGAAAACATGAATAACTACTATGAATAGACTATAGACTATGAATAGACCGAGCGAAATAGCTCAAGTAGTAGAGCGCTGGCTTCGCATTCCAGAGGTCGTGGGTTCGATCAGCGTCTCAAGGACATATTCTATTTCCCCCATTAACTCTCTCTCTTCAAACCGGAAGTGGTAAATCGTTTAATCGTATCTCTCCAAGAAATTAAAGGATTTTCATGAAACATGCCATTTTTTTACGTTTATTATAAATATTCTATTAATATTTCAGACATATCGGTAGCTATGAGCAACAAATTCGAATGACAATAACAAACTAAAGAAACCAAAGAAACTACTGTATTAAACTAGTAGTCGAGTAATTTTCTGAGTAAATTGCTGTTCCATTATATAAATAACTAACATATTCTTTGTTTAGCTTCTCGTATTAGAGAGAATATATTTTTGTCAAGATAGGCAATATTCAACTGATTCCAGTCCTACGGTTTTGTTACTGCTCTGTACAGGTCTGTCTGAAATATACGATACAAATCGCTTTCTCATAGTTATGTATTTTTCAATTCGCACCAAATCACATTGGTCAAATGTAATACTGATCACACTTATATCTGCATCTCGTCTGCATGCCTGACCACTCATATAATATAAAATCTTGATACCTAATTACGCAACCAACTGTAGTTTAACATTACATGCTAATCTACATGAGACGTGATTACACACAATGTTTGAATCTGCAACAATGTTCTCAATTAAAGGAAAAGGCAGCATAGTTGCTATTTTAAGAGCTGGAGTAGACCAGAGCACATTAAATAAATGGTTTCCGACACATAGTTTGAGATTCGACTTGAACTTGCCTGTCAGATGGCAGATGTTGTAGGAACATTCATGAGCTGACACGAATGATCAGTATCATGTGAAGTGGCTCTCTTAGATTCATCAGTTTATGCACATATCTTTAAGAAAAATAATTCTCGGGTTTTTTTTTTTTTTTTTTTGAAAAAAAAGGTAGTAAGAGAAAAATTAGAATTAGAAATCTACGATCGTTACAGTGTATATAGTGTATATTGGTTAAGGAACATTTTATTTTTATATCATTTCATTATCACTTAGGCAGAGTTTAAAGGACTGCTTCTAAGCAAGATGTAATTTTTTCACAATTGACTATAACAGCTTTATGGTGAATTCATCTACAGTAAACCCTCGTTAACACGAATTCCAAGGGACTGAAAAATCAGGAGTTCGTGTTAAAAGAATTCGTGTTAACCGGGGGCCCAAATTTTATTATTCGAATACATTTTCTCCATACATACGCACTACAGTATACAGACTATACATACCACTACAGTATATTATGTATGTCATAGAAAACACTAGAGATGGTATCGAGACGAGACTGAGTAGTTTCGGTCTCGTCTCGATTTCGAAAAACACTTCTCGGTCTCAAATTCGAGTTAACATCGAGATCGAGACTAGTTTCGGTCTCGGTACCATCCTCTGAAAGGTGAAAACACTACAGTAAGTTTATTATCCTATCTTCGAACATAAAAAAAAAAAAAAAAAAGTTTCCACGCAGAAAATCCAGGTCAAGTTATAAAATTGATAACTCCGCTAGCAGGGTGAGTACCGCTAGTAACGGAAAGGTATTTATGATTGCTGTCACTAGTTGGGAGTTACGGGGAGAGATGATGTTTTGTCTCGAGCTCTCGCCAGCTCGTCTGCCAAGCACCTGCATGTTCAGCGCTTGACGGAGGACAGAATCAACACCTCATAAGAGAGTAAAGGTGCCTGTTTCTGTTTTTTCTCTTATTTACAAGGCAATTTTCGTCTGTATAAATACTGTATGAAAAAAACTGATCTGAAGTGAAATCTGAAATAAGAAAAATGATCTGAAAAAAAAAAACAAAGGATTGAAAGTTCGTGTAAAATCAAAACCTTTACTGACTCAAGGGACTAAAAATTAGTTCGTAATTCGTGCTAACCGAAATTCGTGTTAACCGATAAAACTTCCTATAAGATAACGTACAGCAATGCCGGAACCGAAATTTTGTTCGTCCTAACCGAGTGTTCGGCTTAAGCGAGTTCGTGTTAACGAGGTTATACTGTATTTGAATATCAATGACCAGATAAAGAATGTATGATTAAGGTACAGTTTCTCAAACAAAAAATGATAGAAAAAAGAAACAAACATAACATCTCAACTGAAATACTTCTTTATGTCTTCATGACATGAAATAGGAAGCACAAAAAACCTTGCTTAATTTTAAAACACATCGTATAACTATTAGGTCATGGACGAAGTTTTATGCATTTTAAGACATGAATAAAAATAAGAATGAATTCATTAAATAATGAATAGAATAGATATACGTGTGTGTTAACTAAGAATAAGTTAAGAAAATGACAGAAATGCAATACCAAGGTTATGAGGAACAGAAACTTAAGTCATTGCGTTTTGATTTAGCCAGCGAGTTGAGCTGCTGATAAGCTCCCAAGATTAGATTAAATTTAATCTCCTTATTTTTGAAAACCAAAACGTAAAGACGCCGGAGCAAACACGCTTCACCAATGATGATATTCATTAGTCCAATGTTCAAAATTTTAGTGAAATTAAATCCTGGTTTTTCAAAAAGAATACTAGTTGGGAAGGACACAGGCCTATTCATATACGTACATATATATATATATATATATATATATATATATATATATATATATATATATATAAAATTAATTTATATTTTCAGAATACAAAACTAACAGCCCGTTAGGCCATTTCCGATTACTTTGCTGGGACATATTTATTTATATAAACGTCGGAACCAACTAACTGAAAGACCATTAAAGGGATTAAAAGCGCCCATAAGGGATTAAAAGCCTCATTTTGATAATTTGTGAAGCATGTGGATTTTTTATTCTCCACTTAATGCTGTGATTTCTATCGAATTATCCAGTATCTATGCAAATACGAAATCAATTATCGATGAACAAATTATTTATATTTAAGAATTATTCCTCAAAACAATAAAATAAAATACTAAGTTATATTACTATTTCACAATATAATAGACAAATATAAATTTCAAGTAGATACTCACGTACTGGAAAATTCGACAATGAATCCTAGACACAGACAAGTACTTACCTGAAAAGAGAGAAAAATAATTTTAAGATTACAATACTAACATAATGTTTACTAGGATAATGATTACATACAGCGATAAACACAGACGCCTCAACAAGAATTAAGACTAATCAAAGAGAGTAGTAGATGGGTCAGTTATTAAAAAAAAAAAAAAAAAAAATTGGGTTAAAGAAACAATTCTAAAAATTGTATGGTATTCCCAAATTATCGCACATGTATAAAGGTAACCAAGAAAGTTCTGTCGCTTTTTCACCCACCACCTTCGAACATCGATATGTCACCTAAGACCTACCACGAACATCAGAAATAATCCCTATCAGCATCGACGACCTTCTCCCAACGTTCTGGAAGGCCATGGTGTTCATCGCGGCAGAACTTGGTGGGCCGTGAAACGAAAAAGGTGTCAAGTGCATTTTTTACTTCTACTAGGGATCCGAACTAGCGTCCTCTAAGGCGATTCTCCAAGGAATAGAACACGTGATAATCGGACGGTGCAATGTCTGGGGAGTATGGCGGATCCAACAGTGTTTTGCATCCAAGGCGTAGAATGATGTCCCGGGTTATACTAGACACGTAATTCTTAGCGTTGTCCTGTAATAGGAGGACCCGTTTCTGATTCAGAAGTGCTGGCTGCACACGGCTCAACTACTGACAGTACAATGCTGCATTGATGATCTGATCAGCTGGTAGCTGTTCTCGATGCACGATGCCGCGAGCAGTCCACCAAACACACCGAAGGACCTTCTTCTGGTGCAGTGCTGATTTTGGCTCTTTGGAACCAGTTCATGTAACGCTAACCAATAATGACTGCGCCGTGGAGATTCGTACAGGACCCACTTTTCATCATATGTCAACACCATGTACAGAAATGGCTCCTTCCTCAGACGAGACAACAAACAAACACAGGCGTCTGCTTGCGTTGCCTTCTGGCTCGGAGTCAAATCATGTGGGACCCATCGACCCAATTTGTAGTGCTTTCCAAATTGATGGAGGTGCTCCCGAATAGTTTCTTAACTTTCTACACTGAATTGTAGTTATAGTTCCTCACAAGGATGGCCACTGTTCATCTCAAATGCTAGCTGAAGATCTTCATTTTGTACATGTGTTGGTCTTCCGCCAAGTGGTGCGTCTTCCTGTGTTTCATTACCGTCATTAAACTTGTTAAACCATCGCTGCACTTTCCGCGTAGTCACGACACCCTCACCAAAGGCCTCGCGTATCATCCGTCCCGCTGCAGCGGTGTTTGACCTGTTGGATATACCATCATCAACAACTGATCTTCGCCTTATCTCCATTCGCATTCAGCTCACGGTGTAAAGGCCAACTGAACACAGACCTCCACAAAAAGCGATACAACTTTCTTGATTACCTTTAGTTAAAATAAGATATGAATTTTGCTATAATTTAGGGCAAGGCGCCGACTCGGAATATCATATCGGAGCTGGATTTTAACAATAATAATGTAAGAATAGATTATGACTTGATTTAGCATTTCATAAGTGATTATTTTTCATGACCTTGACAATGATATATTTTCACGAATATGGATAGTATTTTACTCCTGAATATTTTTACGAATATAGATAATATTTCATTCCTGATCGGACTAAGTGCGCTCCAACTCAAATGTAAGATAACTAAGATATATTCTACACTGACACAGAATTTCCTGGTATAAGAGACTATTAAGTATTTCGAATTATGACAACTTTACGGCTCTAAACTATGACAAATTTACAATTACTATGATAGATACATTACTAGGTTATGATTGAAACAAATACGAGAATATGAGATTCAATCTTTTTCTAAGCCAAATCATGAATTAAAATGACTGTTTTATAGACAAAATAGAATATCCAATAGATGATATTCCATCTTTTTTAAAACAATATAGATGTTTTTGTTTAAGAATTTACAAAACTCATGTATGTTTGTAATATATATATACTATATTAGCAACTACCAGACATTAGAAAACAATAGGCTATTTATATTAATAATAACTATTAGATTAAGAAAGATCAACTAACATGATTTTCTTAAATATAAAACCTACCATTTATTTTACTGAAAGAGAATTCATATGTTATATAATTTATCTATTTTCCAGGAATAAATTTAGCTTTTTATTTATTATTTAATAGTATATTTATCTAATTAGTTTATATACTTCGATGGAGAATAGAAATTCCATTTGTTGAGAGGGAACAGAACACTTAGAATAATGACACATCTCGCACATTTTCAAAACTTCTCTACACTCACATTTTTAGAACGTGAACATTTATAACGGTAACTGAGGTCTAAAACAATCCGAATACGTTTTCCATCGTTCTTAGGTACTACATGAATCGGATTCAAATGTATACTTTGAGATGGGCGTATTATTCCGTTATCTAACATCTCTCGAATTTGCTTTCGAACTTCTTCCCTATATTTTTAAGGTATAACATAGGGTCTGGTAACAATCGGATGTTCACTCTACACTTGGATACAGTATGAGAAATTCTTACAACATCCCGGTTGGTTGGAAAATACCTTTTGATGCTTGATAAGGATACCTTTAAATTCCGGAATAAAACGAGGATATTTCATACATGAAGATTTGCAATTTTGTCAACAGTTTCATAAAAGGAAAAATCATGATTGTCTGTTAGGTTTATATTTGTATCGTTATCATATTACTGTATTTCCTGTAAATCCAGAGTTATTGTTTTCCGGATACCTTCTACAGAAATATCCGTATGTATATTACAATCATCAATAAGCTGAACTGAACCTATAAGGTTCTTTGTTTCTGGAATTAAATCCAGAATAACCTTATCTATTATCGTATAAATCGAAACTGTCTTACTCTGGAAATTTAAAATTGCCTTTAATTGTGTAAGAAAGTCTAAACCTAATAATAAATTTTCTTTTAATTTAGAAATTACTAATATAGGATATTAATATCCAAACTTTGCAACGTGATAATTACTTATATTTTTCCTTTGACTCATTTTTTTGTTTACCAATATAGTCAACAAGAAACAAATTATCGACTTTTTGTACAGTAGGATTGAAATATCATTCGTTAATTCTAGCCAAAATGAATATAACAATGAAACAGAAGCTCCAGTATCAAATAATGCTTGTGTATATGTATAATTTACCATTGTATTCGGGCAGTACTATACGATTTCCAAAATACCAAGACGTTATTTATGATATTATCATCTTCAACATTACCATCATAATTCTAAGAACAATTATGCACTGGTATATATTGATTTAAGTGAATATTTTCTAAAACTTTAAGAATAGTTTCATTATTATAAATATCTATCATATTATTTCTTCCTGAATCATGGAGACACATCAAGGGATCTACTACATGTCTGACTTCTGCTGACGTGGAAATAACCCAGGTGCAGCCAGCATTTACTAGTTTAAGGACGTATTTTCAGAACAATCAATAAATATATATTGTGTTCTACATTCCCGTGAAGACCTTACATATGAATTACGCCTGACTTGATTATTACATGTCTCAGTTAATCTTGGGACGTTCAACGTCAGATTCTGATTGTAATACACACGTGAACTATGACTATTCGGTCTATTATTTTTAATATTACCACGATTCCGCATTGATCCAACATTACTTCTGCACCCAGAATTATTCGAAGAGTTATCCAAACTAACGACTTTAATGTTACGTACTGTAAAATTGTATTGCCCTTTCACAGCATTATTCGCTTGCTGATTCCTAGAGAAGTTACTATTGTGTATCAACATGGTATCATATTTCTGCACTATTAATAAGAGGTGACATTGATTAGTCAATAACATTTGCTGTAATGTAAATGGCAACAACACGCGGATAGCTACGATAATTCTTGAATTAGCTTGATATTGATTAATTAGCTTTAAATTATTATATACAGACACAACAAAATCAGTGATACTTTTGTCAATCTTGGGATTGTACAAGGTGGCCCAAAAGTAGGTATATAGTCCCGTACTGATCAGCTCACTGTATTTTATATAATTTCTAATTGTTATCCATCAGGTAGACTTGGTTTCTTTATTATTTGTTCTTAATGCCTTTTTACTTATACTTTAAGCCCGGAACAGCCGAAGCAAATGAACCCATAAGCTATAATGTTATACTTGATAAATGCACAGGTGTATATCTACTTTTGGGCCACTCTGTATTTCCGATTTCTTATCTCAGCATCTTTATTCGCTAACACATAATCATTTGCAAAATTACACAAAAATGCTAACTTGAAATCTTCCTATGAACGTAGTCTACCAGGGTGGATTGATTTAAATCAGTCTTATTTAAATCACGATTTAAATCAAGATTTAAATCACTTGATTTTTTAAATAAAAATCGTTGATTTAAATCGAATTCCGAAATAAATTAATTTAAAGTGAAAATAAGTAAAATCCCATTTTTGCTCTGTTATTTCGATTATGGAAGTTAATAATCATAATACAACGAGACTCAAATGTACAGTATAGTATGAAAACAAGTGTCATGCAGAGGATGATTAGGGAAAATCCCGTTTTGAACAGGTAACGGAGCAATCCTGCTTTCTTCTTTTCTAACATTGAGTTTGGGTTTTAAAATCGTTAACTATTCCAACGGGGAAATCACCATCGACATTTAAGACAAAAATTCTTTTTTGTGCGTGTCTGTTTGTTTGTTCCCAAATAATAGGGCGTATTTAGAGGGATCCTATCCCTTCTAAATTTCTTTTTAATTTTATAACTTTAGGTGAAATTTATGTATTTCATGTCACAAGCTAGTTCTGAGTTTTTTAAAATAGGCCCCTGCCAAATATCAGTAAATTTTCTGAAAAAAAAAATAATTTTGATAAACGTTGCTGAACTTTTTCCTTAATGCTTAACCTTTTAAATTGTATCACCTATTTTTAGGTGTTAGGGTAGAATCTTCATTATTCGATTAAAAAATTTCCAATAAGGTTTTTTACTTCGTTTTCTTCAAGACTGGAGGCATTTTATAACACGT